>NC_092400.1:2781666-3477083 GCF_030028105.1 Mobula birostris
AGTGAAACACCTTAGTGACACGTACCGAATTGTGAAACTCTTTAGTGACGGGTCCTCTATGGTGAAACTCTTTAGTGACGCCTCCTGGATGGTGAAACTCCTCAGTGAAACGCCCCGGATGTGAAACTCTTTAACAACACATACTGGATGGTGAAACACTTTAGTGACACGTCCAGGATGAAACACTTTAACAACACGTCCTGGAGAGTGAAACACTTTAACAACGTTTCCTTGATGTGAAACTCTTTAACGACAGGTCCTGCGTTGTGACACCCTTTCGTGACACGCCCTGGATGGTGAAACTCTTTAGGGACACGGCCTGGATGGTGAATCACTTTAACGACACGTCCTGGATGGTGAAACTCTTTAGTGACGCGTCCTGGACGGTGAAACTCTTTAGTGACGCGTCCTGGACTGTGAAAGTCTTTAACGACGTGCCCTGGCTGGTGAAACTATTTAACTACAGGTCCGGGAATGTAAAACTCTTTAGTGACACGTCCTGGATGGCGAAACTCTTTAGCGTCCCGTCCTGAATGGTGAAATACTTTATGACGCGTCCCTAGTGGTGAAACTCTTTATTGACGTGTCCTCGATATTGAAACTCCTTAGTGACACGTCCCGAATTATGTAACCCTTTAGTGACGGTCAGGGATGGTGAAAGTATTTAGTGACGGTGCTGGATGGTGAATCTCTTTAACGACACGTCCTGGATGGTGACACTCTTTAGTGATGCGTCCAGGGTGGGGAAACTCTTTGATGACACGTCCTGGATGGTGAAACTCTTTACTGACGTGTCCTGGATGGTGAATCTCTTTAGCGACACGTCTCGAATGGTGAAACTCTTTAGTGACGTATCCTCGATGGTGATACTATTTAGTGACGCCTCCTGGAAGGTGAAACTGTACCGACACGTTCTGGATGGTCAAACTCTTTACCGACACTTCCTGGATGGTGAAACCCTTTACTGACACGTCCTGGGTGGTGAAGCTGTTTAGTGACACGCTCTGGATGGTGAAACTCTT
Organism: Mobula birostris; assembly: GCF_030028105.1. Classification (NCBI taxonomy): domain Eukaryota; kingdom Metazoa; phylum Chordata; class Chondrichthyes; order Myliobatiformes; family Myliobatidae; genus Mobula; species Mobula birostris. The sequence goes on from NC_092400.1 coordinate 2,782,689, forward strand.
TAAGGACACGTCCCAGATGGTGAAAGTCTTTAATGACACGTCCCGGAATTTGAAACTCTTTAGTGACACGTCCTGGATGGTGAAACACTTCGGTGACACATCGTGGGTGGTGAATCTGTTTAACGACACGTCGTGGGTGGTGAAACTCTAACGACACGTCCTGGCTGGTGAAACTCTTTAGTGACACGTCCTGGGTGGTGAAAGTCTTTCGTTACACGTCCTGGATGGTGAAACTGTTTAAGGACACGTCCTGGATATTGAAACTCTTTTTTGACACGCCCTGGATGGGTAAACAGTTTAGTGACACGTCCTGGATGGTGAAACTCTTTAACGACCCGTCCTGGATGGTGAAACTGTGTAACGACATGACCTAGATGGCGCAACTTTTTAACGACCTGTCCTGGATGGTGAAACTTTTTCGTGACACGTCCTGGAATGTGAAACTCTTTAGTGACATGTCGTCCTGGATGTTGAAACTCTTTAGTGACACTCTTTACAGAGGCAAGAGGGGCAGAGAAGGGATCCAGACAAGGGGGTAGGACAGGAATCACAGACCGCCGGGGCCAGGACTAGACTCAGAATTGGAAGCCGCCGGGGCCAGGACGTGGACGTCGTACTTGGACGCCGCCGGGGCCAGGACGTGCACGTGGACGCCGCCGGGGCCAGGACGTGCACGTGGACGCCGCCGGGGCCAGGACGTGCACGTGGACGCCGCCGGGGCCAGGACGTGCACGTGGTACTCGGATGCCGCCGGAGCCAGGACGTGGTGCTTGGAACCTCCAGGTAGTGCCGAGCTCTCGACTCGGCCCGGGAACAGTAGACAGCGGCTCTTGATTCTCTCCGGCGGGTTAACTGACGGACCCACCTTGATGAGGAAACTTTGCAGGCTTGCTTCGCCGAGGTAACTGGACAGTGTTGCTTCGGTGAGGAAAGGCGAATTACCGGCACTCGCTTCGGGCGGAGACAAGGCTTGCTTCGGCCAGATGACATTGGCACGCCGAGACTTTGTAGACTTTGCAGACGCTCCCGCGCCGAACGGCTGAAAGCCGGAGACTATAAACTACCAGTTCAGCCGAGTGTTAATTGCCTCTGATCACCAAAGTCGAGGGACACGGGAAAACAGGGAATCAACGGTCCGGATCGTAACATAAACAAGCTAAATTTAAGGGACCTCGATCTGGACCATGACAATAACCCCCCCCCCCCAATGGGAGCCTCCAGCCGACCAACAGATTTGCCTGTATTACCGATGACCCGGGTGAGTGGGTGGGGGAAGATTTGGCCGGCGGGCAAAACTGAACAACACCCTGACTTTCAGGCTGACAAGAGTTTGGAAAAACAGTTTGTCTGCTGGGTCCATGTTTGGCGAGAGCATTCTGTCTCAGTGGCGGGGCATAGGGAGCAAGGGTGGACCCAAATGCAAGACACATCTTGTGAGGTTACTTACGTTTAGTTTATTGTTCGATACCAGGAGAGCAAGACAGAAGCAGGAATAGCGAACAGGATAAGGACTCAAGACTACAACTAGGCTAGGACCAAGGGTCTGGGCTAGGACTCAGAATCGGCTCCCAGAAATAGAGGAGACATGAAGAGGCTAGGGTATGGACTCCGAGCCCGAGACTGGGCAAGGACACAGTACCTGGGTCTTGCCTCGGGCTCAGACCCCAGAATCAGGCTTGGACATGAGATGGGCTAGGGAGAGAAGGAAGATGGAAACACAGAGCATCGGTCTAGGGGAGCAGGTACATGGAACCATGGACACATACATAGAACACAGAGTCAGGAACCCTCCTTGGGTACAGGGCATAGGGTCAGGACTCACACACAGAACAGAGAGCCAGGACCCCTCCTTGGGTACAGGACATAGGGCCAGGTCTCATGACCCTCCACGTGGCAATGGCAAGATGCAGCACAGAACTTCATAGGAAGTCATTCCTGCCTGTGGCCATCAAACTTTACAACTCCTCCCTTGGAGGGTCAGACACCCTGTGCCGATAGGCTGGTCCTGGAATTATTTCATAATTTACTGGCATAATTTACATATTACTATTTAACTATTTATGTTTCTATTACTGTTTATTATTTATGGTGCAACTGTAACAAAAACCAATTTCACCCAGGATCAATAAAGTATGACTATGACTATGACTATGACAGTGACAATGACCAAGACGGCCTGACTTACCCCACGGAGGCAAGGACAAGACAAGACAAGACCAATACGAATGAACACCAGACAGTACTTATCTAACTCCGGTGATGCAACTAGACCAAAGTGAAGGCGGGGGCTGCAGACGAGGGTTAGAGGCGAGAGGGTCAGAGAAGGGATTCAGACAGGGGGGGGGGGGTAGGACAGGAATCACAGACCACTAGGGACAGGAATAGACTCACAACTGGAAGCCGCCGGAGCCAGGACGTGGACGCGGCACTTGGACGCCGCCGGAGCCAGGACCTGGTGTTTGGAACCTCCGCATAGTGCCGAGCTCTCGACTCAGCCCGGGAACAGTAGACATCGGCTCTTGATTCTCTCCGGCGGGTTAACTGACGGACCCACCTTGAAGAGGAAACTTTGCACGCTTGCTTCGACGAGGTAACTGGACAGGGTTGCTCCGGTGAGGAAAGGCGAATTACCGGCACTCGCTTCGGGCGGAGACAAGGCTTGCTCCGGCTAGATAACATTGGCACGCCGAGACTTTGCAGACGCTCCCACGCCGAACGGCTTAAAGCCGGAGACTATAAACTACCGGTTCAGCCGAGTGTTAATTGTCTCTAATCACCAAAGTCGAGGGACACGGGAAAACAGGGAATCAACGGTCTGGATCGTAACGTAAGCAAGCTAAATTTAAAGGGACCCCGATCCAGACCATGACAGAAACTCTTAACGACACGCGCTGGATGGTGAAACTATTTAGTGCTGTGTCCTGGATGGTGAAACTCTTTAGTGAACGTCCTGCATGGTGAAACACTATAACGATATGTCCTGGATGGTGAAACCCTTTAACGACATGTCCTGGATGGTGAAGCTTTTTAGTGACACATCCTGGATGGTGAAACGCGTTAACGACTCGTCCTTGATGGTGAAACTCTTTTGTGACGTGTCCTGGTTGGTGAAGCTCTTTAGTGACACGTTCTGGATGGTGAAACTCTTTAACGACTCGTCCTGGATGGTGAAACTCTTTATGACATGTCCTGGATGGTGAAACTCTTTATGACATGTCCTGGATGGTGAAACTCTTTAACAACTCGTCCTGGATGGTGAAACTCTTTAACAACTCGTCCTGGATGGTGAAACTCTTTAGTGACACATTCCAAATGGTGAAACTCTTTACTGACGTGTCCTCGATGATAAAACCCTTTAGTGACGTGTCCTGGATGGTGAAACTCTTTAAAGGTACGTCCTGGATGCTGTAACTCTTAAACGACACATCCTGAATGGTGAGACTCTTTAACGACATGTCCCGGATGGTGAAACTATTTAGTGACATGTCCTCACTGGTGAAACTCTTTAGTGACACGCCCTGGATGGTGAAATTCTTTCGTGACGTGTCCTGGTTCATGAAACTCTTTAGTGATACGTCATGGATGGTGAAACTCTTTAGCGACATGTCCTGGATGGTGAAACTCTCTAACGACGCGTCCTGGATATTGAAACTCTTTAGTGACACGTCCTGGGTGCTGAAACTCTTTAATGACACGTCCTGGGCGCTGAAACTCTTTAACCACACGTACTGGATGATGAAGATCTTTAGCGACACGTCCTGGATCGTGATACTCTTTAGTGAAACATCCTGGATGTAGAAACTCTGTAATGACATGTCCTGGATGGTGAAACTCTTTAGTAACACGTCCTGGATGGTGAAACTCTTTAGTAACACGTCCTGGATGGTGAAACTCTTTAACCACTCGTCCTGGATGGTGAAACTCTTTAGTAACACGTCCTGGATGGTGAAACTCTTTAACCACTCGTCCTGGATGGTGAAATTCTTTAGTAACATGTCCTGGATGGTGAAACTCTTTAACCACTCGTCCTGGATGGTGAAACTCTTTAGTAACACATCCTGGATGGTGAAACTCTTTGATGAAGCATCCTGGATCATGAAACTCTTTCATGACACGTCCTGGATGGTGAAACCCTTTCGTGATGATCGCCACCTCTTTGAGGCATTGCCTTTTGAGAATGTCCTGGATGGCTGGTTTTCTAGTGTCCATGATGGAGCTGGCAGTAATGGTGTTGGCTGTTAAAACAAACAGCACATTTCACTGTATTTTTCAATGTACAGGTGATAAATAAAAGTGAATCTGAATGGCCGGCGGTGGAGAGTGGCGTAGGGCAAGAAGGGTGGTTATGAGGGGCATGTAGGGGACTGGAGGGCATTCTGTGTCTACCTGAAGAGCGGGCTCACTGGCTCCATTTGCCAAGGGCTCCCTGCCCTCATCCTGTTGTCCTGCCTGCCCTCCAACTCCTTCAGGTTCTGGCAGGTCACAGTGTTCATGGAACATCGGGGATGAACAGCTTCTTTAATATCCATTTCAGTTACATCCCTTCTGACTGGCAACAAATTTCCCTACATCCGAACATTCCGGGTCAATCCTGGGCCACTCTGCTAAAAGTGTTTCAAAAAGTCGGTGAGAGTTTTGTGAGGAATGAGGAGGGTGGAGTGGGGGTTGGGTGGGTTAGATTCGGTTTCACTGAAGTCACTGGGCTGGGATTTGCAGGAATTCCGGAGGGGGGGAAGAGGGCAAACAACTGAGCAGAGGACACATTCCTCAGTGACCCACCCGGTGGACGAGAAGTCTTTCATTTCCCACCAGAGGGCAGTGGCGTTCTCCACCGGTTGTCTGGAGCTGCAGTGGCCAATGGGAGGGTCTGGCTCTGGGCTCCGAGTGTGTTTGGACAGTTGCAGGCGCTTGGTGTGTGTCCTGAGATAGCTCCCCTCACCCACCCTGAAGAATTTAGATAGTTGTTCGATGTTTATTAAGTCTCATCTGGTTCCTCAGTAGAAACCATCTGTAAAGTCCCACGACGCTCTTCGCACAAGCCATTCTGATACAAACACTTGTCCCTTGCCTCTCTGTTGCCACTAAGCAGTGCCTAGTTGGTAGTACAGGCCTCAGGTCCCTCTCCAAACACAACAGGCAATCAATCATCCTTTAAATCTCAGTCGGTTTTGGTCCAAGAGCTTCACGAGCCAGTTCTAGTACAATTCTTCACCCATGACAGCATCCAGGCCTCGTCCCTTCCTCTGACTGTAACCCTTCTGCCCTCACGTGATCTGGTGTGAGCAGTGGTTACTGCATCTGTTTGTCTGTAGAAGGCAAATGTTAGATGATTCAAAAAAGGAGCTAGTGCTTTCCCTGGCATATACGACGAATAAACTCTTCTCGGGCTTCCAGCTGGGTACAAGTATCGATGGTTCTGGGGTTGAGAGGGTGAACAGCTTTAAGTTCCTCATCACTGAGGATCTCACGTGGTCTGTACATACCGGCTGGGTAGTGAAAAATGCACAACAGCACCTCTTTCACCTCAGATGGTTGAAGAAGTTTGGATGAGCCCCTAAATCCTAAGAACTTTCTACAGGGGCACAGTTGAGAGCATCCTGACTGGCTGCATCACTGCCTGGTATGGGAACTGTACTTCCCTCAATCACAGGACTCTGCAGAGAGTGGTGCGGATTGCCCAGCGCATCTATGGATGTAAACTTCCCATTATTCAGGACATTTACAAAGACAGGTGTGTAAAAAGGGCCTAAAGGATCATTGGGGACCCGAGTCACCCCAACCACAATCTATTCCAGCTGCTACCATCTGGGAAACGGTACCGCAGCATAAAAGCCAGGACCAACAGGCTCCGGGACAGCTTCTTCCACCAGGCCATCAGACTGATTAATTCATGCTGACCCAACTGTATTTCTATGTTATATTGACTGTCCTGTTGTACATAATATTTATTATATATTACTATAAATTGCACATTGCACATTTAGACGGAGATGTAACGTAAAAATTTTTACTCCTCATGTATGTGAAGGATGTAAGTAATAAAGTCAACTCAATTCGATTATAACTGATGTTTTGATGACAAACTGCGCTTCTTCGTCAGGGATTTGGTTATAATTAATACCTGCACCCGACTGGAAGCCTGAGTAGAGTTTTTTTGTTAGATGATTAACTTCACCCCAACGACCACCATCCCAAGCTGGTTCCCAATTCAACAGTCGCCTATTTTCTACTACAAAAGTTCATTCCCTAACAATAAACACCATACAATATTCAAGCCATCATATCTCTTTACAATTTCAAATTAAAATCTGATTATTATTAACTACCATGCACTCAAAGTTCAAAATTCAAAGTAAATTTATTATTAAAGTACATATATATCACTTTAAACAACCTAGAGATTCATTTTCTTGCAGGTATTTGCAGGAAATTTAAAAAAATACAATAACATTTATGAAAAACTATAAATAACAAAGACTGACAAATAACCAAAGTATAAAAGACAAATCATGATAATGGAAAGAGGGAGACGGGGACTGCAGCAGTGAAAGGGGATTCCGTAATCAGAGAAGCAGAAAGCAGATTCTGTGGACACGACAGAGACCCCCAAATGGTACGTTACCTCCTAGGTGTCAGGTCAGGGACGTCTCGGAGCAGGTCAACAGCGTTCTAAAGGGGGAGGGCGAGCAGCCAGAAGTCTGGGTAAATATTGGAACCAATGACAGAGGTAGGAAAAAGGAGCAGGTCCTGAAGAGAGGTCTCGGGGAGCTAGGTAGAAAGCTGAAAAGTGGGCCCTCTGGGGTAGTAATTTCTGGATTGCTGCCTATGCCACGAGCCAGTGAGGATGATTTGACAGATGAATGTGTGGCTGAGGAATTGGTGCAGGGTCAAGGTTTCCGATTGGCAGGTATGATGTTGTGGGCTAAAAGAATATCATAGTTAGGACCTTAAAATCCAAGTTTGTGCATTGTATCGAAAGGATAGGCAGGTAGGCAGAGGGGGTGGGGTAGCTGTGTTGGTAAAGAATGAAATCAAATCCTTAGGAAGAGGTGACATAGTATCAGAAGATGTAGAATCCTTCTGGGCAGAATTAAGTTACTGCAAGGGTAAAAAGACCCTGATGGGAGTTATATACAGGCATCCTAATAGTAGCCAGGATGTGGGCTACAAATTACAGTGGGGGATAGAAAAGGCATATAAAAAGAGGAATGCTACAATAGCCATGGGGTATTGCAATATGCAGGTAGATTGGGAAAATCAAGTTGTCGCTGTTTCCCCAGAGAGAGTATTTGTAGAATGCCTATGAGATGGTTTTTGGAGCAGTTTGGGATTAAGTCCTCTAGGGAATCAACTATTCTGGATTGAGGTGTTGAGCAATGAACCAGATTTGATTAAGGAGCTTAAGGTAAAGGAGCCCTTAAGAGGCAGTGATTATAATATGATAGAGGTCACCCTTCTATTTGAGAGGGAGAAGCTAAAGGCAAATCTATCAGTATTACAGTGGAGTAGGGGAATTATAGAGGCATGAGAGAGGAGCTGACCAAAGGTGATTGGAAGGGGGCACTAGCAGGGATGATGGCAGAGCGGCAACGGGTGGAGCTCTCGGGAACAATTTGAAAGGTGCAGGTTAGATACATCCCAAAGAAGAAGTTTTCTAAAGGCAAGATGACATAACTGTGGCTGACAAGGGAAGTCAAGGGCAACGAGAAGGCATATAATAGAGCAAAACTTTGTGGGAAGTTAGAGGATTGGGAAGCTTTTAAAAACCAACAGGAGGCAACTAAAAAGCCATAAGGAGGGAAACAAATGAAATTTGAGGGTAAGCTAACCAATAATATCAACGAGGATACAAAACTTCTTTTCAGATATATAAAGAGTAAAAGAGGTAAAACAGAGGTGAAGATATATCTCTACTGAAGGAGGTGTAAGTTGCTCCTCCCCTCCACAATACAGCAAGTCCCCCTTGGGCAAGGGGTAGCATCTGCTTAACTCCTTGATCCAGGGTCATGTGAAGCTATGGGAGCAGGTGGTGGATGGTCGTATGAGCAGCTGGTGCAGATCACAAGTCCTGGTTTTGTGACCACTAACACCAGATAGAAAATCTCTGAAGAGTATTGATAATAGTTGGGGGTCACTCGTCTTGTAAATACACTGCCCAGAGAAAAGCAATGACAAACCACTTCTGTAAAAAAAATTGCCTAGAACAATCACGGTCATATGACGGGGCATATAACAAATGAATGAAAGAGTAAAAGAGAGGCAAGAGCAGATATTGGAGCACAGGAAAATGACGCTGCAGAAGTAGTAATGGGGACAAGGAAATGGCGGATGAACTGAATAAGTATTTTGCATCAGTCTTCACTGTGGAAAACACTAGCAGTGTGCCAGATTTAGAGAGTGTCCGAGAGCAGAGGAGAGTGCCAATGTTACTACTAAGGAGATTAGATTATGAAGACACGTAGCCCTCTTTTATTGTCGTTTAGTAATGCATGCATTAAGAAATGATACAATATTCCTCCAGTGTGATATCACAAAAACACAGGTCAGACCAAGACTGAAAAACTAACAAAACCACATAATTATAACTTATAGTTACAACAGTGCAACAATACCATAACTTGATGAAGAACAGGCCATGGGCACAGTAAAAAAGTTCAAAATTTCTCGGAAGTCCCACTTCTCACGCAGACGGGAGAAGGAAGAAAACTCTCCCTGCCATACCCGACCACAGTCCAACTCTGAGTCGTCCGAAAACTCCGAGCTCTGATCAGCCCTCCGACACCAAGTACTGAACGCCATCTCTATCCGAACGCTTCGACCTCAGCCTCTGTCACCAGCAGCAGGCAAAGCCGGGGTTTTGGGGCCTACCCTCCAGAGATTCTCGATCGCACAGTAACAACAGTGGCGAACCAGGCATTTCAGAAATTTCTCCAGATGTTCCTCTGCTTCTCACGTCTGTCTTCATCAAATCAGAATTATCCACGGCCCCTATTTAACAGAAACGATATCATTTCACTGGAGAGCTACGCGCGCTGTGTTGCACTGCCATCTTCTCCTCCCGCCTACTCCCGCCTATGGTGCTTTGAAAGCTGAATGATCTGAAGGTGGATTGGTCACCTGGACCAGATGGACTATTCCCCAGGGTTCTGAAAGAGATAGCTGAAGAGATTGTGGAGGCATTAGTAATGATCTTTCAAGAATGACTAGATTCTGGTATTGTTCCAGAAGACTGACTGGAAAATTGCAAGTGTCACTTCCCTCTTCAAGAAGGTAGGGAGGCAGAAGAAAGAAAATGATAGGCCAGTTAGTCTGACCTCAGTGGTGGTTGGGAAGGTGTTGGAGTCTATTGTTAAGGATGAGTTTTCAGGGTACTCGAAGGCACATGATAAAATAGGCTGTAGTCCGCATGGTTTCCTTAAGGGAAAAGCTTCCCTGACAAATCTGTTGGAATTCTTTGAAGAAATAACAAGTAGGGTAGCCAATGGAGAATCAGTTGATGTTGTGTCCTTGGACTTTCAGATGCCTTTGATGAGGTGCCACACATGAGGCTGCTTAGCAAGATAAGAGCGCATGGTTTTACAGGAAAGATGCTGGCATGGATAGAGGATTGGGTGATTGGCAGGAGGCAAAGAGTGGGAATAAAGGGAGCCTTTTCTGATTGGCTGCTGGTGACTAGTGTGTTCCACAGGGGTTGGTGTTGGAATGACTTCTTTTTATGTTGTATTTCAATGATTTGGATGATGGAGTTGATGGATTTGTGGCCAAGTTTGCAATTGATATGAACATAGGTGGAGGGGCAAGTGGTGTTAATGAAGGAAGGAGGCGGCAGAAGAACTTAGACAGATTAGGAGAATGTGCAATGAAGTGGCAGATGGAATCCAGTGTCAGGAAGTGTATGGTCATGCAGTTTGGTAGAAGGAATAAAAGAAAAGAATATTTTCTAAGTGGGGGGAAAACTCAAAGATCCGAGGTGCAGTGGGACTTGGGAGTCCTCGTGCAGGATGCTCTAATCGTTAGCTTGCAGGATGAGTTAGTGCTGAGGAAAGCAAATGCAATGCTAGCATTTATTTCAAGAGGACTAGAGTATGAAAAACAAGGATGTGGTGAGGCCTCACTTGGAGTATTGTGAGGAGTTCTGAGCCCCTTATCTAAGAAAGGATGTGGTGACGTTGGAGAGGATTCAAAGGAGGTTCACAAAGAATGAAAGGCTTATCATATGAGAAGAGTAGAATGGCTCTGGGCCTTTACTCACTGGAATTTAGAAGAATGAGTGAGGATCTCATTGAAACCTGTTGAATATTGGATGTGGAGAGGATGTTTCCTATAGCAGGAGTCTAGCACCAGAGAACACTACCTCAGAATGGAGGGACATCCATTTATATTGGAGATCAGGAGGAAATTCTTAAGCCAGAGGGTGGTCAGTCTGTGGAATTCATTGCCACAGGCAGCTGTGGAGGCCAGGTCATTGTGTGTATTTACGGTGGAGGTTGATAGATTCTTGATAAATCAGGGTGTAAAATGTTACAGGCTGAAGGTAGGAGAATGAGGTTGAGAGGGAAATGGATCAGCCATGTTCAAATGGCAGAGCAGACTCGATGGGCTGAATGGCCTAATTCTGCTCCAAAGTATTATGGTACAAATAATTCTTTAAAATAATAAATAAATGATACTGAGAACATGAGTTGTAGAGTCCTTGAAAGTGAGTCTATAGGTTGTTGAATCAGTTCAACAGTGAAGTGAATAAAGTTATCCAAACTGGTTCAGGAGCCTGCTGGTTGAATGGTAATAACTGTTCCTTAACCTGGTGGTGTGGAACCTAATACTCCTGTGCTTGCTGCCTGGTGGCAGTAGGGAGAAGACAGCATGGCTCTCCGGGACTCTTCTCAAAGCCTTTCAGTGGCCCTCTGTTCCCGGAAATTTCTTACTGTATCCGTGGGTGCCGAGTGCTCACTCATTCTCCTGGGACATCGGGGCACGGACGTGGCCCTGGAAGAAGGGCAGAGCTCCCAGCCCTCCATCTCAACGTGGTCACTTTCCCCTGCCGTTTTGGAACTGGTTTATTGTTGTCACGTGTACTGAGATAGAGTGAAAAGCTTGGCTTGCATACCGTTCATTACCAACAGTGGATTGAAGTAGAACAAGGTAAGAGATATCAGTATATGGAATAAAGTGTAACAGCTCCAGAGAGAGTGTGGTGGAGGGACACTGTAGGGTGCATGGTCACAGTAAGGCAGACTGCGAGGTCAACAGTCCGTCTTATTGCCCGAGGGAAATGTTTTATAACAGCAGCATCCAAAGTTGTCCTTGAGCCCAGTGATATGTGATTTCAGCCTTTAGTCTTCTGTCCAGTGAGGGTGGCGGAGGAGGGCGGGTGTAGGGAGAAGGGAGAATGTCCACAGTGGGAGTGGCCTTTCTTACCTCCCTGTGCTGAAGACAGAGGCCATGCAGACTATCCAGTCTATGCTGGCACATGAGCAATCCCATCACTCCCACTTATCCCGAAGCTTCCTACAACCGATCCTCTCTCACTCATGCCCAAAGGCTCCCACTGCCACTCATCCCACAAAGTTCCGGTGAAATATTGCATCAAAACAGGCCCTTCGGCCCGCAGGGCATTTGCTAACCGTCATTTGCACTAATCCTACACTAGTTCCATTATCTACACCCGATACATCTGCTGACATGTCTCAGGGTGTAGGGGTGACAAAGCACCAGGAGGAAACGGGGGGAGAAGGTGCAGAATCCACACAGAAGTCAGGATTGAGCCAGGTCTCCAGAGCTGGGAGGCATCAAAACCACCCACTGCACCACTACACTGCCCACAAATTCCAGTCACTCCCAAACCTGCTTCAATCCAGGACTCTTTCAAGTCCTGAAACTTCTGAGATCTCTGTGTCTCTCCAGACTTGGCCCCTTGGACCTCGAACATTTCCTCAATACCATCCCTGGTCTGACCTTCAGCTGTCTCTATCCAATACCTGGGAATCCCCTCCCCTAACCTTCTCTTCATCTCTCTGCTTATTCCCCCTTCAGGAACCCAAGATCTGCTCACCTGCTCTGGCTGGGTGTCAGCAATTATCCGATTACAATAAGACCAAAGCACCTTGGGATGTTTTGCTGTACTGAAGGTGCTATACAAATGCATGTGGTTCTGGGTGTCAGTCCCAGCTGATTCTATGACTCACCAATCCAACGGTGTATTTGTTAGTTTCCTCCCACATCTCAGTCAGGCGACAGGTAGCACCAGCTGCCCACACACAAACCCACCCTCAAACGTGAGGAACTCTGTGAGTGGCAACCACAGCCGTTCCTCCTTCACACAGCACAGGAGATAATGGGACTTACTGTGGTAGGGGTGCAGGAGTGCAAGGGGTAAGATTGAACCACAATCTGAGGTAACACACACAAAATGCAGGAGGAACTGAGCAGGCCAGCCCCGATGAAGGATCTCAGCTCAAGACTTTGACTATTCCCATCTACGGGTGCTGAGCTCCTGCAGCATTCTCTGCGTGCTGCTCTGGGTTTTCAAGATTCAAGATTCAAGACTCAGGATTTGGGTTTGTTTGTCACGCGTGCATCGAAACATGCAGTGAAATGTGTCATTTACGTTAACAGCCAGTTGTTGCTGCAGATTTCCACCATCTGCAGAAGTTCTTGTGTGTATGATTTGCTACAGCCTAAGGTACTGATGTCACTGGACACTCAGTGCTGATGTCACTGGACACTCGGGGGCTGATGTCACTGGACATTCGGTGCTGATGTCACTGGACACTCGGTGCTGATGTCACTGGACATTCGGTGCTGATGTCACTGGACACTCGGTGCTGATGTCACTGGACACTCGGTGCTGATGTCACTGGACATTCGGTGCTGATGTCACTGGACACTCGGGGGCTGATGTCACTGGACATTCGGTGCTGATGTCACTGGACACGGTGCTGATGTCACTGGACATTCGGTGCTGATGTCACTGGACACTCGGTGCTGATGTCACTGGACATTCGGTGCTGATGTCACTGGACACTCGGTGCTGATGTCACTGGACACTCAGTGCTGATGTCACTGGACACTCGGGGGCTGATCTCACTGAACACTTGCGGCTGATCTCACTGGACTCTCGGTGCTGATGTCACTGGACATTCGGTGCTGATGTCACTGGACACTCGGTGCTGATGTCACTGGACACGGGGGCTGATCTCACGACACTCGGGGCTGATGTCACTGGACACTCGGTGCTGATGTCACTGGACACTCGGGGACTGGTGTCACTGGACACTCGGGGGCTGATCTCACTGGACACTCGGGGACTGGTGTCACTGGACACTCGGGGGCTGATCTCACTGGACACTCGGATGCTGATTTCACTGGACACTCGGTGCTGATGTCACTGGACACTTGGGGGCTGATCTCACTGGACACTTGCGGCTGATCTCACTGGACACTCGGTGCTGATGACACTGGACACTCGGGGGCTGATGTCATTGGACATTTGGGGACTGATTTCACTGGACACTCGGTGCTGATCTCACTGGACACTTGCGGCTGATCTCACTGGACACTCGGTGCTGATCTCACTGGACACAGTGCTGATGTCATTAGACACTTGGTGCTGATGTCACTGGACACTCGGGGCTGATCTCACTGGACAGTCAGAGGCTGGGTCCTGTGTAACAGCCTCTCTAACCCTTCACAGGTGTATTGTGTAAGGAGGAAACACGAGTGACATTGATTATTTGTACAAGAATATTCAATGAACATTGAATCCTCTATCCCTCTGTTATCATACTCCTAAATCACCTCTGCACCATACCTGTAAAGCTGATCTCCCAGTCTACCTCGTTGTGACGCTTGCCTTTTACTTACCTACCTGCACTGCACTTTCTTTGGAACTTTAACATTATGTTCTGCATTCTGCTCTCCTCTCCCACTACCATGAAGTACATTGAGTGTAGTTACTACCTGATATTGCTCAGCAACTTTTATTGATGCACCACAGAAAGCATTCTATCTGGACACATCACGGCTGGGTCTGCCCAAAACCATAAGAAACTGCAGAGAGTCGTGAACCCAGTGCATCACAGAAACCAGCCTCCCCTCCACGGACAAGTTCCTGTGCTTCTGGAAAATGGCCAGTACAACCAAGGACCTTCTCTCTTTGCCCCTCAGATGATACAAAAGCTTTGAAGGCATGTAGACCTGCCTCAGGGGCTTTTATTGAGAATGTCAGGGCTAAGACTGGGTCTATCCTTATTCTACGGGGGGTAAGGCAAGGTGATGTGCTTTCCCCCGTTTTATTTAATATCACTACGGGCATGTCTTTTGACGTTCACTAGATAGAGATGGATCTGGTTTTTCTGTCCCACTCCTACCCCACTGTTAGCAGATTCTGAAATGGAGCTCTCGTAAACTAAAAGATGAACTCTTGATCTGCTCATCCAGGTTGTTGTGATCCTTGCAGCTTATCGTCTGCTTGTGCTGCACTGTCTTGAACTGTGACATTATGTTCTGTATTCTTTCCTCTGGCACTGCTTTCATATACTGATGTATGGAATCATCTGTATCGATCATGCATGCAGAAATAGAAACGATATCCTGGTACATGTGACAATGATAGTTCAATCCTCATTCTTTGAAATAAAAGAAAGAATGACTAACAATCTGCAGGTGCTGGAAATCCAAGCACACACACACAAAATGCTAGAGGAACTCAGCAGGCCAGGCAGCATCTACAGAAAAGAGTACTGTCGACGTTTTGAGCCCAGACCCTTTGAGGTTGAGTCAGCTGGGGCTTTTCTCTTTTGAGCGAAAGAGGATGAGAGATGGCTTGATAGAGGTGTACAAGATGATAAGAGGCACAGGTAGAGTGGACAGACAGAGACTTTTTCCCAGGGTGGAAATGGCTAACACAAGGGAGCATAATTTTGAGGTGATTGGAGGAAAGTATGGGGGGTAGGGGGCTCCTCCAAAAGGACTATAAACTTGACATTAGGTTTGGAGGCTCGCGTGCCTCAACGACCCGAAGAGATATATTGGCTGGAGTCAGGGCCTTGTGCTTTGGCACCTGGTAGTGTCAACCATGCCAAACAGGTGAAAAAGTAGAGGCCAGACTAAGCGTAGTCCTCTGCGTCTCCAAGTTCGGGGGTTCAGCTCAGGGCTAACAACCCTGACTGGTCAAAAAAACAGGGTGTATATTATTTACATTTCTCTGACATTAAATGTACCTATTGAAACATGTGTTATGGAAACAGCAGTGAAGAATCCTTCTATACAGACAGAGATGGAGGACCCTCATTACTGCCCTAAACACCAGCAGTGTAATGGGCAACAGTGTAATAGGCAGCAGTGTAATGGGCAGCAGTGTAGTGGGCAGTAAGTGTAATGGGCAACAGTGTAATGGGCAGTGTAATGGGCAGTAAGTATAATGGGCAGCAGTGTAATGGGCTGTAAGTGTAATGGGCAGCAGTGTAATGGGCAGTAAGTGTAATGGGCAGCAGTATAATGGACAGTGTAATGGGCAGTAAGTGTAATGGGCAGCAGTGTAATGGGCAACAGTGTAATGGGCAGTAAGTATAGGGGGGGTTGGCGAAGGTAGGTTTTTACACAACAAGCAGTGGGTGCATGGAACACCCTGCCAGGGGTACGAGGAGAGGCAGATACTCTTAAATAGGTGGGTGGAAGATAGAAAAGTAGAGGGCTATGTAGGGAGGAAGGGTTAGATTGATCTTAGAGTAGGTGAGAAGTTGGCACATCATGGCCGAAAGCCCTGTAGTGTGGTATAATATATCAGGTTCTATGTTCTATAACCATGATGGATTGACTGTTGAAGATTCAGGTCCAACTTCATCTAGTCAGCAGAGGGCCCCAGGGCTGGCCCCCTGATGTCTGCCTCTGAAAGTTGTGGGCAGTCTCCAGAGTTGATGGGATTCCCATAAAAAAGATCAATCAGCTTCTAACGTACAGGCAGGGACGTTCTGTGTTCCTGCCTTCCAGTTTGTCCCCTTAGATATTTCAGTGTGCTCAGTGGCTGAGCACTGAGGTAGGGCCGCTGTCCTACACCTCCCACGGCTCAGGTTTGATTCTGACCTCAGGAGAAGTTTGTGGAGGTAAGTGGCAGAAATGGGGGAAGCAGAGGGCAGCGCAGAGTGAATGAGGTGCGTGCAGGGGGAGCTGTAGCTGGCAGCAGGGACCCAATGGGCTATTTCCTGTTCCCATGCTACACCATTCTGAGAGTGCTTGTGTCTCTGAGCCTGCTCTCAACTGAGTTCAGAAGTTAAGGGGTTTTCCCCAATCTCATTGAAGCCTGCCGGATACTGAGATGCCTTGGGAGAGTTGATGTACAGAGAAGAATCTAGGATCCGAGGACACCGCCTCAGAATTATGGGATGTCCTTTTACAACTGACAGGAGGATGAGTTTCTTCACCCGGAGAGTGGTGAGTTTATGGAATTTGTTGCCACACGGGGAGTGACTGGGTGTAGTTAAGGCAGGGGTTAATAGGTTCTTGGTTGATAACGGAGTGAAGGGTTGTGGAGAGAAGGCAGGAGAATGGGGTTGAAACAAAATCAGCCATGTTCAAATGGCAGAACAGACTCAATGGGCCTAAAGGCCTACTTCTGCTCTAATATCGTATGGCCTTTCTGTGTCTCTCTGATTCCAATCACAGAGCTGGAGGCCACAATGTCAGCTGAGCTTAGCGTTGAGATTTTAACCACAGTCCCAAGTTGTCCCTCGGGTGGATGAATGGAAAGCAGCCGGTAGACAACCAAGAGCCACAGGCCCATGGTGGTCGTCTGACTAACACAGTGAAACCCTTCCCCACCCCTACATGGTGGTTTGAGATCTTTTTCTGTCTATCTGTTGGCTGCTGTGTTTCCTTTATTACAGCCACACCTTCAGTTTTAGATTATGAAGACACGCAGTCCTCTTTCATTGTCATTTAGTAATGCATGCATTAAGAAATGATGCAATAACCTTAATTGCCATCATGAAGGACCCCGCACTATCTAGACCATGCTCTCTCTCATTACTACCCTTGGTCAGGAATTGCAGGGGCCTTAGGTCCCACACCACAGGTTTTGGAAGCTTTTACTCTCCAACCATCAGGCTCCTGAACGGGATAAATAACTTCATTCACCTCAATTCTGAACCAATTCCACAACCTATAGACTTGCACACGCTCTACTATTCATGTTCTCAGTATTCTTTCTTTTTAAATTTTCACAATTTGACTTCTTTTGCACATTGGCTGTTTGTCAATCTTTGTTTACAGAAAGTTTTTTTCATAGATTCTATTGTATTTCTTTATTTTCCTGTAAATGCCTGCAATAAAATGAATCTCAAGTTAGTATATGGTGATATAATATACGTTACTTTGACTAGCTTTCAGTACAAGAGTGGACACGCCATTTTACAACTGTGCAGGATGTTAGTGATACCACGTGAGGAATGCCGTGTGCAGTTCGTCACCCAACCATCGGGAGGAGGTCACTGGGCTCGAAACGGTGCCGAGAAAGATTCACAAGGGGTGTTACTGGGACTGGAGGACTTGAGTTATAAGAAGAGACTTGTTTTTTCCCTGTATGATAGGAAGGGTCATGGGAAGGGTGAAGGGTCAGTCTTTTACCCGGGATAGGGGAATCTAAAACTGGAGGGTAGAAGTTTAAGGTGAGAGAGGAAATATCTAAAGGAGACTTGAGGGCAACTTTTTCACACACAGGTCGGTTGGTATTTGGAACGAACTGCCAGAGGAAGTGGGTGCAATCACAATGTTTGAAAGACAATTGTAATTGTGGATAGGAAGGGTTTATTAAAGGGATATGGGCCAAATAAAAGGAAAACGGGATTAGCTTGGGGAAGCAAGCTGGTTGATGTGGTTGGCGTGGATGAGTTGGGTCAAAGGGCCTGTTTCTGCGCTATGTAACTCCATGACTCTTTAACTCAAATCACACAGCATAGAGACAGCTCATTCAGCCCAACACCAACATGCTTTCCTCAAAGAATTCCAACAGAATTGTCAAGCAAGATTTCCCCTATAGAAAACTACATTGACTTTGGCCTATTTTATTCCGTTACTCCAAAACTTCATCCTTAATAATAGACTCCAACATCTTTCCAACCACTGAAGTCAGGCTAACTGATCAAAATTTCCTTTTTTCTGCCTCCCTTGCTTCTTAAAGAGTGGCAACACACATAAATTTCCAGCATCTGCAGATTTCCTTGTGTTTGCGTTCTTAAAGAGTGGAGTGATACTTGCAATTTTCCAGTCATCTGGAACCATTCCAAAATCTAGTGATTCTTAAAAGATCATTACTAATACCTCTTCTAGAATCCTCGGATGTAGTCCAGGTGACTTATTTACTCTACCTTCAGACTTTTCATCTTCCCAAGAGCCTTCTCCTTAGTAATAACAATGATACTCGTTTCCGCCCTGTGGTAATCTTGAACTTCTGGCATACTGCTAGTGTCTTCCACAGTGAAGGCTCATGTAAAATACTCATTCAGTTTGTCTGCTGTTTCCTATTCCCCCATTACTACCTCTCCAGTGTCACTTTCCAGCCATCTGATCTCTTTTTACTCTTTATATATGTGACAAAACTTATGGTCTCCTCTTTGATATTTTTGGCTAGCTTACCTTCATATTTCATCTTTTCTATCCTTATGGCTCTTTTGGTTGCCTTTTGTTGGTTTTTCAAGCTTCCAAATCCTCTACCTTCCCACTAAGTTTTGCAATACTATGTGTATTCCCTTTTGCTTTTATGCCGTCTTTGACTTCCCTTGTCAGCCATGGTTGCATCATCCTCCCTTTCAGAAAACTTCATCCATGGAATGTATCTTCCTGCGCCATTTGAATTTGCCCCAGAAACTCCAGCCATGCTGTTCTGCCATCATCTCTGCTAGTATTCCCTTCCAATCAACTTTTACCAGTTTCTCTCTCATGCCTCTGTAATTCCCTTTATTGCTCTGTAATACTGATACAACCGATTTTTGCTTCTCATTTTCAGACTGCAGGGTGAATTCTATCACTGCTTCCCAAGAGCTCCTTTATCTTAAGCTCCCCAATCAAATGTTGGGTCATAATGTAACACCTAATCCAGAATGACCAATCCCCTAGTGGGCTCAACCACAAAATGCTCTAAAAAGCCATCTTGTAGGCATTCTAAAAATTCCCTCTCTTGCAGTCCTTCACCAACCAGACATTGCCCTTATTTCAAGACTTTCCTATTTCATGTTGTAACTTGTAGCCCACATCCAGGCTACTGTTTGGAGACCTGTATATAATTCCCATCAGGTTCTTTTTACCATTGCAGTTTCTTAACTCTACCCACAAAAATTCTACATTTTCCAATCCTATGTCATCTTTTTCTAAGGATTTGATTTCATTTTTTACCAATACAGCCATTCCACCCCCTCTGTCTACCTGCCTGTCCTTTTGATACAAGGTGTATCCTTGGATGTTAAGCTCCCAACTTTCTTCTTTCACAATTCTAAATGCTCTACAAGATCACCTACCTGATCCTGTTCACTGTATGCATTCAAATATAACACCTTCCATCCTGTGTTCATCATCCTTTCTGATGTAGGCCCCCACAGCCTACAATATCGCTCTGTCATCTTCCTGTTCTTCCTCACAGTCTCACCACACACTGCATCTAATTGTCTACCAACTGCCCCATCCTCGGCTCTATCCACTCCAGTTCACAGCCCCCTGCCAGTTTAGCGTAAACCCTCCCCAACAGCTCTAGTAAACCTGCCCTCTAGTATATTCGTCCTCTTCGGGTTCAGGTGTAACCCATCCTTTCAGTAAAAGTTATGCCTTCCCCAGAAGATATGCCAACCATCCAGAAATTTGAACCCCTGCCCACTGCACCAGTTCCTTAGCCATGCATTCACCTGCCAAATCATCCTTTCTTTCCTCGTTAGCACATGGCACAGGCAGCAATCCTGAGATTACCATCCTGGAAGTCCTGCCTAACTCCCTAAATTCTCCCTTCATGACCTGCTCCCTTTTCCTACCTACGTCATTGGTACCAATATGTACCATGAATTCTGCTGTTCACCCTTCCCCTTTATATTGCCATGGACCTGATCAGAGACATCCCTGAACCTGGCACCTGTGAGGCAACATACCATCTGTCTGTGTCCTTCACGTCCACAGAATCTCCTTTCTGCTCCTCTAATTGTGGAATCCCCTTTCACCACTACACATTTCTTCTCTCCACTTCCCTTCTGAGCCACAGAGCCGGACTCTGTACCAGAGACTCGGTTGCCGCAGTTTCCCTCCCACCTCCAACAGTATCGAAAGTGTTATACTTATTATTGAGGAGTGCAGCCACAGGGTTACTCTGCACTGGCTGCCTATTCCCTTTCCCTCTTCCGACAGCCCCCAGGTACCAGCCTCCACAACTCAGGGGTGACTACCTCCCTGTAGCTCCTACCTATCACCTCCTCATTTTTCCATATGAGCCAAAGGTCATGCAGCTGCAGCTTCAGTTCCATAACACGGACTTTAAGGAGCTGCAGCCCGATGTACTTTGTGCAGATGTAGTTATCATGGAGGCTGGAGTTCTCCCAAAGTTCCCACATCTCTCTCACAGAACATAACACTACCTCCAGACCCATTCTCAGCTCAGTAACTAGGTACTAACGGAGAAAAAAAGGGCAGAGGTCCTTATCTGGATTGAAAAAGGTGGAGGGGAGATAACTAGTATAAACAGGTGAGGGTGAAAGAGTTTTAGAGTAGGAGTCACTGTTCAAAAATAAGGAGTTACCCATTTGAGACAGAGAAGAGCTTATTTTTTTTCTTAAGATGTTGGGCGTCTTTGCAACTCTTCCTCAAAGAACAGTAGAAGCAGAGTGAAGATTTTTAAGGCAGAGGTGGATAGATTCTTAATGAGCTTTCAAAATTCATTCTAGAGACCAGGGCAAAAACTCACCACTGTCACCCCACAGTGAAGAAATGCTTCCAGTGTAGTGTTTTTTTTAAAATACACTGTATCAAAATAAACTTTATTGATAATAAAAAAAAATTACAAGAATAAACCATGCAATGCCTTTCCATTAACACAAGAGATTCAACAGATGCTGGAAATCCAGAGTAACACACACAAAATGCTGGAGGAACTCAGCAGGTCAGGCAGCATCTGTGGAGAAGAATAAACAGTCAACATTTTGGACAGAGACCCTTCCACAGGACAGAATGCCTTTTCTTTCATACTTTCCTAGGCAATGCATTAAAGGTTCAAAGGTTCACTTATTATCAAAGTATACAACTCTGAAATTCTTCTTCTCCAGGTAGCCATGAAACCAAGAAAGAAAGGAAAGGCAGCACGATCATCAACTCTTCATCCCCCGCCCCCCGCTAAAAAAACAAACAAAAACTTAACAGGAACATCAACCCCCAAATTCCTCCCACAGCACAAAAAAGAACAAAAATGAAACAGGAACATTGACCCTCAAATCCACTCCCCACCACACAAAATAAACATGAAAAAGATTGGGTGAAAAACACAGAATAGAAAAAAAAACTATAAGACCGATAAAAGTCCATAGTCCAAGTCCACATTCAAACCGCAGAAAACCTGGGCAACATTCTCCGGGCACAGTGATAGGCTGTCTCCTCTCTGGTAGCATAGTAAAGCAATCCTTGATGATCAAAAAGCAGACAGCTGGTGCTCACCTTCTGCACTCGCCTCGATATTTCAATCTCCCTCATTAATTTAATTGGCCAACAATGGAAGCTCTAATCAGTGAAATGGAGTCAAACGTTGGCTCGCGTCCTATCCCGCAGCCTGCCTGCCATGAGGATTCCGCACGCCACCTCTACCTCCCAGAGTCCTCGTGGAGGGTGCAGAGCACTGAAACACCCAAACAATCTCCAAACTGCAAATCACAAGCTCCAACAGTTCCAGGTTCACATTCAAAATGAAAAACAATCATAAAAGATATCAAAGATGTGAAAGATGGTTTCATGATCTATCCGGAAGATGTTGAATGAAGGAGCATTTTACACAGGCACACTCTTCAGGAGTGTTCTATTACATTTCTTCAAATCAACAGTACTGTTGCTACTCATGTGGCCCCCACTGGGGTAGTACACAATTACAATAAGTGAGTGGTTTCCTTAACCAACCTACCCCTCCCTGTTCAGTTGCGGAAACACCCTGCACTGTGGTCTTTCTCCACTGAACTCTCGTAGTGCCTGTACCAAGCTTCAGTGTGTCCCTACAACCTGGAATGTGTTAGTCAGTGTGACGTTAAACTGAGGCCTCTCTGGTTTGAAGAAGCAAACAAGGATTACCGTCCTGACCAAAAGTTTTGTAAGTCAAGTATAACGTAGCTGTTGATGGGAGCTTGCTGTGCCCTAGTTGGCTGCCATAACTGACTGTAACATAACCAACGTAACCTTTGGAGTCGGGAGAAGGATATGGCAGGCACTATATAAACGCAAGTCTATGTATGGGATGGTGAGGAGGTGTCAGCAAAAATAAAGAAACAACTGGGGCAGATAAACTGGAGCTACCCATAACTTCTGGATCGTGCTGCTATTACAGTGACAAATCCTAACTTACTAGGAAAGAGAAATCCATTCTTACCGAGCTGCCCGTGGAGGATTGCTGCTGACTGGCATGTTCCAGGCTGCAGGAGTACATGCTGAGGGACGCACTGAAACTCAGTGCAGACACTGCAAAGGCCCAGAGAGGAAGGACCACAGTGTAGGGTTATTCTGCTACGGGAGATTGAGGGGCTGTGTTGGGTGATGAAGCCCCTCAGTGTAGCAGTGTACCGGAGGCCACATGTTGGTTTTAAGGAATGTAATAGAACATTACTTAAAGCATTGACTATTAATGTAAGAATGAAAGGCCTTGCATGGTTTATTCTTGTAAATAATATTTTAAATATGAATAATGTTTATTTTGTTATAAAAAGGCACTTCTATTCCCTGCTGATTCCCAGCCCTCCAGTTATTGCCCCAGTGTTACTTTGTACTGATGTTGAAGAGAGAACCACAATTAAAGGGAATGCTGTAACTCGGCTCAGCCAGCTTCACTGCTCGAAGCTGACGCAGATTGGACATGTCACTGAACAGATGACGTTGGAAAGTACCTTGACAGGTTGCATCAGGGCCTGCTGTAGCAATTTCAATGCACAGGAACTGCAGGGGCTGCAGAGAGTAGTGGTCACAGCCTGGTCCATCGGCTGTAGAATTTGGGATTTGGAGAAATACGTGAAAATCCAGAGATCTGCCCTCTCACTGACAGCATCTATCATGAAGAATCTGCACCATCTCACTGGTACCATCATCAGGCAGGGGGGATTGAAGCCTGAAGTTCCAACCACCCATGTCAGGAACAGCTACTGTACTTCCTAGTATCAGGTTCTTGTCCAACCCTAACCTACCAAACCTCCTGCACTACTTATATCCCTTGTCTCTGACAGACCATAAGATATAGGAGCAGAATGGCCCATCTAGTCTGCTCCTCCATTCAATCATGCCTGCTCCTTCTTTTCCCCTCCTCAGCCCCACTTCCCAGCCTTCTCCCGGTAACCAATCAAGAACCGATCAAGCTCTGCCTTGAATACACCCAACAACCTGGCCTCTACAGCTGCCTGTGGTAATAAATTTCACAAATTCACCACTCTCTGGCCAAAGAAATTTCTCCGCATCTCTGTTTTAAATGGACACCCCTCTATCCTGGGGCTGTGCCCTCTTATCCTAGACTCCCCCACCATGGGAAACATCTTTTCCACATTTACTATCTAGGCCTTTCAACATTTGAAAGGTTTCAATGAGATCCCCCCTCATCCTTCTAAATTCATGCAAGTATAGACCCAGAGCCATCAAACGTTCTTCGTATGATAACCCTTTCATTCCCAGAATCATCCTTGTGACCCTCCTCTGAAGAGGTGTCTTTTTTCAATGTCTTGTTTTTGCACACATCTAATTTTCTCTCTCGCTTCAACGTCTTGTATAATTTATGTATGATTATATATAATTTATATTCAGAATGTTGTCTGTGCCTAAGTGCCCGTGATGCTGCTGCTCGGGAAGTATTACATTGTGCCTGTACCTCACCGTACTTGTGCACATGACAATTCAACTTGACGTTAGGTGCTGCCTGCGTGGAGTTTGCACGTTCTCCCTGTGACTGTGTGGAGGTTTCTTCTAGGTGCTTCGGTTTCCTCCCATGTGCCAAAGACACGGGGTTCGACCGGTTGATTGGCCACTGTAAGTTGCCCCTGTGGCAGCTGGGGGCGTTGACAGGAATGTGATGAGAATGAGAAATGGGATCGGAGTAAACGGGAGGTTTGAGGTCAGCAGTGACTCAATGGGCTGAAAGGCCTGTTCCCCTTCTGTATCTTCCAGTGATTTTATGAAGCTGGTTTCAAACCTTTACCACTTCCAGGTGCTGCCAAACCTGCCTTCTGCTCCTGAACTGGGTGTGCTGACCTCCATTAACTTTAGCCGGGAGGGGGGAGGTAGGAAAGTGACCTCATGTCACTAAAACAATATATAGATGTGAATGGAATGTGCGGTGATCAGGTAACCAGCAGACCAGGGCCCCGGACAGAGGTTTTGTTGTAGAATCTGATAAGGGGACCTGAGGAATGCCAGGAATGTGCTAATGAATGAGGAGATTAGGACGGGACCAGCAGCCTAACTCAAAGCATCAGGAATTATCGGAGGCCACAAACCAGCCTTGTTGCTGTTAGAGTCTCAAAGTACAGCCACAGGCCACATCCAACAACAATGCACTTACCCAGGGGCTGTGGGGAATAGGACCCCCCCAAATAAAAAGCAACAGATTTTTCAATTCACTGATTGCTCTGAGCTGCAGACTGGAGTGTGCTCCTTTCTGACCGGTAATCCTGTCTACCGGGGGTTTGCGCCCCCGACACAGTGGCACAGGGGCCTCACACAAAGCACCAGAGACCTGGGTTCGATCCTGACCCCGGGTGCTGCCAGAGTGGCGCCTGTATGTGCTCACTGCGCCTGCGGCTGCGTGGCTTTCTCCGGTGGTCCAGATCCCTCTAATATCGCCCAAGACATTCAGGCCTGTAAGCCTATTGGCTGCTGTAAGCAGTGGATTCTCCTCATTAGGAGCTAGTTCCACATGACAGGAGCTCTCTGTGTTCCACGTCATACTTTATACTTTATACTTTATTGTCACCAAACAATTGATACTAGAACGTACAATCATCACAGCGATATTTGATTCTGCCCTTCACACTCCCTGGATTACAAATATTAAATATTAAACATATTTAAAATAGTAAAAATTAGTAAATATTAAAAATTTAAATTATAAATCATAAATAGAAAATAAAAAAATGGGAAGTCAATAGTGCAAAAAATCTGAGAGGCAGGACCGGATATTTGGAGGGTATGGCCCAGGTCCGGGTCAGGATCCGTTCAGCAGTCTTATCACAGATGGAAAGAAGCTGTTCTCAAATCTGGCCGTACGAGTCTTCAAGCTCCTGAACCTTCTCCCGGAGGGAAGAGGGACGAAAAGTGTATTGGCTGGGTGGGTGATGTCCTTGATTATCCTGGCAGCACTGCTCCGACAGCGTGTGGTGTAAAGTGAGTCCACGGACAGAAGATTGGTTTGTGTGATGTGCTGCGCCGTGTTCACAATCTTCTGCAGCTTCTTCCGGTCTTGGACAGGACAACTTCCATACTAGGTTGTGATGCACCCTAGAAGAATGCTTTCTACAGTGCATCTATAAAAATTAGTGAGGGTTTTAGGGGAGAGGCCAAATTTCTTTAGCTTTCTCAGGAAGTAAAGGCGCTGGTGGGCCTTCTTGGCAGTGGACTCTGCTTGGCTGGACCAAGTCAGGTCATTTGTCATATTGACCCCGAGGAACTTAAAGCTTTTGACCTGTTCCACTTGCGCACCACCGATGTAAATTGGGTCGTGTGGTCCGCTACTCCATCTGAAGTCAACAACCAATTCCTTCGTCTTGCTGACATTGAGGGATAGGTTATTGTCTTCGCACCATGCCTCCATGTGGGGGTGCTTCCTGTATGAGCTGCTCCCGTACACTTGTCTGCTTTCTGGAGTGGCTATGATCAGGGATGTCCTCGGTAGAGCTCTCTCTGCATGGCACCGGGCAGCTTCCATGAACAGAGATCAAAGAACATGGAATATTACTGTTCAAAACAGATCACAATGTAAGGAAGTTATGTCTTCTTTGACATAACCTGCACATCCTCCACCACAGATCCAACTCTTCCACTTCCCCACAAACCCTGGTCCACACACCACCACAAACACAAGCCAACACACCCTCACAAACTCTGGCCCACATCCCCCAACCCTGAGCTCTCTCCCTGCTAGGCTCTCACCTCCATCTCCTAACCTTAACCCTAAAACTAATGTCCACACACCTCTCTCCCCCAGCCTTTTATCTCTATCCCCCAACCCCTTCCCCACAAACCCATGATGTTATGCTGACCTTTTAATCCACTCTAAAATCAATCTCTCCCTTCCCTCCTACTTTTTTCGTTAATCCACGTGCCTATCTAAGAGTTTCTTAAATGTCCCTAATGTTTCTGCCTCTACTTCCACCCCTGGCAGGGAGTTCCACACATTCACCACTGTCTGTATAAAAAAATGAAAGTTCAGAATAAATTTATTATAAAAATACATATATGTCACCATACACTGTATTACCCTGAGATTAATTTTCTTGTGGGCATTCACAGTAAATGAAAGAACCAATAGAACCGATGAAAGACCTCATACAACAAATTGGACAAACAATCAATGCGTATAAGACAACAAACTGCACAAATACAATAAGAAAAGTAAAGAAATAATAATAATGTTTATAGCACAATATCCCTTCATGCAAGTAAATGCACAACAGATAGCAGATCAATATAGAGTGATAGCAAAAAATAATTTATCCCTATAGATGAGAAAATCTGCAGATGTTGGAAATTCAAGCAACACACATAAAAGTTGCTGGTGAACGCAGCAGGCCAGGCAGCATCTCTAGGAAGAGGTGCAGTCGACGTTTCAGGCCGAGACCCTTCGTCAGGACCCGAAACGTCGACTGTACCTCTTCCTATAGATACTGCCTAGCCTGCTGTGTTCTACTAGCATTTTCTGTGTGTTGATTTAATCCCTATAGGCATGTTCCACCAACTAAAATATGAAAACTGCACAGGGACTAGAAAGAAGCAACCACAACAATGCTGTGCAAGAAAATAATGAATTTGCAACCCACCCAGGCACTGATGAAGATACAATTATTTCAGCTGCTGCACAACCGGATGCTAACAGCAACAACACAGATGTAGAGTCTTTGCAGAATACTGATGACAAAGCTCAGCTCACAGACAAAAATAACCTAATAATTTAACACCACACTAACAGAATATATGTATATTGACTCAACAAAAAGACCCTACATACCAAAAAACATACATCATTAAAATTTGAAAAAATTGTTAATACTCTCAGCAATATTATACTACCACAATATTTAGGAAAACTTGAAACATTTGAAGAACTACACAAATAACATATTCAACGCAAACAACACGAATTCTGAAGATGCTGGAAATTCAAGCAACACACATAAAAGTTGCTGGTGAACGCAGCAGGCCAGGCAGCATCTCTAGGAAGAGGTGCAGTCGACGTTTCAGGCCAAGACCCTTTGTCAGGACTAACTGAAGGAAGAGTGAGTACGGGATTTGAAAGTTGGAGGGGGAGGGGGAAATCCAAAATGATAGGAGAAGACAGGACGAGGAGGGATGGAGCCAAGAGCTGGACAGGTGATAGGCAAAAGGGATACGAGAGGATCATGGGACAGGAGGTCCGGGAAGAAAGACAAGGAGGTGGGGGGGGGGACCCAGAGGATGGGCAAGGGGTATATTCAGAGGAACAGAGGGAGAAAAAGGAGAGTGAGAGAAAGAATGTGCGTATAAAAATAAGTAACAGATGGGGTACAAGGGGGAGGTGGGGCATTAGCAGAAGTTAGAGAAGTCGATGTTCATGCCATCAGGTTGGAGGCTACCCAGACGGAATATAAGGTGTTGTCCCTCCAACCTGAGTGTGGCTTCATCTTTGCAGTAGAGGAGGCCGTGGATAGACATGTCAGAATGGGAATGGGATGTGGAATTAAAATGTGTGGCCACTGGGAGATCCTGCTTTCTCTGCCGGACAGAGCGTAGATGTTCAGCAAAGCGGTCTCCCAGTCTGCGTCGGGTCTCGCCAATATATAAAAGGCCACATCGGGAGCACCGGACGCAGTATATCACCCCAGCTGATTCACAGGTGAAGTGTTGCCTCACCTGGAAGGACTGTTTGGGGCCCTGAATGGTGGTAAGGGAGGAAGTGTAAGGGCATGTGTAGCACTTGTTCCGCTTACACAGATAAGTGCCAGGAGGGAGATCAGTGGGGAGGGATGGGGGGGAACAAGTGGACAAGGGAGTTGTGTAGGGAGCGATCCCTGCGGAATGCGGGGGGGGGGAGGGAAAGATGTGCTTAGTGATGGGATCCTGTTGGAGGTGGCGGAAGTTACGAAGAATAATATGTTGGATCCGGAGGCTGGTGGGGTGGTAGGTGAGGACCAGGGGAACCCTATTCCTAGTGGGGTGGCAGGAGGATGGAGTGAGAGCAGATGTACATGAAATGGGGGAGATGCGTTTAAGAGCAGAGTTGATAGTGGAGGAAGGGAAGCTCTTTCTTTAAAAAAGGAAGACATCTCCCTCGTCCTAGAATGAAAAGCCTCATCCTGAGAGCAGGTGCGGCGTAGACGGAGGAATTGCAAGAAGGGGATGGCGTTTTTGCAAGAGACAGGGTGAGAAGAGGAATAGTCCAGATCTCCCCCTCCCCCTCCAACTTTCAAATCCCTTACTCACTCTTCCTTCAGTTAGCCCTGACGAAGGGTCTCGGCCTGAAACGTCGACTGCACCTCTTCCTAGAGATGCTGCCTGGCCTGCTGCGTTCACCAGCAACTTTTATGTGTGTTGCACAAATAACATATTGTACAGCATGAACAGCAGTGTACTGCAATGGCCTGAAAATAAAGACGCTCATTCATAGATTCACAAAACTGAGCAACGAATCAAGAACAACAAAATGGCAGAAGAGATTAAAAACAAAATTGAAACCTTAAGAGCAGAAATAGCCTGCCTAATCGAGTATAAAATGAATAACCCGAGCAAGAAATATAAAGAGAAAGGCCAAGGAAATATAAGGTCCATACAAGATACGGTCAACCTAACAAAAGCATTATATAATTTATAGCTACACTAAAACAAATGCTTGGTGCATACAAAACTAGACTAAATTGATACATGAAATGCACCAGACCAAGGAAACGGAATTATCAGTTCATAAACAATGACAAATATTTATACAGGACTATGAAACTAAATTTGACATGCCAAACTGTCACCAACCCTCATAGAGAATTACCAACAAACACGAGATAATGAATGTTGGGTCTAATATCTGGTCGAACAGGGTGACGCACAATCAAGAAGCAAACTGGATTAGGGAGGAATAAGAACACACTCACACAATTGAAGAAATACAAACACCTGAAGTTAGAATGGATGTGCTAAAAGAGTTTACAAAAATACATACAGTTGGAAAAGTACTGGTAGAGATAATATTCATAACTATTGGTATAAAAATGTAATTGCCTTCATCCTTACCTATTAAGGCATATCAACAACTTTTTAAAATCCTGAAAAAGAGTCTGAATTTTTGACAGAAGGTAAAATATATCTCTTACCTAAAGAGAAATCACAAATGATCCATCAAAATATAGTCCTATTACTTGCTTACAAACTATATATAAAGTTGTAACATCATGCATCTTGCAACTAGTCATCACTCACTTAGAAAACCACAATATACCTACAGAAAAGCAGAAAGGATGTCGTAAGGGTAAGAAAGGATGTGAAAAATAACTGATAATAGATTCTGTAATTCTAAACCAAGCCCGGCAGAAAAGCAGAAATCTTTTAGGTTGTTATATTGACTACCAAAATGTATTTGATTCTGTTCCACACTCAAGGTTAATAGAAGTTCTTTATATGTAAACTACACCCAATACTTGTGTAATTCTACAACTTCTGATGAAGCATTGGTGTACTATAATCATTATAACTATTGACAACCAAAATTAGCACAAAGATTATTAAAAATACATAATAAAAGACCAACAAATTCAAAATTATAAATGCAGAAAATGCCAAGAGAAATCAGAAACAATCCGACAGATTACAGGGTCCCGCAGCAGTTTAACTCAATCTGATTTACACAGGCACAATCAAGTGGCAAACGTCATTCCCCAAATTCTTCCTTTAAAATACAAACTCATATAAGAAACCATACCTTACTATAAATAAAAGCCTGATACAGTTTTAGAGTCAGACTCCTATAAATTATCTGTTATTACAGATAGGACAATCCATACTAACCATCCAGATATAATTATTCAGGACAAACAAGCAAGAATAACTTAATAGGTATAGCCATTCCAAACACAGAAGAACACTAGAAATATGCTGAAGTAAAAGAGAAAATTGAAGGACTATGGAACATGAACAGGGTATGCATTGTCCCGATAGTAAGATCTGCGACTGGTATCATCCCAAAAGTACTACACAATACCATTAAACAATTAGGGCTACGCAGCAATATCTATGTACATAAATCTCCAGAAAGCAACAATTCTAAACACCACTTGAATAGCCTGAAAGTTCCTAGCAATTGAGAAGTGAGTTTTCTTGGCTATGCCTGTACTTCAGGTTTTACCAGCTTGAGCTGAGAGAGAAAAAAGAAAATACAACAACAACAACAATAATAATAATAATAATAATAAATAAACAATAAATATTGAGAAGGTAAAATTGAGTCCTTGAGTCCTTGAAAGTGTGATTATAGGTAGTGGGAACATTTCAGTGATCGGTTAAGGGAAGTTGAGTTACACATAAAGTGGATAAAATTTGTGTTAAAGCCCATGAACAATTTACTTTAGTTTGGAAATGGATCATAACTGATGATGTGTTAACATTAACTCATGAAGTAACACTATCTGCAATGTCCATCCTGGGGTTACTGGCTGCAGACCATTTTGACTGTCCTTTCCCACACCCACAGAGACCTGTCCATACTCGGCTTTCTTCATCTCTGCCCTAAACCTATTCCTCTGAATCTTGAGGCTATGTCCCCGAGTTCTAGTGTCACTCACTAGTGGAAAAGACTTTTCTGCCTCTATCTTATCAATCCCTTTAATAATTTTATGATTCTATAAGATCCCCTCTCATTCTACTGACTTCCAGTGAGTATAGTCTACTCTCCTTTTGGTTAACCCCTCATTTCCATAATCAACCTGGTGAACTTCCTGTGCACCACCTCCCAAAACCAGTCTATCTGTTCTCAAGTAGGGAGACCAGAAATGCACTCAATACTCCAGGTGTGACCTCACCAGTACCCTGTGCAGTTGAAACATAACCATCCCGCTCCTAAATTCACACCAGTGCTTTCTTTCCATAGAAGCCATGTTCCTAATTGCCCTCGCCAAATTTCATAAATGCATCATAGAAAACATCTTACCTGGATCCACCACAGACTAGTATGGCACTGGCCTGCCCAAGACTGCAGGAAACTGTAGGGAGATGCGGACACAGCTCAGTCCATCACGCAAACTAGCCTTCTCTGCAGTCTCCATCTATATCTCTCACTATCTTGGGAAAACAGCCAATGTAATCAAGGACACCTCCCACTCTAGACATTATCTCTCTCCCTTCTGCTGTTGAACAGAATATACGAAGGTTTGAGATCATGTACCATCAGGCTCAAGGCCAGTTTCTTTCCCACTGTTCCATGGCTCCACAATTGAATGGACCTCTTATATGTTAAAGGATTAAATCTACTACCTCGATGTGTGGCATGATAGATGAGGAGTAACATCTCACATTCAACCTGGGTGGCCTCCAACCTGACAACATGAACATTGATTTTTTTTTTAACTTCTGGAAATTCCAAACTTCAAAGTTCCAAACTCCAAGTTCAAATTAAATTTATTATTGAGGTACATATATGCCATCATCTACAACTCAGATTTATTTTCTAGTGGGCATTCACAGTAAATAAAAAGAAACACCATAGAATTAATGAAAAAAGGGGATTTCCCTTCCTCCACCATTGATTTTGCCCTCATCCACATCTTCTCCATTTCCCAAACATCCACACTCACCCAATCTTCCTGCCATTTTAAAAGTGATAGAGTTCCTTTTGTCCTAACCTACCACCCCATGAGCCACCTCATCCTCCTCAACTTCTTCCATCCCCAAAGTGATCCTATCACTAAACGTACCTTCACCTTCACCCCCCCGCTTTCCACAGTGATGACTCCCTCCATGATTTCCATGTCCATTCTTCCCTCCCCACTAATCTCCTTCTCTGCACTTACCCTGCAAGTGGCCAAAATACTAACCTGCCCATTTGCCTCCCCCTTCACCTCCATTTAGGGCCCCAAACAGCTCTTCCAAGTGAGAAAACACTTCACCTGCGAACCCGCTGGGGTTGTCTATTGTATCCAGTGCTCTTGAAGCAGCTTCCTCTACATTGGTGAGACCCGTGCCCGCTCTGTTGAGCACCTCCATTTCATCTGACAAAAGCAGAACTTCCTTGTAGCCAAACATTTTAATTCTGATTCCCATTCCCATTCAGACATGTCAGTCCCTGGCCTCCTCTAGTGCCAAGATGAGGCCATTCTCAGAGTCGAGCAGCAACACCTTATATTCCATCTGGGTGGCCTCCAACCTGATGGCATGGCTACCAATTTCTCCTTCTGATAAAAAATTCCCTCCCCCTCTCTTCTTCTTCTGTTCCCTGCTCTGGCCTATTACCTCTTCTTACCTGCCTAGCACCTCCCCCGGGACCCGTTTCCTCTCCTATCAGATTCCTTTCCCTCCAACCCTTTATTTTTCCTACCCACCTGGCTTCACCTATCACCTTCTAGTTCGTCCTCTTTCACCCCCTGCCACCTTTTCATTCTGGCATCTTCCTCCTTTCCTTTCCAGTCCTGAAGAAAGGTCTCGGCCTGAAACGACACCTTTTTATTCATTCCCATAGATGCTGCCTGACCTGCTGAGTTCCTCCAGCATTTTGTGTGTGTTGACTATCATCATGAATAGCTGTGGTGCTTCGTTCTCAAATGGGCTAAAAGCCTTCTATGCATGCTTTGAAAGGGCGAACACAATTACACCCGTGCAAATCCCTGTAGCATCTGTGATCTCAGGAAGCCGAAGGACAAGCTCAAATAGTTAAAGTGGAGTTTACATGTGTGCTCAGGTGCAACGAAACCTTCCTTGCAGTAATATCACAGGTACATAGCATAAGAGACACAACAGTCACAAGAAAAACATGAAGAAAAATTATGCACAATTTTTACAAGAAATGAGAATTAGAAAACATGAAGAAAAATTATGCACAATTTTTACAAGAAATGAGAATTAGAACAAAAAAACAAAATCCATTGTGGTACAAAGTGGTCATAGTGTTGCTACGCTAGGGTCATGATTCGGATTGTGTAGGCTGGTTGAAGAACTGAATGGTCAAAGGGAAGTAGCTGCTCTTGAACCTGGTGGTGTTGGACTTCAGGCTTCAGGCCATCTAAGGAAATCAAACCCAGCACAGATCTCATTGCCTTCTGAACAGCAGGGGATACCTTCCCTTCTGTAGATTCTGAGACCAGGGGTACCTACAGAAGTCTCCTAAGCGCAGTGAAGAGGTCCACCAGTGCTGCTTGCACAAAGTTTTCTAAGTCAACACGCACAGAATCAAGATCCCAATTCACTCACGTCGTACCCCAACCGTTGGAACTCTGAGCTCTGTACGGGGAGGAGGTGGATAGAAGAAATGATTCAAAGATGTTTGCAGAGCCTCTAATGTGTGTGGATCCCTGGCCGTGAAAAAATGGAGAAGGAATATTGGGATAACATGAGAATCCTTGAGTCCATGGATGAGGAATGAACAGAAGCCCCCCACCACCCCTGTAAATGGCAGAAAGACCCTCCCACCTTCTGACTACCAACCCACCCATCATTATCCCCTGACCCATTTATAGAAGAATCTAAGGCTTTTGGCCTCAACAGCCATTTCAGAACCCACAAAAGAAGCAAGTCCCTCTCCATCCCAAGGAACCACTCAAGAAGAGATGTGCAGCAGCAGAGGCAGGCAGTGAGGTCCATCAGGAGTGGCAAGCCAATGGGCAAACCGACAGTAGTCAAGAGTGTGTGAGTCACCGTGAATGAGTTATCCATCTGTCATTAGCAATTAATATTTTTTGTGGATAGCATTCAGTGTTAGGCTCGAAAGGTTAAATAATTCTGTAGCTAAAAGGTAACCTGTGAATGCACTTACCTCTGCATAAAATAGTGTGTGATACTGCAGAGCCGTAAGCTGAAAGCATGAGGACTAGGAAGACCCTGTATTAACATTTTAATGGAGATTGAGCTGAGTTCAAAATGACACTCAAGGCAAGGAAAGGAGGTTCTAGACAGCTTGTGTTTGTTCAAGTTCAGGTTTAATGTCATAGGCATACATACCCAGACTTAAATGTCATGAAAATTAGCCTTTCGCAGCAGCAGCATGATTATAAATGAGGCAAACATAAATTACATTAACACAAGAGATTCTGCTGGCACTGGAAATCCTCAGCAACACACACAAAATGCTGGAGGATCTCCACGAGTCAGGCAGCATCTGTAGAGGGGAATAAACAGTCGACGTCTCAGGCCTTCATCAGGACTGGAAAGGAAGGGCGAAAAAGCTAGAATCAGAAGGGGAGGAGAGGGGAACCAGTACAAGCTGGCAGGTAATAGGTGAGGTCAGGTGAGGGGAAAGGTCAGTGGGTGGGGAAGGGGGACGAAGTGAGAAACTGGGTGGAGATTGGTGGAAAAGATAAAGGGCTGAAAAAGGAGGAATCCGACAGGAGAGGAGAGTGAACCATGGGAGAAGGAGAAGGAGGAGAGGCACCAGAGAAAGTGATGGGCAGGTGAGGAGAAGGGAAGGGGTAAGAGAAAACGAGAGAAGATTGTGAGGGGAGAAATGACCATAAATTGGAGAAATCGATGTTCAGGCTGTCAGATTGGGCACTACCCAGATGAAATGCGAGGTGTTGCTCCTCCAACCTGAGGGTGGCCTCATCATGGCAGTAGAGGAGGTCATGGTCCAATGTGCTGGAATGGGAATGGGAAGTACAAACGTTTGTAGAATTACAATGGTCAGGCACTGGGAAATCCCACCTCTTATGGTGGAAGAAGTGAAGGTGCTTGATGAAGCATTCCTCCAACCTGTGTCGGGTCCCACTGATGTAGAGGTGGCTGCACTGGGAGTATCATATACAGTAGACAACCCCGACAAGTTTCCAGGTAATGTGTTAGACCTTTCTGAGAATATGTACCATTTCAAACCAATACTGATCATAGGAATAACGCAGACAAAATGCCAGAGGAACTCAGTAGGGCAGGCAGGATCTATGGAAGAGTAATCAGGCCGAGACTCTTCATCGGGACATTTGTGTTTCTGATCATGGAAGTGGCGGTGACACTTGCAGGATTATAGTGGGGACCACGGCAACAAAGGGCGGGTAAGGAGGAGCTGCCAAGTGTAGACAAGCAGAAACACGAGGAAATCTGCAGATGCTGGAATTTCAAGCAACACACATAAAAGTTGCTGGTGAACGCAGCAGGCCAGGCAGCTGTGTTCACCAGTAACTTTTACGTGTGTTGTAGAAAAGCAGACCTTTTAGGAGATTGCATGGCCTCTATGTCCTTTACCCTGGGGTCATGTTAAGTGATTTGACAAGGAGAATTTTATGTAAGAGTAAACCAGGTGTTGTACATACCTGAACCAACAATATTGAAGGACAAAAGTTTGAAGGAAGTTAAAAGTTCATATTCTCTGTATTACTCTCCTTATACATGCTATCAAGTGTAGAAATAGGAAGATAGGGAGGCAACAGAGCCTTAGGATCCATATCAGCAAGTGCAAGAACACCCAGACCTGGAATTCTTGCAGCTTAGTGCTGTCCTTTTTACCTACGACGGGAATTCTCTGGGCTCATTTGGTAGAGGTATACATTCCACCTCAGGCCAATGTCAAGCAGCTTTAGATGATCGGAGCAAAGGGATCAACATGCACAAAACAGCGCACTCTAGCGCCTTTGTTTTGAGAGATTTTAACCAGGCCAATCTGAAAAAATTCACTAAGCAATTACCATCAACAGATCACTTGCAATACCAGAGGAAAAAACACACTGGACCATTATTACACCATCAAGAGTGCCTACCATGCTATTCCACGCCCTCACTTCAGGAAATCTGATCACCTGGCTGTACTTCTACTCCCTAAGTACAGGCAGAGACAGAAGACTGCAGCACCAGCAGTGAGGACCAAGAAGGTTTGGACAAGGGATGCACAGGAGCACCTACAGGACCGCTTTGAATCGGTGGACTGGACTGTATTCAGGGATTCATCTTTGAACCTGGATGAGAATGCTGCAGTTGTTACCAACTTCATTAAAACCTGTGTGGATGAGTGTGTGCCTACAAAGACCAAAAGCTGTGGATGAACCAGGAGGTACAGTGTCTGCTGAAGGCTGGATCTGTGACATTCAAGTCTGGCGACCCAGGCCTGTACCAGAAAACCGGGTATGATTTGCGGACGGCTATTTCAAGGGTGAAGAGACTATTTCGAATGAGGTTGAAGGCGACATCAGATGCACAGCAACTCTGGCAGGGTTTGCAAGACATTATTTCCTACGAAGCGAAACCCAATAGCATGAATGGCAGTGAAGCTTCACTACCAGATGAACTCAACGCCTTCTATGCACACTTTGACTGGGAGAACACAACTACAGCTGTGAAGATCCCTGCTGCACCTGATGACCCTGTGATCTCCATCTCAGAGGCTGATGTTAGGCTGTCTTTAAAGAAAGTGAACCCTCACAAGGTGGAAGGTCCTGATGGAGTACCTGGTAAGGCTCTGAAAACCTCTGCCAACCAACTAGCAGGAGTATTCAAAGACATTTTCAACCTCTCACTGATATGGGTGGAAATTCCCACTTGCTTCAAAAAGGCAATAATTGTACCAGTGCCTAAGAAGAGGAATGTGGGCTACTTTAATGACTATCGCCTGGTAGCACTCACATCGATAGTGATGAAATGCTTTGAGAGGTTGGTCATGACTAGACTGAACTCTTACCTCAGCAAGGACCTGGACCCATTGCAATTTGTCTATCGCCACAATAGGTCAACAGCAGACGCAATCTCAATGGCTCTCCACATGTCTTTAGACCACCTGGACAACACAAGCCCTATGTCAGGATGGTGTTCATCGACTATAGCTCAACATTTAATACCATCATTCCCACAATTCTGATTGAGAAGTTGCAGAACCTGGGCCTCTATACATCCCTCTGCAACTGGATCCTTGACTTCCTAACCGGAAGACCACAGTCTGTGCGGATTGGTGATAACATATCCTCCTCGCTGACGATCAACACCGGTGCACCTCAGGGGTGAGTGCTTAGCCCACTGCTCTACTCTCTATAATCACATGACTGTGTGGATAGGCATAACGCAAATACCATCTATAAATTAGCTGACGATACAACCATTGAGTATATAATCTCAGGTGGTGACAAGAGAGCGTACAGGAGTGAGATATGCCAACTAGTGGAGTGGTGCCGCAGCAACAACCTGGCACTCAACGTCAGTAAGACGAAAGAGCTGATTGTGGACTTCAGGAAGAGTAAGATGAAGGAACACATACCAATCCTCATAGAGGGATCAGAAGTGGAGAGAGTGAGCAGCTTCAAGTTCCTGGGTGTCAAGATCGCTGAGCTTCTAACCTGGTGCCAACATATCGATGTAGCTATAAAGAAGGCAAGACAGCAGCTATACTTCATTAGGAGTTTGAAGAGATTTGGTGTGTCAACTTCTATAGTTGTACCGTGGAGAGCATTCCGACAGGCTGCATCACTGTCTGGTATGGAGGGGCTACTGCACAGGACAGAAAAAATTGCAGAGGGTTGTAAATTTAGTCAGTTCCATCTTGCGCACTAGTCTACAAAGTAGCCAAGACATCTTCAAAGAGCGGTGTCTCAGAAAGACAGTGTCCATTATTAAGGACCTCCAGCACCCAGGGCATGTCCTTTTCTCACCGTTACCATCGGCTAGCAGGTACAGAAGCCTGAAGGCACACACTCAGCGATTCAGAAACAGCTTCTTCCCCTCTTCCATCTGATTCCTAAATGAACATTGAACCCTTGGACACTACCTCACTTTTTAAAATATACAGTATTTCTGTTTTCTGCATGATTTTTAATCTATTCAATATATGTATACAGTACTGTAATTGATTTACTTATTTATTATTATTATTATTTTTTCTTCTTCTATATTATGTATTGCATCGAACTGCTGCTGCTAAGCTAATAAATTTCACGACACATGCCGGTGATAATAAACCTGATTCTGATTCTGAGTTTCTTACAACCTCCAAGTTCTAGAACTGACCTGTACAACCCTTATCCAAAACTCATCAATGGAACACTGGAGCACCTCGTGCACTAACATGTTAAGTCTCTGACTGAGCCTTTTTTCACACTAAAGTCTTGTTTTTAAACAGTCTATTTCCTCTCTTCACTGTCTTCTATAACTTATATATGTGTGTGTTGCCTGCACCTGTGTGCCTGTGATACTGCTACAAGCAGCAGATCATTGTACCTGTACCTCTCCATACTTGGGCACAGGACAATAAAAACTAATTAACTTGACACCCTGTCAAGGCCTGAGTTTACAATCACTCCAGGAGTATGGTGAATTTTGGGGATTTAGGTTTAGTTCTTGGACGCCTCAACAGGGAGCCATGTCCTTGCTGTGAGGTTTACGTGACTGGGCGAGGGTTTAAGTGAGATCAGTGAGGAGATGGGAACCAGTATGTAGAAACTGAAAAGAGGAATAAGATGCATAAAGGAATGGGAGTGTTGTACAGTATTTGAGAAGGAAGTAGTACTGTATTAGACAGGATCAGACGAGAACTATGAGATTACAAGTTCAGAATGTTGGCGTTTAGTCCAGAAAGCTTGGGGAATTAGATGGGAAAGTGCTTTGGTAATAATGGAAATGTGATCTAACAACACTGAGGATTGGTTACTAATATATACATCAATATAAGGCTCAGAGGAGAGAAAAAAGAGAGGTGGTGGCAGTAGAGACTTGGGAAGTTAAAGACAGGTTGAGGTTGGGTGGGACTACAACTAGGGGTCAGATGTTAAGAGTGAAAGGTGAAAAGTTTAAGGGGACCACGAGGGGAAACTTCTTCATTCAGAGGATCACGAGAGTGTGGAATGAGCTGCCAGCACAAGTGGTGCATGCAAGCTTGATTTCAACGTTTAAGAGGAGTTTGGATAGGTACGTGGATGGGCAGTGTATGGAGGCCCATGGTCCGGGGGCAGGACGATGGGACTAGGCAGCTCAAATGGTTTGGTACAGACTAGATGGGCTGAAGGGCCCTTATCTGTTCTGTACTTTTCTATGACGCTAAGATCTATGAAGATAAACATTACCTTTATTTGTCACGTGTATGTCAAAACATAAAGTGAAATGCATTGTTTGCATCGAATCCAATCCACAAGGATAATGCTGGCCACTCACAAGTATCATGATACTTCCTGTGCAGACCAACCAACCCAAGCTGTTTGTCTTTGGAATGTTATTCTACAGGCCTCGTCCCAGTGAGAGGGAGGTAGAAGTGCACCTCCAGGGATACAGTGTTGTGCATGAACAACAGAGTGCTGATACTGGGAGATTTTAGTTTCCGCAAAATTGATTGGGATAATATTAGAAAAAAAAGAAAAGGGATTCCTTAAGGTTGTCATAGCTGCAGGGGTGGGAGTGGGGACGAGCTCACACTACCTGTTAAATACTCCCTATGGAGTGCATCTCAAATAGCCTCTGACAACCATTTCCAGCTCTTGGCCCTCACATGTGGCTTAGCTACTAAACCCGGGCGAACCGTTTCTACTGACAGGAGAAGGGGCAAAGGCAGGTTACTGATGCCTTAAAACCTGTTCCTCTGGGCAGACGGGGCTTGTCAGCCGTGGTTGGCAGCTTATCTCGGTGAGGAAGAACTCTGAGTTCAAACTTCTGCTGCCTTGCGGCAGTACCCACTCGTGGGGAAGGCTTCAGGAGTAGCTTTTACCTAATGGCAGCAGCGAGAAGAGAGCATGGCCTGGGTGGTCAGGATCTTCGATGATGGATGCTGTTTTTCTACAACAGGGTTTCATGTAGATGTGCTCAATGGTTGGGAGGGTTTTACCTGCGATGTACTGGGCTGAATCCACTACCTTTTCTAGGATTTTCCACTCAAAGGCATTGGTGTTCCCTCACCAGGCCATAATTCAGCCAGTCAGC
Organism: Mobula birostris; assembly: GCF_030028105.1. NCBI lineage: Eukaryota > Metazoa > Chordata > Chondrichthyes > Myliobatiformes > Myliobatidae > Mobula > Mobula birostris. The sequence goes on from NC_092400.1 coordinate 2,823,141, forward strand.
ACACTTTCCACCACACACCAAGTTTGCCAATTGAGATAATTGAGGAGAATCAACAGGGATTCACCAATTTAACTAAATTTTTTCCGAAGTTGCAAAGAAGGTCGAAGAAGGGAATGCAGTGGACATAATCTATAAAATGATTTAGACTGTAAAGTGTTTTTGAGGAAAATGGAAATTGATGTTTTTTTGGTCTGGAAAAGCTACTTTAGATTCTGTACACATTTTTGTTATTCCCCTGCACGTAAATTTTCAGACTTAAGTGTCACCATCATATAACTACTTGTATAGTAATCAGGACCATAGAATACATAAACCAAAATGAACCTCATGGGAGTATATGGTGACATATATGTACTTTGATCATATACTTTGAACTTTGATATGGACTATAAGAAAGCATTTGAAAAAGTGCCACATGAAAGGCTAGTGGGCTACATTCAGGGTCCTGGAAAAGAATGTTCTGTGTCAGCTTGTATAAAACAACTGGCTTCAGGATTGAAAGTAACAAGCTGTGGCAATGTCAATGTGGTAAAAGTATAAAAATAAACAGTTGGCAAGGAATTCAAGAAAGAAAATCTTGCTTGATCAACCCTATTGATTAATTTTTGAAAAGGTAAGCACAAGATTAAACAATGGTAATGCAGTAGATATAATTTATCTGGATTTTCAAAAGCCATTCCAGTGTAGGACAGTGAACAAAGAATGAGGTGACGAGAAGCAAGGAGCTGAAGTGATGGCAGGGATGGTGAGGAAGGGTGGGAATTCACAAAAGAGATAGATGGGAAGTGGTTTTCCCTAGGGATCTGTATCACAGTCATTACCATTCACATTTTACTGACACACCATAGCTTAACAACAGTCTACAAGGAAGATGTGATTAGAATGAAGAGGTTAGGTGAAATTTACAAGGGAGTTCCCAGGACTGGGAATTTGTAACCGTGAGGAAAGTTTGGTGGTGTTCTTTGGAATACATAAGGTGAAGAGGGGACTTACAAACTTCCAAAATGATGAGGGTCTCTGATGAAATACTAACACCTATTCCTCTAATGGGGAGGGGTCTAAATGGGGAACCATTGATTGGAGGATTGAAAGAGGGGAAAACACTCATAAAGATAGAGATTAGCTTTATTTGTCACACGCACATCGAAACATTGAAACATACAGGGAAATGCGAATCTTTGCATGAATATCAGTGAGGACTGTGCAGGGAGTAGCCTGTAAGTGTCGCCTCACTTCCGGTGCCAACGTGTTATGCCCACAACTTACTAACTCTAATCGTACGTCTTTGAGACGTGGAAGAAAACTGGAACACCCAGAGGAAACCCATACAGTCATGGGGAGAATGTACAAACTCCTCACAGACATGGTGGAAATCGATCCTGATCGGTTATTGCTGGCACCGTAAAGTGACTGCACTGTACGCTTTGCACCTGTGCCTTCCCAGCTCATAACTTGGATGTGTATTGAAGAGGCATGACCTGCAACGCTACAGGTCTAGTTGTGGAGGATGGATGCATATAATGAATTAAATAGTCTCTTGTGTCATAAATTCCCACAACTCTACCTTGGATTACAAATTTGGCAGTCATTGTGTGGAAGGTTAACATAACCATCAAAAAAGCAAACAGTCTCTAAGTTTTATTTCAAAGGTCATTATAAACTGTAAAGTCAGGAGGTTATACTAAATTCCTTGTGTCTGCTTGTGGTTGGACACATTGACAGCACGGGTACACTTCCTAAAGAGGTTACAGAGGGTTGGACACTCAGACAGCTCCATCGTGGGCATGAGCTTTCCAATCATCAAGGACGTCCTCGAGAGGCCGTGCCTCAAGAAAGTGGCATTCATCGCAGAGCACCCTCACCACCGAGGACATGCCCTCTTCGTGTTAGTTACTACCACTGGGGAGGAGGTACAGGAGCCTGAAGACCCACACTCAACAACTTAGGACAGCTCCTTGCCCTGCACTGACAGATTTCTGAATGGTTCATGAACCCACAAACACTGCCTGGTTTGCACTATTTATGTATACAAAATGAAGAGGGGTATAGACAGAGTAAATGCAAGCAAGTTCTTTTTCCATACAAGTTGGGTGAGACTACAACTGGAGGTCAAAGGGTGAAAGGTGAAATATTTAAGGGGAATCTTCTTCACACACACAGAAGTTGTGTGTAATTCTCAGCACTGGATCCCAATGTTTATTTGACATATTTGCTCTGCACCCTCTTGTGTGCAAGTATGGAACTAGCCACCAGCAGAGTGGTGGATGTGGATCTGGTTTCAGCGTCGAAGTGAAGTTTGGATAAGTACATGAAGGAGAGGAGTTTGGAGAGCTGTGGTCAAGGTGCAGCTTGACAGGATTAGGCAGAGTAATGGTTCAGCACGGACTAGATGGGCTAAAGGACATTTCTGAGCTATAATGCTCTATGTCTCTTTGAAGCTATAAGGTGCGGCACAGCAGGTAGTGCTGCTGACTCTCAGTTCCAATCACCTGTGTTTATTCCAGACCCCTAGTGCTGTTTGTGTGTAGTCTGCACATTTGTCCGGTGATGCAGGTTTTCCCCGGGTGCTTTGCGTTTATGCCACACCCCAAAGACCTACTGGTTGGTTCAATGGCCTCTGTAAGTTACCCCTTGTGAAGGTAAGTGAGAAAGGAATCAAACGGTAGTCAGTGGATCCTTAAAAGGAGTAATACTTTCTGAAGGTCGTCATATTATCATGGTGGAGAGGCATGGGCATTCTGGAGATCATGAGAGAGTGACGCTGTGTGGAGCTTAGCCGCTGGTAAGGTTACCCACGGTGGTAAGTCCAGTGGGGAAGCTCCAGACAACGGGTGATCCGAGACCTCAGTGGTGGAGGTGGCAGGAGACGACGACACATCACAATGGCAGGTGAAGGTAAAGGAAGGCTGCAGCAGTGAAAGGCCTTGGTCATCTTGTATTCCATGCCTGACCCCTGAGCTGTCAGGGACTGTATGCTGGCTGTCTGTGCATCCCCCTTCCCACATTAAACGGTCATGCACAGGCGTTCTCCATTCGGGGATAACCCCTTAGGAGAACATCGTGCTCAACTCGAGATCGCACCACCACAGTGTAATAAGAAGAGGGGTGACAGTTTGGATGACACTGCTCTTCAAGGACTGACATGAATCCCATGGGAACAGTAGGTAAATACTCCCATTAGGAATCACTAATTGCCAACTTTTGCCCACCAATCTGGCAGCTGGTCTCACAGCAGTGACATCAGCAGGAAGAGAACCTCTTCATGCCAGCCCCAGTGGGGTGGACAAGTTAGGCAGAGAGGGAAATAAGGGTGACGAGATTGGGCTGGGGAGAGAATTGGATTTAAAGGTATGTGCGCTCCCTGAGTTACGGAAAAGTTGGGTCCCCCTGGTGCTGAGACCCCTGAGGGGCAGGTGGGCCGACACTGGGGTGGGTGTGGATGTGGATGTGGAGCTGATCACTCCAATCAGCTGTTCTCCTCTTCAACAGTGTCACAGGCCTAAGAGTCCTGCCTGTAACTTAGAGACACACGACACTGCAGGTGCAGGAAACGGGAACAACACACAAACTGTTGGGGGAGCAGTGGGTCGGTCGGGCAGCTTCAGTGGAGGGAAATGGTCAGTTGTAAACACAAAATATTCTGCAGATGCTGGGGTCAAAGCAACACTCACAACACGCTGGAGGAACTCAGCAGGTTGGGCAGCATCCGTGGAAACGATCAGTCGATGTTTCGGGCTGCAACCCTTCATCAGGACTGTAGAGGGAAGGGGCAGAGGCCCTATAAAGAAGTTGGGGGGAGGGTGGGAAGGAGAAGGCTGGTAGATTCCAGGTGAAAAACCAGTAAGGGGAAAGATAAAGGGGTGGGCGAGGGGATAGGCAGGAAAGGTGAAGGAGGAATAGGGGAAAACACAATGGGTAGTAGAAGGAGGCGGAACCAACAGGGAGGTGGTAGGCAGCTGGGGGAGGGGGCAGAGTGAAATAGGGACAGAGGAAGGGAGGGGGAGGGAATTACCAGAAGTTGGAGAATTCTTTGTTATACCAAGGGGCTGGAGACTACCCAGACGGTATATGAGGTGTTGCACCTCCAACCTGAGTTTAGCCTCATCATGCCAGTAGCCTCCTCCTACTACCAATTGTGTTTTCCCCTATTCCTTCTTTACCTTTCCTGCCTATCGCTTCCCTGCTTCCCCTCCCCCATCCCTTTGTCTTTCCCCTTACTGGTTTTTCACCTGGAACCTACCAGCCTTCTCCTTCCCACCCTCCCCCCACCTTCTTTATAGGGCCTCTGCCCCTTCCCCCTACAGTCCTGACAAAGAGTTCCGGCTTGAAACATCGACCGATCTTTTCCACGATGCTGCCTGACCTGCTGAGTTCCTCCAGCGTGTTGTGAGTGGCCATTTGACATCTCAGGGTCGAGACTCTTCATCTGGACTGAAAGGTAGAGGGGCAGTAGCCCGAATAAAGAGGTGGAGGGATGGGAGGATCAAGAGCTGGCAGGTGATGAGTGGATTCAGGGGAGGGGGGGTATGATAGGCACATGGAGGAGATGAGTGGATGATAGGCAGATGAGGGTGATGAGAGGGTGATAGGCAGACAGAGGAGGTGATGAGTGGGTGATAGGCAGATGGAGGAGGTGAGTGGGTGATAGGCAGATGAGGGTGATGAGTGGGTGATAGGCAGACGGAGGAGGTGATGAGTGGATGTGATACGTGGAAGTGTCAAGGGGCTGAATATGATAAAGTCTGCCGGGAGAGGAAGGCTGAACATGCAGTGGAGGGGGGAGCTGGGGAGGGGACTAGACAGAGCAGTGTGTGAGGTATGTGCCGATGGAGGGGAAAGGGATGGGTTGATGGGGGCCGGGTGGATCAGGATGACAGTATAAAGGCTGGAGGTACTCACACAAAGTTCACTTAGCCTCAGCCTGGCAGTGAGGAGGCCAGGGACAGAGAAGGGAGGGACGGGGCAGATGAGCACAATCACTCTGAATGCCGAGCCAGCCAGGACATCCAGGTGGGCAGCCATTTTAATTCCATTTTCCATTCCCGCACTGACACGTCTGTCCACACCCGGAGTGTCGCTCCTGCCTAGTTTGTTTGGTTGTTCGTTTGTAGGCACACTTCTGAAGAGTAAACTGAGGGGAAATCTGTGGGAGATGTTTAGAAAAAGTATGTTGCTGAACTGGTTTAAATCACTAAAGGATGAGAGTGTTACCTAACAAGGAGTTTCAGTGCCATACAAAATTGCGGAGCTAGGAACAAAACACTAAAATAAAAAGGCTTAAAACTTAAAAACAAAAAGCAGTATGTTAGAGGTAAAAGACAAGAAAAGAGATATTAAGAGGTTTGAAGTGAAAGGCAAGCAGAACCCTCAAAATCAATTGAGATTCAGATTCACATTTGTTTACTGCATGTACTTGGGAACATAGAGTGAAATACGTCATTTGCGTTAACCAACACAGCCAAACATATTGAGGCAGCCGCAAGTGTCACCACACATTCTAGTACCAACATAGCGTGTCCACAACGTTCAGCATAACCACACAGAACACAACAAGTAACAAAACAACAACAGCCCACCCACACACACAGACTGTGTCCTTCAATCCCAGGACAGGCCATCTTCAACACAGAAAATTTAAACAATTATTTGAAGGAAAATAGAATTTAGGAAGAAAATATGTCTCTTACAAATGAATAAGTGGGGGAGATTCAAACAAGAGGACATGAGTTGAGAGCTAAAGGGCAAAAGTTTAGGGGTAACGTGAGGGGGAACTTCTTTACTCAGAGAGTGGTAGCTGTGTGGAATGAGCTTCAGCAGAAGTGGTTGAGGCAGGTTCGATGTTGTCATTTAAAGTTATATTGGATAGATATATGGACAGGAAAGGAATGGAGGGTTATGGGCTGAGTGCAGGTCAGTGGGACTCGATGAGAGTAAGAGTTCGGCACGGACTAGAAGGGCCGAGATGGCCTGTTTCCGTGCTGTAACTGTTATATGGTTAATAAGGATGATAGTGTATTTGAAATGGCATCGTGCTGAGTTAATACTTTCTGGCAGTATTTATAGTGTAGAGCACACAGCAGAGGACATCCCAAGGTAGCAATCTGAATTAGGCACAGGCTATCACCAGAATTAGTTTAAGCTGAAGAACAGCATTAAAGAAAATAATAGTAGGATTTTAAAGCAAAGGGTTATGAATGAAACAAGAGACTTTCTGAAATACTTTTATTTGGAGCATTGAACTATGTAGTAAAGATGAGAGGAGGAAAGAGGTGACTTTTTAGGTAAGTTATCCCAACATTCATTGATGGGAAATTATTAGAATTCATATTTTCTTTTAGTATTTTCAGGATGAGAGCATCACTGGGCAAGACCAGCATGTATCGTCCATCTCTGTTTGTCTGTGAGGGGTGTGCTGCCTTCTTGAACGACTGAAGCCCTTCTGAAGTTCAATGTCTTTCAATTAAGCAGCCCACATTAAGAGGGGGATGCAGAATGAATGGGTGGATATGTATTTCAGGCCACAAGAGTGGGTGGCAAGGTGGGGAAGCAGCTGGTGTCCACGTGTTTGGCGAGTGCTGTTGGAATTTCCAGGCGGGTAACAGAAGGCTGACCCAATGTCCTGGTAGTAGAACCGCAGTCCCATACCTGGGTCCAATCCTGACCTCACGTTCTGCTGTTGTGGAGTTTGTGCCGGAGCCCACACGGATCTCCTCTCATCTCCCAGGAATGTGGACATTGGGAGGTTAACTGGCCATTGCTTGTCCCTGGTATGTAGGTGAGTGAAAACTTGGGACTGTTATAGGAATGCAGGGAGAATAAAATGTGTTAGGATTGGTGGAAAACGGGTGCTTGATGGTCAGTACAACCTGATGGGCCGAAGGGCCTGTAGCATAGGAGTTAGTGTACACTATTACAGCGCCAGTGATCACCCATTGCTGGTTCAGTTCCCGCCGCTGTTTCTAACGAGCGTGTATGTTGTCCCCCCGCCCGCGTGCTCTGGTTTCTTCACATTCCAAAGACATACAATTGGAGTTAATGAGTTATGGATGTGCAGCATTAATGCTGTGACTGTGGCAACACTTGTGGGCTGCCCAGCACAATCCTCACTGATTTGATTTGATGCTAACGATGCATTTCACTGTATATTTTGATGCCCATGTGATAAATAAAGCTAATCTTTTAAAGTATGTGACTATGTATGACATTAAGGAGCTCTGTGTCCGACAGAGTGATCAGCAGCACTGGGGCTCCACAGGGGACTATTTTGTCTCCCTTCCTCTTCACCATTTACGCCTTGGACTTCAACTACTGCACAGAGTCTTGTCATCTTCAGAAGATTTCGGATGACTCTGCCATAGTTGGATGCATCAGCAAGGGAGATGAGGCTGAGTACAGGGCTACGGTAGGAAACTTTGTCACATGGTGTGAGCAGAATTATCTGCAGCTTAATGTGAAAAAAGACTAAGGAGCTGGTGGTAGACCTGAGGAGAGCTAAGGTACCGGTGACTCCTGTTTCCATCCAGGGGGTCAGTGTGGACATGGTGGAGGATTACAAATACCTGGGGATATGAATTGACAATAAACTGGACTGGTCAAAGAACACTGAGGCTGTCTACAAGAAGGGTCAGAGCCCTCTCTATTTCCTGAGGAGACTGAGGTCCTTTAACATCTGCCGGACAATGCTGAGGATGTTCTACGAGTCTGTGGTGGCCAGTGCTATCATGTTTGCTGTTGTGTGCTGGGGCAGCAGGCTGAGGGTAGCAGACACCAACAGAATCAACAAACTCATTCGTAAGGCCAGTGATGTTGTGGGGATGGAATTGGACTCTCTGACGGTAGTGTCTGAAAAGAGGATGCTGTCCAAGTTGCATGTCATCTTGGTCAATGTCTCCCATCCACTACATAATGGACTGGTTGGGCACAGGAGTACATTCAGCCAGAGACTCATTCCACTGAGATGCAACACAGAGTGTCATAGGAAGTCATTCCTGCCTGTGGCCATCAAACTTTACAACTCCTCCCTTGGAGGGTCAGACACCCTGAGCCAATAGGCTGGTCCTGGATTTATTTCATAATTTACTGGCATAATTTACATATTACTATTTAACTATTATGGTTCTATTAGTATTTATTATTTATGGTGCAACTGTAACGAAAACCAATTTCCCCTGGGATCAATAAAGTATGACTATGACTATGACTATGTTTATGACTAAAATCGAAGTGAGTGGACGTCAAGGAGATAACTAGGAAGGAATGAATACTCAGATTTAGTTGTTTTCTAGGTTTATGGTGATGGTTTTGGGGACAACGTGGGGAGTTAGAGGACAGGGTGGGATTTATGGACAAGGAGGAGGGAGAGCTAGAGAGTCAGAGAAGTAAAAGAAGAGTCGGGGCAGGATCTAGGGTCCAAGTCGGACCACTTCGTGGTGCAAAGAGAGTGGTCATGGGGGATGGATGTCAGACTGGTGGGCCCCGTGGAAGAGGGCTGATGAACCCCAGATTGGTTTCCTCCCCCATTTCAAAGAGGTGCGGGTTAGGTGAGTGAGAAGTGGGCTGGCTACGTTGGCCCCAGCACATATTTGGACTGCATCGGTCGTAAACGCAAGCACTGCATTTCATCGTATGTGTCAACGTACATGTGACAAAAAGTAGCTAATTTTAAAATCATTATCTCTAGAATATTGTCTGACCTGCTGAGCTTTTCCAGCATTGTGAGTGTTGCTTAGGCCAGGCCAGCAAAACAGCTAATCATCCAAATCCAGAGAAACGTTAATGGACAGGTGATCTAATTTACAAGATATTTCACACCGTGGCTTGTGGGATTCATGGAGGAGGAGGTCTGAATCTTTTCACTATATTTATTAGATAATAGGATGGAGAATTACTACCCCGCTTTGCAAGTAAATCTAAAATAGGTGGCATTAGCTTCTTTTTCTCAGCTGCTTTGAAGGAACAACCATTTTCAAAGTTAGTTAATGATATATGTACACTGGGTTTCCAGCAATTGCAGTATCTCTTGAGTCTGTCAATGAGGCATTTGTTCTTCAGTTTAGCTCAGCATTGTCACCAACTTTATGTCGTTATGTGGAGCTCTGTGTGATGGGAGGAGCCGCTGTCGTTTCCTGTGGAACTCCTCGCACGATGCCCATGCATTGAGTTGCTCCGGCAACATGCAAAACGCTGAATGAATTCAGTGGTCGGGTTGTATCCACAGAGGGAAATAGTTAATTGGCCTTTTTGGTCGAGACCTTTTTATGTTGGATTCTATGTATCCAACATTTAATTCTTTGCCACTTCTATCACCCACAACAGGACCCTATTACCAGGCATACCTTCCCCTACCCTCTGCAGGAATCACACTCTTCATGACTTCCTCGTCCATTCAAACCACTCTGAAGACTATTGAATTATAAGTCTATTGCATAGCTCCCTAAGATGGCAAGATGGACTCTTGACCTCACAATCTACCTTGTTCTGACATTGCACCTTATCTGTCCACCTGCACTTCACTTTCTCTGTAGCTATTACACTTTATTAGCATTGTTACTGTTTTCCCTTGTTCTTCCTCAATGCACAGTGTCATAAATTTATCTGAATGAACAAAATACAAAAACTTTTCGCTCTATCTCGGTACATGTGGCAATAAGAAACCAATTCCAATTCCACTCATACCCCTCCTTCCTCCAAACACTTGTGCCTCCGGGTTGTTATGGCAGCCATGTCCGGGTCAGAGCTGATAAAGAGTTCTCCATAATTTCCAAGGCAGGTCAAGACTGGTTGACTTTGCTGTTGGCCAATTCCTGTGGATGGAGGTTTCATCCTTACTTCTTCTCCTAGCCATTGTAGTCTTCCTCAGTGGGGTTCCATTATTCCCAGTTGTTAACATCTGTTCTACATGGGGACAGCACAGCCGTCCTCGGTGAACATTACATTGTGAATGATGTCTTCATACAGGAAGATGGCAGAGATTGGCACACTGGGGTGAACATAACCCAAGTTCAAATTTCAAGCTTATTTTCATCTAACCTTGTATGTATTCAGTACATATTTACAATCAAACGGACCACGGTCACCAGCAAAACATGTATCACAGACAGCACATAAAGCAAAATATTACCATAAATAAGTTAATAAAATAAAATTCAAAATACATGTAGTGTCCAGCACAGGTAAACAGTAAACAGGAAACAGCTCGCCCTCCTGGCGACAAGACCTCTGAGAGAAGAAGCTGTTGCCCAGTCAGGCAATTCTAGTCTTGATACTTCTGCACCTCCTTCCTGATGGTAGTGAGTCAGAGATTGTGGATGGGTGGTAGGGATTGTCAACAATACTTTGTCTATGTTCCTGCTTTTTCTTTCTTTCTGTATTATCATGTTGTACTGCTGCTGCTAAGTTAACAAATTTCACAACACACGCCTCACACCTGAACTAAATCCACTGCTGGCCGGGAAAAATCAAAACTCTGGAATTCCCTGCCTAATCCTCTCCTGTTCTCAACTCTTTCTTCCTCTTAAACGTTACAATGCTGCTCCACCTATGTCACCTCAGTTTCCTGTCTCACCATTTCCCTTCAACTCCCTTCTAGTCCCTTCACCCTCAGTCCCGTGCAGGGTGTCCACCCAAAAGACTGACAATTCCATTCCTCTACAGAGGCTGCTTGACCTGATGTTTGTTGCCCCAGATTCCAGCATCTGCAGTCTCCTGTGTCTCCCTTAAAACGTACTTTGTTAAGCAAGCTTAAAATCATATCCTGGCATGTCTCAGCATCAGACTTGTTTCCTGCGAAGAACCCTGCTACATTTTGTTGGATTAAAGGTGATATGTACAGTAAATGGAAGTTGTTGCTGGCTGCTGAGGGACCAGACCCTGGACTGCAGAACAGAAGCACACCACTGCTGTGTGATCATTAACATTCTGCACGCACATTGTAATTTTCCGTACATTTTGATTCCATAATAACTCCAATCTGTTTGTTCCTCACTTCTGAAATCTTCATGGTATTTGTATGGCAGCTTCCTGATAACTCCATTCCTGCCCCTGCCCCAAAATATTCCATCATCAAGGACCTCCATCATCGAAAGCATGCTCTCTTCTCATTACTACCAACAACAGGAGGTTTAGGAGCCTCAGATCCCACACCAGCAGGTTCAGGAACAGCTACTATCCTAAACCATCAGGGTCCTGAACCAGCATAGACAACTTCACCCATCTCAACACTAAACTGACTCCACAAACTATGGGCTCATTTTCAAGGACTCTGCAACTCACATTCTCAGTAAGTTTACTTTGAACTTTGAAAGTTGAGGTACGTATCATTGGTTATCCCATGAAAAGTCAAGGGAGGCCGTTAAGACAAAAGTGCCGTGTTTAGATTCCCTCTCATTGGAGATTATTTTTGACTAGGGCCGAGGGGATCAGTCCTGCTGTTCTATACTCTTTCATCCAAACCAGATTGCATCATTGTCTGAGGAGCTATGAATGCAACTGATTACAATGACGGGTGACTCTCCTTCATCTGACCCTGCTTCAGCAATTTATCACAACATAGCAGACCATTCGGCCCATCAAGGCTAAACATGCTCACAGACATTTTTGAATTTTTCGGGTTTTCTTTCCATCGGCGTTCAGAGAGGCGGGACTGCACAGGCGTGTGATGTCGGGCAGTGAAGCTCAGAAGATTTAAAAGGAACAGAGCCTCATACAGCGGGCAGCGTAGTTTGCCGGCAGCAGAGTGAGCCGGGAGCAGAGTGAAGGCTTAAGGGCTTCGGCTCAACGGGCTTAGACGGAAACGGGCGAGGTGAGGAAGGTTTGGTATTCATTTTTTGTTGTTATTTGAGGAGAGGGGCAGTATGAGTGTGAGGGAAGTTTGTTGTTCTCGGTGCCGGATGTGGGAGGCCCTGGAGTCTCCAAGCCTCCCAGACATCCACATCTGCGCCAGGTGTGCCGAGATGCAGCTCCTAAGGGACCGCGTTAGGGAACTGGAGCTGCAGCTCGATGATCTTCGTCTGGTCAGGGAGAGTGAGGAGTTGATAGAGAGGAGTTACAGGCAGGTGGTCACACCGGGGCCATGGGAGGCAGACCAGTGGGTCACGGTTAGGAGGAGGAAGGGAAGAGTCAGGTAATAGAGAGTATCCTGGTGGCTGAGCCCCTTGACAATAGGTATTCCTGCTTGAGTACTGTTGGGGGGGACAGCTTACCTGGGGGAAGCGACAGTGGCCGTGCCTCCGGCACAGAGTCCGGCCCTGTAGCTCAGAAGGGTAGGGAAAGGAAGAGGAGGGCAGTTGTAATAGGGGACTCTATAGTGAGGGGGTCAGATAGGCGATTCTGTGGATGCAGTCCAGAGACCCAGATGGTAATTTGCCTCCCTGGTGCCGGGGTCCGGGATATTTCTGATCATGTCCAAGATATCCTGAAGTGAGAGGGTGAAGAGCCAGAGGTCGTGGTACATATAGGTACCAATGACATAGGTAGGAAAAGGGAAGAGGTCCTGAAAGAAGAATATAGGGAGCTAGGAAGGGAGCTGAGAAAAAGGACCGCAAAGGTAGTAATCTTGGGATTACTGCCTGTGCCACGCGACAGTGAGAGTAGGAATGCGATGAGGTGGAGGATAAATGCGTGGCTGAGGGATTGGAACAGGGGGCAGGGATTCAAGTTTTTGGATCATTGGGACCTCTTTTGGCGCAGGCGTGACCTGTACAAAAAGGATGGGTTACATTTGAATCATAGGGGGACAAATATCCTGACAGGGAGATTAGCGAGGGCTACTGAGGTGACTTTAAACTAGAATGGTTGGGGGGTGGGAATCAAATTAAAGAGGCTAGGCGAGAGAAGGTTAGTTCACAACAGGGGGATGGGAACCAGTGCAGAGAGACAGAGGGGTGTAAAATGAGGGTAGAACCAAAAAATAGTAAGGTGAAAAGTAAAAGTGGCAGGCCGGCAAATCCAGGGCAAGCATCAAAAAGGGCCACTTTTCAACATAATTGTATAAGGGCTAAGAGTGTTGTAAAAGTGCGCCTGAAGGCTTTGTGTGTCAATGCAAGGAGCATTCGTAACAAGGTCGATGAATTAAAAGTGCAGATTGTTATTAATGAATATGATATAGTTGGGATCACAGAGACATGGCTCCAGGGTGACCAAGGATGGGAGCTCAACATTCAGGGATATTCAATATTCAGGAGGGATAGCCATGAAAGAAAAGGAGGTGGGGTGGTGTTGCTGGTTAAAGATGAGATTAACACAATAGAAAGGAAGGACATAAGCCGGGAAGATGTGGAATCGATATGGGTAGGGCTGCATAACACTAAGGGGCAGAAAACGCTGGTGGGGGTTGTGTACAGGCCACCTAACAGTAGTAGTGAGGTTGGGGATGGTATTAAACAGGAAATTAGAAATGTGTGCAATAAAGGAACAGCAGTTATAATGGGTGACTTCAATCTACATGTAGATTGGGTGAACCAAATTGGTAAGGGTGCTGAGGAAGAGGATTTCTTGGAATGTATGCGGGATGGTTTTTTGAACCAACATGTCGAGGAACCAACTAGAGAGAAGGCCATTCTAGACTGGGTATTGAGCAATGAGGAAGGGTCAATTAGCAATCTTGTCGTGAGAGGCCCCTTGGGTAAGAGTGACCATAATATGGTGGATTTCTTCATTAAGGTGGAGAGTGACATAGTTAATTCAGAAACAAAGGTTCTGAACTTAAAGAAGGGTAACTTTGAAGGTATGAGACATGAATTAGCTAAAATAGACTGGCAAATGATACTTAAAGGGTTGACGGTGGATATGTAATGGCAAGCATTTAAAGATCGCATGGATGAACTACAACAATTGTTCATCCCAGTTTGGCAAAAGAATAAACCAAGGAGGGTAGTGCACTCGTGGCTGACAAGGGAAATTAGGGATAGTATCAATTCCAAAGAAGAAGCATACAAATTAGCCAGAAAAAGTGGCTCACCTGAGGACTGGGAGAAATTCAGAGTTCAGCAGAGGAGGACAAAGGGCTTAATTAGGAAGGGGAAAAAAGATTATGAGAGAAAACTGGCAGGGAACATAAAAACTGACTGTAAAAGCTTTTATAGATATGTGAAAAGAAAAAGATTGGTTAAGACAAATGTAGGTCCCCTACAGACAGAAACAGGTGAATTGATTATGGGGAGCAAGGACATGGCAGCCCAATTGAATAATTACTTTGGTTCTGTCTTCACTAAGGAGGACATAAATAATCTTCCGGAAATAATAGGGGACAGAGAGTCCAGTGAGATGGAGGAACTGAGGGAAATACATGTTAGTAGGGAAGTGGTGTTAGGTAAATTGAAGGGATTAAAGGCAGATAAATCTCCAGGGCCAGATGGTCTGCATCCCAGAGTGCTTAAGGAAGTAGCCCAAGAAATAGTGGATGCATTAGTGATAATTTTTCAAAACTCTTTAGATTCTGGACTAGTTCCTGAGGATTGGAGGGTGGCTAATGTAACCCCACTTTTTAAAAAAGGAGGGAGAGAGAAACCAGGGAATTATAGACCGGTTAGCCTAACATCGGTGGCGGGGAAACTGCTAGAGTCAGTTATCAAAGATGTGATAACGGCACATTTGGAAAGCGGTGAAATCATCGGACAAAGTCAGCATGGATTTGTGAAAGGAAAATCATGTCTGACGAATCTCATAGAATTTTTTGAGGATGTAACTAGTAGAGTGGATAGGGGAGAACCAGTGGATGTGGTATATTTGGATTTTCAAAAGGCTTTTGACAAGGTCCCACACAGGAGATTAGTGTGCAAACTTAAAGCACATGGTATTGGGGGTAAGGTATTGATGTGGATAGAGAATTGGTTGGCAGACAGGAAGCAAAGAGTGGGAGTAAATGGGACCTTTTCAGAATGGCAGGCAGTGACTAATGGGGTACCGCAAGGCTCAGTGCTGGGACCCCAGTTGTTTACAATATATATTAATGACTTGGATGAGGGAATTAAATGCAGCATCTCCAAGTTTGCGGATGACACAAAGCTGGGCGGCAGTGTTAGCTGTGAGGAGGATGCTAAGAGGATGCAGGGTGACTTGGATAGGTTAGGCGAGTGGGCAAATTCATGGCAGATGCAATTTAATGTGGATAAATGTGAAGTTATCCACTTTGGTGGCAAAAACAGGAAAACAGATTATTATCTGAATGGTGGCCGATTAGGAAAAGGGGAGGTGCAATGAGACCTGGGTGTCATTATACACCAGTCATTGAAAGTGGGCATGCAGGTACAGCAGGCGGTGAAAAAGGCGAATGGTATGCTGGCATTTATAGTGAGAGGATTCGAGTACAGGAGCAGGGAGGTACTACTGCAGTTGTACAAGGCCTTGGTGAGACCACACCTGGAGTATTGTGTGCAGTTTTGGTCCCCTAATCTGAGGAAAGACATTCTTGCCATAGAGGGAGTACAAAGAATGTTCACCAGATTGATTCCTGGGATGGCAGGACTTTCATATGATGAAAGACTGGATGAACTAGGCTTATAGTCATTGGAATTTAGAAGATTGAGGGGGGATCTGATTGAAATGTATCAAATCCTAAAGGGATTGGACAGGCTAGATGCAGCAAGGTTGTTCCCGATGTTGGGGAAGTCCAGAACGAGGGGTCACAGTTTGAGGATAAAGGGGAAGTCTTTTAGGACCGAGATTAGGGAAAACTTCTTCACACAGAGAGTGGTGAATCTGTGGAATTCTCTGCCACAGGAAACAGTTGAGGCCAGTTCATTGGCTATATTTAAGAGGGAGTTAGATATGGCCCTTGTGGCTAAAGGGATCAGGGGGTATGGACAGAAGGCTGGTACAGGGTTCTGAGTTGAATGATCAGCCATGATCATACTGAATGGCGGTGCAGGCTCGAAGGGCCGAATAGCCTACTCCTGCACCTGTTTTCTATGTTTCTATGTTTTTAGAACAATAAGAATTTTTTCCTCTGTAACCAATTTCTTGTAAATTCTACCACTCACCTACACAACAGGGGTAACTTACAGATAGCCTACCAATTGGTATACCTTTGGGACGGGGAGCAAACTGAGCAACCAGAGGAAACACAAGCAGTGACAGAAAGAGCATGCAAACTCCACATAGGCAGCACCAGAGGCCGGGAGTGAAACTGTGGGGCAATTCTGCCAATGCATCACCCTTCATTGACTGAGGAAGTTGAAAATGACAGGCTCTGGCCCATGTTTGGGTGCTTTCTCCCTGCAACATTCTAAAGATGCGATTGTTACCTTCTAGTCCACACAATCACCTTCTCCTCTTAGAAATGACTTCCTCCCTGGAAAGCACAGTAGCGTAGCTTTGCAGCTGCTAGATGTAAGATTATGGTTCAAATCCTGGCGCTGCCTATAACAAGTTTGTACATTTGCCCTGTGACCTTGTGGATTTCCTCTGGGTGCTCTTCCTCTCACATCCCAGAGACGTATGGTTGGGGTTAGTGAGTCGTGGGCATGCTATGTTCATCCCAAAGGCGTGTGGTTGGGGTTAGTGAGTCATGGGCATGCTACGTTGGCTTCAGAAGCATGGTGACACTTGTGGCTGCCCAGCATAATCTTTGTAGATTTGATTTGATGCAAATGACACATTTTGTTTTGATGTATATGTGATAACTAAAGATAATCCAATCTTCTAATCTTCCCATGAAGAGGCTTCCTCCTGTTGCCCGTTAACTCACTGGGTGTTTGGGGCCACACTTGCTCCCTGCTACCTTGCCATCTCACCCCATCTCCGGAGCTGAGCTCCTCTCTCATGTTTGGACCGAGGCTGTACAGAGGACTGAACCTGGCAAGTGCAAACTGATAGAAGAGGTTATTTGTGAGCAGGTAATAGCACTTAGTAGTTCTGCTACTGAGGTCGAGTCGATCAACTTGGTGAGAAATGCAAGAGAAAGACACGAAAGATTCTGCGGATGCTGGAAATCTAGTGCAAGACACACAAAATGCTGGAGGAATTCAGCAGGTCAGGCGGCATCTATGGAGGGGAATAAACAGCTGATGTTTTGGTCCGAGACCCTTCATCTGGACTGGAAAGGAAGGGGCAGCAGTCAGAAGTACAAGCTGACAGGTGAGAGGTGAGAACAGGTGAAGGAGAAGTTGGGTGTGCGGCGGAGGGAGCGGTAATGTGAGAAGATGGGAGGTGAGAGGTGAGAGGTGGAAGAGGTAAAGGGCTGAAGAAAGACAGACAGTTTGTGCTGCTCCCACTCCCCACATCTTTTTACTCTGGCTTTCTCTCCAGTCCAGATGGAGGGTCTCGGCCTGAAACTTCAACTGTTTACTCCCCTCTGAATGGTTTAACAGTGCTCACTGTGGACAGGGCAAAGATGTTAGGGCAGATGTTAGTGTTGAAGCTATCTCGGAGGTGAAGCAATAGAATTTTCAGTGAGATCAGAGTGTGATCTAGAAATATTATTACATAATGCTCTTTTTTTCCCATTTTTGCAGATCCTTCAAGATCAAGTTCCAAGTTCCCTCATCACATGTATATGAAACATACAACATACATGAAACATACAGTGAAATTACCTGCATTAACAGCCAACACACCCAAGGGTGAACTAGCAGCAGCCCACATGTGTTGCCACACATTCCGGTGATAACGGAGCATACCCACAATGCTCAGCAGAACAACACAGAGCACAGCAAAACAAAACACAACAACTGTAAAGCAAGCCTCTTTCCTCCCTCCTTCCCACCCCCACTCGCTGGCCTCTGGTCCCAAGCCAGACTATCTCCCTCAGCCTCCAGTATCCAGTGGACTCAGATTCAGACTTGGACTTGCAGGCATTGGACCTTCAACTTCCCCAGTGGACTCACAGAGATTTTCAGAAATAGGACTCTGGTCAAAGGTCTTCCAATTCAACCCTTGGACCTTGACCCCCAGCATTGATCCCAGGACCCACTGGACACCAGACACTGGGCCTTGAATTCTGGTCTCACCGTTTTCTGCAAATCCAGGGGGTCATCAGACCTTGTTCCTCCTGCCAACACAGAACTCTGACTCTGGAACCCGCTGACCTTGGGGGAGCCACCAGCCCTCACCTGTGTCCTTTCTTCAGCCAGATCCTAGTCCTCTCAAACATCCTTAGCCAATCATCAACTTTTCCATGGCCCATAGCCAATCATTATCTCATACCTGGTCCCTGGCCAATCATCAGCCATGACATGGTCTCTTCTCCATTGTCATTGGCCAGATATTGGTCTGATCCCTGCCCATTTCTGTAGTTTATCAGTGATCATCTACTGCGACCCCTTCATTAACTCAGGCAACACCTTTATTTCTCTACGCTCCCACCATCGCTCTGACCGTCAGAGGCTGTGATTTCTCTACGCTCCAACCATCGCTCTGACCATCAGAGGCTGTGATTGGAACTGCAGCAGCTGGCTATGATCCCAGTTTTAGACCCTTGATAGCAAGATCCTGTAATTGACAATGTGCAACTGAAGTTTGTCACAGGGACAGAAACAGTGATTGGGACCTCCCTGCAACGTTGATGGGCCACACCATCCTGGGCTAAGTAGAATTGGTAGCTGAAGTCATTGTCTTAACCAACATTGACTTTAGGAGGGAAGGAAGAATTGGGGGATGGAGATACTGTGGAATTGAAATGTACCATGCAACACAACATATGTGAAGAACGTTAATGATTACGCAGAGGTGGTGTGCTTCTAGGCTACAGGTAAATCACTTTGCAAATTATTGCTTGGTTTTTACATAATGGGCAATCTGATGCCTCAGAGGAAAAAGTACCATTCCTGATGCTTATATTTAATAATGATCCCAGGCTCCAGACTCGCTCGTGGAACATGGTCCGTGGAAAAGTACAACAAATATCGAGTCAGTGGTCAAAGGAAAGTCACAGACACACACATAGACACACTCAGACAGATGCACAGTCACACACACACACTCAGAGATACACACATGCACACAGACACACACACTCACAGACACACACATAGAGACACACTCAGACAGATGCACAGTCACACACACACTCAGAGATACACACATGCACACAGACACACACACTCACAGACACACACACATAGAGACACACCCAGACAGATGCACAGTCACACAAACACACTCAGAGATACACACATGCACACAGACACACACATTCACAGACACACACATAGAGACACACTCAGACAGATGCATACACACACAAACACACTCACAGAAGACACACACAGACAGATGCACACACACGCAGACACACACAGAGATACACACACATGCACACAGAGACAGATGCACAGTCACACACACACATAGATACACTCAGACAGATGCACATTCACAGAGACACACACTCACCCATACGTAGAGACACACATGCACACAGAAACACAATCTCAGACACACACACGTAGAGACATACTCAGACATACAAACACACACACATATTGTAGATACTCAGACAGGTGCACACTCACACACACACACACACACACAAACAGTAGAGACACACTCAAACACACACATGCACACAGACACAAACAAACTCACAGACATATACACATAGATACACTCAGACAGATGCACACACACAGACTTACACACATACTCAAAGACACACACGTGGACATACACAAAAACACACTCACATACACATTCATGCATAGAGACACACAATTAGATGCACACACACAAATACAGACAAAAAGACAGAAAGACATACACACACAGTCACACATATTCACACACTCAGACAGATGCACACTTACACAGACACACACTCACACTCACACACACATGTAGAAACACACAAATACAGACACAAAGACAAAAAATATAACACACACACATTCACACACACTCTCACACACAAATACAAACAAAAAGACATACACACACATACACATATGTTTCTCTGACACACTGCACATTGTTTGACACAAAGCAGATTTGAACTCGACCTTCCATGACTTTACAGATGCACATGGGTGGTGCCCCTTATCTCAGCGAAAGAGTAAACGCTGGGAGATTAGACAAAGGAGCTGGAGAAGACTGTAGACTGAACATGACTATAAAAGCAATAAGAACCCCTTCCTTATAACGAGAGTCCCTGGATTGTATCTTTTATTTTTCTACCAATCTCTTCCTGCAGCACATACAGAATGAAGCCAGCACTTTAAACACCCAGCGATTGTTTGTTAGAATACATTAAAGCACTGGCTGACCTGGGAGGGATGGAGCTGTCACTGGATGCAGAAAGGGAAACTGCTCCATTCCTCAGGAATGTTCTCCTCCCCTGAATACTACCAACAGCCCCCACCCCCACCACCGCCCATCTCTCTCTCACACACACACACACTCATATAGAAACACACACACTGGTAAGACACCATGCACAAATGCACTTAAATGTATACCTTACATGTTCTCACAATCATTATAACACATACATACACACATATAGAACACAATAAAGGAAGCTGCTCTCTTTCACTGCCCCCCACTCTCTCTCTCTCTCTCACACAGATAGGCACAATGCACAAAGCACAAATGCAAGTGCTTTGATGTATACGAGCTGTATATGTTTACCACACTGACAGTCACAGAACTAACTCCTCACTGTAATTTACGTACCGTATATTACCTCAAATACATACATCAAATCATTTCACACAAACATATATTCACTTAATGCACACACTGGACACACAGACACACACTCACACACCCAGGATCCATTCTAACAGAACACTTCCCAATATATCACATATCGGTACCGGATCTGACAATTAGATTGACCAGCAGTTCCCTGTCCCACACAAGCTCAGGCCTGAATGAATTCTAAGAGGAAAAAAAAAGATGTTTTCATTCCAAAGATTTTGCTGGAAGACATCTTTAGTGAAGAGAATGCTCATTGTGGTGGGCAGGTTTTACTATTGATCTAAGTGAGGTTTAACAGCTCCCATCTAGTTTCTCACCTGTGGCACATGTATCTTCAGGAATGGGGCTCTCTTTGAGGGGACAAAAGGTGCAGGAAGAAAACAATTAATGAGGAAATTGGGCTTGTGAGTGTAATTGACTCCAATTCACAAGCTCAGAGAAATAGCCCCTATTCATCTGGGAGAGGCTGATGGTAGATCCCTTTGTTCTAGTCCCTTTCTTCCCAGTAGCATAGAGTTTTAAGCCTTCACAGTACCTGATCAAATGGTGTCAAAGGGCAAAGGAGTTGTTGATGAATGAGAAACTTCCTCTGACATGACCTTTGGTTACTAGGGAACACCAAACAATGGTGCTTCTTATTCAAATTCCTTCCTATTATGTGAGTGGGCTAAGTGAGAATGCCTCCGAATCTTTAGGATTCCTGGGAGGAATGAGAATCAGAATTTACTAAACACACTCAGCTGCATTTCTCTCTCTCTTTTTAACCGAAGCCCCATCCCCTTTCCCTGAAGTGTGTGCGTGAGAGTTGGGATATAAGGAGAGATAAGTGAAAGATGGATGGAGTTCAGAATGGATCTGGGTTCTTTGGAAATTAAAGGTTAATGTGTTAAACCTTTGGATGAAAAAATATCTCTATCAAGGCATGGAAAAGTGATTTTTTATTGGTCACTAACATATTGAGAGGTTCGGACGAGGCTTTTGGAAACAGGGAAACAGGAGCTGTGTGAAATCAAGTGAAGTTGGGAGCAGCATTTGCTACCCAGACGATTATTGTACCGAGACAGGATTGAGGGCAAGGGGAGAAGGGGAGGGGGTAGGGTTGGATGAGAAGTTGCTAGGTGAAGTTAATGAGTGAGCTGCTTCAGAACCGGAGCTGCTGGGGAGCTCTGTCCGAAGGGCTGTGGGGCAAGGCTGGAGTTCTGAGAACTGCTCTTGTCTCTGTACAGAGGTGATGGGGGTGGGGGAAATGCTAGAGCAGGTATAATCTACACGTACGTGGCGGCGGTCAGGAGCGACAGATAATGGCTGTTAGGAAGGAGGATGAACTACAATGATTTTAATGAAAGGTTTTATTGCTCAAATGTTCATTTTATTATCAGAGTATGTATGTAGAATACATCTCTGAGATTCATCTTCTCCCGATAGCCATGAAGTACAGAAAAACTATGGAGTTCGTTGACAGCAAAGACATCAACAACCCCCCCACTCCCCCGCGCATAAAACGAAAAGGAAACAAAAGATCGTCCACCCGGAAAACAGCAGCTAGAACATCAAACCCCCAATCCCCCCCCAATCCTTCCCTCGCATAAAACATCAAACCCCCAAACCCCCCAATCCTTCCCTTGCATAAAACATCAAACCCCAAACCCCACCCTCGTACAAAATCTAACGGATTGCCCGCCCAGAAAATGGCAACAAGAAGGAAAACAGAGAAAACTGAAGAAGACCATAGAAACGACAGTCCACACCAATAACCACGTCTTGGAATTTCAAAAACATCCTCCATCAGCATCGAGGAGCGAGACAGCTAGGTGTGGAAGAGGGGCCAGAAATATAGGATAGTTATCGGTAAGAATATCAGAAGAAAGCTCTTTACTTAGAGTGTGACGCAGATGTCCTGACCCAAAATGTCAATAGTTCTTTTTCTACCACAGATGCTGCTCGGCCCTCTGAGTTCAAAGTTCAAAGTAACTCTATTTTCAAAGTACCTATATGTCACCATATACTACCACGAGATTAATTTTCTTGAGAGTATGTACAGGAAAATAAAGAAATACAATAGAACTTTTGATCCAATCTGTACAACAAAGACACACAGACAACCAATGAGCTGTCTGCAAAACGTCACCATAAATCTTCAGCGTCATCTTGAAACCTTCCTGCAGATAGTTTATCAAGGCAACTTTACAATTTGCTAAAATGAGGCATTACTGAAATCAGGAACATGTAGGCATTTGGCAAAAGAAAGGTGATTTCAAGCCCTGACATTGTCTATTAGGGCCAAGGGGCCACACACGAGATCTGCGGGGCCATTCGGAGAAAAGGGTGAATGACAGGCTGATAGGATTAGCTGTAGTGATGTGGGAAGACACATGTATGAAGTACTGCAGGGAGCTATTGGGCTGAATGGGGTTGAGGGGGTTAATAAATTAGACATGAGGGAATAGCAGAGCTGACTTGAGGGTCTGAATGACCTAATTATGCCCCTATGTCTTATGGTCTTATGAATAGCCTATTTCAGGCTGTGAATTTAATGTGAAGGGTGGAGTTTGCTGCTAACTTTGAAGGAAGCTGCCCACAAAGATCTTGCTTTGAACTTTCTGCTGTGGACCCCACTTCTTCCAACGTGGCACACTCAAGCATCAGTTTGAAGGGATCTATGGAGTCGAGCAGGAAGGGAGCCATCAAGCTAGCTGAGCAGACAATCACATTCAAGACTTTTGCCAAGTGCTGATGACAAAGCAGGAAGGGGAAAGACAGCATAAAAGAAATCTTCGAAATTTTCACTGTGCAATATGGTAATTGGAAATAACACATAAAATTAAGAAAGACCTGAAGTGTTAAAGTGAAGCTTTTTTCCCAAATACAGTTTTATTCTAAAATCTAATATATTCTGAAGTATTGAAGATCCAGATACTGCAGAGGATGAAATCAGAATCAGGTTTATAATCACTGACATATGTTGTGAAGTTTGCTTTGCAGAAGCAGCACAGTGTAAACATCAAATTACTGTAAATTACATCAAGTTATTATAAACTCCAAAAACAAATAAAGCATGCAGAAGACAGGAATAAGGAGGAGGTACTCATGGGTTCATGGACCATTCAGAAATCTGATGACGGAGAGGAAAGAACCTGTTTCTGAATTATTGATGGTGGCTCTTCAGGTGACTGTACCCCCTCCCTGATGCCTGTACAAAGAAGAGAACATGTCCTGGATGTTAAGCAGTGATGGATACTGCCTTCTTGAGGTTGTCCTCATGATGGAGCTGGCTGTGACAGCCTCCTGCAATCCTCTACAGCAGGTTCTGATACAACCAGTCAGGATGCTCTCCACCATACATCTACAGAAGGCTGCTGGAGACTGTGGTAGCTGACCAAACCTCCTCAGCCTCTGAGTTACTGGTATTTCCTTCTCCATGATTGCATCTGAGCCAGGACAGATCCTCTGAGATGTTGATGCCCAGGAACCTGAAGCTGCTCACCATTGCCACCGCTGATGCCTCATTGAGAACGGGTGTGCGTTCTCCAAAACATCCCCTTCCTGAACTCCATCATCACTTCCTTGGTCTTGTCGATGTTGAGTGTGAGGTTGTGGCTACGTTATCAGTCAAGCACCTGATCTATCTCACTCCTGTGTACACCTTTGTCGCCATCTGAGATTCTGCCAAAAATAGTGGTATAATCTGAAACAGACAGAAACTGCTGGAGACAGTCATTGGGAGGCAGCACCTGGCACATGGAATGCCTAATCTTTTGAAATATTTATCTGAAAGAGCAGTGCCCTGCACTTTTTAGCCCTTCAACGCTATACAGTATATCATCAAAAATTAACTTGTCTATCCATCCCGCAACAAAGAGTAACAATGAAGATGGCTGAAATTTTCACCAGGTAGTTGACTTCATTTGGTTGTGATGGGGGGGGGGACATTGAATTACTGTTTGCCACTGTGGGATTTCTTGAATGCATATGTAACACGGTGTGGGGTTTCACTGCCAATGTAATGTTTTCTCTGTAGCAGCAATGTTTGGGTTATGACTAGAGATAACGGGGCTTTGGAACATGGGGCTACCCAGTGAGAGGGATGCTGTTCTTTCTTATGGGTCTGGGAGCAGGGGAGAGATGAGGAGAGAAGACATGAATGGAGGGAGTTGGTAGACCGCTGGACGGGATGGTCTTGGAGTGAGGGTCCGAAGGTCAGCGACAACCGGAGGAGGTCGATGGTGGATGAACGGTCTTATCAGTGAGCTCCAACATTGCGCATGAGACTGTTTTGTGAGAATGGGCCCTTTTCTGTTTTTTGTTTCTTTACTATCCATATAGTCAAATTAAGAATTATAAAGCTCAATCGTTTAATCGCATATTGTGTACTGTTTGTTATTTCGGGGTACTGATTTGTAACAAGGGAACACATCGCACAGCATCCACCCAAACGAGATTTTTTAAGTTTGGCCGGGCCGAGGGCTATCTTCCCCTAGATTAAGCCACTAGCCGAAGCGAGAGTTACACATAGGATTCCTCCAGGTGCTCCGGTTTCTTCTGACAGTCCAAAGACGTGCTTGCTAGTAGGTAGATGGCAGGGCGGTGTGTCTCACTGGGCTGAAAGGGCCTGATCTGCACTGTAATGTATCTCTAAATAAGAAAAAAATATTAAATGAAGTATTCTAAAGGGAGGATGAGGCAATCGTGGCTGAAAAGGGAAGTTAAAGACGGCATGCAATAGAGCAAAAATTAGTGGAAAGCTAGAGGATTGGGAAGCTTTTAAAAACCTTTCCTATTGTGGGGGAACCTAAGACCAAAGGGAAAAGCCTCAGAATAGAAGGATATCACTTTAGAACAAAGATGAGGATTTTCTTTAGCTGGGGAGTGGGGAATCTGTAGAATTTGTTGCCACAGAGGTTGGTAAGTCCTTGATTAGTAAGGACATCAAAAGTTACAGGGAGAAGGCTGGAGAATAGGGTTGAGAAGGATAATAAATCAGCCGTGATGGAATGGCAGAGCAGACTCAATGGACCAAAGGGCTCAGTTCTGCTCCCATGTCCAATGAAGACCTTACCTTCTCAGGTTTGGCTGCACAAGCCCTTAACAGTTCTCTGGGATCTTCCTTGGACTCCAGTCCTTCAGCAACTCAGCAGCCTGATGGCTCACAGCTTGGGTTCCACAGATCCTCGAGCCTACACCGTCACAGCTTGTGTTCCACAGGTCCTCGAGCCTACACCCTCACAGCTTGTGTTCCACAGGTCCTCGAGCCTACACCATCACAGCTTGTGTTCCACAGGTCCTCGAGCCTACACCCTCACAGCTTGTGTTCCACAGGTCCTCGAGCCTACACCATCACAGCTTGTGTTCCACAGGTCCACGAGCCTACACCTTCAAAGCTTGTGTTCCACAGGTCCTTGAGCCTACACTGTCACAGCTTGTGTTCCACAGGTCCTCGAGCCTACACTGTCACAGCTTGTGTTCCACAGGTCCACAAGCCTACACACTCACAGCTTGGGTTCCACAGGTCCTCGAGCCTACACCGTCACAGCTTGGGTTCCACAGGTCCTCGAGCCTACACACTCACAGCTTGGGTTCCACAGGTCCTCGAGCCTACACCGTCACAGCTTGGGTTCCACAGGTCCTCGAGCCTACACACTCACAGCTTGGGTTCCACAGGTCCTCGAGCCTACACCGTCACAGCTTGGGTTCCACAGGTCCTCGAGCCTACACACTCACAGCTTGGGTTCCACAGGTCCTCGAGCCTACACCGTCACAGCTTGGGTTCCACAGGTCCTCGAGCCTACACCGTCACAGCTTGTGTTCCACAGGTCCATGAGCCTACCCCCTCACAGCTTGTGTTCCACAGGTCCTCGAGCCTACACCCCCACAACTTGGGTTCCACAGTTCCTCGAGCCTACACCCCCACAACTTGGGTTCCACAGTTCCTCGAGCCTACACCCCCACAGCATGGGTTCCACAGGTCCTCGAGCCTACACCCCCAAAGCTCGGGTTCCACAGGTCCTCGAGCCTACACCCTCACAGATTGGTGTATTCCCTTAATTCCCTTTTTTTTTTCTTTTGACTATGTTTCTTTGGAACTCTTTTCCTCCACGAGTATGTACTCTCATGACTACTTGGCCAGATTCCAGACTCTTCTCTAACTCATCTACAAGTCTGCAGAATGATATCACCAGAGTCGGCTGCATCTCAAATAACGATGTGTCGGCGTACAGGAAGAAGATGGGAGAGCTTAGTAACACAGTGTTATGACAACAGTCTTCCCTTCAATATCAACAAAACAAGTAATTAAAATCAGGAAGGGAGAAGCTGTACATCCTCACATTTACATCAATGGTGCTGAGATTGACAGGGCTCAGACCAAGTTTCTAGGGGTAAACATCACCAACAGCTTGTCCAGGTCCAACCACGTATACACCACAGCCAAGAAAGCTCACCAGTGACTCGATTTCCTGAGGCAGCTGGAGA
This sequence comes from Mobula birostris, assembly GCF_030028105.1. Classification (NCBI taxonomy): domain Eukaryota; kingdom Metazoa; phylum Chordata; class Chondrichthyes; order Myliobatiformes; family Myliobatidae; genus Mobula; species Mobula birostris. The sequence continues at coordinate 2,850,240 of NC_092400.1, forward strand.
AAGTCCACATGTCACCGTTGACCCTTACCAATTTTTATCAATGCACCATTTTGACTTAAAAACTTGGTATGGCAACTGCTCAGCATGTAAGGACAGGAAATTGGAGAGAGCTGTGGATTTCACTCAGCCTCCATGGACTCTCTATACTTCTTGTTGCCTCAGTAAAGGTGCCAACAGAATGAAAGAACCCACCCGCCCCGGACAGTCTCTCTTCTCCCATCTCCAACCTGGAAGAAGATTAAAACAAAAGCCTCAAATCATGCATCTGTCATGGTCCCTTCTGGCAATCCTCCACCATGCCATTTACCTCAGGAATTGGGACTCAATCACCTCAAATAAATTCCAATCATTCCCAGGTTCCACTAACTACACACACCTGCTTTCCATCAGAAGCTGCAGGATAAAGACCCTGCGACCACAACAAGGAGTGACCAGTTCGTTGGTTGACTCTTATATGAGTAGCCTTGTTCCATAGTTCTTAGGACTATCAGTTCTAAGTCTAGCATCGTTCCTGAATTCTCTACTAAAACCAAGACTTCGTCTAAAGACTCTCTCTGGACATCAATTCCATACTCGCTACGACCATAACGCCTCCCGACTCGGCCTCTGTGCCTGTGTTCAGCACTTGGGTTCGTACCACCGCCACATTCTTGCAACGGCATCACCAGGCTCAAGGAGAGCTTCCTCCCACTGCTATAGGATCAGTAAATGGTTTCCCAGTATGAAAAGGTGGACTCTTAACCTCACAATCTGCTGTGTTATGATCCTGCACATAATTGGTTACCTGCACTGCACTCTCTCTGTGGCTGTTGGTACATTTACTTTTTCCTACCTCAATGCACTGTGTAATGATTTGAATCCCAGTACACAAGGCAAGCTTTTCACTTGATTTTATTATTGTCACATGTACCTTGGTAATAAAACCAATTTAAAAGAAAGAACCTACATCAAAAACAATAATAAAACCAATTGTAATTCCATTTGCAAAGGACAATAAATGGACGCGGAGTTTTGAACACTGTGAAGGCAGAGGTAACGAAGATTCTTGATAAGCAGCCGGTCTGCTGGTCAAGCAGCATTTGTGGCTGGAAGGGAGTTGTCAACGTGTTGGATTGAAACTCCGCGTCACTGCTGAGAGCAGAGAGGCGAGGTGGCTGGCACTGAGAGGAGAAGGGGAGTGTCAGGAGAGGGTCCTGAGGCCATTAGTGGACCGAGGGGGAGTGCAAGGTGACAGGCAGGTTGTGACAGGGAGGGGAGGTGAATAGCGGTGGAATTGGAAGACTGTGGCAGATGAATGATAGATGGAGGCAGACAAAGAGAGAGAAAAAACGAGAAAAACAACCAACCGAACAAGGTGGGGGGTGGGGTGGAGAGTGTGAAAATGGGAGTCAGCTACTGGACAAAGATAAACAGGAACACAAAGTGCTACCAGAGCTGGATGGGGATAAGTAAAGAAAGTGAAAGTAGGAACTATTGGAGGAGAAGGGAGAGATGAACAAAAGTTGGAACCAGATGGGTGTGTGTGTGTGTGTGTGGGGGGGGGGGGTGCGTGTGCATGTGAGGGGGGTGGAGTTGGAAGCCTGTGAGTGAAGCAGGAGGGGAAAGGGACAACGCGGTGAAGGTGAGCTGGGGAGAGGGTGGGAATAGGGGTAAAAATGGGAGTATTAGAGGATCAGAAGGAGAGGGGTGGGGAAACCGGAATCAGCGTTATTGTCATTGACATACGCCATGAAATTAGTTGTTTTGCAGCAGTACATTAGTTCAATACATTAAGAAATCATGAGAAGTTACATCAAGAAATATATTTTAAAAATAAACAAATAGTGCAAGAAGAGAGCGACGTGTTCCCAGGTTCATGGGCCGTTCAGAAATCTGATGGTGGAGGGGTAAAGACTGTTCCCACAACGTTGAGTGTGCATTCTCAAAAGGAAAGTGGGGGGTAGAGAGAGGGGTGAAAAGGGAAAGGAGGGTGATTTACCTAAAACTGGAAACCTCAATATTGATGCCTTAGAGTTGTAGATTATCCAGGCAGAATATATGGTATGGTCTGATCAATGGTCTTGCACCAAAATGTCAAATTTTTGTTCCCCTCCATAGATTCTGCCTGACCTGCTGAGTTCCTCAAGCATTTTTTGTGTGTTTTTCTGCATTAGCAGAATCTCCAGTGTTTATGATTTGCGAGTCCAGTTTGCTCTGGGTTCGTCCTGGCAGTAGAGGACAAGGATGAATAGGCCAGTGTGGGGATTGGGTGGAGAGCTGAAATGGTCTGTAACTCGAAGCTCAGGATGCCCACTGCAGATTGGGCGTAGATGTTCCGTGCAATGTTTGACGAGTCTGTATTGGGTTTCACCAATGGAAAGGAGGTCACATTAGCTCTCCTCTACACTCTCCACATCCTCCACTTGCCCTGCAATTCTTTCCTACCCTTCCCCTTCTCCTCTCTGTGTCGGCCAAATTGACTCTCCACTCTCATTCCAGATCTAGGGTTTCCACTTAAAATGTCGGCAGTTTCTTTCCTCTCACAGACGCTGCTCGACCTGGTGGGTTCCTCCAGCTCTTTGTGCCTTGCTCCAGATTCCAGCGTCTGCAGTCTCAGGTGCTTTCTCTTGATCAGCAAAGTTAGGAATGTGGGATTAAGCTTCAAAGTTCAAAAGTTCAAAGTAAACTTATTATCAAAGTGCATATATGTCATTCTATACAACTCCGAGAATAATTTTCTTGTGGACATTCATAGTAAGTACAAACAAAATAATAATAATAATAATAATAAATAAGCAGGAACGTGAGATGAAGAGACCTTGAAAGTGAGTCCATTGGTTGTAGGAACAGTTCAGTGATGGGATGAGTGAAGTTATCCCATCTGGTTCAAGAGCCTGATGTTTGAGGGGTAATACTGTCCTGGAACCTGGTGGTGTGCGTCTAGAGGCTCCTGTACCTTCTTTCTGATGATGGCAGTGAGAAGAGACCATGGCCTGGGTGGTGGGGGTCCTTGATGATGGATGCTGTTTCCTGTGACAGCACTCCATGCATGTGTGCGCGATAGTGGGGAGGGCTTTACCAGTGAAGGACTGGGCTGTATTAAACTTTTTGTAGGCTTTCCCGTTGGTGTTTCCATGCTTACAGTTAGATCAACCAGTCTTCCTAAATGATGATGCAGGTTCCACGGGCTCAGTGGCCTACAACTGCCCACGTCCAAATCTTCTGAAGGCACAAGAGCTATTTATATCAAACCCATGTGGACCCTTTCTTAAGTATTTCTTTTGGTACATAAATACAGGCAGGTATTTATGCACATTTTATTCCATTTCTGAATTTCTAACTTTATTATCATATAAATCTTTATTCTGTATAATTGGTAAATGTGGTCATTTTTGGTGCATGTAGTTCCAACACACGACAGCAAATTCCTAACATGTACAGTCATCACCATCTTCACTCTGAGCTGAGTCATATGATGCCGGTGATCATAGTCCCATGACCAAGAATGTTCTTGCCAAATTTTTCTACAGAAGTGGTTTGCCATTGCCTCCTGGGAAGTGTCTTTACCAGAGGGGTGAACCCATCCATTATCAATAGTTTTCAGAGACTGTCTGCCTGGTGTCGGTGGTCGCATAACCAGGACTTGTGATGTGCATGAGTTGCTCATATGATCATCCACCACCTGTACCCATGGCCTCACGGGACCCTGCCCAAGGGTGACCTGAAGGGTAGTGGAGGGAAGGAGTACTTTACATCTCCTTTGGTAAAGACGTACCTCCACCCTGCCACCCATACATGTACAGTATATGACAAATAACCTCAATCCATGATCCTTGCTCAGCTTTGATAGTGATCAACTACCTCAGTGTTAGCTGCAGTTACAAGCTGATAGTTCTGGGCCTGATATTGTCGCTTAGGGCAGGGGGACATTCAGTGGACTTAGAAATATCTGCAGGTCTGAGTCGGAGACATTACAGTCCTGGTCAATTCTTATCTCCCAATCAACACGGTTACAACGTTACCCACTTCTGCTTGTGGGAGCTTGCTACACACGAATTAGCTGTTGAATGTTTTTCAAGAGCAGCACTACCTCAGAACCATTTCATTGGCTGCGAAGTGTTCTCTGTAGGTGAACAAAGGCTTGATAGAAACGTAACAGAGAGGGTGCAAAGGAGATTAAACAGCCATTATGGGCCCAGAACCTTCATTGGCAGAAAGCACAATAAGAAGATGGGGGAGGGGAAGGGGCACAAGCTGAGAGGTAATAGGACAGGAGGGATGGTGGATGGATGTTTGAGAGAGGAGAGATGAAGAAAGAAGCTGACAGGTGATAGGAGAGGGGGATGGTAGATGGATGGGAGAGGAGGGATGAAGAAAGAAGCTGAGAGGTGATAGGTGGAAGAGGTAGAGGGTTGAAGAAAAAGGAATTTGTTAGCAATGGAGGGAGGACCATGGGAGAAAGGGAAGGAGGTGATGGGCAGGTGAGGAGAAGAGAAAAGATAAGCGGAAAGCCAGAAAGGGGAACGGAAAAAGAGAGAAGAGGGAAGGGGAGAATTTACCAAAAGTTAGAGAAATCAATGTTCCTCCACTAAAGCCCAGAATGGTTGGAAGATCAAGATTTTCCCTGTAGAAGTGGGATGCAAGGGATTCGTTGCTACATCTATGACCAGTCTATTGAAGAAGATGGGGGTGAGGAGTCACTCTCTCCAACAAGCAATCAAGTCCTTGTCAAACGCAGCAGAAAAAAGCAGCAATTGGATTTGGATTAAGAGGAAAGACAACAACTGGGCTGCAAGATGAAGACAGGAGGGTATGGAACTGAGGGGGGTGTATCTGGGATGCCAGGTTGCACCGTTGAGCCCTCTGGAGACATCGTGGGCTTATTAATGAATGTCAAAGAAGGAGGGTGCCCAACTGATGACCCTGATGAGGTACCTACCCTCCCTCATTGTCACCACTCCAAGCCCACTGCCAACATCGAGAGTGCCAACTTACCATAGGGATTGAAACATCAAGTCCTAGTAGCTCTACTCTACAACAATTTATGTGGATTGCTCTGGATCTCCAGCATTAGCAGAATCTCTTGTGTTTACCGGGATGCTGCCTAGATTAAAGAACATGTCTTTTGAGAAAATGTTGAGCAAGCTGGGGGTTTTCTCTTTGGAGCGAAGGAGGGTGAGGCAACTTGCTAGCGGTATATAAGATTATAAGAAGCAAAGACAGAGTGGGCATTTTTTTCCCAGGGCGAGGGGTGGGGCAATGGCTAATGGCAGAAGCCGTCTTTCTGAGGAGAGTGGAGGAAAGTTTAGGGGAGATGTCAGAGATGGTTTTTTACACAGAAAGGTCCATTCGTGGAATGGGGGTGGTGGTAGAGGCAGATACGTTAGGGGTTTCTAAGAAACTCTTAGATTGACACATGGAGTGAAAGTGGAGTGCTATGGGCTACCTAGGAGGGAAGGGTTATATCGATCGTGGAACCAGCACAACATTGTGGGCCGTAGGGCCCCTATTGTGTTGTTGTAATCTATGTTCTATGTAAGTCTCTTTCATGGCTCGTTTTCTGCCGGATAGGGCAATTAGCCACCAGGGAGAGGCCACTGAATGCTTTTGAAGCTGAGGTTCAGTGGTGACTGACGGTCCTGGGGCAGTGGAGTTACTTAACGCTTGTGGTGCTGTAGAATGAACGGAGGTGGAACGGCCAGACTGCAATTCATGCTGAGATGTACAGAGCTGACCGAGACTTCACTCAAGCAATAGGGCAGAAATATCACATCGCTGATTTTACCTCAACTTCCCGAATTCACAATCACTTTAGTGTGAACTACGGAGATTTCCAATTCATTTGATGGTAAATATTTCAGATCAAACTGACAGATCAATTAAGCCCACCCAGGGTTCCCAGACAGAAAGGGAACCGTGAAGACACTGGTGCGTTGGCAGATCATTTGAGATCACACATGTATCTGAACAACTTGCATTTACAAACCGTCCCTCATGGGAACATTTTGCACCTATTTCCTCTGCTTTCTTGATGTCTTCCTTGTCAGATCACCCTGTCAAACCTCCATGTGTTTTTACGATGTGCAGATGATCACTAGTGAGTTCATGAGAAAGGAAGAAACAGAAGCGGGAGTGGACCGTCTGAGATATCTAGTCCACTCCGCTGTTCATTGGGATCGTTGGTTGAACTTTCTTCTCAGCCCGCTCCCCGGATTAAGGCTGCAGAAGGTTGCAGACTGAGCCAGCCCCACCACAGGCACTAGCACCCCCACAATCGAGGACACCTTCAGGAGCCGATGCCTCAAGAAGCCAGCATCATCATTAAGAACCTCTGCCACCCAGGAGATGCCCTCTTCTCATTAGTACCATCAGGGGTGAGGGAACTGGTCACTGTAGATTGCCCCGTGACGAGGCTACTGTTAAATCGGGGGATTGCTGGATGGCGAGGCTGGAAGGGCCAGGAAGGCATGTTCCACACTGCATCTCAGTAAATAAATAAGTATCACAAACAAGAAAAAGGTCTGCAGATGCTGGAAATCCAGGCAACACACACAAAACGCATATAACAATAAACTTAACCGAGAAAACGAATGGGTGATGGTGCTGAAGGTTGAACAGTCTGGAGGAGATGGAAGTAGAAAATGAACAAAGAGTGGAAGAAATGGAACTGTGAGATACAAACGAGGGAAGCAAAGCACTGCCATTGCTGGAGATATGAAATAAAACAGGAAACGGTACTCAGAAGGTCAGTCAGCATCTGCGGACACAGAAACTGAGAACATTGCTGCAGGTTGCTTACCCTTCATCGGAACATTTGCCTGGATCTCCCATGGTTCGATTCTGAGCTGCAGTTTGTGCCTGCTATGTATATGCGCGATAGTTAGCCGGGATTTCCACTGGGGCGCAGGTTTCAGAAGGTGGGAGGATTGCGTCTGCCTCTGATGCCCAGCTTGTGCAAACCCTGTGGGAGAATTAATAGGCAAAGTGATTGGAGGGTAAGTAGTCACAGGGCAGCAACCAGGGCTGTCTGGGGTTTAGTGTTTCCCTTTTCCTGTGTACCGTGTCCCACAACTGGATCCACACCTCCCTCCCAGCACTTACCGTGATTGCAGGGGTGGGGGGGGGTCATACAATGTAGAAAGAGCCCCTTTGGCCCAGAGTACCTTCTGACCATCAGCACCCCATTGTAACTGAGTCACATGGAAGCGGTAACTGGGAAATATAAAAGATGTCATTAACACAGTGAATCTTCTGGGGAGAAAGTCCAAAGGAATCCAAAAGACTCCCACTCTCCTGACTCAATGTTTTATACATGTTCAACAGAAGGATAACAATAAACGATGAACAGCAGTTTCAGTTGCTTCTCAAGGATGCATGCTTAGCCCACTGCTCTACAAATACACGCACAAATGTATGGCCAGGCAAACTCAAACGCCATCTATTAATTTGCAGATGACACAAGAATTTCAGATGGTGACGAGGTGGTGTACAGGAGATAGATCAGCTGGTTTATTTATTTAGCAGCACAGGACCAGCTATATACAGTATATGTTTGCTATAATTCATAGTTTTCTATTATTATATATTGCAATGTACTGCTAACATTAAAGAACAAACCTCACGACATACGCCAGTGACGTTAGACCTGATACTGATTCTGAATTGCTATAGTCACCTATTTAACATTTTGAATCTAGACAGGGAAATTTACAGAATTACATATTTACAATGGTAGGACAACTCAAGCAGCAGAATTTCTTTGAATATTCAATACTGGTGTAGCCAGACACCCAAAATATAGCCCTTTTGTCACAGTGTTGAGGGATGGCTCCTTGAATATACAACGAAGCAGAAAGCTGTGAGACAAGACAGATCAGTCCTGCATTGTGCATTAAGTGCCGGGGGTATACCTTTAACAAAGTGTTAATAGCAGGAATATTCATCTATTTTCTTCTTTTACTAGTTTCAAAGGGATAAAATCAGGCTGTGCCAGTAAATTGTGTACATGTTTTATTTCTTGTAAGACTGGTTCTTATCTTAGTTAATCCATAATTATCTATCCATGATGTCATAACTCCATAATGATCCCAATGATTCCAACACATCTGTGTCTTGTACGAACCCCACTTTATTCTCTCCATGATCCTCTCACCCTCAGAATATACCTCTCACTAGCACGCTCCAAGCAATTTATAGTGGCTAATTAACCACCCAGCATGTGCATCTTTAGGACGTGAGGAAACCGGACCACTTGGGGAAAATGCCAACGTGTCGTAGGGAGAAGAGGTCAGGATCTTACCATGGTGGCCGGAGGCGTGAGGGAGAGGCTGTACTTGCTGACCACTGTGCTGGCCCGTGATAAGCTCGGGAGGAGGGGGGAAGGTGTGAAACCTCACACTGTGACGGTGTGAGCCACAGGATCCAGGGCATTAGCTCTGGTTCGTAACGAGGCTGGGCCCCACTGTTCACCCTCACTGAAACAGTGCTCTCCGGGCTATGGCTGTACGTGCTTACAGTGAAGCCAGCCGGAAATTGTAGCAACACACATCAAAGTTGCCGGTGAACGCAGCAGGCCAGGCAGCATCTCTAGGAAGAGGTACAGTCGACGTTTCAGGCCGAGACCCTTCGTCAGGACTGCTGCGTTCACCAGCAACTTTGATGTGTGTTGCTTGAATTTCCAGCATCTGCAGAATTCCTGTTGTAGCCGGAAATTGTGCAGGGTTGTGAAAGGACCCGTCCATCAGATAAACCAGCCTCCCCTCCACTGACCCTGTCTATACCTCCCGCTGCCTTGGGATAGCAGCCAACCTAACCAAAGGCCCTCCCACCCCCAGACACTCTCCCTTCTCCCCTCTCCTGTCGGGCAGGAGACACAGAGTAGATGCCACCCAGCTCAAGGATTGCTTCCACCATGCTGTTCGCAGACTCTTAAACAAACCTCTCATTCGCCTTGAACGCCCCCTCCATCTCGTTGTTTATTGTCTACCTGCTCTGCACTTTCTCCTTAACTGTAACACTACATTCTGCATTCTGATTTCCTTTTCATTCCCTTCAGTCAGAATCAGGTCTATTATCATTGGCATTTAGGGGTGACATGGGAGTGTGGTGATTAGCACAGCGCTATTAAAGCACCAGTGACCTGGGTTCAATTCCCACCACTGTCAGTAAGGAGTTTGTACCTTCTCCCTATGATCACACGGGTCTCCTTCAGGTAATACGTCTTCTCTCACATTTCAAAGACTTCCGAGTTGGTACAGTAAATGGTACCATTGGTGTAATCAGTGGTGTGCCGTTGCTGGGTTGTAAGAGTCTGTAACCATGCTGTATCTCTAAATAAAACTTTTAAATGTTGTGAAATCTGTTGTTATATGGTATCAGTATATTGGATACATAAAATATATTATAAATTACAGTAATAAAAAATATATAACACTACCAATGTTACTACAGTACTATAAAACTGTGTTTTAGTTCCTCATAGTTATCAACAGAGGAATTCATCCGGAGTACCCTGCGAGTTCTTTTGATTGTCTGTAAATGAACAAAATCAGTGCAGACACCTCATGCAGATAATGGACTGCCTTTATTGCCTTCCTGCATGAAGTAGTGTCAAAAATCATTGTTTTTTAATTCAGCGTCCTTTAGCCCAAATGAATAACGTAACACAAGAATATGCAACTGACGTTATTTAAAAATGGTCCACTCTTGACACGGTGTAGTGTCTAATGGTCGTACAAGTGCACATGACTGATGCTGGTTAGAAACAGATGTTTATTTTCATTGTAACATTCAAGATGGTTGTTGTTACCTTCAAATCCTTTGTAGTTCCTAACTTGTGAAGTAGTGAAATCATTTCATTTTCACTCCTAACATCTAGCATTTCCAATTAATACAATTAACCGGAATCCACTGTGTGTGCGTGTGTGTGTGTGTGTGTATGTGTGTGTGTGTGTGTGTGTGTGTGTGTGTGTGTGTGTGTGTGTGTGGTGAATAAACAGACAACATTTCACAGCAAAACCCTTCATCACAACACTAGAAAAAGGCAGGTGGAGCCAGCCTTAAACAATTTCTGTAGTTAGCTTTATGCCCATTGAATAAGTTCTCCCTCCCAATCACCACCCACTCACAGTGCTCACCGGCAGAACAGTTCATCGCACACTTATTATTGTAAAGGGGCATGAAACAAGCCGGCTGGATCAATCTAATGGATGCCCCCCAGTCTGAAAGCACTCACTGCCTGTTTATATAAACGATTCAATCTCTTCATCACTTCCTTGCAAAGGAGCCTGTTGATGTCCTGTGACAGGGAATTGCCTTGGGATCGCATTCCTTTCTTTGAATGCTGCAGGTCAGTTTAGCCATCGGAAAGGGGCAGGGGGTCGTTCTCTTCCTGAAAGTCAAGAGGGGAGGTCTCGGCTCTGCTGCATTTTACATTAGCCGATAGTCCGGCTTACGTACATCTCACCAGGTCAATGTACTGAGGTATAGAATGATCTATCTGGATGGCAAGCAAACACACATTTTTTCACTGTATCTCGGTACGACAATAAATAAATTCCACTAAGACAAGCAGCCGATTAGTTGGTGTCTGGTTAATTAATACTGTCACACACAGCCAAAGAGCCTCAGAGTAACTGACTGAATTTCTAATACACAGGGCCCTTTGGAATAAGTCATGGAACAGAGCTTTGTGATTATATGGAACTGCCAAGCAAAGGTTTTTGTGTCTCCATCAGGAATAGTGACACCTTTGACAAGTTTGGGCAATGTCAATTGTTCTCCTTTGTTTTCCTTCCCTCACATTCTCTCCCTTTATCTCCTCCTCATCTCAGGTCGGCAGCAGCTCCTGAAGGTCAGGTGCTCATTGGGATGCTAACTGGCCTTTGGCACGTGTGAGCTATGCAGACTGATCTACCAGCTGTTTGACTGCAGAAGGTGTGTGGTCGATCGGCAGTGGGCCCCTGTGTCATTCCCTCCCACCGGAATTGCAGGGCAGGAGGCAGCCAGGACCTCCTGGTGGCAACTCACTTTAACTCTGCTTCCCATTCCTACACTGACATGTCTGTGCATGGTCTCTCTACTGCCATGATGAGACCAGATGCAGGCTGGAGTAACAATACCGTCAATTCCACCGCGATGGCCCTCAACCTGACACATCAACATCGATTTCTCTAACCTCCGGTAACCACTTCCCTTTGTTTTCCCTCATTCCTGAAATCCCTTTACCCCTTCTATTCCTATCACTCCCAATCCTCCTCCTTCCCTTTATTCTAGGATCTACTATCCTCTCCTCTCAGATTCCTTCTTCATCAGTCCTTTGCCTCTTCTATCTATCACCTCTCAGCTTCTCACATCATTTACATTGACCCCCCCACCCCCACTTTTTCACCCACCTACCTTCTCCCCTCCAACCTGGACTCGGTATCACCTTCCAACTGATGGCATGAATATCGATCTCTCCGTCTGGGAAAAAACTTCCCTCCCCGTCCTACTTCTTTCCCTGCTCTGGGCTCTTAGCTCTTCTCACCTGCCTATGACCTCTTATGGATCCCTTCTTCCTTCCCTTTGTCCGAGGTCCACTCTCCTATCAGGTTCCTTCCTCTCCAGCCCTTTATCTTTCCCACCCGCCTGGCGTCCCCTATCACTTTCTAGCTGTCCTCCTTCCCTCCCCCACCTTTTTATTCTGGCATCTCCTGCCTTCCTTTCCAGTCCTGTAGAAGGGCCTTGGCCTCCCACTACTCCAGAGAATGTTGCCCATGTGAGCTTGGACTATAGACTCAGTCTTATCGTTTTTTTTGTATTCTGTGTTTTTCGCTCAATCTTTCTCACTTTTTTGTGCGGTGGGGAGGGGGGGAATTTGGGGTTCGATGTGCCTGTTCTGTTTTAATTTGTTTTTTTGTTCAGGGAGGGGGGAATTGCAGGTTGATGTTCCTATTTCATTTTTTGTTTGTTTTTTGTGCGGTGGGAGAGATTTGGGGGTCAATATTCCTGGTACGTTTTTGTTTGTTTTTTTTAGCGGGGGGGTGAAGGGTTGATGATCGTACTGCCTTTCCTTTCTTTCTTGGTTTCATGGCTACCTGGAGAAGAAGAATTTCAGAGTTGTATACTTTGATAATAAGTGAACCTTTGAACCTTTAATGCATTGCCTAGGAAAGTATGAAAGAAAAGGCATTCAGTCCTGTGGAAGGATCTCGGCCCAAGATGTCGACTGTTTATTCTTTTCCATAGATGCTTCCTGACCTGCTGAGTTCCTCCAGCATTTTGTGTGCGTTGTTCAGCTATCACCTGCCAGTTGTGCTTCTCCACTTCCTCCTAACTTTTTATTCTTGCTTCTGCCCTATTCCTCGCCAATTTTTAAGGACGCACCAAAGAGAGCATCCTGTCTGGGTGTCTAATGGCTTGGTATGGCAACTGCCCTGCGCGAGACTGCAAGAGAGAGTCGTGGACAGCTCAGCTCGCCACGTGACAGGATCCAGCTGACTCTGTCTCTACTGCCCGCTGCCTCAGTAAAGCAGCCAGCATAACCAAAGCCCCACCCCAGACATTCCCCCTTCTCCCCTGTCCCATCAGACAGAAGATGCAAAAGCCTGAAAGCACATGTACTGCCAGGATCAAAGACAGCTTCTATCCCACTCCTATCAGACTCTTGTACAATAAGACGCACTCTTGGCCTCGCAATCCACCTCACTAGAATCTTGCACCTTATTGTTTATCTGCACCGCACTTTTTTTTTGTGGAGTTTACAATTCAGTCTCAATAGTAATTGTTTTATATATTCTAGCTCCCTGTGCTGTGTAATGATTTGATCTGTATAAACAGCATACATACAAGACAAGCTTTTCACTGTATCTGGATACTTGTGACAATAGTAAATCAATACCAATATCAATATCAGTCCTGATGAAGGTGTCAGCCAAAACATGACCTGCCCATTTCCCTCCACAAATGCTGCCTGACCCCATTGAGATCACCCAGCATTTTGTGTGTGTTGCTCAGGACCATTTCTATAATTTCCTATTGCTCCGTCTAGCTATCAAACGAGCCAGTGTAGAGTGAGAATCATAGCCGGTGGACAAGGCTCTGCAACAGACGCTCAGCAATCTCATCATCATAACTCGGAGAATGAGAAACGATGGCCATATTGCCGAACTAAAGTACAGAGCAAGCAGTCAGTCTCTGCAAAGGGCAAAGGTCAGATTAGGACACACTGGCACGGGCTAAAGTTCAAACAGGCTAGTTGTGTATGCTTGGATTTCCTCTCCTTACTTCTCAATGCAAGACCCCCCACACCTGGTACCACATCATTATGTCAGGGTGTCCCAAAGTGCTGAAGAGTTGTGCAAAACTGCGATCACTCGCTGGGGTTTAGTGATCTCTTTACCGGAGAACAAAATCTTGGCTTTGCTTAACTCTCAGCCACTGACAATGGGAGGTTTACGGCTACAAAGACATCTAACCTCATTTTTTTATTATTTCAAAAATCAATTTTATTCATTAAATATAAATAAAAGAACCTTGGTGGGACCTCATGAATATTTGTGACAGTAGCATAGGGGTGGCACCGTAGCGGTCGTCATAAAGCTATTAAAAGCGCCGGTAACCTGGGTTCAATTCCGCTGCTGTCTGTAAGGAGTTTGTACGTTCGCCGCATGACTGTGTGGGTTTCCCCAAGTTCTCCAGTTCCCTCCCACTTTCCAAAGATTAGTAGGTTAATTGGTCATGTGGATGCCATGGGGCAATGTGGACTTGTTGGTCCAGAAAGACCTGTTGCTGTGCTGTGCTATATCTCTAAATGAAATAAATAAAAATAAAATACAAGACAGCACACAGCTTTCTTTTCATAAAAGTATGTATACTGTGTCACCATATGTCACATGCACGGGGATGGGGAAAATCAGGTTGGTGTCGGATCACGAGAGAGGGAATTTGTTGAACGACTACGAGTTGGCTTTTTAGAGCAGCTTGTGCTCAGGCCTATAGAAGAAAGGCTATCTTAGATCGGGTGTTGTGTGATAACCCAGATTTTATTAGTCAGTTTAACGTAAAGGTACCCTTAGGAGGCAGTGATCATAATATGATTGAATTCATACTGCAATTTGAGAGGGAGGAGCATGTTTCAGTATCACAATAGAATAAAGGATTTACAGAGGCATGAGAGAGGAGCTTGCCCCAGTGGATTAGAGGACGATACTGGCGGGAATGGTGGCAGAGCGGAGGTGGCTGAAGTTTCTGGGAATAGTTCACAAGATTCAGGATAGATTTGTCCCACAGAAGAAGTTGTTCTCAAATGGCAGGGACAGGCAACTGTGGCTGACGAGGGAAGATAAGGACTGCATGAAAGCCAAGGAAAGGGCACAGAAGGTAGCAAAAGTGAGTCAGAAGTTGGATGTTTGGGAAGCTTTAAAAATCTGACAAAAGGCAACTAAAAAACTATAAGAAGATGAAATATGACAGCAGACTAGCCGATAATATAAATCAGGATACCAAAGCTTTTTCAGTTATATAAAGAGTAAAAGGGAGGTGAGAGATGTTGGACCACTGGAAAATGATGCTGGTGAAGTAGTAATGGGGGACAAAGAAATGGCAGATGAACTTAATAAGTACTTTGCTTCAGACTTCACTGTGGAAGACACTAGCTGGATGCTAGAGGTCCATGAGTGTCAGGGAGCAGGAGTGAGTGCCATTGCTATTGCAAAGGAAAGAGTGCTAGGCAAACTGAAAGGTCTTTAAGGTGGATAAGTCACCTGAACCAGATGGAGTATGTCTCAGAGTCCTGAGAGAGGTTGCTGAAGAGATAATGGATGCCTTTGTCATGATCTTTCAAGAATCATTTGATCCTGGCATGTCCCAGAAAATTGCAAATGTCATTCCACTCTTTAAGAAGAGAGGAAGACAAAGGAGAGGAAATTATAGGCCAGTTAGCTTAACTTCAGTGGTTGGGAAAGTGTTGGAGTCCATTATTAAGGACAATGTTTTAGGGTACTTGGAGACTAATGATAAAGTAAGTCAAAATCAGCATGGTTTCTGTAAAGGGAAATCTTGCCTGATGAATCTGTTAGAATTCTTCAAAGAAGTAACCAGCAGGGTGGACAAAGGAGAGGTGGTGGATGTCATTTATTTGGATTTTCAGAAGGCATTTGATAAGGTGCCTCACATGAGGCTGCTTAACATGATGAAATCCTGTGAAGTTACAGGAAATATACTGGTATGGATAGAGGAATGGCTGACAGGCAGGAGGCAGTGAGTGGGAATAAAAGGGGCTTTTCTGGTTGGCTGCCAGTGACTAGTGGTGTTCCTCAGGGGTCAGTATTGGGACCGCTACGTTTCACATTGTTGGTCAGTTTTAGATCGTGTAGTTTCAGCTCTCAAGGTCATCCATCACCCTCAGTTGTTCCAGTCAGGGTACACTCAGCCCATCTCATCTCTCCTTATAGATAACACCCTCCATTCCAGGCAACATTCTGGTGAATCTCCTCTAGACTCTCTCTAATGCTGCCTCGTGTGGTGTGGTGCTCAGGAATGTATGCAATACTCCAAGTGCAGCCAGCCTGACCAAAGCTTTATAAAATTTCATCATGACACCCCCCTCCCCCAACTCAATGCTCAACGCCTTGGCCTACGAAGGCAAGCGTGCAATTGGTTTTTGTCACCATCCTTGCCACCGGCGTTGCTATTTTCAGGGGTTTCTCTGTACACCAACATTCCTGAGGTCCCTGATATACATTTACTGTAAACATTATGCCCTGTTAGTAGTTGACATCCCAAAGTGCAGTACTCACACCTCTCTGGATTTAATTCCATCTGCCCACTTTCCAACTAATCCCTGTCCTCTGTCTCCTTTTACAAGCTGCTTCACTACCTACTACTCCAGTAATTTCTGAGTAATCAGCAAACTTACTAATTGGTTCACCTACATTCTCATCCTAGTCTCTTTGTACAATAAGTAACAATGCTCACCACTGATCCCATAACTGCATGTCTCCGGCCAGAGAGAAAAAAAAACACATCTTACACGGCACCCGCTGCCTCCTATCACCAAGCCAGTTTTGGATCCAGCTTGCCCGCACATCTTGGATGCTGTGAATCAGCTGGGTAAGCCCACTGTGTGGGACTTTGTGAAGCCCATGTAAACCATATCTACCACATCTGTCTGAGTGGTGGATAATTAGAAGGAGGCAGTGTGGTACATAGAGGTTAGTGCATCACCTCACCATGATCACAGAGAGGGGTTTAATTCCTGCCACTGTCCGCAAGGAGATTGTGATCCCATGTGTTTCCTCCGGGTGCTCTGGTTTCCTCCCACATTCCAAACATGCACGGTTAGGGTTAGTGAATTCTGGGCATGCTATATTGGTGCCAGAGGTATGGCCAGACATACAGGCTGCCCAGCGCAATCCTTGCTGATCCGATTTGACGCAAAACCACACAGTGCGCTGTACGTTTTGATATTTCGATGTTTATGTGACAAATAAATAAAGCTAATTCTATCTTAGATTAGAGGCTATTAATTTTAACAATTATAGGGTAAAAATTTCAATGGCTTTGCAGTATCAATCATAAGAGTTAGTGGGCAATACTCTGTGCATGGTTTACAGTCAATAAATTCCATTGTTAGAAGGTAATTTTCTCTCCGGTCACAGAGCAAGAATCCCCATGGTTAAGGCAATTACAGAGCAATAATCTCTGTGGTTAGTGGGAAATAACCTGTGGCTGGGTTAATAATGTTTGTGGTTATAGGGTAATAATCTCTATGGTTAGAGGTTAAAAATCTCCATAGTTTAGAAGCTGTAATAAGAAATAGAAGCAGGCGTAAAACATGTTTCATCTGCGGGAAATGTCATCCATACATCTACTCTCTCAAGTCCTGTGAGTTCATTTGTAAACTCAGGAGACAAGAAGATCTGTCTGCTTAATTGCTCCTCGTTAGATGGTTCTCCATCCTATGAATCAATTTGGTAAGCACTTGTTATATTCCCTCCACCGCGTCCCCTAGGCCAGATCTAGACACAATGTTCCAGGTGCATTCTCATTACATATAACTGCCATTAGATATAGACTCAGTGGCCAGTTCATTAGGTACACCTGTACACCTGCTCATTAATGCACATGTCTAATCAGCCAATCATGTGGCAGCAACTCAATGTATAAAAGCATGCAGACGTGGTCGCGAGGTTCAGTTATTATTCAGAATAAACATCAGAAAGGGAAAAAAATGTGATCTAGGTGACTTTGACCATGGAATGATTGTTGGTGCCAGACTGGTTTGAGTATCTCAGAAACTGCTGAAAGGGAATTTTGACGCACAACAGGCTAAGCTGGGGTTCTCAAACTGGGTTCCATGGATCCCTCGATCAATGGTAGGGGTCCAGGGCATTGAGAAAGGTTGGGAACCCCTGCCTCAGAGTTCACAAAGAATAGTGCAAGAAACAGAAAACATCCAGAGAGTGGCAGATCTGTGGGTTAATGCATCTTGCTAATGAGAGAGCTCAGAGGAGAATGGCTAGACTGGTTCAAACTGACAGGAAAGTGACAGTAGCTCAAATAGCCACATGTTATAACAGTGGTGTGCAGAAGAGCATCTCTAACATACAACATGTCAAACCTTGAAGTGGATGGACTATAGCAGCAGAAGACCATGAACATACATTTAGTGGCCACTTTGATCAGGTAAAGGAGGTAGCTAATAAAGTGGCAACTAAGGGTATTAACCCTTGTACATACGTTCTCTTGCAATAAAGTCCAGCATACTGTTTGCTCAACTGCGTGTTAACTTCTCCATATTCCTGTACAAAGATGCCCAGTTCTTTCTGAATATCAACGCTTTTAAAAAGGCTGTTCCACTTCCGTCTGAACTGAATGGCCTTCTATTTGTCCAGCTACCATGTCCTTGATTGCCTATATCGCTCCGAAATATTCCTGCATCTTTCTCACAGTCCCTTGTATCATCAGCAAATTTAGATATATTATACTTGATCCTTTGTCCACAATTGATAAGGATTGGGAGCAAATGGGGCCCTGGCACCGATCCCCTATGGGTATACACTTCGTACAGCCCCCAACCCAAAAATCACCCGTCGCCATTCCTGCTCACAACTTTTCATCCATGCCAGTTTATTACCCGTCACCCCCTGAGCTTGAGTTTTATTAGATAACCTCTTGTCAAAAGCCCCTTGAAAGCCAGATTCATTACTGGTTCTCCCTTACCTATTCTGCTGGTGACACACACAAAAATTCTAATAGACCAGTCAAAAGCTTTCTCCTTTCATAAATCCGTTTTGATGCTTCCGAAACATATTATCTTTTGCTAAACACCCACTACCACTTCCTTCATAATCAATTCTAACACTCTTCCTACTGCTGTTATCTGTATTTTAGCATCCTCTTTCTTTTAGTCAGTGGGGTTATGTTTGCATCAAGTACTTTTATTAAATTCCACGTTTAAGAGATATTATGATGTGGGCTCTCTGATTGCCATTTCGACAGTACATGGATCAGGTCTTGATCTATAATCTGTAATCATTCTTTATATTCTCTTGTGTGTCAGTAATCTTAGTAATGTGGAGAAGCATACAGTTGTTCTCTATGATTTACAGCGGGGTTTCTCGTTAGCTCAGGCGCTCCTGGAGTGAACACTGTTCAGGCAAGGAACTAATCTATTACCTGCTCTGCCCCTACCCTCTCTCTCTCTCTTTATCTCTATGCCTCTCTCTCTTTCGGCCCCCTCTCCCTTTCTTTCCTTCTCTATTTCTCTCTCCTCTCTGTCCCTTTCCTTCTCTCTCTCACACACACACACACACACACACACACACAGACAATCTCTCTCTGCCTCCCTGCCCTCTTCTTTGTTATCTCTGTTTCTTTTCTCGCCTGCATCTCTTAAGAACCTGCTCTCTCGATGTATCCAGCTGTTGTATCTCTTTTTGCATCTGTCTACGTCAGCCCCTGTTTCATTCACAGAGTGTCTCCATGGATCTTGAGTGTTGGGAGGCAACGTAGTGAAGTGGATACAGGTTGGTGGAAGGTGTTTGTGTTCCAAATATTTGGTATCATTTCCATCCTCCTGTAAATTACAGTGAAGGAATCAGCAATAATTTGGAACTCTCCTTATGCGTATGACCCGGCTGATAGCGTAGTGGCATCAGCATCAGACTTCGGGACGAAGGGTCCCGAGTTCGAATCCAGCCGGCTCCCCTGCACGCTTTCCATCCGTGCTGGGTTACGAGCTGGTGATCTCTTTGGAAACTCACCCGGCAGAAGGTAATGGCAAACCACTGCTGTAATTTGCCTCGTACGCGGTTCCCCACTACGTCAGAGAGGCGTGGAGGGAAATCGTCCGCTAACCGGAGAAACTCCGGATGCGACATACCTACCTACCTTATGAATATAGCGTCCCCAGCATAATCTTAGTCAATGACTGGGGTTGAGATGATCTTGCCTCGTGAGTGGGAGGGACAAATATTGAAAACTTTGTCCTGCAGATGAACTCAACAGTTGCAGGCAGCCCACGGGAAGTGAAGTATAGTGAGGAATGCTGAGAAGTGGCTGGAGTAATGATATTATCTGCACAGAGAGAAGTCAGTGGTGGCCTTGATAGAGTCACTGATGCATGTTATTGCTCAAGAGGTTTCTGAAGGCACCCCAACTTCAAAGATTCAAAGGTTCAAATTTTCGAAGTACATTTATTATCAAAGTATGCATGCAGTATACAACCCTGAGCTTTGTCTTCCCACAGACAGCCATGAGACAAAGAAAACCATGGAACCCATTCAAAGAAAAAACATCAGCCACACCCCACGCACAAAAACAACTGTGCAAACGGCAACAAAAGAGAATATAAAACACAGAATTGAAAGAGTGCAGCATAGTCAGCTCAGCTCAATATTTGTTATCTGCTGCCGCCCCGATTCAAAGTAGCAACAGCAACCAGAAACATATCATAGTCTGAATCCACAAGCCACCTCGATTAAACCTTGTTCAAGGTCAAGAACTCCAGCACCACCTTCCAACAGCATCAAGGAAGAGGGAGTCTGTCACACGCTGACACCTTCCTCCGGCAGCAGAAAGCAAGAGGCTTGTAGACAACGCTGAACACCCGCTTGCCCTCCGCACTCGCCTCGATGACTTCAATCCTCCTCTCTGCTTTAATCGGTGAGGCTGGTGAGAAATGGAATCGATGGTGGTCTCCAGGCTCCTTGGCCTCAAGGCTGCGTATTCTGCTTGAAGCTGCACGGAACACCGTTGGAGACAGCAAAGTGCCAGATCGATAACGTACAACTAGAATGTAGATCACAGGCCCCAACAGTAGCAGAATCACATTTGAAAGAAAAAGAAGTTGTAAAAGAAGTGAAAGAAATTTGATGAACCATCTGGAGAATATCACCCTCAGTCACGTTGTTCGCTGGTTCCATCTTTTTCTGGATAGCTCTGGATGATTTACAAAGTGCTCTCCATACTCCCTCCTGGATGACAGTGTCAGAGACACTTGCGACATTGATAAAGATCATGTACAGACATTATTCCTACATCTTACGAGTTGCTGCTCAGAGAAGACCGTGTCCATTGTCACTCCGAGAGAAGCTCTTCCACCACTTGGAGAATGTTCTTGGTGGGAATCTTTGTAAAGACTTTCCCTCTGTAGCTGTCATGAGGGGACTAGCCTTCTATCTTAAAAAAGCTTTTATTACAGCAGCTAGGAATGGTTGTGGTAGAACAGTTAATTTCCTAGACAATTTTTTCACAGAATTAAACTAACAATCTAGAGTCATGAGTTCAAATCCTGTGTGCTAACTTCAGAATTTGGATTCAGCAAATGATCAGATAAATTAGTTTTGGTACTGATAACCATGAGACATCTGTCCGCCATTTCACAGCAGGGAACAAACTCTTACATTCTGACCCAATGTGGCTTATAAATGTTGTGGTTGAAATGTCTATTTCCTTCTGAGGCCTCCACAACACAGAAGCTGTTTTTTCAGCCAAATCCTTCACCTGAGGTGATACCAAGAAGTGGCAGATGTTGTTTGGGAGGTGCTATTGGAGAAGCCCAGCCAACTGTGATAATGGAGACCTCAGGCCCACTAGCTGTACCTCTTGTGTAAAAAAGACATACCAAATCCAATCTGTTAACTCAGTGAAGTGATGGGAATTTGGCACATTGACAGGACCATCAAGTGGCATTTTCCCATCACATCAGCTCCCAGCGTAGGCTCCAGCAGGTCCGCTCAGCTCCAGACCTCATCACAGCCTTGGTCCAAAGGTGGGCCAAAGAGCTGAATTTGAGGGCTGCGGTGTGAGTGAGTGCAGTCATCATTGAGGCAGTGTGGAAGCTGTGGCACGGTGAGGGTTAAGAAACCCAGGGAAGAAAGGTCTTTGAAGAGCATAGTTTCCCTATGAACAGCAGGGAACTGGAGCTATTTGGCTAACAGAGGCAAAGTAAGGATGTATCAGAGGGATGTGAGCTACACAGTAAGTTGGCTGTCAGCAATTTCTATTGACTTTTAACACCTGTGTTGTGAATGGTGATTGATCCTACAAATAAGGAATTTGAACTTACACAAGGTTACCCACTGGTCAAAATCTGTAACTGTTACACAATTCCATGTGAAAACAGCATTTCTCTGAACGCACTTCAGGACTGAGTGGGGAAAGGGGCCAGGCTGTTCTCAGTATGCACAAGGAAATAAAGTCTGATTGAGAAGCGAGCAGGAGTTTTCAGAGTCCCGGTAATCGGCGATGACAGCAGCATGTGGCCGAGTGCAGCATCAAGGAGCCCTGATACACTGGGCATCAGGGATGGTTGGAAGCGTACGCGATACAGAGGAAGGTGATCATGGGTGTTGGAGGTCTATCATCCCAGCACTGGAACGTTGCCGCAGGAAGTCATCCAGACAAACTACTTCAGCTGCTTCATTGGCAATCTTCCCTCTGTCCCTCGATCAGAAGTGAGGACGTGTTGACTGAGGAACTGAACTCTGTTCTATTCCATCTACAATTCCCTAGTAGGTGAAGCAGCTCGTGCCAAATCAGTTCAATGTTGAGGTGAGTGAAGTCCACGCTGATTCAGGAGCCAGATGTCTGTCGGGTAATATCTGTTCCTGAACCTAGTGGTATAGGACCTAAGGCTTCTGTATCTCCTTCCCGGTGGCAGCAGTGAGAGGACAGCATGGGGGTCCTTGATGATGGGGGTCCTCGTAGATGTGCTCAATGGTGGGAAGGGCTTTGCCTGTGATGTACCAGAGCTTGAAGACTCGTACGGCCAGATTTGCTTATTTCCAACTGTGATAAGACTGCTGAACGGATCCTGATCCGGATCTGGGCCGTACTCTCCAAATATCCGGACCTGCATCTCGGTTTTTTTTGCACTACCTTACTTCCCATTTTTCTATTTTCTATTTAAGATTTATAATTTAAATTTTTAATATTTACTAATTTTAACTATTTTTAATATTTAATATTTGTAATCCAGGGAGTGTGAAGCGCAGAATCAAATATCGCTGTGATGATTGTACGTACTAGTACCAATTGTTTGGTCACAATAAAGTATAAAGTACAAAGTATCCACCACTTGGAAGTATATCACCAGCCCTTTGTCATCAAAGAGTTGTCCTGGAAATAATGTCCTGGAACTCCCTCCTCAATTGTGAGGATATCTTTGTCAGAAGGACTTCAGTAACTCACTACTACTCTCTGAACAGTACTGAAGGAAAGCAGATGTGTTGACCTTGCTAGCAAAATCCACCACTCAAACAATGCGATAGATAAGAAAAAGAATCGTTGGCAAGTCCCCAGCGAAAATCAGAAAAAGCTAGAGATGCTGCAGACCTGAAATAAAACACAAAATGCTGAGAATACTCAGCAGGTCAGGCAGAATCTGTGGAGAGAGAAGCAAAGTTCATGTTTTAGATTGAAGTTCCTTCCCTTGAACTGGGAAGGAAAGCAAAGCATGTTATTGGTGACACAAGCGATTCTGCAGATGCTGGAAACTCTGTGCAGCACACACAAAATGCTGAGGGAACTCAACAAGTCAGGCAGCATCTGCGGAGGAGAATAAACGGTTGACTTCTCGGGCTGAGACCCTTCTTCAAGTCTCCGAGTTGCTATTGGTATTGGTTTCTCATTGTCAGGAGTAGTGAGATACATTGAAAAGCCTTGCTGGTGTGCCATCCAGATGGATTATTCCACCATCAATACATCAGGGTAGCAGAAAGAGAAACAAATGCAGAATATAATATTACAAAGAAAATGCAGTGCAGATAGTCAAATAAGGTGCAAGGATCATGTCAAGGTAGGCTGGGAGATCTTGAATTATTTATTGTACAAGATTTGTCCTTCATTTTCCTACTTATTTTCCCCACTGTTTCAGCTCTGCAGCCTGAAACGTTAACTCTTCACAATGCAGCCCAGTGTGCAGAGTGCTCTCAGCTTTTTCTGCCTTTATTTCTGCATGCCTTTCTCTGTCCAGGTCAGAAGATGAGACCACGGATTTGTGCCAGAGTTACTTTGCCAAGGGATTGGTAATGACTCCAATGTGGGAATCAGAATAGATATGAATGCAAGGGAGGAAAGGCCAGAACATGGAGTGATAGAGCACTACAGCACAGAAACAGTTCCTTTGGCCCGTCTATTCTGTGCCACTCATCAAGTTCAAGGCCACACAAAGGCAGCCGCTAGATTGTCACAACCACTAGCGCCTACTCGACTATACCACCGTTAATCGTCACATTACTTGCCCCATAACAGGTACAGTGACTGCAAAACAAAGACCGCCTGAAGTGACCTGTAATGTCCATCAGTCTGAGCCCTAAACAATGACGTTGTCTCATGACGATCAATGCTGAGGGTTTCAAGAACCTTGCAAGGAAAACCCTTCTTGGAGTCAACCCCTGAATCAACAGCTCATTCGGGTCCACCAAAATTGGCATCGGTGAGGAAATTCCAAAACTAGCAGGACTGGTTAATGACCAGCAGATCCAGCAGTTAATTAACTACAAATGCATCGATGGAAATTCAAACATGTCTCAAGAAGAACAAAGTACCTACAGGATGGTTGTAATCCAGTACAAAACTTGTGACCTGTGGTCAATAGTTGGTATCTTCATTTAAATCCAGTTGGGCTTTAATAGTGCTATAGGGCTATTAAACGAAATACTTCATAACTTTTTAAAAGTTTCTTCCTCAGGCAGTTAATCCGATTAACCACTAGAACACCCCCTCTCCAGGTCATTCTATTACACCCAGCCCTGTCCTGCACTGTCATCAGCATTGTCTAGTGTTGTGTTGTATGACGTGGGCAAACGTGGTCTTGGCCACGATTGTTCTTGGAAATCTTTTCTGCTGCAGTGGCTTGCCATTGCTTTCTTCTGGGCAGTGTCCTTGCAAGACAGGTGACCCCAGCCATTATCAATATTCTTCAGAGATTGTCTGCCTGGCATCAGTGGTCGTATAACCAGGACTAGTGATATGCACCAGCAGCTTATATGACCACCTGCTCCCATGGCTTCACGTGACCCTGATCGGGGGGCTAAGCAGGTGCCATACCTTGCCCAAGGGTCAACTATGGACTACAGACACTTTAAGCTAATTTTTATACTGAATTGTAAATACATGCAGGAATTTATTAATTTATGCACATTTTATTCTGTATCTGTGCTTTAATCTCTAACTTTATTTTTTATTATTTATATGCAATTCTTTATTTTTATATAACACTTTGTATAATTGTTAAATGTTGGTTTTTGTTGCATGACATGCCCTGACAACACAGCAATTTCCAAATGCAGTGGATTCTGGTTAATTGGGCCATCGGTTAATGGGGCAGCCACTTATTTAGGGCTGCTCTTAAAGAACAAAAGCTAATCAAGAAAATAGCCAGGATTTCATTCATTTATTTGGGTTACTATGCAGCTTAATTGGGACAGGACACTGTGGCTGAACAGCTTCTACCTAGCATCAGTCAGGTACACTTGCGTGGCCATTAGAAACTACACCGTGCTTAGAGTGATTAGTTTTTAAATAGGTCAGTTGCGTGTGTTTGTGCTCAAAAAGCACTGATTTTTGTCACTGATAGTTGGCCAGAAATAAGCAGTAATACAATTCTGAATTGTTTTTTTTTCACTGCAGTTTCAAGCCTTCAGGCTTGGAGATGCCAGCAATGGCCAGGAGTGAAAATGAGACCATTTCACTACTTCAGCAAGTTATGGAATATGAAGATTTTTAAGGTATTGACAATCATCTTGAATGTTACAATGAAAATAAAGATTTGGAGGGTGCAGCGGTTTCTAACTAGCATCAGTCACGTGCACTTGTGTGGCCATTAGACACTACACTGTGGGTAGAGTGAACAAATTTTAAATAGCGTCAGTTGTGTATACTTGTGTTATTCATTTTGGATGACTGATGACAAATTAAAATGCAAATCATTTTGACAATACTTCATACAGGAAGACAATGAATATAGTCCATTTCGTTCATTTACAGTCAGTCAAAAGAACATGGCAGCGTACACTGTACGAACTCCTGCATCAAAAAATATTAGGAATTATTAAACAGTTTCATAGCGCAGCAGCAATATTAATAGTGTTCTAATTTGTTCTGTATTTCATTTAAGATAGATAGATAGATAGATATACTTTATTGATCCCGAGGGAAATTGAGTTTCATTACAGCCGCACCAACCAAGAATAGAGCATAAATATAGCAATACAAAAACCACAAACAATCAAACAACAATATGCAAACTACGCCAGATGGAAATAAGTCCAGGACCAGCCTATTGGCTCAGGGTGTCTGACCCTCCATGGGAGGAGCTGCAAAGTTCGATGGCCACAGGCAGGAACAACCTCCTGTGATGCCCAGTGTTGTATCTCGGTGGAATATGGCCAGAGTCCAACAGCAAAAAGTTCAATATCCCGTCTAGAAACAAGTTCCTCGATTGTAATATGACCAGGATTGCACCATCCGTTGTTAACCAGAACAGCAAGCCCCGAACTCCTTTACGCTTACCGCTCTCAGTGCGCTTCCGGTCAGCCCAAACGGTCTGGAAGCCATCCATGGAAAAGTTTTGATTGGGTACATAAGTACATAATTTGTTACTCAGTTAAACGTAGTTTATCTTTTTTAAACTATTTCCATGAGACTTCAGCTATTTCAGGCAGCCGTTGAATGGGGCCAAAACGTACTGGTAACGATGTATCCCCATTAACCGGAATCCACTGTATGTAAATATATAGTGTGAATAAAGTTCATTTTTAATCCGATCCCTAAACTGGGAACTGACAAAGGCAAACAAAACATGGCAACAATAATTTGTACCTGTAAATCACTTTTAATGTAGAAACACTCCCACATGGAGAGGAATAAACAGTCAGAGCTTTGGGATGAGACTTTTCTCCTTCATGGATGCTGCCTGACCAGCTGTAGGGCAATTTGTGTGCTGCTCTGAATTTGCACCATCTGCAGACTCCCTTGTGTTTCTACAGGGAGAGTTAAAGAGGACAAAAGGTTGAGGGAAACAATAATGGAGGTTAAGGCTTTGGTTACTGAGGGACAGTCACTGCTGTTGGAGCAATTTAAATTTAGGAGTTTCTCAGGGGCTGAACACGAGGAAGACTGAGAGGAGAGCTGCAGGTTATTGAGCTTGTCCGGGGAAAAGCACTGACAGAAATGAAAGCAAGAATGAGAAATAACAAACTGGGAAGTTGCTGAACATGCAGTCAACGTCACTGCACACAGTGGCGTCATGTGAAAGCGACATGGTTAGCGTTAGCGTAGTGGCCTTGTTTCCGAATGACACAGTCAGTTTTGCATTTGAGGGTGAACAGGGTAAAAAAAAGTACTTTATAACTAAAGGTGGAGGGGATCTACCTCCAGACACTTAACCACTTCTGCATATGTCTCTGTTAGTGTTCAATTGTGCTGATTTCAAGCAGAGTTTGTGCTTTAGTTCGTTCCTCTCTTCCTTCAGCACATGAAAGGGTTTCTTTTCTATAAGTGGTGTCTGTGAAAATAAGGCCAGTAAAAGCCCTGCCACCCACTCTCAAAGAATGCCATGCATGCAATTAGGAGAGAGCTCACAGCCAGGAGTTGGAATTCAAAGGGAAGCCTGAGACTCCCTCCTCTCCGCCTCTGACAAACACAAACCCATTTACAGCCACCTAAGTCATCAATACTTATCAATGGCACATTGCACGAATCAATGGGTGGGTGGGGTGGGGGCAGCTGTCAAGCATTTGGCAAGGAGAGAGCGAGCTCATCCCAGGGGTGGCATCTGGGCTGGGGGTGGGGCGGAGGAATCGCATATGCACACAATGATCTCCCAAAGCTAGAATGCTGATTATAACGGATTTAGTCCCAGAAAGGAATTTGTCAGTGTTGGAGAGCAGAGGGTGTGTGAGTGTGGTGGGGCCACACTGCAGCTCTTTCACTGTGAGGCTTGGATGGGGCTTTAGGTCCCACACCACCAGTTTCAGGAGCAGTTATTGCCCTACAACTATCAGGCTCCTGAACCAGTGTGGATAACTTCGTTCACCTCAACTCTGAACTGATTCCACAAACAACAAAATCACTTTCAAGGGCTCCTCAACTCATGCTCTTAATATTATATATATTATTTTTATATATAATATATACATTATATAACACACACGAATATATATATAATTTGTATATTTTGTCTTCTTTTGCACATTGGTTATCAATCTTCATTATGGATAGCTTCATCAATTCTATGGTATTTCTTTATTTTCCTATAAATGTCTGCAAGAAAATTAATCTTAATCTTATGGTAACATATACTGTACATACTTTGATAATAAATTTACTATGACTTTTTGACTTTGATTTTGAATTAAATTGAACTAGTTGTTATAAGCTACCAGGCAGGGGAGAAACTATCGAGGCAAGCTCTAGCATGGCAAGTTTTACGGAGAGCACCTCTCCCCCCCCACCAAGTGCTCCCTTCCCCACAAACGCGGTCCTGGTCTGGTCCAGTAAAGACCGAAGCAAAACTGACTGAACTTGCCTGAGCTGTGAGGTTGGCGTTACACGGTTCAGTTCCTGCTGCTGTCTGTAAGAAGTTTTATATGTTGACCATGGGACCACATGTAAAAACCTGGAGCAGTTGTAAGCACCTCAGCCTTTTCTTCTTGGAGTGACAGGGGATGAGAGGTGACCTGATAGAGGTGTATAAGATGATGAGAGGCATTGATCATGGGGATAGTCAGGGGCTTTTTCCCAGGGCTGAAACGTCTAGCATGAGAATGAACAGTTTTAAGGTGCTGGGGAGTAGGTACAGAGGAGATGTCAGGGGTATGTTTTTTACCCAGAGAGTGGTGAGTGCGTGGAATGGGCTGCCGGCGACAATGGTGGAGGCAGATACGATAGCAGACATCCCACCTCTCCCGGAAGTTCCGGGAGTCTCCTGCATATGAATAGTGGCTCCCTGATGCCCGTAAATTATATACAATATCACGGATATCAATTTTTTTGAGAGCGAGTGAGAGAAAAGCAAGAGAGAGCACGAGAGCAAGCAAGCGAGCGAGAGAAAGTGCGAGGGAGCAAGAGAGAAAGCAAGCGAGAGCGCTTGAGAACGCGCGAGCGACCACGAGAGAGAGACAGAGAGCGCACCATGGCAGAGTGTTCCAAAAAAAAATATGAAACGTACGTCACCCCAGACTACACTAAAGTGTACCCCGCCTAATAGGGGTCGAAATAATGACAGTGTTGCTCGCTGCACTGTTTGCAACAGTGACTATTCTATTGCCCATGGTGGGTTAAGACTGTAAAAGACATGTTGAGGTGAGTTTAACAGGTGTCATTCATTCATTAGCATAGCTAATCTTATTTAAACTAGCTGGCTGGCTGCTAAGGAGCTACTCTGTTGAAGACATCCCACCTCTCCTGGAAGTCTCCAGCAGATTGATGGTGCTACCTCCCTGAAATGAGTTTTTGCAGGGTGGGATGTCTGTGATAGGGTATTTAAGAGACTCCTGGATAGGTACATGGAGCTTAGAAAAATAGAAGGCTATAGGTAACCCTAAGTAATTTCTAAAGTAAGGACATGTTCGGCACAGCATTGTGGGCTGAAGGGCCTGTATTGTGCTGTAGGTTTTCTATGTCCTCCCTATGACCGTGTGAGTTTCCTCTGTGTAGTCCAGTTTCCTCCCTGATCCCAAAGACGTACGTTTGGGGTTAGTGAGTGTGGTGTGGGCACACTGTGTTGGAGCCGGAAGAGTGGAGACACTTGGGCTGCCCCCAGCACATCCTTGCTGATTCGATTTGACACAAACATCGCCTTTCACTGTATGTTTCGATGTACAATTAAAGGTAATTTTAATTGTGAGATCAGGAGTCCACCTATCATACTAGGGTACCATTTAGTAGAGAGATCTGCTCTCAGTATTCCAGTTGCAGTCTCACCAAGGCTCTAAGTCTTCCAAGTGAGACATCTTTACTCTTGTACTGAAATCCACTTGCAATAAAGGCCAACATATTGTTTGCCCCTAATTGTTTGTCGTCTCTGAATATCAACCTTCAGTGATTTATGGACCAGGGTAACCAGATTTCTCAAAGCATTCACACTTTTCAGTTTTTAACCATTTAAAATCTCCTCTGCTTTTCTATTTTGTGCGGCTAAATGGAATCCCTCACACGTTGTTTGTTATATGCTATAGTCCATGTCTGCACACATTCAGTTCGCATGTCCATATCCCCCTAAAGACTCTATATCATGTTCAAAACCATCTGACTTGTGTCATCTTACGTTATACTTCGTCTGTTGATGCAAATCATTGATGCGGATAGTATAACTGGACATCCCATTAGCTACGTCAACACAAGAGATTCTGCAGATGCTGGAAATCCAGAGCGATACAAAGTGCTGGTGGGACCGAACAGGTCAGGAAGGGAATAAACAGTTGATGTTTTGGACCCAGACCCGTCATCAGGACTAACTTTCTCCCTTCATTTCAGTGGCTGAGAGTTTAAGCAAAGCCAAGATTTTGTTCCCCAGTAATGTGATCACTGAACTCCAGTGAGTGATCGCAGTTCTGCACAACTCTTCAGCACTTTGGGGCATCCTGATGTCGTGGTGTGGGAGTCGGGCAGCACCAGTGAAGAGGGATAAACAGTCGATGTTTCAGACTGAGACCCTTCATTGGGGCTGGAAAAAAAGGGGGAAGAAGCCAGAAGTTCCCATTCAATATCCCATTATTTGCAGCTTTCCAACCGGGAAATATCCTGCTTATTCCTACTCCCTGTTTCCTGTTGATTAATGCTGAATCCATATCACACCAGTACTACAATGCCATGTTCTTCAAATTAGTTTAATAGCCTTTCATCGGGCACATTACTGAAAGACCAGATTGACTGGTACCCCTTATCCTACGGCCAGTAGTAAAATTAAATCATAATCATAACTCAAAACAGGGGAGCGGTGTCACCCAGAGGGTGGCAAATGGCTGGAACGAAGCAGCATAGAGGAGGGAGATTGAAAATCTGGCTGAGAGCTGCCACAACAACAACCTCTCCCTCATGACAGCAAGAACAGGGAGCTGACTACTGACCTCAGGAGGAGGAAACCAGAGGTCCATGAACCAGTCCTCCTCAGAAGATCAGAGGTGGAGAGGGTCAGCAACTTTAAATTCCTCAATGTTATCATTTCAGAGGACCTGTCCTGTGCCCAGCATGTAAGTGCAATTATGAAGAAAGCACGGCAGCACCTCTACTTCCTTAGGAGTTTGCGAAGATTCAGCATGTCATCTAAAACTTTGACAAACTGCTACAGATGCGTACTGGGGAGCATACTGAGTGGATCTTTCACAGCCTGATATAGAAACACTAATGCCCTTGAAAGGAATATCCTACAAAAAGTATTGAACACTGCCCAGCCCGTCACGGGTAAAGCCTTCGCCCCACCATTGAGCATCGAAGCGTTGTCACAGGAGAGCAGCGTCCATCATCAGGGTCTCCCACTGCCCAGGTTATGCTCGCTTCTCACTGCTGCCGTTGGGAAGAAGGTACAGGAGCCTCAGGACTCACACCACCAGGTTCAGGAACAGTTACTACCCCTCATCCATCAGGCTCTTGGATAAAAGAAGATAACTTCACTTGCCCCATCATTGAAATGTTCCCATAACCTACAGACTCACTTTCAAGGCCTCTTAGGCTCATGTCTTTGATTTTATCTATTTTTACTTCTTTCCTTTTGTATATGAATACTGGTTGAACATCCGGTTGGTGTGGTCTTTCATTGTTTCTGTTACAACTAGTATTCTATTACGTATTTATTGGGGATGTCCACAACAAAATGAATCTCAAGGTTGTATATGGTGGCATGTATGTATTTTGATAAATTAGCGGGAGGATGAGATAGTAGTGCGCCATGCGCGCGCAGCCCTCCGGTGAAAAATGATATCGTATCTGTTAAATAGGGGCCGTGGACAATTCTGATTTGATGGTGTCAGATGTGAAAGCACAGAGGAACATCTGGAGAAATTTCTGAAATGCCAGTTCGCTGCCGTTGTTACTGCGCGATCGAGAAATCTTCCAGAGGGAAGGACCCAAATCCCCGGCTTTGCCTGCTGCTCACGACCAAGATTGAGGTCGAATCGTTCGGATAGAGATGGTGCTCGGTACTCGGTGTCGGAGAGCTGATCGGAGGCTCGAAGTTCTCGGATGACTCAGAGTCGGACTGTGGTCGGGCATGGCAGGGAGAGTTTTTCTTCCTTCTCCCGTCTGCGTGAGATGTGGGAGTGTCGAGAGACTTTGAACTTTTTACTGTGCCATGGACTGTTCTTCAACAAGTTATGGTATTGTTGCACTGTTGTAACTATATGTCATAATTATGTGGTTTTGTTAGTTTTTCCAGTCTTGCTCTGTCCTGTGTTTTGTGATATCACACCGGAGGAATAATGTACCATTTCTTAATGCATGCATTACTAAATGACAATAAAAGAGGTCTGCGTGTCTTCACAATCTAAAAAAAATTACTCTGAACTGAGTAGTGGGAGCAGAACCACTGACAGCACTTTAAACATTTCTAGATGAGAACATGAATTGCTCAGGCATAGATGGGGCCAAGTTCTTGAAGATGGGATTAACATAGAGGGGTGCCCACTGGTCATCATAGACCAGGTCAGCCAAATGGCCCCTTTCCTTGCAGTAAGTCCACGTTGACTTACATATCGCCAACCAGTAGCAAAGCAAGTCTTGATAATACCTATCATAACCCATCTCTGGATAATGAGCAAGTTCCATCTTTTCAGAAATACTTCAGTAAGTTTTTACCATAAGTCTGAAAATACACAAAACTCACTTGATATGGTAACCATACCTCCAGAGTACCATAATGGAGAACATCAAAACCACAAATGACTGATAAGAAAGAATAAAAGTGGAGAGAGGGAGAGAGGAAACCAGTTTTGTTATTTAAATGGATAAATGCTTATCTGTTGTGTATATAGACTTTTGAATTTAATATTATCAGGAGAGCTTTTTTGGATGTAAGGGGTGTCCATAAATTGGGTGTTTGCAACCAAAAGAGTAATTTTGTATCTGTAGGTTCAATTTGACCTTGATTCCATATCCTTCCACGATACACACAACCAGACCCGATAAAAAAATTGTTTCAAGAGACAGGTACAACCCAAGAAGACAACACAACAATGAGCCGGCAAGAGCTTCTTAAAAATTTTCTTAAGAATAAGGAACCAGTATCCATCATCAAGCACCCTCATCATCGAGGCTAAGCTCTCTTCTTGCTTCGAGTTACGGGAGACTTAGGTCCCGCCCCACCAGGATCAGGAACAGTTATTACCCTTCAGTTTGGAGCCTATAAAAGATCTCACATCGACACTGAACTGACTCCACTATCTATAGACTAGTTTTCAAAGGCTCAGCACCCAGTATTATTTATTTACTGTTTATTATTTGCACGATTTGTCTTCTTTTGCACATTGGCTGTTTGTCAATCTTATTTATAGTTTTCTCATAAAATCTAATATATTTCTTTATTTTCCTTTAAATGCCTGCAAGAAAATGAATCTCAAGGTAATATATAATGTTATATATGTACTTTGATACTAAATTTATTTTGAATTTGAACTTTATTGCTGTTTGATTGTCGGCATTGCCATGTTTCATCTGGTAATTATTAACAATAGAACATAAGGGAGTATAGGAGTGGAACAGGCCCTTCAGCCGTCAAAGTCTGCGCTGGACATAGTGTCAAAATAAATGAAACCTATCTGCGTGTACACTATCCGTATCCACTCCCTGCTTATTCATGCGCCTGACTCAATGCCTCTGAAGTGTCATTGCCAAGTTTGCTTCAGCCACTACCTGTGGCAGCACTACTCTTTTTGTACAAAACTTCCCCACATACTGTATATCCTTTAAACTTCACCCCCCCCAAGGACAGAGCTTTGAGTATTTAATCAAAATAGACTGCAGAGGCTTGTAGACTCAGCCAGCTCCACCACTGGCATAACCCTCTCCACCACTGGCACATCCTCTCCATCACTGGCACAACCCTCTCCACCACTGGCACACCCTCTCCATCACTGGGACAACCCTCTCCACCACTGGCATAACCCTCTCCACCATTGAGACAACCCTCTCCACCACTGGCATAACCCTCTCCACCACTGGCACACCCTCTCCATCACTGGGACAACCCTCTCCACCACTGGGACAACCCTCTGCACCACTGGCACAACCCTCTCCACCATTGGCACAACCGTCTCCACCACTGGCATAACCCTCTCCACCACTGGCACAACCCTCTCCATCACTAGCACAACCCTCTCCACCACTGGAACACCCTCTCCATCACTGGGACAACCCTCTCCACCACTGGGACAACCCTCTGCACCACTGGCACAACCCTCTCCACCATTGGCACAACCGTCTCCACCACTGGGACAACCCTCTCCACCACTGGCACAACCCTCTCCGTCACTGGGACAACCCTCTCCACCACTGGCACAACCCTCTCCACCACTGGAACAACCCTCTCCATCACTGGGACAACCCTCTCCACCACTGGCACAACCCTCTCCACCACTGGCATAACCCTCTCCACCACTGGCACAACCCTCTTCATCACTGGGACAACCCTCTCCACCACTGGCACAACCCTCTCCACCACTGGCATAACCCTCTCCACCACTGGCACAACCCTCTCCACCACTGGCACAACCCTCTCCATCACTGGGACAACCCTCTCCACCACTGGCACAACTCTCTCCATCACTGGGACAACCCTCTGCATCAATGGCACAACCCTCTCCACCACTGGAACAACCCTCTCCATCACTGGCACAACCATCTCCACCATTGGCACACCCTCTCCATCACTGGTACAACCCTCTCCACCACTAGCATAACCCTCTCCACCACTGGCATAACCCTCTCCACCACTGGCACAACCCTCTCCACCACTGGCACACCCTCTCCATCACTGGGACAACCCTCTCCACCACTGGGACAACCTTCTCCATCACTGGCACAACCCTCTCCATCACTGGCACAACCCTCTCCACCACTTGGACAACCCTCTCCACCACTGGCACAACTCTCTCCATCACTGGGACAACCCTCTCCACCACTGGAACAACCCTCTCCGTCACTGGCACAACCCTCTCCACCCCTGGCACGACCCTCTCCACCACTGGGACAACCCTCTCCACCACTGGGACAACCCTCTCCACCACTGGCACAACCCTCTCCACCACTGGGACAACCCTCTCCACCACTGGCACAACCCTCTTCATCACTGGGACAACCCTCTCCATCACTGGCATAACCCTCTCCACCACTGGCACAACCCTCTCCACCATTGGCACACCTTCTCCATCACTGGCACACCCTCTCCATCACTGAGGACATCTTCAAAAGGCTGCAGCTCAAGAAGGTGGCATGAATCGTTAAGGACCCTCACTATCCAGGACATGTCCTCTTCTCAAACTACTATTGGGGAGGAGCTATAGAAACCTAAAGACACACACTCAACATTTTAGGAACAACTTCTTTCCCTCTGTCATCAGATTTCTGAATGGTCGATGAACCCATGAAGACCACCTCATTCCTCTTTACAATTGTTTGTATTTTTTATTGTAACTTTAGTACGTTTTAAATGTTTTGCATTGTGCTGCTGCCACAGAAACAACAAATGAGTTTCTGATTCTGCTTCTAGTCTGGAAAAGATTCTGTCTGTCTACTCTATCAATCAGGTTTTCTTTAATTTCTATCAGTTCTCCCCTCAGGCTCTGAGGCTCCAGAGAAAATAATCGACATTTTCCAACCTCTTCTTATACTAATCCAGGTGAACATCTTCTATACCTTCTCAGAGCCTCCACACCCTTCTTGTAATGGACTGACCATAACTGTATAAAATACTCCTAACCAAAGTTTTATACAGTGCCCCATATCACATGACTTCTTTACCACCCTATCTGCAGTATTTGTGTTAGCACTTTCAGGGAGCTATGGACTTGTACCTCAACATCTCTTTGTACTTAAAGGTCCCGCAATATATTTTCCCCTTGCAGTTGATCTCCTGCAACACCTCACTCTTGCCAAAATTAAACCCCACCTGCCATTTCTCAGACCATACCTGCAGCCATCTCCATCCTACTTTGTCCTTTGGCCACCTTCCTCACTATCCACAAATCTCCCAAGTTTAGTGTCATCCACAAGTTACAACTACACTTTCACCCCAGGTGGTTAATATACTGTATAACTTCAGTGGTATATTGAAGTTGCCTAACCAAGCAGCAGAGGTCCCAGCACTGATCCCTGCAGAACATCACTGGTAAAGTGTTGTAATAAACAGCAGCATGTTTTGAGTGATTTGTTCTTGTTTTGTTGTTGCATTTTTCAATGATGTAGACACAGCGGTAGGGAGAGTAAGGGAGACAATTGGGTGTTCAGTGGGGGTGCTCCTTCCTAGCGTATTAAGCCAATTGAAACCAAACACAGTCCAGCATCTGCTCTTGCTACAGTGGATGCTGATACATTGGTCACTGGAAGCCGCATTATTCCTGGACTGGAAGTGTGCTGCTAGGTTTGCCCACAGCTCCCCTGTCAAAAACGAGGTTATCCAAATGTCCTGGTCAAGATGGAAGATGGCCCCACAATCACTTTTCCCTCATTCAAAACACACTTTCTGAATCAGATCAGAGTCAAAGTAAATTTATTATCAAACTGCGCACAGGATATGTCACCAGATACTAATCAGATTCTGTTTCTTGCGGGCATTCGCAGGAAAATGAAGAAATACGATCGAATTTGTGAAAACTATACATAAACTAATAATCAATGTGCAAAAGAAGACAAACTGTGCGAATGAAATATATAAAAGTAACTAATACCATGAACATGAGTTGCAGAGTCCTTGAAAGTGAGTCTTTAGGTTGTGGCATCAGTTCAGAGTTGAGGCGATTTAAGTTATCCATGTTGTTTGAGGAACCCAGTGGTTGGAGCGTAATAACTGTTCCTGATCCTGGTGCTGCGGGACCCAAGGCTACCTAAGGATAAGTGGAAATTTATTATCAGTGACTTATATGATGTGAAATTTGTTATGCAGCATCAGTATGATACACAGACATAAATATTGCTGTAAATTACAAAGATAATTAACATAATAAATACATTGAGAAGCATTCATGCTGTATGGACGATTCAGAAATCTGATAGCAGAGGGGTAAAAGATTTTCCCAAGTCATTGAGTGTGTATTGTCAGACTGCTGATAGTGGTAATGACAAGAGGGTACGTCCCAATACTCGCCGTGCCAGGCGCAGCTGTCCAACTCTCAGAATCAGATAGGAGTCACCACTGGAGGGGAATAAACAGTCAAGGTTTCTGGCTGAGATCCTTCATCAGGAGTCAGCCCGAAAATCGTCTGTTTATTCCCCTGCATTGGTGCTGTCTGGCCTGTTGAGTTCCTCGAGCATATTGTGTGTTGCTCAGGATTTCCAGCATTTGCAGAATCTCTTGTGTTTAGGAATAACCACTGCCCAGTAAACTTTGAGTTCTGTACCTGAAAATTGCATTTTCTTCAATTAGTCAAGAGCTATGCTGATACACTGAAGGGATTGGTGAATGTCATTGTCGACGACTGCCTTCACTGAGGGGTGGTGCTGAGATTTATGAGGTGACACATGTTTCCAGGGTTTCACCATGAACCTGCATTGTTAGAAGGCCACATTTTATAGCAGGGCAGGACCTTTGCAGAGGGTGAGTGTAAGTTCTATCTTCCAGTATACTCAGAGAACGAGCCTTTGATGACACGATGCTTGGCCTCCAAACACACTTTTACTCAGCGCCCTGTGCATCGTCAGTTTTCCGATCTTTTTCACTGCCACCCTGCCCTTCACACTCTCTGGCCTGATGTCAGTTTCCTTTCTCGGGTACTGAGTTCCTAATTACGCTCATTCCACTCTGCAGGGCAGGCCTCACCATTCCAAACGCTGGCAACAGACAGCCAAAGCCAACACTCTTTTCCTGGGAAGAGGTAACCAGGTGAACAGAGGAAAAGTTTCAGAAATGAGCTCAAAACCTTGCTGAGTAAATGCAACATGCCAGCTGATGTCTGGGAGTCTCTGTCCCATGACAGGGTGGCCTTGACAATCCAAAGATCATTCATCAGGATCACACAGAAGCCCTGTGTAAGCAGAAGACTACCATGCACACTACAAACCCGTCCACTCCATCAGCCGCCTCCTGCCCTGCCTGTAGAGCCCCAGGTTCCCAGACTCGCCTCTACAGCCCATAAAACAGGAGTCGGAGGAGGCCATTCTTGATCCTGACAAGAGTTAGTACACCTCACATACAGGGTGTCACAGCAGCCCAACAGTTAACTCTCCCAGATGACTTGGATTAGTGTGGTGCAGAAAACTGTGGTTCTGAAAGCACAGACGTGCTTACCCCTCTCTAGAGGTCAAAGTCCATCGACCTTGCCACTGCAGTACCTCTGGAGACAAAGGACAGCCTGAGATTGAGTCTCCTAGGTTCAATGAAGCTCACATCATCCGGTTTTAGATCAGTTCGGATTATCTTATTGGCATATGCAGCTGGTGCAATGAAATTTGCTGCTTGTATGAAGCTTGTGGAGTAACCAGCACAGATAGTAATATCAAATGCAATGGCGAGTGCAAAACAACGATGGCAGTCAGGAAATTGGCAAGCTTTGTCATGCATCTTGTAGTCTCTGGGAAGAGTGCACTGCAGGTACAGCAAAAGCCCAAGAGGGAAAGGTTGATGGTTCAAAGTTTAAAGTTCAAAGTAAATTTGTTATCAAGACTACCTTGAGATTCATTCTGAGATTGATAGAATCAATGAAAAACTACACACAAAGATGGATGAACAACCAACATGTGGAAGACAAACTGAGCACATTTTATGCAATTAGACATTATCCAATTTCTCACTTTGTTCTGGAACATTTACTCTGCGTTAGACTTCATCAACTTGTTGCCGAGTGGATGCTCTGATAGTCAGCAGGAGAGGGAAGTTAAGAATTGGAATTGGTTTATTCTTGTCACATGTACAGAGGTAAAGTTTAAACTTGTTCTGCACACTGTTCATACAGATCAATGCATTACACAGTGCATTGAGGCAGTACAAAGTAAAACTATAACAGAATGCAGAATAAAGTGTGACGCTTACAGAGAAAGTGGCGTGCAAGTAGACAGTAAGATGCAAGATCACAATGAGGTAGATTGTGAGGTCAGGAGTCCACCTTATGTACTGGTGAACTGTTCAGAAACTCTCCTTGAGCCTGGTACGTGCTTTTGGGTTTTGTATCTTCTGTCTGATGGAAGAGGAGAGAAGAGAGGATGTCTGGGGTGAGTGAGGCCTCTGGTTATACTGGCTGCTTTTTGTTGAGGAAGCAAGTAGTTTAGACAGAGTCCATGGAGGGGAGGCTGGTTTCTGTGATGTGCTGAGCTGTGTCCACAATTCTTTGTAGTTTCTTGTGGCCATGCCAATCTGTTGTGCATCCAGATAAGAGTCAAACTGTTGAACAGAGAACTGGGGTTATGTTTATTAGAACTGTGACTGGCCAGCTTGCTCATGGCCATGAGAAGATGTCTAAGTTAACCCTTACCTTCCATTGCCCCTCCTCTTCCATTACCTTTGGTACCATGGTCTCATGTGCAGGATCCTGGTGACAACATGGACACTGGGATCCTCTCGATACATGGCAGTAGCTTCCGTGACCCACTAACGTAATCCAGTATTCCTTCAGAACACGAGTGCCGTGTTCCACCTTATGGCATCGTTACCAATGTGTGCATGGGCTGGACATTGAATTCTTCTTCTTGCTTGCAGCCACCTTCCGATCTGATATGGTGGCACAACCTGGGATGGAATTCCTGCAGAATGAAGGCATGGCATGGTATCTGACGTTGAGCTCAAGAATAACCAGGTCCAGTTGAGTTCATTGTCATCTGCATCGTCGGTGGAGGACCACTGGTTTCTACAGTGACCCTGATACCCTTCAGATCCAGGCAAAGTCAATGTACCATCAAAGGATATATATGGAACCATACACTACCTTGAGATTGATTTTCTTGAAGGGATTTGCAGGGAAGAAACAAAATATAATAGAACTTATGAAAAACTATACATAAATAAAAATGTGTCATTGTGAAATAAAAATATATACACGTTCTAAACAGTACTGAGAACATGAGTTGCTGAGTCCTTCAAGGTGAGTCTCTAAGTTGTAAGATCACTTCAAGGTTGAGGTGAGTGAAGTTATGCATGTCCGTTCGGGACCCTGAGAGTCGTAGGGCAATAATTGTCTCTGAGCCTGGTGGTGTAGGACCTAAAGCTTCTGCATCTGCAAGTGGCGAGAATACCCACGGCCTGGATGGGGGGTATCCCTGATGATGAATGCTGCTTCTTTTGTGCCAGTGTTCCTTGCAAACGTGCCAATCCATCACCAACATAGT
Organism: Mobula birostris; assembly: GCF_030028105.1. Classification (NCBI taxonomy): domain Eukaryota; kingdom Metazoa; phylum Chordata; class Chondrichthyes; order Myliobatiformes; family Myliobatidae; genus Mobula; species Mobula birostris. Next base: position 2,890,173 of record NC_092400.1, read on the forward strand.
AGACGATGTAGCGTATGTCACGAGCATGAGCATCAGGCACTTCATTGAAAACAATCTAGCAACTGAAACAGCCACACAAACTGTGCACTGGAGTTAAATTTTCAGACCCATTAGCTCTTGGGATAAACTGGAATACATCATCTTTTTCTAATAGAATATAGATAGAGTAACTGCCAGTGGGCTTTTTCCACTGAGGTCGGGTGGGACTACAACCAGGGGTCTTGGGTACAAAAGAGATGGTTGTTCACTTCAGGAGGACATGAGGTGACCACTCTCCGCTGAACATCGACGACTCCTCCATAGAGATCGTTAAGAGCACTAAATTTCTGGGTGTTCACCTGGCGGAGAATCTCACCTGGTCCCTCAACACCAGCTCCATAGCAAAGAAAGCCCAGCAGCGTCTCTACTTTCTGCGAAGGCTGAGAAAAGTCCATCTCCCACCCCCCCACCCCATCCTCACCACATTCTACAGAGGATGTATTGAGAGCATCCTGAGCAGCTGCATCACGGCCTGGTTCGGAAATTACACCATCTCGGATCGCAAGACCCTGCAGCGGATAGTGAGGTCAGCTGCAAAGATCATTGGGGTCTCTCTTCCCGCCATTACAGACATTTACACCACACGCTGCATCTGTAAAGCAAACAGCATTATGAAGGACCCCACGCACCCCTCATACAAACTCTTCTCCCTCCTGCCATCTGGCAAAAGGCACTGAAGTATTCAGGCTTTCACGACCAGTCTATGTAACAGTTTCTTCCCCCAGGCCATCAGACTCCTCAATACCCAGAGCCTGGACTGACACCAACCTACTGCCCTCTACTGTGCCTATTGTCTTGTTTATTATTTATTGTAATGCCTGCACTGTTTTGTGCACTTTATGCAGTCCTGTGTAGGTCTGTAGTCTAGTGTAGTTTTTGTGTTGTTTTACGTAGTTCAGTGTGGTTTTTGTATTGTTTCATGTAGCACCATGGTCCTGAAAAATGTTTTCTCATTTTTACTGTGTACTGTACCAGCAGTTATGGTCGAAAGGACAATAAAAAGTGACTTGACTTGACTTGAAGGGTGAAAGGTGAAAAGTTTAAGGGGAACACGAGGGGAAACTTCTTGAGAGGGTCTTGACAGTGTGGAATGAGCTACCAGCACAAGTGGTACATGCAACCTCAATTTCAATATTGAATAGAAGTTTGTATAGGTACATGAATGGTAGGGTTTTGAAGGGATATGGTCCTGGTGCAGGTCAATGGGAGCAGGCAATTCAAATTGTTCTAGCTTGGACTAGATGGGCCAAAGGGCCTGGTTCTGTATTGTACTTCTCTTTGACTCTATGACTTTCAGTCTTATCATCCTGAAGTTCTAGTTTTAGCATGGCAAATCTGAGCTACAAGTCTCTGCTGGTCCTCGGCTCCGACTATAATGCACGCGCTCCGAGAGCTCTGATTGTAACCTTTCCTTCTTGCCATTTCTAAAAAAAGAAATTACTTAAAATCTGCAGCAGAGAAAATGACCACTCATCCAACTTAAGGGTGTTCCTATTTCTTGCAGACTCTTCCCCCTCTGTCTAACACAGTTGCTCTTGTCAGGCAATCTGAAACAAATATCTAAACAAATGGAAGTGATGCCAAAGCTATTGAGCCATGGAAATCCAATCAGTTCAATGATAGACTTCAGGGATTAAATACACTACCTTCCTCCTGTTCTAGTCCGCATGTTTGCTTGGTTGGCACGTTCTTCGAAGTTTAAAGTTCAAAGTAAGTTTATTATCAAAGTACGTATGCATCACAATAAACTACCCTGAGATTCATTTGCCTGCTGGCATGAACAGTCGAACAGAGAAATACAACAGAATCAATGGAAAAACTACACACAAATAGAAAGACTGACCAATGAATGTGCAAAAGAAGACAAACTGTGCACAAGTAATCAATCAATTAATCAATAAATAAATAAATAGATTAAAAAATAGATAGACAAATAAATTAATTAATACTGATAACATGTTGAAGTGATCTTGAAAGTGATAGGCTGTGTTTAGTGATCGGTTCAGTGTTGAGGTAAGTGAAGTTGTCCACACTGGTTCAGGAGCCTGATGGTAATAACTGTTCTTGAATATAGTGGTGTGGAACCCAAGCCTTTTGTAGCTCTTCCTGATAGCAGCAGCGAGAAGAGAGCGTGGCCTGGATGGTGGGGTCCTTGATGATAGGTGTTGCTTTCCTGTGGCAGCGCTCCTTATAGATGTGGTCAATGGTGGAGATGGACTGGGTTGTATCCAACAGTTTTTGTAGGCTTTTCCATTCTTGGGCATTGGTGTTTCCATGCCAGGTGATGATGCATCCAGTCAGGATACTCTTCACTGTGCATCAGTGGAAGTTTGTCGAAGTTTTAGATGACATGACAAATCTGCACAAACTTCTAAAAACTTCTAAGAAAGTAGAGGCACTGCCTTGCCTGTTTTGAAATGGCAGTTACATGCTGGTACCTGGACAGATCCTCTGATGTGATAATGCCAAAGAATTTAAAGTTACTGATCCCCTAATGAGGAACCCCCCCCCCCCCCCGCCGATTTCTTCCTTCTGTAGTCAATAATCAGTTCTTTGCTTTTGCGGTTGTTGAGTGAAAGGATGTTGTGGCACCGTTCAACCTCTCTCAATCTCCCTCCTATCTGGCAATTTAAATCATTGCAATCTCCCTCCAATGCCAATTCTTCACCAGCTCTGATTTTGCCAACAACAGTGGTGTCATCAGCAAATTTAAACATGGCATGGAGCCTCACAGTCATCAGTATAAAGTGAGGAGATTAGAGGGCTAAATACACAGTCTTGTGGTGCACCTGTACTGATTATGATTGTGGAGGAGATGTTGTTGCCAATCTCTTAAGACTGATGTCTAAAAATGAGGAAATCAAACATCCATTTGCACAAGGAGGTAGTGGGCATAGGTCTTGGAACTTATTGATTAGTATTCAGGGGATGATAGTGTTTCATTCTGATCTGTCGTCAATGAAGAACACCCTGATGTATGCATTTTCACTGTCCAGATGTTTCAGAGTTGAGTGAGTAGCCAATGGAATGACATCTGCTTTTGACCTGTTGTGATGGCGGGCAAATTGGAGTAAACCCAAGTCAATCCTCAGACGAGAGTGGATGTGCTTCATGACCAATCTCTCAAAGCCAGCATCAGAGTGGAGGTAAGAACTACTGGACTTCCAGTACACCCACTTTCTGGGCCGAAGACCCTGATTCCATGCTATCGTATTCTATGACTTCACATCCTGCTGGACTGTTAACAGATCTCTGAAGTTTCTCAAATACATTCTAATCAAGCAGAGGTCATCTCAGGGCAATTAGGAATGAGCAGTGAAACACACTGCCCAAGTTGGGGCATTCTCTTCAGTCCCTGGGCAAAAGGGTTCTCCCGTACTTTCCTGCTGGCTATCTAAAATTTACAGCTACTGGTTTTGGTTTGCTTTTTCATTTCTTTTGCCCTTCTACAGTCACACAACTTCTCTCCTTTACTGACTGTCTCTCAGCAAAGGAGAGACAGTCTCTCTCTCTCTGGCTGCTGGAACTCGGGTGTTTGACGTGTCCAGCTCCTCATGATCTGACACTGTGAGATGGTGACACCCACCCCAGAAGTGAGCCGATGAGTCAATTCCTGAGGGTCAAAGCTCCCACCTCTTTTTGTTAAAGTAAATAAGACACCTTTACTTACAAGACTAGAACATTATAAACTCTTTGCTTCTCCCACATCATTCAAACTAGGTAATATCCAATATATAGTACAATGAAGCTCTTTCTCATTGTATCACGTAAAAGTCCTACTCCATTCATATTTTGTGCACTTTGACAAATCCACTGTCTTTGGTGTAGGGTTTGAAGTATTGGCACATGTTCAGGTTGTGAAATATCTCACCTCCAGCGAGACTGGCATATTGCTGTGTTTTGCTAGTTCCCTCAGCTGAAAGAGAGGGTCATATTACCTGGTTACTTAGCACCGCCTCTTTCTTCACCCGAATACCATGATCGCCAAATTCCAACTTCAGAAGTCCTGATTTTCATTCTATTACCAGCTCACATTGTGATATGATCTCTGCCTGATCTGCTCAGATAAACATCTCCTTTTAAAGTAATCATCAGGTGTAAAATGATACCAGGTGTAAACTGTGATTAATCTTTGTGATGTGAGAGGAAAGCGGGGCACCCACAGGAAACCTACATGATCACAGGGAGAATGTACAGATAATTGCTGGATTGAACCAGGGCTGTTGGCATTCTAATAATGTTATGGTAACAGCCGCACAAAACAAAATTATACTCTGTGCTCTGGACAAAGGAGGGTGAGTTGTAGGAGGAAGTTCACTATAGGGGGGGGGGGTCACTTTCTAAATGATCTACAATGAATAGAGAAACACTTTAAAAAAAAAGTCCATAATTGCAGAAAGAAATGTTCACAGTTACAGGGGATCGATCACTGAGAAAGAAATGTTCACAGTTACAGGGGATCGATCACTGAGAAAGAAATATTCACAGTTACAGGGGATCGATCACTGAATATAGACTGCTGGGCAGAAGCTTCACTAACTGTTTACCGTAGATTATAAAATTAAATTTCACCATGAGGGAGACAGTGACTGAATTCTGCACACTGTACGGTACAACGCTTATTGTAATGGTCTTACTCTCCATAAATTTCAAATGTTAATCCTTAAAAAAAAGATATACTTCTCTTTATCTTGTTATTTCATGCTCTCATTATTTATTGTTATTTATTTATATTTGTTATTTCAACAGTTTGTTGTCTTCTAGGCTCTTGCTCTTTCATGGATCCTGTTTACAGTTACTGTTCTATAGATTGCTGAGTAAGCCCACAGGAAAAAGATTCTCAGGGTTGTATGTGGTGACATGTATGTACTCTGATAATAATTTTTACTTTGGACTTTGAATATCTGATAGATAGATAATACTGAGAACACGAGTTGTAGAGCCCATAGGTTGTGAGGGCAGCATGAAGAGCAGACAGGAGGGGAGGCTGGTTTTGCTGATGTGCTGAGCTGTGTCCACAACTCCACAGTCCAATGTTCCCTCTCAGGTGTGCACACACACACATCGCTTGCCACTAGCTCACAAAGGAATTTAAACTATGCACAAAGGGTTGTCACCCTCTACCTCGTTAGCATGTTAATTATATTTCATGATTGTACACAATCACATTTCTCTTTCCAGTTTCTGATGCAGATGGTGTTGACTAAGTGGCTTATTTATACTATTTTTTTAAAAAGAAATTATTAATTCACTATGCTGAATTCAAAGAAGCAAAGGACGTGAAGCGCAAAAGAACGGCTTGTTCACTTAAAGAGGAATGGCTTAATGAAACACTAGAAACTGCTACACCGAAAGCTCATGAGGTCAGGAATGCAGCCACGAGAAATATTTATGTACAATACGGAACTAAATATTGACTAGAAGGTGGATGACAAAAAAGAAAGAAGTCCTGCAGTAATAAATAAATAACTGGGGATTCTATTCCTCTGGACTTGCCAAAATGTATAACCATACCTTACTCCCTCTCTGCAATGAATGCAGCACCAAGCTAAACTCCAACCATCTTTTAGACCTAAAGAAAAAGGGCCCGCACAGGAAATGTGTATCGTCGTGATGCAGAAGTTGCTGGAGAATTTGCAAGTGGGAAGAAGTGGAGTGATATTTAGAAACTTGACTTTTTAAAGTGTTATTTAGAAAGCAAATCACATATGGGCGGTGTGCAAAACTCAGGCAAGAAAATTCTTCATTACCTGCTACAGGCCAGCTATGTATGTTTGGTGAGAGAGAGAACGATCAAACCCAGAGGAGATCAAAGTTCTTATTGACAGTGTTTTGCTAGCTGTTAAAATGAATACGTCTCTATATAAAATACAGTGTGCACATGTTGCTGTCACAAGATTTTTGTGCACACTGGTCATTACAAATTAGAGGGAACATTGCTCTATACATTTTCTTGTGGTTACGGGCAGAGCAGCTTCCACATGGAGCAGCGATCACCTTGATAGGGCGGTTTCTATAATGCATTGGTCAAAATTGGTGAGGGTCAAAATGATATGCCAAATTTCTTTAGCTTGCTGGGGAAGTAGAGGGACTGGTGAAATTTTTTGACCGTGGATTCTATGTGGTCAGGTGAGGACAGGCCATTGGTGATGTTACCCCTAGGAACATGAAGCCTGACTGAATGAGTGGTGTGCAGAAGATTATCTGCACTCCTGTACCTAATAAAGTGGCCACTGAATGTATGTTATACACTGCAAGCTGGAAAAGGATCTCGAGCTTTCCTGGCGTATACGATGAATAAACTCTTCTCGGGCTTCCAGCCAGGTCAGGTATCGAAACGTTGGTTATAATCGATACCTGTACCTGGCTGGAAGCCCGAGAATCGTTTAATGCAAGATAATTTTTTTTTTCCTCCTCACTGTACGGTACAGAATGACATGCTTGTTGTAAAGAGATCCACCTTTAGCACAACAAAGGCTGATCGTTTTAGGATAACGCAGAGACATGACTTACATTCTGTAAAATTCAGAATAAAATGTTTGCCTTAATGGTGAGTCCTTTGTTACATATTGTCCACCTCAAGATATTTACTGTTATTATGTCACATTCTACATTCTGTACAATGTAAGGCGGAAGGTTAAATATGAAGGAATGACTGACCGAGTACAGCTCGGTGCAGGTAACACTGTTGCTGATAGGAGCCACTGTGTAAAATGTAGTATATTGTATACATACTGTGTATATACTCTGTGTATAATGTATATATACCACTGTGTATAATATATTTTATAATAGAGTAGCTGATACACAGTATAACATAATATTTCTGTATATTTGATACAGTTCAGGACTACATTTACAGTATTAGCCTTCAGTATGTTTATTGTAAGTAGTCTGTAACTGTTAGATAAAACATCCTATCCTCTATTGTATACATAATAACAATGATTCACTCTTCACACATTGTTCACAGCAGGGGAAGATTATCACTATCACAGGGGTAACACTCTATATACATAATTGATATTTCACACCACATTATATGCCACATCATTGACATGGTAACAATATCAACCTGCGGTATACAGTACATAGGCGTGCCTCGGTCATGATGAATGCACCATCATATCTTTACCTAATGCAGAAAACACCTTTCTGATACATTAGCATTTCAATCTGTATTTTACAATTATCACAATTGTACAAGTCAGGGTGAAATATTCCCGGCATCAGCCAGTCTCTTTCTACTTCAGTTAACAACTCATCCTACCGTGTGAAATGTTAGAAGCTGAATCGTTGTTGCTGTATAATACAGGACAAAATGCTAACTGCAATAAGGCTGCATTTGACATTCTGTAGGATGCGCAATAGAATATTCACCATAAAAGGGAGTGACTTTCTACGCACCATGTAGAAGCAGGCCCATTACTAAATAATACTTAATGATGTTAGGGCCAGCAATGACTCATCTATCTGTAGTGTAACATTATTAACCTATATTTTGGAGACAGCAAAAGAATGGCTCATTATCAAGCCAGCCTCCATCATGTTGGTCAGGCCACCATCGACAAGCCTCTTTCTTAGACACCCTCCAGCTCATATCCACAGTCACCTTTCAGATGTTTCAAAAGTTCAAAGTTTAAAGCAAATTTACCAAAGTATGTTCCATATATGCTACCATATACTACGCTGAGATTCACTTTCTCGCAGGCATTCATAGTAGAACCAAGAAATACAATAAAATCATTGAAAGACTACACACAAAGACTGACGAACAACCACTGTGCAAAAGAAAGCAAATTTTGCAAATAAAAAATAAGTAAGTAAATAATACTGAGAACACAAGTTGCAGGTTCCATGAAAGTGAATCTATGGGTTGTAGAGTCAGTTCAGAGTTGAGATGAGTGAAGATATCCACGCTGGTTCAGGAGACTGACAGTTGAAGGGTGATAGCTGTTCCTGAACCTGGTGGTGTGGGACCTGAGGCTCCTGTAGCTCTTTCCCACTGGCAGCAGTGAGAAGAGAGCATGGCCTGGATGCTGGAGTCCTTGCTGATGGATCCTGCTTTCTTGTGGCATTGCCCCTCACAGACGTGCTCAATGATGGGGAGGGCTTTGCCTGTGATGGACAGAGCCGTACCCAACGCTTTTTGTAGGTTTTTCTGATCTTGGGCATTGGTGTTTTCATCAAGCCATGATGCAACCAGTCAGGACATAGTGCCACGACAAGAACCTTCCGCTCAGTGTTAATAAAACAAAAGAGTTGGTCACTGTGCATCTATAGAAGTCTGTCAAAAGCTTAAATAACATGCCGAATCCCGTTGGCAGCAATAAACACAGAAAAAAACTGAGATATTAAGGGGAAAATAAATCGTTGGAAAAGTTATTCTCTGATCCATGCAGGTGCCTGAAAGCAGTCAGTTGCAACATCTAAGAGAGCTTGGCATGGACTAGATGGGCTGAAGGGACTGTTTCTGTGTTGTGGTGTTCTGAGGGTTCCCATGTAGGTCTTGCCTGCAGAGATGGTTTAGGTCACTCAGTGCATATGTCAGGTCCGAACCAGTCCAGCTCCTGTTTGGAAACAATATTGAGTTAGCACTAACCACCCAGCCAGCAGGCTTGTCAAGGTACTCAACATTCTCTGGGAATTCAACTACAAAGCAGCTAATTGTCTATGTTAGACTATTGTTCATTGACTACAGCTCTGCTTCAGTACTATAGTTCCAAGCAAACTCATCACCAAACTCCGCATCTGGGACACTACACCTCCCCTCTCAACTGGATCCATGAACAGAGTGCGATCAGTAAGGGCAAGTAGCAACACCTCCACCACGATTATCCTCAACACAGATGTCCCACAGGGCTGCATCTTCAACCCCCTACTCTACTCCCTGTGCAGTCACCACAACTCTGTGGCCAGATTTGCCTCTAACTCGATCTACAAGTCTGCAGATGATACCATAGTGTGCTGTATCCAAATAATGATGCGTTAGAGTAGAGAGATTAGTGACATGATGTCATGACAAGAACCTTTCGCTCAACATCAATGAAACAAAAGAGTTGGTCACTGACTTCAGGATGGGGTGGGGGTTGGTGCACATGCGCCTGCCTACATCAACAGTTCTGGGGTTGAAAGGGTTAAGAGCTTCATTCAACATCATCAGTAGCCTGCCCTTGTCCAGACAACTCCCTACAGCCTCTGCTTCCTCAGGAGACAAAAGGTTCCCTTTGACCTTCCCCAATTTTCATTGACACATCATAGGAAGCATCTTATCTAGATGCACCACAACTTGGCACGGCAACAGCTCGGCCCGAGGCCACAAGAAACTGCCGAGAGTTGTGGACACAGCTCAGCACGTCACCAGAACCAGCCTCCCCTCCATGGACTCTGGTCACATCTCACTGCCTCGGTAATGCAGCCAGTGTGGAGAGTCAACCCATGCCAGACACTCTCTCTTCTCCTTCCTCCCGTCTGGCAGAGGGCAGCTTCAATCGCACTCTTATAAGCCTATTGAACGGTTCATTACACCTCACTGTCCCTTGCACCTTAATGTCTGTCTGCGCTGCACTTTCTCTGTAACTGTAACACCTTTTCTGCTTTGTTTTACCCTGTATTACCTCAATGCACTGATGTAACGAAGAACGTGAATGCAGGAGGAACGGGTCGGCATGAGGGCTGGTGAGTCAGAATGCCTGGAGATTGAGACCCTGTCATTGGATAGTCCCGGGTTTGATACCAAAGAAAGCCCGAAGGTCGACCGGAAGTTCATTAATCAAAGCCTGGAGACTGGAGGCCTGTGCTGGAGTTGGAGGACTTTCCGTGTGTGTAGTTGGGTGGGAAGAAGGAGAGGGATTGTATCGGCTGTTAACACAAATGACTCATTTCACTGTATGTTTCAATGTACTGTACATGGGATAAATAAATCTCAATCTGAAGAAAGGGACTTGTATGCTGGACTTTTACACCACCTTCGGAATGTTGAATGCATTTCACAGCCAATAAAGTACCCCGAAATCCAATCATATCAGTACTCAACTCACTTCCCACTTTTTGGACACATCAGTTTTAGAAAATATCTTAAATTCTTTTCACTTTTCTCCTGACCTTTGCAAGCAACAGAAACTGTGGAAACCATGCTCAAGGATTGCAAGGGTTGGCAAGTTAGTAAAGCAAATCTCAAAACTGTAAGGCTTCCCCCATCAAGGCTGTGGGGAGGGAGCGTAGATTGGAGAGGTGTGGTCAACAATGAAGGCAGGGAGGGAGATGTGATTCCACAGTGACGGAGGTGGCATAGCTTATCAATCCAATAGAAGGTGAGCAGAGGTCGGTTTCAGAGTGAAGTGACAATGGGAAAGAGAGGGATGGAAAAATCACTACAAAAGGAGAGAGGAGAGTTCAGTGTGGCATGTGGGAGGGAGAGCCAGGTCTGGGAGAAAGAGGGTCCATCTGACAGTGACTGGACTGAGAAGGAGAATGGGATACCTACTAATATCTGAAGCAACATGAAGAGTCCTGTTCCAATATCATAGACCCCAGTTTCAGACGAGATGCTACATACCAGAGAAGAGATCTGACAGGTTACTGCCTTGGTCCCTTTTTGACCCCTTTGAAATATTTCTACAGTAGATATTATGCTATTATCAAGCGCTGGTCATATTTAAGTGTCTAAAACGGTCCAAGACAAAAGATAGTGGTGCACCCAGTCCATTATAGGCACAGCTGTCCCACCATTGACAGCAGGCATTTTCTCAAGAAGGTGGCATCCGTCAGAAAGGATCCCCACTGTCTGGGTCTTGCCCTCTTCTCACTGCTACCATCCGAAAGGGGGTACAGAATCCTGGAGTCCCACAGCATCCATATTTCATATAGCTGTGGAGCAACATTTTATATAGGTGTGGAGCTATATTTCATATAGGTGTGGGGTTATATTTCATATAGTTGTGGGGCTATATTTCAGGAGTTGAGGAGATTTGGTATGCCACCAAAAAATATTTGCAAATTCCTACAGATAAACCGTGGAGAATGTCTGGTATGGGGGAAGGAGGTACAGAAAGCTGAAGGCACACACTCAGCGATTCAGGAACAGCTTCTTCCCCTCTGCCATCCGATATCTGAATGGACATTGAACCCTTGGACACTACCTCAATACCTTTTCAATTTCCTGTTTTTTACACTACTTACTTAAAAATATTATATATATATTCACTGTAATTGACTGTTTTCTTTTTTGTCTCAATAATCACGTATAGCACTGTACTGCTGCCGCCATGTTAACAAATTTCCCAGCATATCCTGGTGATGGTAACAAATTTCCCGGCATATCCTGGTGATTTTAACAAATTTCTCGGCATATCCTGGTGATGTTAGACCTGATTCTGGTTCACTAGGCTCAGGAACAGCATTGCTTCCTACAACCATCAGGTACCTGAACTGACCCGAACAACCCTAATCCTACCTCAGCATCCCAACACTATGGACCACCTCTTGCACTATTTGTCTCTGATCACAGGTTTTCTTGTACTGGTTTGGACAGACTTCTTTTTCATTCATTGCCTTGTATAATTTATGTTTCCTGTTCTTATCTTAATCTATGTGCTCATGATGCTCTGCAAGCAAGTTTTTCTTCGTATCTGTATTTGTGCACATGAAATAAACTCCACTTTTGAATCTTGGTTAATTTTTGTAGGAACAGCACAGGAGACCAGGAACAGAGAGGTTTGGAATGGATTGGAGAACAGACATAAGACCACAAGGCATAGGAGCAGAATTAGGTTATTCAACCCATGAAAGCTGCTCCGCTGTTCGATCACGATCCATTACCCCTCTCAACCCCATTCTCCTGCCTTCTCACTGTAACCTCTGACGCCCTTACTAATTAACAACATATCAACCTCTGCTTTAAATATAGCCAATGATTTGGAGTTACAAATTTACCAATCTTTCTGCACCTTGAATAGTATCAATTATTATTTGGTGGATGTGTGACTCTACTCAGAGTCAAAAATCCCAGGAGAATTGTTTCTTCAAGTGTTGTGGTAGACGTCTGCTTCTAATGGACAATTATGATGACCAGTCTTTTTCTCCTGAGCCCCAACTAACTTCTTTGTTCCCAGAATGTACAGCATTTGGCTGGTCACAAATTCGTATGTTGGAACTGCTCTTTGGACCAGTAGAGAAAAAGAAATAAAAGGGGTTTGTGATATCAGCTGGAAATTTTGCTCATGAACAGGATGCCTTGCAGAAGTGATCTCACATATTTTTCTGCAGACAAGGAACTATTTCAATAAGGTGGCTTTTGCCAACATATTTGAACTACTCAGTTCGCATGAAGATCTGGTTCTGTAAATGTCTCATCACCAGTATACAATTGTAGTAACCGCAGTATACACATTTCATGTGTTTATACTTCAAGCTCAGCTCTAATGCAGCAACTGCTCATGACATATGACTGGAGTCTTTGCAATCAGCAAAGCAAAATCCCAGTCTACATTTACTCTCCCTTGATGTCGAGCAAGATATATTACTGGCATCAAACTGATATTCTAAATTGAATGAAGCATACTTCTTTGGCGCTCCCTTGGGATTGAGAATGACCTGCTGTAGGCTGACGAGGTTGTTGTAGAAACCACAGGCAGGGGGACAGGTAGGGTTTGACAAGACTGGCAGGTCAATGGTTTCAGATGCTCTGTGCTGCTTCCATCATTTACATAGTTCCCAGTTGTCCTTCTCCACTCTGAGGAGTCACAGGCCACAAATTCCCTTGAGTTAGTGGGGATGGCATCTGTTCTCAAGAAATCTTTCAGGACATCCTAGTACTATTTCCTCTAACAGTGTGATCATTTCTCCCAATAACAGTGTCTGTTCTGGGATTCTGATGTTGGACATGAGCACGTTATGTGGATTGTCTATTGGAGCTAACTTAGCTCCAACAGCTGCTGATTTGGAAGAAGATAATGATTTTATTTTACTTTGCCAGTAGATTTGGAGGATTTGTGGAGGCAGTGTTGATAGTATGAGATGGTGGTCAGCACCTCAGAAACATATGGGAAGGCAGAGATCTCATCTGCCCAGCAGACCGTGACTTTATGCCAGGTATGAGGTCTTGACCTGCAGGCACTCTTTTCCTCGGATAACCACTGTGTTGGAGCACTGAACCTAATATGAATTTGATTATCGAGTTCCACCATTGTTGCAAGGCTTGGCCCTCAAGATATAAGAAATAGTCCTGATGAAGGGGCTTTGGTCAGAAATGTGACTGTTTATTCCTCTCCATAGATTCTGCCTGACCTGCTGAGTTCCACCAGAATTTTATATATGTTATATAACAAATGGTCCATGTTTTCTATGGACTCGAGGGCAAGCAAAAGGGGGACCTTTGTGCAAATGTTAAACGTAACATTCATTGCCTTGTGTGCTACTTTAAGTGAGTGGACAGTGGTTTAAAATTGTCCTCCAAACATGTTCAAAGTTCGAAGTACATTTATTATCAAAGTACATATGTTATCCTGATACTCATTTTTTCATGTGGGCATTCAAAGTAGAAAAAATAAATACAATAAAATCAATGAAAAACTCGACACAAAAACTGACAACCTATGCGCAAGACAAACCGTGCAAATGCTAAAAATAATAATAATATGTAAATGAGTGCCTAAATAAATAATATTGTGATCATGGGTTGTAGAGTTCTTGAGAGTGAGTCCATAGGATATGGAATCAGTTCAGTGTTGAGGTGAGTAAAGTTATCCACACTGGTTCAGGTGCAGATCTGTTCTCTGCACTGCATCCTAATGACAGTAGCCGCCAGTGACCTGGCATATGTATAGAAGTAAATTGCTGATTCATAAGGAAGGAATGTTTTCCAGTATGGGGTGGTGAGAAAAGAAGAGCTAAAATGGCAGGTGTTGTATTTCTAAGATTTTGAGTCTTTTAATATCCTTGTGTGTATTTGAATGGCTGAGGTTCTTACAGCTTCCCTATGGATCACTTCCAACATCAAAAAGTGTGGAAGAATCAAAGGATCAAAACTGTTCTCCCATCTGCTGTTAGAACAATGACTACTGTCAAAATTATGATTGTTAATTTATACTCAGTGTTTCAATTAATAATCCCCCCCATCTTGCTAATTGTTGTTCACCACAGCTATGAATATTAATTGATTGTGCATGATAAACGTCATTCAATCTCTTTCAGAATTATCCCCTGTAAATTATACATACAGTATATTAGGTGTTGGCCATATCAACATGCATTGCGCTATATATATGTGTATGTGTGTGTGTGTGTGTGTGTGTGTGTGTGTGTGTGTGTGTGTGTGTGTGTATTTTTTCTTCTTACAGAAACATCTGCATGATGCTCAGTTAGGGCACATCATCAGTGATGTTACCTAGGGTCGTCAGGGGTTTCGGGTCTTTCAACATCATACACCCTCGCCCAGGCGACCTGACCAGGGCCTGATCAGACCCCGGCCTGCGCCCGAGCAGCAACCCACCGATCTGCCATCTTCATCCAGAGCCATCTTGACGCTTTCTCTGCTGTACCTGTGGTGGTAGAAATGGCTCTGTATACTTTGCAGAACGATTGGCCTGCAAAGCCACGACACCCGACCTCCACCCGACACCCGATCTATCTATTAGATAGATTATATATATCTAATTTAGAATCTAAATACTTATTCAGCTTGTGGCACTTATTATGTTCAGTTTTAGCCCTCACACTGATTTTATTGTCTTCTATAGACAAACGTACTACACTCTAACAATGCTTTTAGATTATTAATGAAGGGTAGGGGCCAGGACCCATCCCTGGGATACAGCTCTATTTCCATATCTCTAAGCTAATCCTCATCTATTAGCTACCACGATCTGCCTCTGGGTTTGGATTCCTCATCCAGTTTTTCACATTTCTACTCATATCACAAAACTCCACTCGGGAACAAACTTAATACGTGGACGCAAGAGATTGTGCAGACGCTGGAAATCCAGAGCAACCCACACAAAACGCTGGAGGAACTCAGCAGGACGGGCAGCATCAATGGAAATGAATAAACAGTCACCTTTCAGGACGGGACCCTTCTTCAGGACTGGAAAGGAAAGGGAGAGACGCCAGAATGAAAAGGTGAATGGAGGGGAAGGTGATAAGTGAGGCCAGGTGGGTGGGAAAGGTAAGGAGCTGGAGAAGAAGGAATCTGACAGGAGAGGAGAGTGGACGGTAGGAGAAAGGGAAGAAGAAGGGGCACCAGGGGAGGTGATGGGCAAGTGAGAAGCAGAGGTTTGACGCCAGAGTGGAGAATAGATGAAGAGGGAAGAGGGAGGGACTTTTATTCCTAACAGAAGGTTCCACACGGCAGGCTTATTCAGAAAGTCAGAAGGCATGGGATCCAGGGAAATTTGGCCAGGTGGATTCAGAATTGGCTTGCCTGCAGAAGGCAGAGGGTGGTGGTGGAGGGAGTACATTCAGATTGGAGGATTGTGACTAGTGGTGTCCCACAAGGATCGTTCTGGGACCTCTACTTTTCATGATTTTTATTAACGACCTGGATGTGGGCGTGGAAGGGTGGGTTGGCAAGTTTGCAGATGACACAAAGGTTGGTGGTGTTGTAGATAGTGTACAGCATTGTCGAAGATTGCAGAGAGACATTGATAGGATGCAGAAGTGGGCTGAGAAGTGGCAGATGGAGTTCAACCCGGCGAAGTGTGAGGTGGTACACTTTGGAAGGACAAACTCCAAGGCAGAGTACAAAGTAAATGGCAGGATACTTGGTAGTGTGGAGGAGCAGGGGGATCTTGGGGTACATGTCCACAGATCTCTGTAAGTTGCCTCACAGGTGGATAGGGTAGTTAAGAAAACTTATGGGGTGTTAGCTTTCATAAGTCAAGGGATAGAGTTTAAGCGTCGCGAGGTAATGATGCAGCTCTATAAAACTCTGGTTAGGCCACACTTGGAGTACAGTGTCCAGTTCTGGTCACCTCACTATAGGAAGGATGCGGAAGCATTGGAAAGAGTACAGAGGAGATTTACCAGGATGCTGCCTGGTTTAGAGAGTATGGATTATGATCAGAGATTAAGGGAGCTAGGGCTTTACACTTTGAAGAGAAAGAGGATGAGTGGAAACATGATAAAGATATACAAAATATTAAGAGGAATAGATAGAGTGGATAGCCAGTGCCTCTTCCCCGGGGCACCACTGCTCAATACCAGAGGACATAGCTTTAAGGTAAGGGGTGGGAAGTACAAGGGGGATATTAGAGGAAGGTTTTTTACTCAGACAGTGGTTGGTGCATGGAATGCACTGCCTGAGTCAGTGGTGGAGGCAGATACACTAGTGAAGTTTAAGAGACTACTAGACGGGTATATGGAGGAATTTAAGATGGGGGGTTATATGGGAGGCAGGGTTTGAGGGTCGGCACAACATAGTGGGCCAAAGGGCCTGTACTGTGCTGTACTATTCCATATTCTATGTTCTAAGGAGAAGTCAATACTTATGCCATCAGGTCTGAGGTTTCCTAGATGGAATATGAGATGTTGCTCTTCTACCCTGAGAGTGGCCCCATTGTGACAAAAGAGGAGGGCAATGGGCCAACATGTCAAAATGGGAATGGGGGTAAGACTGGCCTCTGGGAACTTCCGCTTTTGGCAGATGGAGTGGAGGAGCTTGACAAAGCACTCCCCCAATTTATGTCAGGTAGAGAAGGTCTATGAGATTTTCATCATCAATGACTCTGTTAACTTTTCCTAAGGTCTGCTTTTTGGAGCTGCCTGTGAATTTCTGAAAAGAACACAAGACAACACAGCATGTATAAGCCAGCTTAGCTCCTTCAGCAATCCTGCCCCATCATCACTTTCTCAATCTATATCTATACTTCTAAACTCATCAAATAACTCACAACATCTGTCTTGAACACCCTCAATGACAGTGCCTCCATTCCATCTGCAGTGGAGAATTCCAACGATACTCAACCTCACTCACTCCATCTAAAATGGATGACCACTTACTCTGAAATGTTGCCCTCTGGTGAAATAGGGAAACATCCGCCGCTCTGTCCCAAGAATCTCACCAACACTGCAACTCATTCTTCTCAATCCCAGTGAATGCAGGACCAATCCGCTCAGAGTCTTTTCAATCATCAACCACTTCATCCCAGGAATCCATCAGGTGAACCTTCTCTGCACTGCTTGCAGTGCAAACAGACCCTTAACTAAACACGAAGGTCAAAACTGCATACAGGACTCTCGGGGCAGTCTTACCAGCTGCCTGTAAAGTCCCATTGAAACTTCCCAACTTATACATACCTTGCAATAATGAACAACATCACCTTAGCCTTGCTAATTACTTGCCCCCCCTAGATCCCTTCGTACAGCAACATTGTGTAGTCTTTCTCCACTTAAATAGACTTTACATTTACATTCTACCTTCCAAATCCGATAACTTTACATTTTGCCACATTATACTTTCTCTGCCAATGTCTGTCTGTCCTATTTGTATCTTTTGGGTTCAATTTGTTAATCACACCTATTTTTAAAATGACCCCTTCTTATCTCCGTGGTGCAAAAGAACTTCCCTTATAATTCCCTCCCAAAGTTCAAAGTAAACTGATATCAAAGTGCATATTGTATATGTCACCATGTGCTACCTTGAGAAAATGTTCTTGTGGGCACTCACAATAGATATAAATAAATACAACGGAATCAATAAAAAACTACAAACAAGCAAAGGCAGGCAAACAACCAACGGTCGTGAGAAGACACACTGTGCAATTACATAAATACATAGATAGATAGATACTGTACTGTGCTGTAGTGTTCTATGTTCTATTTCCATCACCATCACACCTTCGGTTCACCAATGGCCAGAAATTCAACTCGCCAGTGCATTAAGTACTGTGATTGCAAGAGCAAGTCAGAGACCATGTCTTCCAAGGCCGTTGACTCATTTCCTGACACCCCAATTCCATTCTACAAAGCACAAGTCGAAACTGTGAAGAAATACGCTACGCTCATCTGCAGCTCCAACAGCGTGACTCCAGCCGGGTGAAAGCAGTCCGTCTACTTGCCTGAATCATCATTCTTTTGACCAGCTGTGGACGATGGCCACAAGGTGTACCACCTACAAAATACGCTGCCTGAACTCACGCTCGGAAGCCTTAGGTCCCACACCAATAGGTTCAGGAAAAGTCATTACCCTTCAACCGTCAGGCTCGGGAGCCAGCGTGGATGACTTCACCCACCTCAGTACTGAACTGATTCCACAACCTACAGGCTCACTTTCAGGGACTCTGGAACTTATTTCTTTGTCTTATTTGCACTTTAGTTGTTTGTCAATCTTTGTTATATAGAGTTTTTTATAAATTCTCTTGTTTTTTTAAATTTTCCTGTAAATGCCTGCAAGAAAATGAATCTCATGGTGACATATATGTACTTCGGTAATAAACTTACTTGGACTTTTATTACCTTAGTCCCTAAGCATCTCCCAAACTTGGGAACACTGCCACCAGGAAGGACAATAGTTACAGTTGCTTGGTAACCCCAGCAAGTGTGGATTATCCTCCAGGCCACATATGCACTGATTGGAAATATATCATTATTCCTTTATCTTATCCGGGTCCAAACCCTGGAACTTGCTTGCCAACAATATGTGTACCTTCACCGGAAGAACGGAAGCAGTCCACGAATATGCCCCAGCACCACATTCTCCAAGGCACTTAGGGACAGTGGCAGAAGTGCAGTTTGCTGGGCCACGACCCGAAGTAATCACTTTATACTGTCGAGTCAGAGGGTCATCGAGCACGCAGCAAAGAAGCTCAGAACAGGCCCTTTGGTGCTGAACTATTACCATGCTCCTCCTCCCATCGGCCTGCACCTGCACCAGAGCTCTCCATACCTCTCCCATTCATTACCTTATCCAAGTGTCTCTTAATGTTGAAATCAAACCTGCATCTACTACTTACACTGGCTTATTTCACACTTGCAGCACCCATTGAGTGAAGAAGTTTCCCCTCATGTTCCCCTTAAATATCTCACCTTTAACTATGACCTCTAATTCTAGTGCCACCCAACTTTTGTGGAAAAACCCGACTTGCATTTACCCCACCTATAACCCTCATAATTTTGTATTCCTCTATTAAATCTCCCCTCATTCTCGTAACCCATTCAGCCCTTCCCTCTGTCTCAGGTCCTCAAGTCCTGGCGACATTCCTGCTGATCATCTTTACACTCTTTCAATCTACAGTTTTAATGTAAGATGTGGCCTTTCGGGTTTTGGACCTTGTAACAGTAAAAGAGCTGGTATAGATTTCTGAGCTGTAATGTTCCATGACTTGGAGAGGATCCGAAACTGGTGGTGTTCCTGGGTGGGTGCCATCCCTATCCTTTGTGCTAGTGGAATAACACTGGCATATTTGTCGTAGCTAATGCTGAAGGGAAGGAATGTTAAAGGTGATGGTTGGAATACAGTCAGGTGAGTTGCTTTATCCTTAGGTCCCACACCACCAGGTTCAGGAACAGTTGTTACCTGTCAACCACCAGATACCTGAACCAGCGTGGACAACTTCACTCACCTCAACTCTGAGTGGATGTCATAACCTCTGACTCACTCTCACGGACTCTGCAATGCATGTTCCTGGTACTATGTATTTCTTATTTTTTGCTGTTTTTATTTTTGCATTTGGCCAGTTTGCCCATCTTTGTGTGTACTCTTTCATTAATCCTAGTGCATTTCTTTGTATCTGCTGTGAATGCCTGCAAAAAAATTAATCTCAGGATGACATACAGCATAGGTATAATAAATTTACTTCGTACTTTGATCAATGCTGAGCACTTTTCACCAAGAAAACAAAGATGATTTAAACAAGATCATGGACTAATGCAAAATAAGCATTCATCCGCTCTGATAAGCATGATGCTGCCTGGCCTGCTGAGTTCCTCCAGCATTTTGTGTGTGTTGCTTCGATTTCCAGCATCTGCAGACTTTCTCCTGTTAGTGATTCATCTGCCCTACCATAACCTGAGGATCTGTCTGAACTGGTGTCCTTTAGTGTCCCTGACTGATCTCTTTCTGGACTTTAACTGCAATCACAACTGTAAAACGTTTTTGCAATTACTGCCACCATTTTACTGCCCCTCTTTTCCTGGGATTCCTTTGCCAATATTACGGTTTCTTTTACCTCACCACTTTTTATTTCTGTTATTTTGAACTACTTATTTAAAATTAACCATGTAAAATATACACACTAATGTAACTCAGTTTTTTCTCTTTATTTATTTATCTATCATGTATTTCATTGTACTGCTGTCGTTAACAAATTTCACGACATATGCTGATAATATTAATTCTGATTCTCATCACCATATAGCAACACTTCTCCCTGTTGCCTTGAGAGTTAAATCCCTTGCATCACAGGAATCACGAAGTTCCTACAAACAGTATACATTAGACAATGAAACGCTACCCAGAGTAGCACTGCTCACTGTAAACTCTCAAATTCTATACAGAGTTACTCTATATTTTGTACAACGAGAGATGAATGTTACAGGGAGTCAATCTCTTTCTACCTACTGTGAATGCAGGGTGAAATCCTCAACAGGAATCACTGTCTCCATTAGCGTGCAACGCAAGGTGACTGTCCACTGGCAATGCAACTACAGGCGTCAACACGTTGCAATCCATTGAACTAACCTCAGCTTGATCCTGCAAACCAACAGTTTGGACACGACAAAGATACAAACATCTGATGTTTGAATCTCTCTTTAACCGATGGTCTAGCTATCCCTGGCTTTGTTTAATTTGGAGGCTGGATTCCTGTTACTTACAATTAGTTGTTAGGCTTTTTGTAACAGTATTGCAAGTTTGCACTGATCAACAATTGCGGGGGCACATCAAAGATTACAACTTCAGAGCAAAATACCATAACGTTCTTCTTTGCCTCACAGCTATTCCGCGACATACTTGCTGAAACCTTGCACCACTCCAGCGTCGAAGGTATTTCATTTTTTTTAAAACGGAGAGTTTGTTTTAAATCGAGTTCTTAAAGCGGCGACATTTTTAATTGTATCGGGGGCAATCTGTTGAATTTCGACCCCCCACCCCCCAGCACAATAAACTGAGATCCACAGGGATGGAATGTTGAAAACGCGTTGGGAAATACACTCCTCCACGAAGGAAAATAAACGTTCTGTTGACTCTCTTAAAAAGTTATCTGAATTGGCCCGATGGCCTCAGATGGTAAACGAAACTTCTTTTAACGTAGAATCCAGCTGTCTCGTCACAAATACTCCAGTCACCTCACAAGGTTGTGTTAAACACAAGACTCGTGAAAGAAATGTGAAAACACGGCGAGCGCACGTGGTGTAGCAAAATGCATCCAAGCAAACTGGTGTTTTTTTTTGTGTATCTTTTTAGAATTTACTTTCTTACTCAATTGATTCCTGCGACGTTTAAAAACGACTGAAAATCTTGACTTTTGGGGGGAACTCTTTTGAATTTAATTTTAACCACAGTAATTCGAGACGTTACTTTACAAACCCCTAATATTTCCCCTCTACAAATGTGGAAATGATTTTTTAATCATTGCAGAAATATGCATTTTAAAGGGTAAATTTCGAAGAGAAATCAATTCCCTTCCCATTAACTAAGGGGAGTAACTCGTTTTAGAGAAAAAAAACGACAGTGAATTGTCATTTTCATCTTTCACTGAAATGTTCTGAGTACAGTATTTGATAAGTCGTGTAAAATGCATCATTTGAAGTGTTGAGGAGTAATTCGTTTTATAGATTAATTCACGTTTTTCCAAAGCAGTTCAAATAAATGTAAATAAACATGCAAGGTTCTATGCAACCGAGAATTGCATTTTGGTAGCTTTACAAAGATAAGGAGTTGGAATGGCAAGGGAGAAGGATGGGGGGAGGAGAGAAACCTGGTTACAGAGATTGAGACACGAAGTGAGGAAAGAGAGTGCAAGATTAAAAGGAGGAAGAAAGAATATAGAGATATTTTAAAAAATGCGGGTCCTTTTTTCTGTTCTACAACACCATTAATTCAGCTCCATCGGACAGGAATGCTGGATTTCACAGCTCACTGGTTCCTCTCCTACTTCAGAAAGGGAGCAAGGGAATGGGGAGCTGCATCCTCCTCCCCGAGCTGCTAAATTTTTTTTAAAAAGTCGGGGGTGGGGGGGGGATCACAGGAAGAAATGCGAGCGAAAAAAAACAAAAGCGGCTGGAGGCGGGGAGGGAGAGAGCGTGCTGGGATTTTTTTGTGAATGGACGGCTCTCCCCCAGTTACTGTGCGTGGAACGTTTGCGGGCAACTCGCGCCGTGTACCTGGAATGTGGAACCCAGAGCCCAGCCAATCGGCGGCACGCCGCTGACACCGACGTCCCCGGCGGCCGGCCAATAGGGAGAGGGGTCAGGTGGGCGGGCGGCGGCGGCAGCCAATGGGCTGAGCGGGATGGCGCAGGGGAGGGGGCGGGGCGCCGGACGGAAGGTGCTGAAGATGGAGGCGGCGGAGCTGCGGCGGCAGCACGCGCGCGCGCCGTCCGACCGAGCCGACTCCTCGCCTTCTTCCTCCCCTCCGGTCTTCCCCCCCTCCTCTGCAAAGGGGAGCCGTCGGCAGCGCGTTCTCCCCGGCAGTCCGGGAGGATGCAGCGGGCGGAGTCGGCCAGGCAAAGTTTGGAAATATGTTGCAACGACTGCCTCCATTTTTTTTGCAACTTTGAGCTGCGTTTATTTATTTGATTTTTGTATTTTTTAAAAAAGATTTGTGCTTGCAGGTACCATTCAGCATTTTTTGTTGGGGGTTTGTGAGTATCATCCGGGTGATTGCATGGAAATGGCGGGAGCTTAGGGCTACAGAGGAAAAAAAGAAAGGAAAGAGAAGGGGGGCTTTAAACGGACCCCGAGCCTCTCAACAGAGCTGGGAGAAAGACGAGGAGGGGGAGGGGACGTTATGCAATGGCTTGTCTTTTAAAAAAAACGTTTCAAAGTACTCCGCCCCTCAAAACCCGCACACTGGGAATATTAGTCGCTTTAAAATAGATGAACGTACGGATAAGTAGAGTAGGGTTCACCTCCGCAACCGGGAGTGTCACCAGCTGCGCTGACAACTTGGCCGGACAAGGCGATATAACTGCACACGGGGCGATCTTATTTTCAGAGTGAGTCAAATTTTAAATGCTTTTGTTTTGGATTGCATTTATTTTATTGAGGCTGGCAGCCGAGTGTAAGGCGCCCAGGCCACCCGCTGTGGCTTTTAACCCTCGCTATAAAGAGGGCGCCGCTTTTATTTTTAAAGGGACGGCAAGCCGCTGCTTCCATCGAAGCCTCGGGCTGCGAAACTTGAGTGACAAGAGCCGTTTCCCGGGTTGGGTTGCGATCTCCGAGCCAACGAGGCTGCAAATCCGGGGGTCCACGTGTGTTTTTCAACAAGTTACTGGTGATTTTTTCCCCCTCTTTCCACCGCCAACACCCTTTGCAGTTCCTGATTTTATAGATTCGTGAATGGTTGTTTACGGCGTGAGTTACAGAGGCATTGGTAACGTTAAGTAATCACATTTCGCAACTTTTGTGCGGCGCAGTGAAGGGACTGCTCAGGACGTTTTCAGTAGACCAGGAGGCTGTTGTGATTTCGCCGTGCTAAGCCGTTTATATTTCATTTTTATTGATTAACTTGTATTAAACTATTGATTGTATCAGGGTTTAATTTAAAACCTAAATTGGTAAGAACTTGTGGTTTATCTGATCTGATTATCTGTTTCAGGTTGTTTTGCTTTTTATTCTCTCCTGAAAGTCGGGGTGGCAGGCAAGCCCCCTCGTCCTTCCTTCCGGGCGTGTTATGAGCTTTTCTATTGGTGTTTTGAAACTAGCTGGAGAGCCCCGCTTCTATTTTTGTAGTTGGCGGATTTTTCACGTTGTTCATTGAAGTCTGTTGTCCGGGGCCCTTTTCATGTTGTGCTACTGAGATGAGGTGAGCAGTGCAATATTAAAAGGGCATTGGCTTGCAGGAAGTCCTCCGCCCCAGTTTCTCTCCGTGAACTGTGGAAAGAATGAAACATTCCTACGACGTGCATGTCAACTGTACAACTGAATCTCTTGTGCGTTTCCTTTTTGACCAAACTCCTTGATCAGTTCGGGATACAATTTTTCGCCTGTAATACAAAATATAAGTCGTCAGAATTAGCCTGTCTGAGGATTTTGTGTGAAATATTACCATTCTGACGCTTGCTGTGTAAATTTGTTTTGCTGGAAGCTGCCGCAGATCGTACTACTTCCCTGGCAGTCGTATAGTTTGTTGATGCAGGGCTTGGAGTTGGGTTTAACCCACAGTGCGTTGAGCCCTGGGTCAGGACTGACTGCTGCCGTGCGCTCTGACCGTATTGCACTACTGTTGGCACAGTTAAGCAGTGCAATAGTATTGTCAAAGCGTCGGGCAGCAGAGAGCGAGCCGAGCCGAGCCCCACGTCCGCCGACACCCCGGGACACAGTGGAGGAGGAAGATCGCTGAATGGTCAGAGTGTGGCTTCCTATGACTAAATATGGGGAAAGTGCAACCGCTCTCCCGGTTGAGACTCTTGTGTATGTCTTTTTGTTTCATTGCATGTACTGAATGGTTGTAAACTTTTCAATTCCGGTTATTTACTTCACTTTGCAAAGTTGAATGAAATGGGATGTTTATGCACAACAGGTTGAATTTCCCTCGTGCCATTTAATATAATTAGCGCCATTCCAACTTTTCTCAAGTTCCCTTTCATCCCTTTTGTATCACACAGCCGCAGGAATCATCAGTGATTTCAACCCCAAATGTGTCCATACCCAAAATTCGCGCTACCCTTTCTGTTTATTTCACAATTGCTGATATCAATGATATTGAAACATACCATTGTTGAATCGTATTGGGGTTTTAACTAATGGTTGGATTTGCTACTGTTCTAAAGTCGTGACCCATACATGAATAATGGAAAGCTTTGCGTGTGACAAGTGGAATTCATCCATCTGGGTGGATGCTTTGCACAAATATACGTCGTTAAAACAAAGTGAGAGGCTTTGTGTAGACAGCTGCCATTTAAAAAATGGATTTATCGCACTTTGTTTTGGTGTAGCGATTGGTTCCCCGTTAAAATGCTTGGTATTCTTGCCCACCTACCGTGTGGATTTCCCAAGATGGGGGGGGGGGGGAGGGGAAGAAACAATACGGAGCCTAGATGAGCTGGTGCCGGAGGGGTGCAGCGGTCCAGTTAGTTTTCTGTAGACCTAATCGGGGGTGAATTCTCTTGAGAGCACCTCTTCGCTGCTGCTGTTCGGCGTCCGTCGAGGTGGTGGGGGTAGATTAATAGAGACCGAAACTGCCGTTTTGGTGGGGCCTCGTGGCCCTCTCTGGGAGTGGGTGGAAAATGGTTCTGAGGAAAGGGGGGGGAGGGGTTGTTTTTAAAGTGTATCGGATGGCAGGTCACGCTGTTTGTCGGGCGGGGGAGGGTAAATCCTTGTGGTGGAGTTTTTAAGGAAAAAAATTCGATTTCTTTTTAAAGCAAATGCTGGTCGGAATTGTCCCGGGGTGTTTGTAGCGGGACGGACAAGTAATGTGCCTGGCCACGGTGAGCTGGCAGCTTGCTGGCGGTCTGGTCTGTCTGTCTGCTTCAGTGAGACAGAAACATACGTAGTTCGCTATCGTCCGTTTACAGGTCGCAGCTCGCCTGATGAGTTTTCTTTTTTTAAAAAGTTGCATGTTGAAGATTTCGTGTAAGAGCTTGCTTGAGTGTTTTTGAAGTGGATGGTGTGGAATGTACCGCACAGCCCCGCGGCTAGTGCGGATTCGCTTTGAGTAGTGGTTTGCGCGTATCAGCTCGGCCCCGCACGACGCATTTGGGCTTGTAGCTATTTGATCTCATTTTGAAATGATCTATCTTTACTATCTCTGCTACCCCCCCCCAACCCCTGAAAAAAATCACTGGAATCCGTTGTCGTGGTAAAGGAGCGCCAGCCGCAGGTTTTGTTTAAATTCGCTGCCCTCTCTTGTATTCAGTTCATAGTTTATTTTATTCGCTGACGGGTTTTCAGTTTTACTTTAGGGTTAGGGAGCGGAGGGAGATCTAAACGATCTGTAACCTTTAAGTGGTCAGATTATTTAAACGTGCAGTTTAGAAACCCTGGCTACGGGGGAATTCTATGCTGACTGCACACGAGGGGGCCTGCAGGTATGTTTGAAAACATTTAACTTGTATATTCTGCTACAGCTGTGGTGAACTACTTCTGATGCAGTCGTTAGCAAAATCTAAAAGTTATCTCAGCTGTTTTGAAAAGCTCAGAGACCGATTTTCCACTGTTGTGCTACCAAAGAATAATCGCAGGAAAGGAGATGTTCACTTTGCTCTGCTTTTGGCCTGAGAACTTGCTATGCTCTTGGTTGCATTTGATTGTGGAACTGCCTTACCCGGCAGTGGTTTTTATTTTACCTTTAACTTGGCGGCAATCTGATGCCATTTTTAATCTTGCTCGAACCGTAACTTTGTTAGAATTGGGCATATCGTTGATAGAACTCTTAACCTAATTTTACGAGTTAGTGCGATGCTAACGTTTTTCTGTTACACGCGTTTGTGGGTGACTGAGGTAAAGGTCAAACGGGGCATCTAGTAATAGTTTTATATGATGCGAGGGTATTGTTTGTAAACAGCCAGGTGTAAATTCTGCACTGTTGTGTTTAGGAAACGTAACACTGGGTTGACGCTTTTTGTTCAAACCACGCCCGGTTACGTCTAAAGAGCTACACAATTTCCCACTAAAATTGAGGCCTCGAAGTGATACGGGCGGGGGGGGGGGGTACATCAGTATTTGAACATTTGAGATGTAGTAAACTGAACCAAGTCGAAGGTAGGTTCCAGTGAGTGACCTGATCGGATATCACGACGTCTCATGCCACCGGGCTTTGGGCCTCTCCGTTCTTAACGCAGTTGCTACTCAGACCCTATTCTACTTCCCTCGCTCCAGTCGGTTAAATATTTTGCTCATTCCGATCCTGTGACGAACCCGTTTGCCACATCATCTGATTCATCCCTGGAACAACTTTCACGCAAACACTAGTCACCAGCTCTTAGTTTTTTTTTTCGCTTCAGTTTTACTGTTAAGTGCTCGTTTTGTGGTTGGGGGATATTTCAGTATTTTGTCGAGTGGCACAGAACGCGCTGGTCTTTGCAGACCCTGTGTCGTTTCCGGTGTGTGCTGCCGAATTCCGACGGCAGATGACTAAATATAGCGAGAGACGGGATATATTCAGTGTTCTACACTCGCCAGGCCCACTGCCTCCATCTTCTCGCAGTTCAGAACTCGATTCCCCGTGCTTCTCGGGTCTGTATAGGCGGCGGTCAGACTTTGATTTGGAAGCGCTCTGTTCTGCTGCTTCTAGCCACGGTTCGCTGCACCGACTGGACCAGGCTCAGGCTTTGCGAGGTTTTAAAATGCCGCAGGCATGCTGGCCTTTATCGCCCTGTTTTTAGGGGAGCGGTCGCTCAGTGAGCCGTTGTCTCCTCGCCTCGGCTCGCCAAGTAAAATGGCAACTTTGAGTTTTGCCTCTTTAACGCGTTCAAATTGGAACATTTTCTGTGGTATATTCGCGATTTAATAGCTCGCTGCGCTTGGATAATGATTGGCTGGTGTGGTTGTCAGTCATCGGGTTTGGGACGGGGCCGGGGCCGGCTCGGAGCGGGCGGCGCTTCCTGCCCTTGTCGCTTCTCTCCGCCAGGGCCTTTCCTCTCTGCCACTTGTCCTAATTCAGCGGATTTGACAAAAGGACCTAGTTCAAACACCACGAAACCAGGTAATTGTTTCTAATCCCCTGTACTAGTAATAGTAAAACTGACCCCCTCGAGTAGGTTGTTATTTGCCTTTCTTGGACCCCCCGCTTTTCTCGACGCTGTGACTGATTTCAATTCATACGAAAGGTAGATTTTAAGGCCGCGAAGTTCAGTGTTGTGAGAGACTTTTTTCCTTTTGGACGTTTAATATAGTACTTGTTACCATTGTACGCTGTGCTATCGGAGTATTCCCTCAATTCTATCACGTAGAAGCGCCGAGATTTTTCCCTCCGTCTAACGCTGGGAACACCTATCCATTTTAATGGTAAAGGAAGTTTTTAAAAACAGAATATTTGTTCAGCATACCAACGAGAAAGCACGCAGCAGCAGAAATCGTTTATAAGTGTAAAATTGCCCCCCCCCCGCAGTCTTACGTTTCGATGTGAGGGTTTTGTGTACCCCAGATTCAGTGTTTCTCAGCATTATCTAAATCATTTGAGTCCTGGCCGTATTAGGATTTTTAACAAAGATTTCTTGTCGTACTCAATCATCCAGTTTTAGAGCTTGAACAACAACATTAGTACCCGTGGGTTTGGACTCTGTGTAGTCAGACTACGCTGATTTTCAAACGAAATGATCAGGGGACGGAAGTGGGGGGGCGGGTAGAGAGCCAGTTTTCCGCAGATACCCCGCCCCAATCCCCTACATAAGGGTAGTCCCCATTTGGGGGATTAGAGGCGCCATGGTATGCTTTCCAACTCGAACCGTTGTCTCTATCTACCGTGAAATGCTTCCACCATTGTCCAATGTGCTTAGAGTGAGCGCCCATCTTCCCACCGCTGTCTCACCCGAACAAATTAGTGGGGAAAGCAACTCTAGACTTCATGCTGCACTTGGCTGAGATCCTGCCTACGGGAGTCGGCCTTGTGTGTTCCCGCTTAAAATCAGAGCGCTAATTGGTCAAATGATCTAGGAATTATGCATTAAACTTAATGAGCTCCCTACTGCCATCTTGCTCCCTGTGCTGGGTGCCGTAAAAAGCGCACATTCTTCATTGGGTTTCGCCAAGTGGATTGTGCAATCTGATAATGATCAAAGTAGAGGCGCCTTTTGACAGTGCCTTGTGGAACGTGAGGAATCTTTATGGTCCATGAATGTAAAGAACAAGGCGGGCCCCTGGGAGACCCCATGAATCACTCGGGCATCCATGAATTAAAAGATTGTCTCTCTCTTTCCCCCCCCCCCCACCCGCCACTCGACCTACACCAACTCTGGCATAATGTGTCAAGTTATCAATTGATCTCAGTCGTAAGGCTAAAAATTTCAGTTTGGGAAGATGAAAGTATTGCGATAAACAGCCTGTTTAGGCCGTCAGTAGTTTTATTAAAGATGCGCATGGAATGTAAGGGAATTGGGTTGTTTTCTAAACCTGGGATGTCGCTTTTGTATTGGAAGGTCCTCTGTACTGAAGGTAGACGCCCGAAGTGAGACGCATTCGATGCGGAAGGTGAGATGAGAAGAAACGGTTCTCGGAGCCGGGACCCTATCTATATTGCGTCTGCTTTGAATTTCTCGCTTAAGTAGTGCAATATCGCTTATAGGGTTTCGGCTCTGTGTCCTGTCGCCACCCGCCAGCATTAAAAACAAACACGAAACCTGGACTACTTTGAGTAACCTCGCACGTGACGCTTGGCGCCGTTTGCGTTGTGTATCACTTGCTGTAGTGCAGAGCCTGTGATGGGCTACATTTCCCGCGCTGCAGCGGTTGTATACGGCCGGTAGGGGGCGGGTTCGAGCCCTGCGTTAACCGGAGCGGGGACTGGCTGAGTGGGTGGGCTCGGCTCTCGATTTGAGGTGGTCTGCTGCCTCTGTTCGACTCGGAGGCCCCGCTGGGCTGGTGCGGGAGGGACTGGATTTTTAACATTCCCCGAGTTTCATTGAAGTCATTTGCTAATCTAGACTTTTCCACCCTCTTTCTTTCTCCCTCCCTCCCCCGTACGGCTAAAGCGAAAAATGACCGGAAAAGCTTTGAACTCGCCAGCAGCTATTCCGCAAAACATCCGAGTCTGCAGTGAGGGGGAATAGAATTATTCTGCTAATTAAAGGGGGGGGGGAACAAATTGGGCCATAAATAGACACGGACTGTGAGTGAATTTGAGGTCGGCGAAGGGTTTCTGTTTCTAGTCTCGACTATTTTTTTAAAAAAAGAAGCCTATGGTCATGTTAGGTATTCAGTAACGAATGGCTAGGGCGTGGACAAGCTGGGTAACCGTGACTGGTTCCCTGCCCAGGCGCCTGGGGCTCTGTCACTATTGCGCTACTGTGTATCTAGCGCAAGCAGTGCAATATTGAAAGAGCGTCAGTCGCTTGACGCAAGCCCCACTCACTGGATTGAAAGGTCACCGGCGAAACACGGCCCGTCTACAGGAAAAGCAGAGCGGGAGCTGAACCCCCACGCGGGGTTAGGTGACCTGGGAACGGTTTGAAGTGACGAGGCGGAAGAATCTTTGACAAGGGCCATCATTTTTGCTCCGTTCCTATTTCATTGTAAGAATGCTCTGGTGGTGCGATGAAACGCCCTACATTCACAGCGACTGTTTTAATGGTCGCTTCTTGCCCCTCTCCCCTCCGGTTGGCACCGCCTTCGGGCCTGCTCACGTCTTGTCCAAAGGTGACCAAGCCGGGAGGGGACCGGTGGCTTTTGAGACCATGAGCACATGCTTTAAATTTCGCGGCAAACCGGCCGCGCCCTCCCGCCAGTCTTTGGGGCGGGTAGCGGTGCAATCAGTAAAGTTGCTGCACGGTAGCCGGAAGACGCGGGGTCGATCCTGATCCCGAGCGCCGCCCGCTGTTTGCACCTACTGCAAGTTTAACCGTGCACTGCTAAGGGAAGGGTTATGGCGTTTGGTGGTGGCAGATGTGGCAACAACAGCGAATGGCCGCCGCTGCCGAGCGGCCGGATCAGTTACAATCCGGACACTGATGGTCCACCCCCCCCCCACCCTCCTACCTAACTTTGACCGTGCACTTTATTGTAGTTGGGTTTGCCGAGGGCCCGCGCAAGGTTAGGAAACGGGCTCCGGGCAAGTGGGAGAGAGGCAGTCGCATAAGAAGGCGCGTTTGGGGGTGCTGGGGAGGGTGAAGAGAAGGGAAAGGGGCCTCGGCTTTTTCTTAAAAATTCACTGCCCTCCCGGGAGTTAGTGGTCATTCAGTATCCGCGCCAGCTGCCGGAATGTGGTAGCGGATTTTGAAATTCGGACGGGGTCAGGACCCCCGGAGGCCTGGGAGCAGTGCGGGGGCCGACCCTATCCCCAGCGGGCAACCAAACCACACCACACCACGGCCGGCTCACAATGTGGGCTTTGCAATGGCTCGTTTGTTTTTCTAAAATCAGCTCGGGATTCATTTTCAGAATTGGAGAGGGATGGGATGGACAATCAGGCGTGAAGCGATCGGCAAGAATTTGCGGTGCTGAATGGTGGGGGGAGGGGTGGAAGGGGGCTGTGATCCATTTAAACTCGCTCGGCTCAGTCGCTCTGCGAGTGGCCCCCTCCTTGTGGCTAGTGGGCGAGGTAGTGCGCCGCATGGTGCCACCTGGGGCGGGGCGCGGTCTCTATGCCCATGGTGAGGCCCACAGCCGGTGTCATTTAAACCGGGAAGCGAACACGTTAGAGCATCACACACGGGTGTTCCTGAGAAGGACCGTGCTTGGCATCGGTCTAGCTGGATCACTGAGGGACCCTCTAACCTACACCTCCGATACTTGTGGCGTGAACGAGCAGGCTCCGGGAGTAGGG
The DNA here is from genome assembly GCF_030028105.1 of Mobula birostris. Classification (NCBI taxonomy): domain Eukaryota; kingdom Metazoa; phylum Chordata; class Chondrichthyes; order Myliobatiformes; family Myliobatidae; genus Mobula; species Mobula birostris. The sequence goes on from NC_092400.1 coordinate 2,921,785, forward strand.
CTGCAGAGCTCGCACAGTCTCCTCGGCTTCCCTTCACCTGTGCGGGCTCCACTATTACCAATCCCTCACTGGCTGGCCGCCGGCCGATTCGGCACGTCGCACTAAGCACCTTGCCCCCCCCCCCCCACGCACACACTTTCCAGTCCAGCCTCCACCGCCCCCGCAGTCCTGAACCCTTCACAACGCACTGCCGTGTTTGCGCAGGTAGTTCTGGGGGGAGGGGTGGGGCAAGGCGCAAACAACCCTCCCAAGCCAAAATACGTGGTGGGAACAGATCGAGACCTCTAGAATGCCGTGCGCAGGGCGGCAAGATGTTCGTCAATCGCTTCCGAAATCCTCAATGCCCCTCTATCCAAGTTGCAATCTCAATCTCATTCCTTGTAGTGTACCCCCCACCCCCCTATCGTGGGAGTCTATTCGGTCCGTCTCGCATGCCTAGGCTATTTGATGGAACCTCACGAGTTAATTTAAACCAATACTCATCCCTGTTTCATCCATACTAACCCCCAGACGCAGTACCTGAAGCCAGCTTTGAAAGACCCTTCTGGGTCATGACTGAATGTGATTACTAGCCACCAGCCGACAGTTTCGCCCTCACTGAATAGCCGCCTTGATTTTGTATCAAATACAAGAAAACCGGCCAGTTTAGGCAGTGTACTCAGGTCGGTCTCATCCTTCGCACCCGCTTTGAAAAATCACGTTCCATTTTCTCCGAAGCTTTCTGTAATATGCCATCCAGTGCAAAGTACATTTATTATCCAAGTTCATATATCTCGCAAAATTCATGTAGAACGGTGAAATACAATAGAATCAACGAAAAACTATACACAAGACTCGCAAACAGCAGAAATTCTGCAGATGCTGGAAATTCAAGCAACACACATAAAAGTTGCTGTTGCGTTCACCAGCAACTTTTATGTGTGTTACACAAAGACTCGTCATCAGTTATAAAAGACGGTGTAAAATGGGAATAATAAAAAAAAGGTCAATCAGTAATATTGCACGCTGGTCCATGGGTTGTGGAATCAGTGCAAAGGGTGATGATACCTAGGCTGGCTCAGCAGCCTCAGGGCTGCGTGATACAGGGCGCGAGGCTGCAGTTCCTGCTCTCCGGAGAGAGCATAGCCCCCTCTCGTTGGGGTCTGACCAAAGACTTGTAAATATTTATTATAGCATTAGTGGTAGCGCGCTTGCTTATTAATACAGCAAACATGTTTTAAGCAGATTTGCAACGCTGTCTTCTAACGTTTGCACGGTCTTCCCGAAATGCACATTAAAGGAAGCGATTGTGTTCCTGGAAACTTTGACAGCTCTGAATCCCTTTTGTTCTGACCATCAATCAGGGCCAGAAAATGGACCACGGACACTGACTGAACAATGCGCATTAGGGACGAGCCCTTCGACCTCTCAATCCTGTTCAGCCATTCGAGGCTGATCCTGCCTAACATCAGCTCCGCTTTCCCGCCCACCGGCTGTAACCTTTCACCCCAGTGTTTAAACTGTTAGCTACATCTGCTTCAAAATACTCAGCCGCAGTTACAGAAAGAAGAATTCCAAAGAATGCGACTATGAGGTAAAAACAAATGTCCCCTTCCCTGACATCCTTTTTTGTGAGCAGAATCATCGGCCAATTCAAGTCACTCACGTTATACGCGTGATGGCCACGTAAATTCCAGACGTCCTTAAGCCACGTTGTGCATAACCCTTATACCCACAAATATCGACATTAAATTGAATAATTGGTATCAAGATCACTTTTTTTTTGCTTTATCTGGACTTTCCGCCTGCGTAGTTAACTTGCATTGTTTGCGCTTTTTCCACGTTGCTTTTGGTTTTTATTTTACTTAGGTATTAACTTGGACAGTCATAGCACAGCTGATGTCCCATTTCTTGCTGAATGTTAGGGGGCAACATCGACCCAAGTCAAGAGAGCGTTGTAACAGTTCGTTATGCCTACAGAATTTGGTCAGGAGTGCTGGGAACCACTCACAGCAATACGAATGAAAGGATAAATATCGCAGTATTCTATCATTTTGCTAATTCATCTGAGAAGCCGGCACGGAAAAGCAACATCGAGTAGAGCCCCCATAGGAAGGAGTGAGGTGGCAGAGGACCCGTTCTCATGACACCGCGCATTTTCTGCATTAAAGCAAATTCCAGTAGATTAAAAGCCTGTTCTCAGTACAGATCACAACACGGGCAGTCCCCGTAACTTGTTTGTTGGCCACCTGGGTGGGGGGGTGAGGCGAAACATTAAATTGCATCGAGAAGGACGGCGCTCGGGATACTTCCTCGCCCGTCGAAGAACATTTGATTCACACTAATTCCACAACTTAATTTCAAATGAAGCCTTCCCCAATCAGGAGAGCAAACAGTGGGTGTGATCTCCAGGCTGAATTTTTGACTGACGGGACCCAGCCAGGAACTAAAAATACAAACATTCCGATTAAATAAAATTACAAGTGTTGCCTGTTACCTTTCTAAATTGGCTAAAATTGTATACGATGAGAACGAAGCGATAGTGGATTTTCCCATCTTCTTTGTAACGCCACCCACCATGATCTTCAAATGTAGGCGGGGTGGGTAGAGGGGATAGTCAAAGGAGGTAATATGGTCGCAGATACATACAAGACCCCAACCAAGCCAGGCAGATAATCTGAAAAGGTTCAGCGGCTTTGTATGTGTTGGTGCTGCAGTATGAGTGATGCTGGCCTGCGTTTTTGAAAGGTTAACCACGAGGCCGAGTAACTTGATGTGGACCACAAGCAAGAGAAAATCTGCAGATGCTGGAAATCCAAGCACACACACAAAATGCTGGAGGAACTCAACAGGTCAGACAGTGTCTATGGAAAAGAGTACAGTCGACGTTTCGGGCCAAGACCCTTCATCAGGACTGGTCTCGGGTCGAAACGTCGACTACTCTTTCCATAGATCCTACCTGGCCTGCTGAGTTCCTCCAGCATTTTGTGTGTGCTACTTGATTTGCATCGCTGTCCTTTAAATATGCCATCTTCTTTCGCTTTTCTCTTTAGGACGTTGGCCTATCCTGTGCCTCACCATCAACTGGTAAATCCTTTAGCTGAATAAGACCTGATTTAATTGGTGACATCGGTTAGACTTCAAACCATCGACAGTGGTAACCGTTGTATGTATGTAGAAATCAAAGCGACCATAAATAAAAATTAGTATTTTAATTGGCATCTAATTTTATAAGGTAATCGAACCACACCTGTCAGGATGATATGATTTTATCACGGATCAACTTTATTGGCCATATATATTTACATATATCAGGAATTTGCTGTGATGCACTGGCGCGACATACAACATTCAACAATTATAAGAACAAATAATTATATGAAACCTTAGCGAATAAAGTTTGTATATAGAATAAATATTCATATATTTACAATGTAAACCAGCATTAAAAAGTAGTTTACAGTGCAGTGGCTAAGGTAATAGGAACGGGTCACTTAGAAGGGTTGATCAGATTAACTGCCGGGGGAAGACGGTACAGGTATTACCGTATTCTGTTGTACATGTATCATCCTGGATCTCCAATGTATCTTACGATAATGTAGTTTTCTCTATAACAATGAAATGACTACAAACAAAATAAAACTGTTTCAGTGTGATTATTGGATAGTGCGGTACTATAGCAACGTGGGTCAATATGAGTTATTTGGATTGTGGTAATGTAAAACCCGGGATGTTGCTTAAATTCCACTTTGACCGATAGGAAACAGGTCAAAACAATCAAATGAACGTAAAATATTTTTTAAAGCTACCATTAGAAACTACTGGACAGTAAAAACTATATGTTTCATTAATTCCCTTGGGAAGAAAATTCGCTAACTTGCCCGGACTAGCCAACGTTTGATTCCATTGTGCTTTTCTGTCGCATGTTATTGAAAACCTTCAGAAACTGGACCATGAATTGGCTGAGCGAACGGCTTAATTCAGAGGACGAATAAACGCGATAGATTTGCAGAGCCAAAAATGCTTAAAGAACAAAGAAAAGTTTAACGATCGGAAACCAAAACTGCAGATACTAAAAATCCGAAATTAAAAAAATAACACAACGCGGGAAACACTCAAATGGTCGGGCAGCATGTGTGGAGAGATTAAAATACCAGAGGTCGCCGGACCTTTATGTGCTCTGTGAACTGCACGCAGCTGCCAAGGTTTGGCAGAAGTCCCATATGGAGAACAATTTTAACACTTTATTGAGCCTATGCAAACTTATGCAATTATACAGCGAAATATACAACGTGACTGCCAGTTCCACGCACAACAAATTTGATTGGTTTTTAAATCTGGGAAATTAAAAATGATGTAATTTTAAAAGAACGCGAAGCCCTGGGCTTTAAAACAAGAGTTGATTGATTGACATCCAAGAGGAAAGTAAACTAGCTGTTCCTACCTATCCTGCCCCATGTCTGACCCCGACCCCGACCCCGATCCTACACACTGATTGACAGGAACCCCTTCTTTCATGTGGCCGATCTTAAAACGGAACGGCGATGAATGGGCAGTTAAACGACGATCAGCAGACACCACTTCCTCAATAATGAATCTAAAAACACACCTCTAGATGATTTCAACCCAACTCTAGAGACACCGGAGATAATTATCGGTCCGTAACCCGATCTGCAGCTCAATCGTTAACAGCCAATGAAAATAAAGTACTTAAACGTCAACGTGTCTTTAATTTGTCTGAATATCGCCCAATAACTTTGCTCGAGCTGTCAGGCTTCAAACGGATTGTCAGGAGATGCACATTTGTGGAAGGAGGGGACCACACGAAGCCCCTCTTCTCAAGTTACAGGCCGGATCTTGTCAATTTTAGACCCCCGATTTAGTCACGGGCATCTGCAGTTGCTGGAATCCGGAGCAACACACAAAGAGCTGGAGGAACTGAGCGAGCCTAGCCGCATGTGCGGATGCAAATGGCTCTCCCGAAACGTCGATTGCCCAGTTCCCCTCCTTAGATGGTGACTGGCCTGCCGAGTTCCTCCAGAGTTTTGTTCTGCTGGGACCCAGGATGCCAGTCGTTTTCCCTCCTCCGGGAAGCGGCAGGGAGAGTGGATCATTCAACGTCACCTCGCCTGCTCAGCCTGCAAACAACACCAGAGCTGATCTTGCATCTCGGCGTTACTAAACCCTTTAACGCATCTGCATTTGTTCCTTTCTGTCACAGCCTTTACCCCCGTCCATCTAGAGTATTCCGCTCGCAGCGGCGCCTGACTGATTGTTAACCCGGGCCGGTCCGCGCACAAAGCGAATCCGCCCGCTTCACTGGAGGAGGAAAACACGTCAATGTTTCCCGACTCATTACACCTGGGAGAGAAATTATTTTTTTTTAAGTTTTCGTCTAAAAGCTAGCAACGGTTTCCAGCCGCGAATTACACATTACCGCTGCTGGTTTCTCATTACATGTGTATTATCACGTGGACCCAGCGAGCTCCTGTCTTTGCGAATAAAAAAAAATACACTGGAAGACCGCTACATTTTAAAATGCAGATTATATATCAGTGCCGAGGAGAACGAACTCCGAGGGGAGAGAAAGGGACGTTGCGTGCTCTCCTGGAGAAACGTGCCGAGAACAACGGACCCACATTACCACACCTCTTCGGCTGCCATCGCTTTTAAAGAGCGGAGTCTGCCGGGATTCATTATGAATTGACAATATTAATGAATCAGAGGGATGGAGGGAAATTGTAAAGCGGAAGTTTCGCACGCTAATGGACCTGGTATGTGGTGATGTCATGTTCATTGCTGCTTTCTCAGTTCCAGTCACTCTTCAACAATGTTGGTTTGCCTGATGAGAGTTGTGTAGAGTACAGTCCGATATCCCCTCGCACTCATCTGTGTGTTCTCTTGTTTTTGTTTCTTTTACTTTTGGAGCCTTAAGCCTTAACTGCTAGCTAAAACGAGACGTGGGCAGGAAGAACATTCGCTCAGCTGAGATAGGTCTGTAAAGTTAAGGCAGGTTAATCGAGCATTGTAACAGGGCAAGAACATGCACTGTTGTGTGTTGCTCATACTACCGTGCTCTGAGACTGGAGAGAGTCTGAGGGCATACACTAATCCATGTTGGTCATAGAATCATAGAGTACTACAGCGCAGAAATAGGTCATTCAGCCCATCTAGTCTCTGCTGTCTAGTCCCATCGGCCTGCACCTGGACTATAGCCCCCTCAGACTCCTCTCATTCATGTACTTAATCAAATTCCTCTTAAATGTTGAAATAAATCGGACCCACATCCACCACTCTGCTGGCAGCTCTTTCCACACTCACACCACCTTCGGAGTGAAGTGGTTCCTCATCAGGCTCCCCTTAAGCATTTTGTATTGCACCTTTTTCTCATGACCTCTAGTTCTAGACTTACTTACTCTTAGTGGGAAAAGTATTTACCCTATCTGTACCCCTCATAATTTTGTACTCCTCTATCAAATCTCTCCGCATTCTCCTACACTCCAGGGAACAAACTACTAACCAATTCAACCTTTCCCTACAACTCAGATCCTCAAGTCCCAGCAACATCCCTGTAAATTTTCTCCATACTCTTTCAATCTTTTCCTGTAGGTAGGAGATGTTGAATTCAGACCCTAGTGATGAAACTTTGAACAGCAGGAAGTTAAAGCTGGGCGGGTCTCTGGGCAAGGTTATTCTTGTTCAGCAAGACTTGTCTCCTTGCTCAGTGAGTCCAATGTGTTTCATTAATGTTCCATGAGTGGGTTCTCATTAAGCACATCTTCAATTTGTATGCTCTTCCCACTGCTCTCACCAAAAGTGCATTAATTGAACCTCAGATGCTGTCTGATTGGCTACAAAAACACACCCAGTGTTTCGTGTGCATTGCTCTGGATTTACATCATCTGAAGAATCTCTTGTGTTAATTGAACAAGGTCTGACACATTGCTCTTTGCACCATCTGTAAAATGAATCAAGCAACTCATCCTCAACACCTACCAAATCCTCAAATGAGGAAGATGAGGGCTGCAGAGGCAAGGAAGCAACACGGTTTCCAAGTTACAAACAACATTGATTTGAAAAACAGTTCTTCCGTTCATGAACTTGCTACATTACAACTCTGTCGAATTGCCCCCACTATACATTTCAGAAGCAGGCTCACCACCAGCACCTCGAGGAGTATAAGGAATACATTTTAAACACAGACTTTTCCATCAGTCGCCTGATTCCACAAATAAACTAAAAATAAATTGGAACACATTCACCAAATTATAATACTTTTGGGCATTGAAATAAGGACACACATAATATGTGCAAACATCTTCAAAGGACAAACTAACTCAGTAAGGGCATTCAAAATAAGATAAGGCACACTAATATTGGATATGCTCATCAAACTATAGATACTGAGTCAGGACCCTCAACCGAGTTTCATCACAGTTGCTAAGAAAAAGATACAGACTAAGTAACATTATACCTACTATCTGTGTTGAGGTTACACACACTCAACAAGACGATATTCATTCAATACTGCTATACTCACTAAATGAAGGGGCACTGGTTAATACAGTGAGGCATGACTGAAGTATGGATATTAAGTTAATATTAATTCACTAAGCAAGGATGTAAATTATGTTAGGAAACACGCATTGACACATTGAGCAAATCACATTTACTAATCAGGAGAGCCAAACTGATCTAGAACTCTAAATGAACAAGAATGAGAAACCATGGGCACCCTCACCAAATAAGGATACAGTATATTAATAGGTATATTGATCTTGGACACAGTAGTTGCTAAGATGAACTAGACTAGAGCACGTACACAGAGCTAGGCCACACACACACACACACACACACACAGACGGACAGACACACACATGCACATGTGCAAACACACACACACAGACACACACACACACACACACACACAGTTAAAACACAGACACAGACACACACACACACAGATTCACATATGCACATATATAGTTCACACATAACTGCACACAAACAGAACATTAAGACTCCCTGAGCAAAGGCAGACTCGGTGAACAAAGAATGTTTCTCTGAATTCAAAGCAATTCTGTGAGTAGTAAAAAGAAAAATCTCTGTCAAAAACAGTGGGCCAGCAACACTGAACTGGACAGACTTATTTAACACAGGACAAGAAACACAAGCAGAAACAGTTTGCTCTGCCATTGCTAATCTCAGCACTACTTCCCTGCACCAGCAACATGCACCTTTATTCCCCAAATATCAAAAACTCTATCAATCTCTGTCCTGAACAAATTCAGCAGCTGATCCTCCACGGCCCTCCTTGCTAGAGAATTCTAAACTCACTACCTCCAGGTGAACACATTTCTTTTCCTCTCAGCCCTGAATAGCTGACACTTTATTTTGCGACTACGACCCAATCTGTAGAGATCCCGGCTAAGGGAAACACCGTTGGTGCACCCTCCCAGTGAAGCTCTGTTACAATTTTTTTCTATTTCAAAGACATCACCTCTCACCTTTCTAAACTCTGCTCCGCAGAGCTGTGATCTTTCTGACTTTTTCTACTGAGGTCCATTGGCCAGAAAGTTTCAAAGTTTTAACCATTAAATTAACACATTCTATACAATACTATTCCTTATTGTAATTTTTACAGATCCACTAATTTAAATAGTATAATGAAATAATGCTCCTCAGTAAAAAAAAATGGAAAATATGTACAATTAAATAGGAAATGATGCACTAATTCTTTTAGGAATAATGTTAATGTATTTATTAAACATTATGCCACTCTCTAGGCTAAAACACATTCACCTACAGTCTTTAACTTTCTCTCTCTCTCTTTACTTCTTTCTCTGTCTCTCTTTCTTTCTGTCTCTCTCCTTTCTTTCTATCTCTCCTCTCTCTCTCACACAAACACAGACACACACACACAGCCTCACTGCCTCTCCCCTCACTTCCCACCACCTCTGCTCACTGTCCCTTTGAGGAACTTATAGTCCTCTCTGTCCCTGAACTTCCGGGTTTTCTCCTCCGACCACTGCCCCTGCCCCTGATCTCTTCATTGACCATCTCCTATCCCACTCTTCTTCTGAGCATAGCTGCTCATGTTCCCAGCCAAGCTCTGACCCCTGCTGCCAGCTCCCACTTCCTGAGCACATTGTCCCAGATTCCTTTACACTAGAATGGACTGTCTTTCTTTGTGCTAATTGTGCTCTTTTTTGTAAACAAATGTGATAATTTATGTTTATTTAATCTTTCTCTTGTAATTTCTGCTTCCGCGATGCCATTGCAAGTAGAATTTTATTGTGCTTGTGACCATGGCAATAAACTCAATATATTACACACCTCGATTAGAGAGTCAGAGAGTGGAACAGCACAGAAACAGGTGCTGTTGCCCACTGAGTCCAACTCACTTACCTTAACCCTACATTCCCATCAACTACCCCCAGGTTCTATCACTCACCTAAGCTAAGGGTAATTCACAGTGGCTGATTAAGTTACTAACCTGCATGTTTTTGTGAAGGAGTAAGACACTCAGTCATCAGAAGGAAACACACATGGTCGCAGGGAAGACACGCAAACTCCACACAGACAGTGCCTGGCATCAGGATTGAACCTGGGTTCTGGCACTGTTAGGCGGCAGCTCTACTAGCTCACCCAGATGAACAACATCTGGGACCCCACCGTTGATCCCTGCAGCACTTCATTGCCAATAGTTTTCTGACCCAAAAACAACTTGTTCATTTCTACTGTCCTCTCTTCATTAACTCACCCTCATTTTGACATCAGCACATAGCACAATCCTATCCTATGTGATGTCATTTTATTTAATAACCTCAAGTAAGCCACTTTATTAGAGGGCTTCCAAAAGTTAATTCCCTGGTATGCAAGACAGATTTTGCACTGTACCTTGGTACATGTGACAATAATAAACCAACACCATTACCAATAGGAGAAAATCTGCAGACGCTGGAAATCTAAGCAGCACATACAGAATGCTGGAGCAACTCAGCAGGGAGCGCGACGCGCAGAGTCAAATATCGCTGTGATGATTGTACGTTCTGGTATCAATTGTTTGGCGACAATAAAGTATAAAGTAAAGTAAAGGTCAAGCAGCATCTATGGAAAAGAGTAAACAGTTGATGTTTCAGGCCGAGACCTTTCATCAGGACCAATACCAATATAAATAGTTTCCCATTTTCTATTCTGCAAGTTACAGTCACAAAAACCCCAACAGGTTTGACAAAGGTAATTAGCCTTTCATCAATCCATGTTGTCTCAGTCCAGTCCTATGTTGCTTTCTAAGTGGAAGGGCAGCCTCGCTGAAAAACTGCCCTTGTGAGCGTTGACCAGGAAAGTGAGACTGGACAGTGCACATATGGTGAGCTGGTGCAATGTCATTGAACAAGGGCACTCTCTGTGAGATCCATTTTCAGACTGGTCGGAACAAATAGATACCCATGAGATCCTACAGAACAGAACTCAATGACAGAGAGCAACTTTTAAAGATTGATAGGCACTTTTGTGATTGGTTGGCTGACACCAGAGAGGTCCAACCAGCGGTGCTCAATACATACTTTGTATAATTTATATGGATGGTTTAAAGTTAATTGTAGAAGGCACGATAAAGAAGATTTCAGATGATATAAAAATTGTCTTGTTGTTTGACAGTGGGCAGTAAAGACTGCAGGGACATCAAATTGTCCTGGTCAGTAAACAGAAACATGATGAATGGAACTAGCTTGGAGAGGTTTGGAGTGGCACATAGAGCCGGCGGTCGACCCACTGGCTTTCAGAATCAGCTGCCTGGGTTTGATCCTAATCTGGGTTTTCAGAACCAGCAGCCTGGGCTTGATCCTAATCTGGGTTTTCAGAACCAGCAGCCTGGGTATAATCCTAATCTGGGTTTTCAGAACCAACAGCCTGGGCTTGATCCTAACCTGGGTTTTCAGAACCAGCAGCCTGGGTATAATCCTAATCTGGGTTTTCAGAACCAGCAGCCTGGGTATAATCCTAATCTGGGTTTTCAGAACCAGCAGCCTGGGTATAATCCTAACCTGGGCTTTCAGAACCAGCAACCTGGGTATAATCCTAATCTGGGTTTTCAGAACCAGCAGCCTGGGCTTGATCCTAATCTGGGTTTTCAGAACCAGCAGCCTGGGCTTGATCCTAATCTGGGTTTTCAGAACCAGCAGCCTGGGTTTGATCCTAACCTGGGCTTTCAGAACCAGCAGCCTGGGTATAATCCTAACCTGGGTTTTCAGAACCAGCAGCCTGGGCTTGATCCTAATCTCAGGTGTGTGTGGAGTTTGCACATTCTCCCTGTGACCACATGGATTTCTCCGAGATGATCTGGTTTCCTCCCACATCGGAAAGACGTGTGGAGGATTTGCAGGGAGTTGTATCCATAGCTCAGTCCATCAAAAAACCCATCCTCCCTCCACTGATTGTGTCGATACCTCTTGCTGTGTGGGGAAGTAGGCAACATCGTCAAGGACCCGTCCCACTCCACTCACTCCCACTTCTCTTCTCTCCTATTAGGCAGAAGGCACAAAAGCTTGAGAGCATGAACCAGCTTCTGTCCCATTGTTATCAGACTCTTACAGTAAAGATCAACTCTTGATCTGTCGATCTACTTCATCATGGCCCTAGCTGTCTACCTGCAGTGCACTTCCTCTGTAACTTACAACATTCTGCATTCTGTCTCTTGTTTTCTTTTGTGCAACCTCAGTGTACTACTGTATATATGTACAGAAGTCTTTCACTGTATCTCAGCACATGGGACATTAATAAATCAGTTATCAATTACTAAGTGAAGGTTACTGCCCATTATGCTGCTGGCATCTGGAGCATCTAGGACCTCCATCTCTGGTGGTGTTCAGGGATTCCATTGTCATGTCGGTAGGTTCCACTCGGTTTTCACCACTGTCAGTCATGTAAGTCCCGGGTGGAGACTCAGGAATATCATCACACTCAGGTGTAGAAGGATTCTTCATTGCTGTTTCCCTAACAGTTTTGTTTTACCAGTGAGGGTTGTTAACCCTCAGCTGAACCCTGAACCTGGAGGACAGGTGGACCACTCTCAGTCTGGACTCGACCCTTGGACCTGTCTGGCATGGGTGACCCTACCAAGAGCCAAGTTATACAGCCCTGACTCCAGCCAACGTAGCTCTCTGGCTCATTGAGGCACACAAACCTCCACACCACGACAAGGTTGTGCTCCTCTCGGAGGACTATGTGTATTTTAGGGAACTATGTGGCCCTAATGTACAGATGAGTGGTGGAATCTAAGGGGGACTTGATGGGACGTGGAGAAAATAAAATAGGATTAATGAAGGAGGAGTGTAAATGGGATGTTGTCGGTCAGTGTGAATTTGGTAGGCTGAAGGGACTCTGTGATTTTGTGACAAAGTGCTGGATATTTCATTTGGGAAGTTGTAACATGGCAAGAGAATACAGATTAAATGGGAGAACAGTGAGAGGAGGGGAGCATTTATATTCACAGATCCATAAAGATCATAGGACAGGTGCATAAAGTGGTTATGAAGGTTTATAGACGGCTCCACTTTATAGACAAAGGCAAAGATTATAACAGCAGTGACATTATGCGAGAAATATCTAAAACCTTAGTACAGGATATAGTCCTGGACAGCACATTACAAGAAAAATATAATTTCACAGGGGAGGCTGCAGAGGAGTTTTATGAGGCTGCTGCTTGAACTGGAAAACTTTAACTCCGATGGACGATTAGATAACCTAGTTGCTTTCTCTGGAAGAGAGAAGGCTGAGGGGAGACTTACATGAGGTGTATAAATGTATGAGAGGTTCTGTTAGAGCAGATAGGGGGGACTGTTTTCACTCAGGTGAAGGGTAAAGACACAGGGGGTGCAGATCTATAGTAATTGTTAGAATGATTGAAGGTAAGATGAGGAAAAAGTTTTCACTTACAGGAAGACGCCTGGAAGGCTGCGAAAACAAGAACCTGAACTTTGAAGTTTATTGAAGGAGCCGTGATCGGCCGAGAGCTGGAAAGTGGAATTGGTAAAGCTGGCTCTCACTGGGCCAGAACAGATATAATAGGCCGAATGGCCACCTTCCAGATTTTCTCAGGAAGTATTTGCAAAGCAGGAGCAAACACCAGGTAAGGGCACAATTTGCACTGAGCAATGCATGTTAGAAGTTTACTCTTTAACCTATTTTGTCTGTAACAACTCTGGAAGAACAAAAAAATCAGTTCTATCATTTTTTATTAAAGTACTTCTCAATTCTCTGCTGAGTGTGACCAGCAAAAACACTTACATCATTCTTGTAATTCATGACACCAACAACTCTTGTGTACAAAAATACTCTACAATGTAACTGATGTCCCTTCATCTTGCACCACCTTCAAAACCTCTCCATGTATCCTAAGGTGTAGTACCTAGGATTTAATATTCCTCGGAAGGTTGAGCCTGCATTTTAGAAATATTCAGTATAACAGCCCTGCCTCTTTAGTCCATGCATTTGTTAATAAAGTCATGAGACACTAATGGCATTTTGGCAGACCTCTTGGTTTATCAGGGCAGCTTCTGAGCAATGTCCCCTCTAATTTGTAATGACCAGAGTGCACAAAAATCTTCTGCTGTGCATTTTTTTTACCCAGTGACAACAACATGTGCGCACCGAATTTTATATAGAGAAGTATTCATTTTAACAGCTAGCAAAAAATTATCAAAAGAACTTTGATCTCCTCTGGGTTTGATCGCTTTTGCTCTTGTTTATCTGCACTCTCACAAAACACACGTAGCTAGCCTGTAGTGGGTAATGAAGGATTTTTTCGCCAGAGCTTCTGCATGCCGTCCATATATGATTTGCTTGCTAAATGATGCTTTAAAAAGTCATGTTTCCAAATATCACTCCACTTCTTCCCACTTGCAAATTCTCCAGCAACTTTAGCATCGTGACAATACACGCAGGTAACACAAGTTTCTGTATTGTACATAAATATTTCTCGTAGCTGCATGCTCCTGACCTCATGAGCTTTCACTGTAGCAGTTTCTATTGTTTCTTTAAGCCATTCCACTTTAAATGAACCAGCAGTTCTTTTGCACTTTATTCCCTTTGCTAACTCCATGTTGTCTGCATCAGAAACCAGAAAAGGAAATGTGATTGTGTACGATCATGAAGTATACTTACCATGCCAATGAGGTAGAGGGTGACAATCTTTTGTGCGCAGTTTAAATTCCTTCCTAGTAGCAAATGATGTGTCCACGTGCACATGTGCACACCTGAGAGGGAACATTGCTTCTAAGGTCTCTGAGTTGCTGCAATCCTTTTAACATAATAGAAACATAGAAACATAGAAAATAGGTGCAGGAGTAGGCCATTCAGCCCTTCGAGCCTGCACCGCCATTCAGTATGATCATGGCTGATCATCCAACTCAGAACCCTGTACCAGCCTTCTGTCCATACCCCCGATCCCTTTAGCCACAAGGGCCATATCTAACTCGCTCTTAAATATAGCCAATGAACTGGCCTCAACTGTTTCCTGTGGCAGAGAATTCCACAGATTCACCACTCTCTGTGTGAAGAAGTTTTTCCTAATCTCAGTCCTAAAAGGCTTCTCCTTTATCCTCACACTGTGACCCCTCGTTCTGGACTTCCTCAACATCGGGAACAATCTTCCTGCATCTAGCCTGTCCAATCCCTTTAGGATTTTATACGTTTCAATCAGATCCCCCCTCAATCTTCTAAATTCCAACGAATATGAGCCTAGTCGATCCAGCCTTTCATCATATGAAAGTCCTGCCATCCCAGGAATCAATCTGGTGAACCTTCTTTGTACTCCCTCTATAGCAAGAATGTCTTTCCTCAGATTAGGGGACCAAAATACCATTTAGTTCTCAATGCCTGTCCTCTCTCTTTGCACCTATGCATCATCATCATCATCTAGCTGCTCAAATTTCATTCATCGCACATGATTGCACCGCTTTCTCATCTACAACTTTCTAACATAGACTACTACTCTCTTTCCTGTTTGTAACACTTGGGAGTTTCTTTCACCTGAAGAGTTTGAGGTAATGTTCTTCTTGCCCAAATTCTGGTCAATAATCTACGTCAAAAGAAATGGTGGTCCCTGTGCTGACCGAAAGGGAACGGCATTCTGCATTTACCCACTTTGGAAAACAACTATTCACTTACCCCCACTGTCTATTCTTTAATCATTGTTTTATTATTGAGATTGAATTTTGCTATGTATCTTTTGGAAGTCTATGTACAAAATTAGCTGATCCCGTTGCTTAATTCATCAGCAATCTGATCATTCAATCAAACCCTTGCATGAATAACTTTATGCTAATTTTCATTTATTGACTCATATTTTTCCAAATACTTATTGTCTTATTTTCATTGACTGACTGCAAAAGTTTACATCCTCGTGATGTAAGATGTTGGGCTTTAAACTGCTCTGACACACTCTCCAGTAAGGACTGAAATATCATGACCTGAACTTCTGTAAGCAAGTCAGCTCTTGAGGATATCAGGAAGGAGGCGCAGGAGCCTCAGGTCCCACACCACCAGGTTCAGGAACAGTTATTACCCCTCTACCATCAGGTCCCACACCACCAGCTTCAGGAACAGTTATTACCCCTCTACCATCAGGTTCCACACCACTAGGTTCAGGAACAGTAATTACCCCTCTACCATCAGGCCCCACACCACCAGATTCAGGAACGGTTATTACCCCTCTACCATCAGGTCCCACACCACCAGGTTCGGGAACAGTTATAACCCCTCAACCATCAGGTCCCACACCACCAGCTTCAGGAACAGTTATTACCCCTCTACCATCAGGTCCCACACCACCAGGTTCGGGAACAGTTATTACCCCTCTACCATCAGGTTCTTGAACCTGTGTGGATAACTTCACTCACTTCAACACTCTACAATCCATGGACTTACTTCCAAGGACTCTACAACTCTTGTTCTCAGTATTATTTATTACTTATTTATTATTATTTGATAGTCTGTCTTTGCACATTGGTTTAGTCCATCTTTGTGTGCAGCTTTTAAATGATTATATTGTGTTTCTTTTAATCTATTGTGAATGCCCGCAGGAAAATGAACCTCAGGATAGTATAGAGTGAGTTATATGTACTTTGATGATAAATTTCCTTTGAACTTTAAACATACAGAAATACTCAGTGACTGCTTTATTAAGTACGTTCTGTATGTTCACTCACTGACCCATTGAACGTTGTTCTATGCTCATTTCCGTATCTCTCAGAGATAGTCAGATCATTGGCGTTTTTGTGGGCTTCTATCCTATTAGTAGAACTACCAGCATTAAGTAAATGTCCTGTTTATTTTTTTACCCCATCCAATACCACCACAACTTCTTATACTGCTTCACTGGCAAAAAAGCTGTTTCTCCAGCGGAGGTAAGTCTCTGCTGAAAGTGCCAGTCCTGATCTCCGACTCTGCGGGGACATTTTTCTTTGGTTCAAATGAACTGCAACCTTCCCTTGACTACCCATTCACTATTTGTGAGCATATTAAAATGCCATAGCTTTATTAATAAACAAATGGAGTACAAAAACAAGGAAATTACGCTAAAATGCAGATTAGATGTTCTGAGGAACGTTAAATTGTGGGTCAGCATCACTTTAGGGTGTACACATGGGACCATGGTGCCAAATAAATGGACCAGGATGAAGTTACACCACTTAAAGGAAGATCCTTTTTTATTCACAGAGATGTTGATGCTTGGAATTCACAGCTGAGGAAAAGGGATGGAAGCATGTTTGCTCATTACATTCAGCTCAGGATAATATGATTAATGCAGCTTTAGAGTGGATGGATTGTTAGTACAGACTTGAGCCGAGGGGCCTGTTTCCAATTTCTCTCTCTCTCTCTCACACACACTCTCTCTCTGTAACTCTCTATCTCTCTCTATATATCTCACCCTCACTCTTAGTCTCTCTCTCTCTCTCTCTATATATATATATATATCTAACTCTCTCTCACTTTCTCTATTTCTCTCTCACACACTCTGTCCCTCTCTGACACTATGACTCTCGGGTCCCTTTTATTTCTGTCCCTAATTCATTGTCATATTTCCCTTTGTGAGTTCAGCACAAACTTTCCATAATCAGTGACTTTCTACTGTATCACAAACTTTTAATTGTCAATAACCTGCTTGGTATAATTTAATTTATAATTGGTCCTGACGAAGGGTCTCGGCCTGAAACGTCGACTGCAGCTCTTCCTACAGATGCTGCCTGGCCTGCTGCGTTCACCAGCAACTTTGATGTGTGTTGTTGGTATAATTTAAACCTCTATCTTCAGTCATCTTGAGAGCTCCAGCTTTGCTTGTCCCTCTATTCTCTCTTAGAGGAATTAGTTATCTGTTCAAGGATCTTTAAGTGGTAAGAGCAAACAGTATCTCTTTAAAGGTACTGTTCCCCTTCCCATTTCACCTACATCAAACAAACCCCCTGAGATTGAATCTCCTTCAGCTAAGTATTTTTCATCCTTTCTTGTTTGATCTTTAAACAACAACACACTGCTAACTCTTCCCCGTGTATCCCTCCACACAATGTAATGTCTGTTTTTCAACACGAGATCCATCACTTTGACCTCATGAACCAGGAAAATTATTGACCAAAGAAATTCTCCAGCCCAGATTTCAGAAGCTTCTTCCCTTCTTTGTACATTACACTTCAACTGGAGAATGTCTGAAAACTCATTCTCACTAAATTCTCTTCTGGCAACCAACCCAGTTCATTTGTTAAATTTTCTGGATGTGAGGATGCACAGAGATGGGAGAGGTGAACAGAGTAATGACACATACAATATGTCAGCCAGAAATACATATACCAAGAGAAGATGTATGTGTTTTGTGTGTGTGTGTGTGTGTCCCTGGCCCTCCAAGCTTGTACCTGTTATATAAAAGTGTTCTGTGGACCCTACCCCAGATTTCTGTTCCTGTATATTCACTGTGTACCTACCAGTGAGGTCTCCCAACTCAAAAACGGTTTCCAAGTTGAGTGGCTTGTGTTTCCATCCTGGGTTAACCAGTGCACCTGAATTTATTGTGTGTGTGTGTGTGTGTGTGTGTGTGTGTGTGTGTGTGTGTGTGTGTGTGTGATTGTGAGTGTGTGTGTGTGTCTGTGTGTGTGAGTGTGTGTGTGACTGTGTTAGAGTGTCTCTATGTGTTTGAGTGTGTGATTGTGTGTGTATGTGTGTCTGTGTGTATGTGAGTGTGCGTGTGTGTGAGATTGTGTGTGTGTGTGTGTGTGAGTGTCTGTGTGTGTGTGTGTGTGTGAGTCTGTGTGTGTGAGTCTGTGAGTGTCTGTGTGTGTATGTCTGTGTGCGTGTGTGTGTGTGTGTGTGTGTGTGCGTGTGTGTGAGTCTGTGTGTAAGTGTGTGTATGTTTGAGTGTGTGTGTCTGTGTGTGTGTGATTGTGTGTGAGTGTGTGTGTGAGTGTCTGTGTGTGTGAGTATGTGTGTGTGTGTGTGTGTGTGTGTGTGTGTGTGTGTGTGTGTGTGTCTGTGTGTCTCCCCAGCTCAGCATGGTTGTCCCATCTCAACTGTTGTGTCTTTCTCAGCACCATGCTCTACCTCAGTAAGTGTGTCCTAGCTCTGTGTGTGCACTCCTGCTTCATGAGTGTGCTTAACTATTATTTGCTTGTACTGTATCTACATTTGTGTCTGTGTGTGCACGTGCATCTGCTGAGATGTTCTAGCAACAGCTTTCTCCCCTTCACCATCAGATTTCTGAACAATGAACTCATGAACACTATTTTTGCACGACATATTTAGTTATGTGTGTGTGCATGTATATATATATTTACTTATTTATTATTATAATTTATAGAATTTTAGTATTTTTTATGTATTACATTATTCTGTTTGTGTTTGCATTTGTGCATCAACACAAGAGAATCTGCAGATGCTGGAAATCCAGAGCAATACACACAAAATGCTGGAGGAACTCAGCAGGTCAGGCAGCATCGACAGAAATGAATAAAGAGTTGATGCTTCAGGCTGAGACACTTCTTCGGGGCTGGAAAGGAAGGGGGAAGACATCAGAATAAAACGGTGGGGGGAGGAATAGGAGGAGTAGCTGGAAGATGATAGGTGAAGCCGGTGGGGTGGGAAAGCTGAAGGTCTGGAGAAGGAGGGATCTGACAGGTGGAGAGTGAGGGCCATGGGAGAATAAGGAGGAGGTGATAAGCAGGTGAGAAGAGGAGGGAGAGGCCAGAGTGGGAAATAGAAGAGCAGGGAAGCGGAGGTAAATTTTTACCGGAAGGAGAATTTGATGTTCATGCCATTGGTTTGGAGGCTATGCAGAGGAAATATGAAGTGTTGCTGTCCATCCTGACAGTGGCCTCATTGTGTATGGCAAAAGAGGTGGGCATGGGCCGACATCTCAGCGTGGGAGTGGGGATGGGAATTAAAACGTTGGTCACCGGGAAATTCCGCTCTTGAAAGATGGGAGCAGAGGTGCTTGACAAAGCGGTTCCCCATTTAATGTTGGGATTCACCAACGTAGAGGAGGTCACAACGGGAGCGCTGGATACAGTAGATTCGCAGGTGAAGCATTGCCTCTCTGATACCAAAGCTCAGAGCTGGAAGGTTGATCGAAAGTGCAGAAGTTGAAGCCCGACAGCAGATGCCTGCAGACTGGAGACGGGAGGCCTCTCCTGGAGCTGGAGGACTTTCTGTGTGTGTGGGAGGAAAGGAGCTTGTTTTGGTGTTGGCTGTGTTCTGTGTTGTTTTGCATTTTGGCACCGGAATGTGTGGTGACAATTGTGGGCACATCCTTGAATGCATGTTAGCGCAATTGGCGGTGAGTGAACCAGCCCTGAGCACGTGTCCGAATACTGTTCACGTACACCTGCCACGTGCAAATGCAGACCTGTGAGCTCTGTGAGAGTGCACCTGACACTGAGAATGCAAACAGACTCTGTGGCTTTTTCACAGCTCAGCGATTGTGTATTCTCCAGGTGTTCATACAGTTGTCAGTGTCTTCCAGTGTCCCTCACACATCGAGTGTGAACTTTGTATATAACCCAGACCTATGAGTGTGTCTGACAAACTGAGTGTGCAATTTGTCTGTATATAACCCAGCTCTGTAAGTGTGTCCATATTCTGTGAGTGTGTCCACATTCTGTGAGTATGACAACGTTCTGTGAGTGTGTCCCTGTTCTGTAAGTATGACAACATTCTGTGAGTGTGTCCATATTCTGTCAGTGTGTCCCCATTCTGTGAGTGTGTCCTTGTTCTGTGAATGTGTCCGTATCTGGTGAGTGTACCCATATTCTGAGTGTGCCTATATTCTGTGAGTGTGTCCATTTTCTGTCACTGTGCCCCCATTCTCTGAGTTCTGTGAGTGTGACCAATTTCTCTGAGCGTGTCCCTGTCCTGTAACCTGGTCCAAATTCTGTGAGTGTGTCCCTGTGCCTTTCCATATTCTCTTTCTTTTAATGTATTTTTTATTGCAACACCAACAAATTACATTCAATATAACCAATTGCCAATTACACTTTGACTGCTTAACCCAGCCACCCCCATCCTTCGTCACCACCCTCCCTCCACCCCCTCTCCCCTCCACCAACCAACTGAATAGTAGTGCATACACAGACAAAGCATTCCTATTTTAACAAAAGATCTTTTAAGTTAGGTATCAAATTTGTCCACATTAAGATTGTGTTTGGTCGTGCATCATTTACTCTTGCTGATGAAAGTTCCAGGTAAGAAATGTCCAAAAAGCTCCGAAGCCAGTGAGTATTTGAAATATCATGGGGAGGTTTCCAACGCTGGACTACAATCTTCTTAGCTGCAGTCAGGCCTGCCAGCCAGATTTTGCGTGTTTTTTCCGTAAGGGAAAGTGGGAGTCATCATTTAGAAGATGTACAGCGGGGTCCATTGGTAATTGTACCCCCGTTAGTTCTGTAAGAGTACTGATAACCTTCCCCCTTTCCATTCTCTCTGAGTGTGTCTCCATTATGTATCTGGGTCCAAATTCTGTGAGCATGTCCCCGTTCTGTAACTGGGTGCAAATTCTGTGAGTGTGTCCACATTCCGTGACTGTGTCCATATTCTGTGAGTGTGTCTATATTCTCTCAGTGTGACCCATTCTGTCAGTGTGTCCCTATTCTGTAAGTGTGTCCACATTCTGTGAGTGTCCATTTTCTCTGAGTGTCTCCTCGATCTGTGCGTGTGTCCATATTCTGTGAGGATCCCTGTTCTGTGAGTGTGTCTATCTTCTCTCTGTGTGACCCCATTCTGTGAGTGTGTTCATATTCTGTCAGCGTGTCCCCATTCTGTGCGTGTGTCCCAGTTCTGTGCGCGTGTCCATATCCTGAGTGTGTACCCATTCTGTGAGTGTGTCCCCGTTCTGTGCGTGTGTCCATATTGTCACAACCCCAGTTTCTCCAGCACAGCAGATACAGCAATTGAGCTCGTGATTATGCATGTCAGCTAATTATTATTTCATTGTGATAGTATTTAACTCCACTCTCCCCGTCATATTGCTTGTTGAAACTTGAGCCCAGTACAGCAACGCTTCTTGCCTGTTTGCATTCGGCCTTGCCTGAGAAATTGGACTGTCAAGTCAACTGATTCTGAGGACTAATGGTATTCGTTTTATATTTAGTGATTGCTTTCAGCCACAGTGTAGACTTCGTTTTCCATTTGGGAGTTTTAGTTAACGGCCCTGTTTATCGTTTATTGTCTTCTTTTCCCTCTAACACTGTTTGCATTAAATTCTGTGAACTACCAACCCACTTCAGTGTCTCTCACTCCGCACTTGGGCCAGATCCGAACCCGGTGACAGCAAGTCTCGAGCACACAAAGGTGGACAAGAGAGAAGAGGGGGGAGAGAATGAGAATCTGTTCTGAGTGAAATTACGGAGGCAATGAGGCAGATAACCTCGTGCCGAAAAGCCCAGTCTCATTGGAGGAACAGGTATAGTCCCTAGCCATAACGGTTGAACAGCTCACCACAGACAATCGGACAGATGTCTGCGATTTCCGCACTCCCGGCCACCGTCCGCGAACTTGCTGTGAACAACCAGCGTCAGTTGACAGTTGTTAACATTCTCGCCAGTGCAATTATGCAGCCTCTGGCTGCCTCAGTCCAACTCCCAGCATCTCACAGGTCCTCATTGTCTGCTGCCCTGACAATCTCTGCTACTGATGCTCCTGCGTCCAGACCAGAGCTGACTCCTGCCTTCAGACCTGCGTCTGCACACGAACCATGTATTCCATCTGCAGGCAGATATACACTGGCTCGAGAGGGCAGAACATCCATTCTTGGTCTGGACAAACCACAAGAACCTCTCCTACATTCAGGATGCTAAGAGACTCAACTCTCGTCAATCCCGATGGGCTCTTCTTCACACCGTTCAATTTCAACCTCACCTATCGTCCCGGCAGCAAGAATACAGAAGCCAGCGCGCGCTCTCCCGGCAGTTCGACGGATCTGAGGACAATGCCGATCCAGAACACATTCTTCCTCGCTCACGTATCGCTGCTCCGGTGATCTGGTGAATAGAGGCAGAGGTGAGGGCCGCCCAATAGTCAGACCCAGGCCCAGTTGGGGGACCTTCCAATGGGCTGTTTGTTCCTGCTGCGGTGCATTCCAAAGTGTTTGAATGGGGTCACTCCTCCCGTCTGGCTGGACATCTGGGAATTCAACGGACCCAGGAGTTTATAAAGAGACAATTTTTGGTGGCCATCTATGTCCCAGGATGTCCATGACTTTGTATCTGCCTGTCCCATCTACGCTCAGAACAAGACATCATGCCAGCGTCCTGCAGGTCTATTGTGTCCACTGGCTGTGCCCCACCACTCCTGGTCCCACCTCTCAGTAGATTTCATCACTGGTCTGCCCCTGACTAATGGAAACACCACCATTTTGGTCGTTGGGGATCGATTTTCCAAAGCTGCCCACTTCATCACCCTCCCCAAGCTCCCATCGGCTCGTGAGACTGCCACACTCATGGTTCAACATGTGTTCAGGATCCATGGCTTTCCTCAAGACAGAGTGTCTGATCGTGGACCACAGTTCATTTCCGGCTTTTGGAAGGCTTTCTGCTGTCTTGTAGGAGCCATGGCCAGCCTTCCATCTGGCTTCCACCCCCAATCTAATGGGCAGACAGAGTGAACCAGGAGTTGGAGACAACCCAGCGCTGTCTTACCTCCTCCAACCCCATGTCCCAGATCTCCCATTTGGTTTGGACAGAGATCACCCACAATAACCTCTGGTCGTCTTCCACAGATATGTCTCCCTTTGATTTCAGGAGATCGATGTAGGAGCTCCTGCTGCTGAACAGCTGACCCAGCGCTAGAAACTCACCTGGAGACGAGCTGGGGCTTCTCTGCTGCGCGCCCAGAAACAGCGTTCCCGGCAGGCTGATCGGATCCATCAACAGGTAAGGCCATTCCAGCCAGGAGAGGAGGTCGGGTTGGCATCAAGGGATCTTCCCCTGAGAGTCGAGAGCTGGAAATTGGCATCGCGCTACGTGGGGCCATTTATAGTGGAAACGGCTGTCAACAAGGTGTCCTATAGATTGCGTCTACCAGCATCACTGAAGATCCACCCAGTATTCCTTGTTTCCCAGCTCAAGCTGGTTACTACCTCTCCCCGGCCCCAGTCACCCCACCTCTGCACCTGGTAGATGGTTCGCTTGTCTATATAGTGCGGCGCCTCCTGGCAATTCGCAGGGTACGTGGTAAGGTCCAGTACCTTGTGGACTGGGAAGGGTATGGCCCAGAAGAAGGTATTTGGAACCCGGCGAAGGACATCTTGGACAAGTGGCTTATTCAGACTTCCAGCGGACACAGGTCTGTGGCGCCTCAGGGGCTGCGCCTAGAGAGGGGGGCCCTGTCACAAGATGGATTCAGCAGCACAGTGGATACGGCAATTGTGCTCGTGAATATGCATGTGCCAGCTAATTATTATTTCATTATGATAGTATTTAACGCTATTCTTTCCGTCATAGTGCTTGTCGAGACCTGAACCGATCACAGCAACACTGCGCTGCCTGCTTGCATTGACAAATTTCATGTCAAATACTGTAAGTCAGTGATAATGTACCTGATTCTGATCAGCAAAGTCATTTAAGACCAGTGACCAGGCTCCCTGTGACTGCTCAAATTCAAAAGGCACGGTGCAATCTAAACGGAATCTGAGCAGGAGCTGGGCCGTGTGGCCAGTTAACACTCAGCTAATGTCAAGCCCTCCTGCGTGCACGACTGTAATAACCCAGATCAATCAATGGTCGTCATCACCTCCCGGTCTTCTCCAATGGAACCATCCCTCTATAAAACTGTTATTCAGTAGCTCAGGAACCTCAGAATAATGTATTTATCACGTGCACATTGAAACGTACAGTGAAGCACGGCATTCGCATTCACAGCCAACACACTGAAGGATGTGCTGGGGGCAGCCCCCATTCTGGTGTCACCACACCATGCCCAAAATGCTTGGAAGAGCACAGTAAACTACAAGCAATGAAGCAGCAACAGTAAAACAAGCCCCTTGCAGAGTGATCTTAGGGAGCCAGGTAGAAAGCTGAAACAAGGACTTCAGGGACCTCAGAAAGGTGGCGTCCATCATTAAGGACCCCTATCACCCAGGGCGTGTCACCTTCTCATCGTTACCATCAGGAAGGAGATACAGAAGCCTGAAGGCTACTAGAGAATCAGCTCTTCTGGATTGGGTGTTGTGCAATGAACTAGAAACGATTAGAGAGCTTAAGGTAAAAGAACCATTAGAAGCGAGTGAGCATAATATGATCGAACTCACCCTGAAATTTGAGAAGGAGAAGCTAAAGTCAGATGTGGACTAAAGGGAATTACAGAGGCATGAGAGAGGAGATAGCCAAAATTGAATGGAAGAGAACACTGGCAGGGGCGATGGAAGAGCAGCAATGACTGGAATTTCTGGAAGCAGTTCTGAAGGCATAGGATATATACATACCAAAGAGGAGAAGTATTCTTAAGGAAAGATGACACAACAAGAGAAGTCAAGGCCAACATAAGTCAAAGTGGGAGAATATAAAAAAGCAAAATTTATTGAGAAGTTAGAGGATTGGGAAGCTTTTAAAAACAGCAGAAGGCAACTAAAAAGTCATTACAAAGGAAAAGATGGAATACAAAAGTAATCTAGCTAGTAATATTAAAGAGGATACCAGAAGTTTCTTCAGATACATAAAATGTAAAAGAGAGGTGAAAGTGGATATTGGGCCACTGGAAAACGATGCTGGAGAAGTAGTAATGGAGGACAAGGAAATGGCGGGTGAACTGAATAAGTATTTTGCATTAGTTTTCACTGTGGAAGACACTAGCAGTATGGTGGAAGTTCCAGATGTCAGAGGTCAGAAGTATCTGAAGTTGCCATTATTAGGGAGAAGGCTCTTGGGAAACTGAAAGATCTGAAGGTAGAGAAGTTACCTGGACTAGATGGTGTACACTCCAGGGTTCTGAAAGAGGTGGCTGAAGAGATCATGGGGGCAGTAGTGATGATCTTTCAAGAATCACTAAATTCTGGAATGGTTCTGGAAGACTAGAAAATGGCAGATGTCACTGCACTCTTCAAGAAGGGAGAGAGGCAGAAGAAAGTAAATTATAGGGCAGTTAGTCTGACTTACATGGTTGGGAAGATGTTGGGGTCTATTGTTAAGGATGTGGTTTTGGTGTAGTTGGAAGCACATGATAAAATAGCCATAATCAGTATGGTTTCCTCAAGGGAAATTCTTGCCTGACAAATCTGTTTGAGTTCTTTGAAGAAATAACAAGTAGGATAGAAAAAGGAGAATTGGTCGATGCAATGTACTTGGATTATCAGAAGGCCTTTGACAAGGAGCCACTGGATGCAGCTTAACAAGCTATGAGCCTGTGGTATTACAGGAAAGATTCTAGCATGGATAAAGCAGTGGCTGATTGGCAGGAGGCAAAAAGTGGGAATAAAGGGAGCCTTTTCTGGCTGGCTGCTGGTGACTAGTGGTGTTCCGCAGAGCTCTGCATTGAGACCAGTTCTTTTTCTGTTATATGTCAATGATTTGGATGATGGAATTGATGGCTTACTTGCAAAGTTTGCAGATGATATGAAGATAGGTGGAGGGGCAGGTAGTTTTGAGGAAGTAGAGAGTCTACAAAAGGACTTAGACAGATTAGGAGAATGGACAAAGTGGCAGGTGGAATATAGTGCTGGGAAGTGTATGGTCATGCACTTTGGTAGAAAGGGTAGATTATTTTCTAAATGGAGAGAAAATTCAAATAACTGAGATGCAAAGGGACTTGGGAGTCCTTGTGCAGGATTCCCTAAAGGTTAATTTGCAGGTTGAGTCTGTGGAGAGGAAGGCAAACACAAGGTAAGCATTCATTTCAAGAGGACTAGAATCTAAAAGCAAGGATGTACTGTTGAGATTTTATAAAGCACTGGTGAGGCCTCACTTTGAGTATTGTGTGCAGTTTTGGGTCCCTTATCTTAGAAAGGATCTGCTGAACCTGGAGAGGATTCAAAGTAGGTTCACGAAAATGATTGCGGGATCGAACGGCTTGGCATATGAAGAGTGTTTGATGGTTCTGGGCCAGTATTCCCTAGGATCCAGAAGAATGAGGGGTGACCTCATTGAAACCTATCGAATGGTGAAAGGCCTCGATAGAGCGGATGTTCAGAACTGGCATCCACCTTGGAGTTTTACGTCTCCCACTCTCAGGTAGCTGGCTCCAGGTGACCTGCTGAGTATTTTTCCTGGCTTCAGTCTCTGGCTCCTGGCTGTTGTCCTCAGGTGACAGGTGGTGTTCTAACTCACCGGGCAGGGACACAACCTCAGCTTGGAAACAGTCTCTGGGCTGGGACACCAAACAGGGGCAGTGGACACGGATCCCCGACTGGGACACGCTCCGTGAGCAGTGGACATTCCAAGTGGAGTACACTAAAAGAACAAGGACATATTTTCTGGATTGGAAGGATTTTCCAGGTGGAAGTGGGAACACGGTCTTGTTGCGACTTGTCAGGCTTTCTAAGCTGGGTTACACTTTGGGTTGGACCACACAGACACACTTAAACACAGCAGTTATCACAGTTACGTTCACTGAGCCAGTGGTAGGTCACATTCCAGGCATTTGTGCAAACACTGTGTTTGATAGCTGCTCCAAGCAGATACTGTTTACTTCTATCCGAGAGCTCTAATCATACTTCTTAAGTGATTTTTACAAACCTTGTTCCAACCATTCAACAGTTTTCCCTTCATTATGTGAAAAATTAATTGCTGTATATTTGTTCTTCTGCTGGGCTTTTACTTCAGTTGTACTAATTTCCCTCCTATATGCTATCGCACAATTAAAATTATACTAATTTCCTTCCTATATGCTATCGCACAATTAAAATTATACTAATTTCCCTCCTTTACGCTCTTGCACAATTAAAGCAGTGTTAGTTATTCTCTCATAATTGCCAGAAAGGAACAGGTTTTGAGTGAGGCTGAATAATGAGTGTTGACAGGTTCTTTAATTAGCAGAGCATCACAGGCTGATTGAAAATTGATCTTATTCAGGCACCTCAGCTGAGTAAGGCTATCGGTCAGCCTCTGATGCAAGCAGATCAGCGAAGATAAGCCAAACCATAGATACTGAAAGAGTGGAGTACATCAAACAGTGAGAGGCCGTTCAGACCATCACGCCTGTGCTGACTATGATGCCAGTTTAAACAGTATATTAGAATCAGGTTTATTATCACTGATATAACACTGCCATGAAATTTGTTGTTTTTGCGACAGCAGTACAGTACAATACACAAAATCTACTATAAATTATAATTTAAAATGTATAACAAATAAGTGGTGCAAAAAAGAGAGGAAAAATAGTGAGGTGGTGCTCACTGGTTCATGAAACACTCTGACATCTGATGGCAGAGGGGAAGAAGCTGTTCCTGAAACGATCAGTGTGTGTCTTCAGGCTCCTGTACCTGATGAGAAGAGGTCCGCTTCTGGTTAGTGGGGGTCCTTGATGATGGATGCTGCCTGCTTGAGACACCACCTTTTGAAGGTGTCCTTGATGGTGGGGAGGATAGTGCCCATGGTGGGGCTGGCTGAGTTTACCACCCTTTGAAGCTTTTCCCGATCCTATGTATTGGCCCCTCTGTTCCAGACAGAAGCACAACCAATTTGTAGACGACATCCTTACCTCTGTTTGGGGGTCTGTATATAACTCCAATCAGGATCTTTTTACCCTTGCAGTTCTTTAGCTCTATCCACTATGATTCAACACCTTCTGATCCTATGTCACCTCCTTCTTATGATTTGATTTCAGTTTTTACCAGCAGAGCCATGTCATCTCCTCTGCCTTCCTGTCTGTCCTTTTGATACAATGTGTATCCCTGGGCATGAAGCTCCCAGCTATAATCTTCTTTCAGCCATGATTCAGTGATGCCCACAACGTCATACCTGCCAATCTGTAACTGTGCTACAAGTTCATCCACCCTGTTCTGTATACTGTGTGCATTCAAATACAACACCTTCAGTCCTGAATTCATCCTTTTCGATTTCATCCATATCTTACATTACAACTCATCATGTTGACTGCAATTTTGCCCTTTCATCAGCCTCTCTTTGCTAAGAGTCTCACTACACATCGCCTCTGTTTGTAAACCATCTATCTCATCTTCAGCACTATCACTCTGGTTCCCATTCCCCTGCTGGACTAGTTTAAACCCTCCTGAACAACTCTAGCCAACCTGCCCGTGAGGATATTGGACCCACTTGGGTTCAGGTGTCCCTTTCTACAGGTCGTACCTTCCCCTGAAGAGATCCCAATGATCCATCAACTGACCCCTGCATCAGTTCCTCAGCCACGCATTCACCTGCCAAATCATCCTATTCCTACCCTCACTGGCATGCGGCATGGGCAGCAATCCAGAGAATGCTATATTAGAGGTCCTGGTTTTTCAGCCTTTTGCCTAGCTCCTTAAAACCTCCCTTCAGGACCTCCTCACCTTGTCTACCTACGCCATTGGTGCCAATACGTACCCGAGACTTCTGGCTGCTCACCTCCTGCTTAAATTGCCATCAATCCAACCCGAGGCAACTGGGAAGCAACATACGGCACCATCTGGGTGTCTCTATCGCACCCACAGAATTTCATCTGTCCCTCTGATCTCCTATCAACACTGCTGCCCTCTTCACCCCTCTGCTGTTCTGAGCCACACAACCAGACAGTGCCAGCGAGCCGGTCACTGTGGCATCCCGCCCTCAGTATGTCATCCCCCTCAGCAGTATCTAAAGTTGTATACTGATTATTGAGGGGAACGGCCACAGGTTTACTCTGCACTGGCTGTGCATTTCCCCTCCTTCTCCTGATAGTCACCCAGTTACCTGTCTCCTGCAACCTTGGGGTGACTACTCCCGCTGGCTCCAGTCTATCACCTCCTCATTCTCCCATGTGAGTCAAAGGTCATCGAGCTGCAGCCCCAGTTCCTTAACACGTTCTCTCAGGAGCTGCAGCTCAGTGCATCTGGTGCAAATGTGTATATTTGGGAGACTGGAGATCCCTAGACTTCCCACATCTCACACACAGTACAAACCACTGCCCCTGGAGCCATTCTCACAACAGTACTATGCGCTAACAGATGAAGAATGAACAAATAACGACAAAAGAGAAACCTCCCAGATGCTTTACCTTACCCAAGCCTGGTGAGCCAAAGCCACTCTAAACACTGACACGCTCAAAAGAATGGCCACTCCGCTTGTGCTTGCATTTGCGTTATTTTTATTCGCCCCTTCTAATGAATCCCGCTTGGTGATTGGTCGCAGTCAATCTCTGAGAAGCTTCCGCGAGGCTCTGCATTTAAACTTTGAATGCAGACCTGGATGAGAAAGGTAGCTCTATTTACGTACTCCCGCTCGGTGATTGGTCACAGTCCAACTCCTACCCACTAATGTCTGTGTTTAAACTCCCCCCCCATACCTTCCTCCAATCATTTTAAAATTATCTTCCTCATATTAGCCATTTCTGCCCTTGAAAAAAGTCTCTGGCTGCCCACTCGATCTATGCCCCAACACCTTGTACACCTCAATCAGGTCACCTTTCATCCGTCTTTGCTTCAAAGGGCAAAGCCCTAGCTTGCTCAACCTTTCCCCATAAGACATGCTCTCTAATGCAGGCAACATTCTAGTAAATCTCCTCTGCACCCTGTCTATCCTTCCTCATAATGAAGTGAGCAGAACTGAACACGTTATTCCACGGGTTGTCTAGCCAAGGTTTTATAGAGATGCAGCACTTCTTTGCAGTTCTTGAACTCAATCCTCAACTATTGAAGGCTAACACACCATATCCCTTTTTAACAGTCCTATCAACTTGCATGGCAATTTTGAGGGATCTATGAGTATGAACCCCAAGATCCCTCTATTCTTTCACCCTTCTAAGAATATGTCATTAACCTTGTATTCTGCCTTCAGCGATGACTCTGTACCAAAGTAAATCACCACACATTTTTCTGGGTTGATGTTCTTGCTGTTGCCCCATATTCTTTCAAGACCTTAGTTCAGCTTATCCAACATCTTCCCCCGATATTTTTTCCCGCATGCCATATCTCACACAGTACAATCCCACATCACTTGATCTAAGCAGGTCTGGATATTGGACATTCTTCAGCGTCTCTCCTTTGGTCCCTGGTTGCATGCATCAAATTGTAACTCACAGAAATCGCCGAAAGTGCTGAGTTAAAATGTTTCTTCAAAGTTTTTACAACCTCCTTCCATGGTCCAGTGGTGGAAATGGTTTTGCAAAGGTCTCCTGTGTATCCAGCTCTAATTACAGTTGATATCGTTGGCTTCTTTAGGGGTATGGCCATATTGCTCTGCTGTGTGCCTTCCCTGGCACCTCATGATCCACTCTCCTCTCCTATCAGATTCCTTCTTCTTCAGCCCTTTACCTTTTCCACCTATCACCTTCCAGCTTCTTGCTTCACTCCCCCTCCCCCACCCACCTACCTTACCACTCACCTAGCTTCAACTATCACCTGCCAACCTGTACTTCTTCCTCTCCCCACCTTCTTATTCTGGCTTCCCCCCCCCCCTTCCTTTCCAGTTCTGATAAAGAGCCTTGGCCTGAAACATTCCCTCTTTATTCCTCTCCATAGATGCTATGTGACCTGTTGAGTTCCTCCAGCATTTTCTGTATGTTGCTCTGGATTTCCAGCATTTGCAGAGTCTCTTGTGTTTATGACCCCAGTGATACTGTTTACTCTGAGGCCCCTTGTTCCATGGACTGGGTAAATAACTGAGATTGGCTGCATTTTTGCAGTTCACAAATATATCCACACTTGATCATTAACCTGACCCTCTGCTAAGCAGCAATATTCCACCCATGTTTACCAGCACAAATAACAGCAAAGGGGCCACTTATAAAACATTAACAGCTGAAGGTTATCAATTCCCAATTAACCCCAGTGGCTGGTGTAAGCATCATGTGCTACACTGCTTTAAAAGGTATACCAACCATCATACGTGGTAGAAATGGATTCCTTTATCATTTAAAGCCTCAGTTAGACTGGCTTTTGAACCTCCAAACTCAGCTGAATACAGCATCTTTCCTGGCTTGACAGGTGCTGTCTCAAGAGAGCAACACCTATCATTAGGGATCCCTTCCATCCGGGTCATGCCCACTTCCCATTTCTACCATCAGACTGGAGTCCCACACCACCAGGTTCAGGTACAGCCACTTTCCTACAACCATCAGATTCTTGAACTAACCTATAGAATCCTAATCGTTATGTCAGCAGTGGAAGACCAGTGAGCACCTCCTGCACTACCATGGACCTGTCTCTGATTGTTTCCTCCTTTTTTTTTGCAGAGTCTATTTTTCCCGTCTTTGTCTTGTGCAAAGTATGCATAATTTAAAAATACCTTCTATCTGTTGTTGTCTGTGCCTGCAATACTGCAGCAAGCAAGCTTTGCATTCCACCTGTACCTCATCGAAAAGTTGGCGACTTGACTTGACCGCACAAGGTAACCTTTAAGCCCTCGATGAAGCTTTGCTACCCACTTTCCAAGATCATTCCCGAGGCCATGTCTTGAACTTTGATATGGGATTACAGACGGAGTGTTGCCAAGGTTACATGCAACATCCCCTTGCGTTCTAGACTCCTTGACTTGAAGGTAAATATTCTGTTGCCTGTTCTGATTACCTTGTGTACCTACCCCCTTCGCCCCTTACTGATTTGTTAATACAATCCTCTACCCTTGGAGAAATTCTGTAGTCATGAAAGGCTTTTTTTTTAAACACAGCCTTGCACTGAGAATATCATTATACGTCAACTGAAAGAACTGATGTCAATATCCACACACCAGCGAGCGTTGCAAATGAACCAACTTTCAGCAGCAAACTTAGTACCTGAGGTTTCCACGGAAAACGACCAATTATATCAAGATAATGGATAAAATGCTGAGAACATTGTGAAATTAATCTCATCTCGTTGTTCCAGTGTGCAGTAATTGGCTCAGAAAGATTCTGAAATGCTTACTCCACTTGCAAACCACAGCTTTTGTTGTGACCGCCCAGCCGTACGCTGAGACTTGATCTGGCTGGTCTATTGACTTCTGAGTGAGATATTTATCTGAGGCCTCACATGTAGATTAACGTTAACTGAAGAAAAGGAGGGGAGTTTTCCACAGTCTCCTGCTCAGGTAGTTGTTGCTTTGCTGTTTATGGAGGCTTGCTGATTGCAGACATATTTGCGAATTCTGTATTATAAATACTGAACTGGGGTGAATACTGAATGGTGAAAGTTGCTTTATAAATAAAAGATCTCTTTCTCTTGAACGTGCTAACTCATTGCAAACTGCTCTGTGCAGATCTACTCATTTCTTCTATTATGATCACTCTAACCTTTTAAATCGAAATTTTGTGACGTTAAGAATGACTAAATTCCCAATAATTATAAGATTGGCATCTTCTAAAGGTGATGCCTCATAAAGGTGGCATTCATCATTAAGGACCCCATCACCCAGGACATGCCCTCTTCTCATTGCTACCATCAGGGAGGAAGTACAGGAGCCTGAAGGCACACACTCATCATTTTAAGAACAGCTTCTTTTCCACCATCAGATTCCTGAACGGACAATGAACACTATCTCACTATTTTTGCTCTCTTTTAGCACCAGTTACTTATCATTTTTATATGTATTTCTTATGGTGATGGGTGAGTCCTGGGCTGGACGTCCTGCTCACTTTCTTTCTTTTTCAATCTTTTTATTAATTTCAAAATATAGAAACAAAACATAGCAATAATACAGATAATATGAGATGTATTGTTACATTTAAAAAAAGAGTAATTGCAAAACCAAATAGTGGAAATTACCAAAACTCCCATACATGTAGAACTGATCACGGATAATATAAAGCAAAAAAAAACGACAAAAAAAGAGAAAAAAAAACCCATCCCAAAAGAAAAAAAAACAACTAAACTAAACTAAAAGACTTGGGCAAAACTAACAACTTAAAAATGGAAAAGAAGAAAACCTCAGCGTTGACGATTCCATTCCCCTCCAACAACAGTACAGAGAGATAAAACAAGTTTGGAAATGATCAAATTACATCAAATGAAAATGCTGAATAAATGGCCTCCAAATTTTTTCAAACTTAATAGAAGGGTCATAAACTGCACTTCTAATTTTCTCCAAATTCAGACACACCATAGTTTGTGAAAACCAATGAAATACTGTAGGAGGGTTGATCTCTTTCCAATTCAACAAAATGGACCTTCTAGCTATTAAAGTAAGAAATGCAATCATCCTTCGTGATGAAGAGGTTAAATTATTTGAGTCTATCATTGGTAAGTCCTGCTCACTTAAGGAAGGTGAAGCGTCTCCCATAGCCTCTCCTTTCCAGGTGTAGTGATCGCCGCTGTTTGGCTTGCCGTGCAGCAGGTCATTGGCATATGGCCTCTCCTACACCACTGTGCCATAGCAACGCCTTCACATGATGTCCCAGTTCTTACTGAATTTGCTTTGCCACGGCGTGACCGAGTGTCCAGCGGTATAACTGAGCGGGCAGGCTGGGCTCATCAGCCTTGGTTGGCAGCCAGCCTAGGAGAAGGGGGGGCTCCGATTCCAAACCCAGGTAGGCGGGACTCATTACTCTTGCCAGGCGGTTTGTCTAGGAGAAAGAGAACTCCTACACTCAATCCGCAGCCTTGCAGTCACTGCAGTCATTGCAGCTCGCTGTGCCATTGTGGAACGTCCCCCGGCCTAAATAGTGGAATCATTCTGTGCACCGATTCTCACTATGAACCTACGCAGTGCAGAAGGGATGAAAAGTCCAACAACAATGGAGTTCCCTCCTGATCTTTGCAAGCAAAGAAGCAGCCACCATCATCATATGTTTCTTCTTATAATTTATAGTATATTTTATGTACTTGCTCTGCCAGAAAACAACAAATTATATGACATATGTTAGTGATAATCTCTGATTCTGATAATAACAGATTTACATGTCTGCTGACCTTCCACTACTGTCCGTTACTGTTTTCCACTTGTACCAGCTCACCCTGATGTGATAAAATGAGCTGTGTGGATAACATGCTGATCAAAGTTTTCTACTGGACCTCTATGCCTGTGACAACAATAAACCAATTTACCAGTTACTCATCCAACTGCTGCTAATAATCACTTTTCTAACAATCACCATTCCAGTTAATCGTCTGTTGTGAACTGACTTTCCAAAGTTGGCAACGTTACCCGATTTGGAGACTCTCCCAACATTTAAGAAGTGTCTGGACAAGTACCTGAAATGCCAAGCATAGAAGGTTATTGAGCTAATGTAGGTAAGTGGGATTAGGATAGGCATGAAGAGCTTAATAGAAACTTTCAGTGATGTAAACTAAAACTGTGTATATTTCTCCACGTTTGCTACGAACAGTCATTTTTGTCCCATTTTGTCATTGCAAAAATATTATTTTTAAATTTACCAATGGTGTTCATATAGTTAGCCAGAAACAAATTCAGCCAGTTTCCCACAACATATTGATATATATTATGTAATTGGCCTCATTGTAAACCGTAATAACTAATAAATAATATGAATCCTTACTGGTTATTGTTAATTTCTTAATGAAGCTGAACTAGATTAGCTGCTCTGGACCCGTGCATTAAATCCCAGCTGATAGTCACAGCCTGCAACATTGCAACGTTCCACAGTGTAGCAACACTATGTGAAGTGTCCCACTGTCTGGAATTCACTAACCAAAGTTCCTTTGAAAACTTAAACATTTTGGAAGATGAACAATTTATTATCTATTACCTTTGTTGGGATGAAACCTAGTACAGGGGGTGTGCATATGTGCATAGTGTATTGAGAATGGCTCCAGGGGCAGTGTTCTGTACTGTGTGTGGGAGGTGGGAAATCTGGGAGACCTCACACATCTGCACTGAGATGCAGCTCTCCAGAGAAACTGGAGCTGTAGTTCGATGAACTTTGACTCATAATACAGGAGAATGAGGAGGTGATAGGTAGGAACTATAGGGAGGTAGTTACCCCTAGATTGCAAGGAGACAGGTAACTCAATAATAAATATATAACTTTAGATACTTTTGAAGGGGCGACCTAACAGTGACTGGGTCTGGTGCTGTGCCTCAGGAGAGCAGAGAGGTGCAGAGGACTGCAGGGTTGATAGGAGATTCCACTGTCAGAGGAACAGAGACGAGGTTCTGTGGGTGCGATAGAGACACCCCGATGGTATGTTGCCTCACTGGGGCTAGGACCTGGGATGTCTAGGATTGTGTCCATGGCATTCTCAAGGGTGAGAGCGAGAGGCCAGAAGTCTGGATACATATTGACACCAATGACACAGGTAGACAGAGGGAGGAGGTCCTGAAGAGAGATTTTAGGGAGCTAGGTAGGAAGCTAAAAAACCAGTTCCTCCAGGGTAGTAATCTCTGGATTGCCGCCTGAGCCATGTGCCAGTGAGGGTTAGAATAGAAAGATGAATGCATGGCTGAGGAACTGGTGCAAGGGACAGGGGTTCAGATTTCTGGATCATTGGGATCTCTTCTGGGGAAGGTGTGACCTGTACAAAAATGCAGGGTCACCCCTGAACCCACGGGAGTCCAATATCCTTGTGGGCAGGTTGGCTAGAGTTGTTCATTGGGTTTAAACTAATTTGGCAGGGGAATGGGAACTGGAGTGATAGTGCAGAAGGTGAGATAGTTCGTTTACAAACAGAGACAGTGTGTACTGAGACTCCTAGCAAGGATAGGTTGATGATAGGGTAAAATTGCAGCCAACAGGATGAGCTGCAATGTAAAAGGTGACAAAATCAAAAATGCTGAATACATGACTGAAGGTGTCCTGTTATTTTATCTTTGCTGGCTCCATTTAGTAACTTTTCTGGTTATAAATTGAACCTCAATAAGAGTGAACTATTTCCCCTAAATAAGCAGGTTCCTATTTATGGATGTCTACCATTTAAATTGGTTACTGACTCTTTTATATATTTAGGGGTTAAAATCACGAAAAAGCATAAGGATTTATTTAAAGCTAATTTTTTACCTTTAATTGATCAGATTAAACTTTTGTTTACTAAATGGTCACCAATGTCTTTGCCACTAATCGGTCGGATCAATGCTATCAAGATGATTATTTTGCCTAAATTTTTATATGTATTTCAAACAGTACCAATTTTTATTCCAAAATCCTTTTTTGATAATGTTGATTCAAAAATTTCCTCATATATATGGCAGAACAAAAACCCTAGGCTAGGTAAAAGGCATTTACAGAAATCTAAAAAAGAGGAGGGGGGTGTTAGCGCTCCCGAATTTTAGATTTTACTATTGGGCAATTAACATTCGATACTTAAAATTTTGGTTACGGGACTTGGATGTAATTTCAAGTCCACATTGGGTAAATCTTGAATGTAATTCTTTACAAGGGTTTTCTTTGGGTTTATTTTAGGGACTTTGCTTCCTTTTATTTCTTCTAAATTGTGTAAACAAATGAATAATCCAATAGTTAAACATACTTTATGTATATGGTTTCAATTTCGAAAATTTTTTGGGTTGAACCAATTTATTTTAGCAAGTCCTATTATATCTGCTTTCTTTTTTCAACCTTCCACTATGGATCAAGCTTATTTAGATTGGAAAATCAAAGGTATAGTACGATTTCGTGATTTATTTTTGGATAATTGTTTTATGTCCTTCGAACAACTATCTAATAAATGTAATTTGCCTAGATCTCACTTTTTTAGATACCTACAGGTTAGAAACTTCTTAATTACTGTTTCTCCTAATTTTCTACATTTATATCCAATGGATATTTTGGAAAAAATTTTAGATTTAAATCTTTTTCAGATAGATGTTGTAGCAATCATTTATAATATAATTATGAATATATGTCCTGATGTATCTAATAAAATTAAAACTGATTGGGAAAGAGAACTTAAGATCACTCTACCCATTGAAAAAGGGGAAAAAATTCTTCAATTAGTTAACTCATCCTCTATATGTGCTAAACATGTGTTGATACAGTTTAAAGTAGTGCACAGGGCTCATATGTCCAAAGATAAATTATCTCGTTATTACTCTTATATAAATCCTATATGTGATAGATGTCATTCCCAGATAGCTTCTTTAACTCACATGTTTTGGTCATGTCCTTTGTTGAAAAAATATTGGAAAGATATTTTTGATATTATTTCAACAGTTTTGAATATAGACTTACAACCTCATCCAGTTACTGCTATTTTTGGGTTACCAATGATAGAATCAAATCATTTAACCTCCTCAGCTCGTCAGATGATGGCATTTTTTACTTTAATGGCTAGAAGATCCATTTTGCTGAATTGGAAAGGGATTAATCCTCCCACCACATTTCATTGGTTCTCTCAAACTATGTTGTGTTTAAATTTGGAAAAAATTAGAAGTGTTGTTTATGATCCCTCTATTAAATTCGAAAAGACTTGGAGGCCATTTATTCAACATTTTCATATGACGTAATTTGACCTTTTCCAAACTTATTTTATTTCTTTGTAATATTGGTTGAGAGGAATGGAGTCAATGACGCTAAGGTTTTCTTTTTTCTCTTTTTTTTAAACGATGTTACAAAACAGCCCATGTCTTTTCTTTTAGTTTAGTTCACTCATTCTGTTTAGATTAGTTTTTTTTTGGGGGGGGTTATAATTTTTTTTTCCTTTTTCATGATTTTTTAAAGATATTTTTCTTTGTTTTATATTATTCATTTGTATCCTATATGATTGGGAGTTTTATCATTTAAGTGTTAACTGGCTTTATAATCACTTATGCTAATTATAACAATGTATTCCCAATAACTTTGTACCATTACCATGTTATGTTTATTTTTATGAAACTCATAAAAAGATTGAAAAAGAAAAGAAAGAAGGTGTCCAACAACATTGTATCAAAAGGATGGGCAGGAAGGCAGAGGGGGTGGTGTGGCTCTGTTGGTAAAAAATGAAATTAAATCATCAGAAAGAGGTGACATAGGGTTGGAGGGTGTTGAATTGTTGTGGATAGAGCTAAGGAACTGCAAGGGTAAAATTAGCCTGATACAGACCCCCAAACAGTAGTAAGGATGTGGTTTACAAATTGGTATGGGAGATAGAAAATACATCCCAAAAGGGCAATGATACAATAGTCATGGGGGATTTCAATATGCAGGTAGATTGGAGAAAATCAGGTTGGGATTCCAAGAGGGGGAATTTCTAGAATGCCTATGAGATGGCTTTTTAGAGAAGCTCATGGTTGAGCCCACTAGGGGATCAGTTATTCTCGATTGGGTGTTGTGCAATGATCCAGAATTGATTAGAGAGTTTAAGGTAAAAGAACCTTAGGGGAAGATGATCATAATATGATTGAATTCACCCTAAAATCTGAGAAGGAGAAGCTAAAGTCCGATGTATCAGTATTACAATGGAGTAAAGGAAATGATAGAGGCATGAGAGAGGAGTTGCCCAAAATTGAATGGAGGACAACACTAGTAGGGATGATGGCAGAACTGCAATGGCTGGAATTTCTGGAAGCAATTCGGAAGGCAGGGGATATAGACATCCAAAAGGGGAAGAAGTATTCTAAAGGCAAGATGACAGAACTGTGGCTAAAAAAAGTCAAAGCCAACATAACACCCAAAGAGAGGGCATATAATAGAACAAAAATTAGAGGAAGTTAAAGGATTGTGAAGCTTTTAAAAACCAACAGAAGGCAACTAAAAAGGTCATTAAGAAAGAAAAGATGGAATACAAAAGTAAGCTAGCCAATAATATTAAAGAGGAACCAAAGTTTCTTCAGACACATAAAGTGTAAAAGAGAGGCGATATTGGATCGCTGGAAAACGATATGGAAAACGAGAGGTAGTAACAGGGGACAAGGAAGTCGTGGAAGAAGTGAATAAGTATTTTGCATCAATCTTCACTGTGGAAGACACTAGCAGTTCGGTGGAAGTTACAGGTGTCAGGGTTCATGAAGTGTGTGAGGTTACCATTACTAGAGAGAAGGTTCTTGGGAAACTGAAAGATCTGAAGGTAGATAAATCACCTGGTCCAGATGTTCTGAAAGAGGTGGCTGAAGAGTTTATAGAGACAGTACTGGTCTTTCAGGAATCACTAGATTCTGAAATGGTTCTGGAAAAATGGAAAATTGTAGATGTCACTTCACTTCAAGAAGGGAGAGAGGTAGAAGAAAAGAAATTATAGGCGAGTTAGTCTGACCTCAGAGGTTGCGAAGATGTTGGAGTTGATTGTTGAGGATGTGTTTTCGGGGTACTTAGAGGCACATGATAAAATAGGCCAGGGTCGGCATGGTTTCTTCAAGGGAAAATCTTGCCAGACAAATGCGTTGGAAATCTTTGAAGAAATAACAAGCAGCATAGACAAAGGAGAATCAGTTGACGTGAGTGTTTGGACTTTCAGAAGGCCTTTGACAGGGTGCCGCACATGAAGCTGCTTAACAAGCTATGACATGGCATTACAGGAAAGATTCTAGCATGGATAAAGCATGGATGGCAGGAGGCAAAGACTGGGAATAAAGGGTTGGCTGCTGGTGACTAATGGTGTTCCACAGGGGTTTGTGTTGGGACTGATTCTTTTTACATTATATGTCAATGATTTGGATGGTGGAATTGATGGCTTTCTTGCAAAGTTTACAGACGATATGAAGATAGGTGAGGGGAGGTTACAGTAGAATAGACAGATTTGGAGAATAGGAAGTGACAGATGGAACACAGTTTTGGGAAGTGTATGACCATGTAGTTTGGTAGAAGAAATGAAAGACTTGACTATGGAGAGAAAATACAAAACTCTCAGGCACAAAGGGATTTGGAAGTCCTTGTGCATGATTCCCTGAAGGTTAATTTGCAGGTTGAGTCTGTGGTGAGGAAGGCAGATGTGATGTTAGCATTCATTTCAAGAGCACCAGAACATGAAAAGCAATGATGTTATGTTGAAACTTTATAAAGCACTGGTGAAGTGTCACTTGAAGTATTGAGAGCAAGTTTGAAACATAAGAACATAGAAAACCTACAGCACAATACAGGCCCTTCAGCCCACAAAGCTGTGCCAAACATGTCCTTACCTTAAAAGTTACCTCAAGTTACCCACAGCCCTCTATTTTTCTAAGCTCCATGTGCCTCTCCAGGAGTCTCTTAAAAGACACTATCGTATCAGCCTCAACCACTGTCACTGGCAGCCCATTCCACGCATTCACCACTATCTGTGTAAAAACTTACCCCTGACATCTCCTCTGTACCTACTCCCAAGCACCTTAAAACTGTGTCCTCTTGTGCTAGCCATTCAGCCCTAGGAAAATGCCTCTGACTATCCATATGATCAATGCCTCTCATCATCTTATACACCTCTATCAGGCCAATGCACCGTATGCCTTCTTAACCACAGAGTCAACCTGCGCAGCAGCTTTGAGTGTCCCATGGACTCTGACCCCAAGGTCCATCTGATCCTCCACACTGCCAAGAGTCTTACCATTAATACTATATTCTGTCATTATACTTGACCTACCAGAATGAACCTCTTCACACTTATCTGGGTTGAACTCCATTTGCCACTTCTCAGCCCAGTATTGCATTCTATCAATGTCCCGCTTTAATCACAAAGAGTAGGGAACCCAGACAGATCCCCGAGACACACAACTGGTCACTGACCTCCATGCAGAATATGACCCGTCTACAACTACTCTTTGCCTTCTGTGGGCAAGCCAGTTCTGGATCTACAAAACAATGTCCCCTTGGATCCCATGCCTCTTTACTTTCTCAATAAGCCTTGCATGGGGTACCTTATTAAATGCCTTGCTGAAATCCATATACATTACATCTACTGCTCTACCTTCAATGTGCTTAGTCACACACAAAAAAATTCAATCAGGCTTGTAAGGCACAACCTGCCTTTCACAAAGCCATGCTGACTATTCCTAATCATATTATGCCTCTCTAAATGTTCAGAAATCCTGCCTCTCAGGATCTTCTCCATCAACTTAACAACCACTGAAGTAAGACTCACCAGTCTATAATTTCCTGGGATATCTCTACTCCCTTTCTTGAACAAAGGAACAACATCTGCAACCCTCCAATCCTCTGGAACCTCTCCTGTCCCCATTGATGATGCAAAGATCATCACCAGAGGCTCAGCAATCTCCTCCCTCACCTCCCACAGTAGCCTGGGGTATATCTCATCTGGTCCCAGTGACTTATCCAACTTGATGCTTTCCAAAAGCTCCAGCACATCCTCTTCCTTAATATCTACATGCTCAAGCTTTTCAGTCTGCTGTAAGTCATCCCTACAATCACCAAGATCCTTTTCCATAGTGAATACTGAAGCAAAGTATTCATTAAGTACCTCTGCTATCTCCTTCGGTTCCATACACACTTTTCCACTGTCACACTTGATTGGTCCTATTCTCTCACATCTTATCATCTTGCTCTTCACATACTTGTAGAATGCCTTGGGGTTTTCCTTAATCCTGTCCACCAAGGCCTTCTCATGGCCCCTTCTGGCTCTCCTAATTTCATCCTTGAGCTCCTTCCTGCTAGAATTATAATCTTCCAGATCTCTATCATTACCTAGTTTTTTGAACCTTTCGTAAACTCTTCTTTTCTTCTTCATCACTATCTCCAAAATGCTCTCCTACTGAGAGATCTGACTCCTGACCAGGTTCATTTCCCAATACCAGATCAAGTACAGCCTCTCCTCTTGTAGGCTTATCTAGATATTGTGTCAAGAAACCTTCCTGAACACACCTAACAAACTCCACCCCATCTAAACCCCTCGTTCTAGGGTCATGCCAATCGATATTTGGGAAATTAAAATCTCCCACCACGACAACCCTGTTATTATTACACCCTTCCAGAATTTGTCTGCCTATCTGCTCCTTGATGTCCCTTTTACTATGGGGTGGTCTATAAAAAACACCCAGTAGAGTTATTGACCCCCTTCCCGTTCCTAACTTCAACCCACAGAGACTCCGTAGACAATTCCTCCATGTCTTCCTCCTTTTCTGCAGCCATAACACTATCTCTGATCAACAACACCACACCTCTTTTGCCTCCCTCCCTGTCTTTCCCGAAACATCTAATTTTGCAACCTAATACATTGACTGTCTTATTTGGAATAGTTCCGCATCATATTCAGGGTATTTCATCTTCAGACCAACATGTAATTGCATTTGTCACATTGTTGGCAAGGAGGGCTATTTTACTGAAATGGAAAGATACCTCTGTCCCTATATTAATTCAATAGTTTTCTCAAGTAATGTTATGTCTCGAATGGAAAAAATTAGAAGTAGAACTTCTGATCCTCGAGTCGATTTTGAGAGAAGATGGGGCTCTTTTACCAAATATTATCTTTTAATTTGAATTAATTTACACGGTTTCCTTCCAATCTTATTTTATATAAATGTGAATTGGCGGTTGCTGATTTTTCTTCTTCATATATATATAGATGATAGTAAGGCGTATTGCTCCGGGAGTTGGTTCCTAATGTTTTTTTTCTCTCTCTTTTTTCTTCTTTTTTCTTTTTCTTTCTCTTGTAGTTACTGGGTTTTTTTTCTTTTAGTAGTTGGGATTCTCTTTTTCCTTCTTTTCTTTATAAAAAATATACATTTTTTCATTTTCATATATTATTCTTTTTTGATAAGTTTTTTTCTTCAGCTTTATTAACTGTATATATATATATATATATATATATATCAATTTGCTGAAATCTTGTACCATTTTAAAGTTGTAGAAGATTATGTATCAATAAAAAGATTTTAAAAAATGAAAATGAAACATCTAAAGCCTGGCACTGGAAGTAACCATACCTGCCCCTGAGCCATCCAAGTCTCTGTAATGGCCACAACATCATAGCTCCAAGTGCTGATCCATGCTCTAAGCTCATCCGCTTTGTTCATAATACTCCTTGCATTAAAATAGACACGTCTCAAACCATCCGTCTGAGCGCGTCCCTTCTCTATCACCTGCCTATCCTCCCTCTCACACTGTCTCCAAGCTTTCTCTATTTGTGAACCAACCACCTCTTCCTCCATCTCTTCAGTTTGGTTCCCACCCCCCAGCAAAACTAGTTTAAACTCCCACCAATAGCCTTAGCAAACCTCCCCACCAGGATATTGGCCCCCCTGGGATTCAAATGCAACCCGTCCTTTTTGTACAGGTCACTCCTGCCCCTAAAGAGGTCCCAATGATCCAGAAATCTGAATCCCTGCCCCCTGCTCCAATCCCTCAGCCACGCATTTATCCTCCACCACTCTATTCCTATACTCATTGTTACGTGGCACAGGCAGTAATCCCGAGATTACTACCTTTGTGGTCCTGCTTCTCAACTTCCTTCCTAACTCCCTGTAGTCTGCTTTCAGGACATCCTCCCTTTTCCTGCCTATGTCATTGGCACCAATATCTATCACGAACCCTGGCTGTTCACCTTCCCACTTCGGGATATCGTGGATGCAATCAGAAGCATCCCGGACCCTGGCACCTGGGAGACAAACTACCATCCACGTTTCTTTCCTGCGTTCACAGAATTGCCTGTCTGACCCCCTAACTATAGAGTCCCCTATCACTGCTGCCATCCTCTTCCTTTCCCTACCCTTCTGAGCCACAGGACCAGACTCTGTGCCAGAGGCATGGCCACCGTTGCTTCCCCCAGGTAGGCCGTCCCCCCCCCCCCAACAGTACTCAAACAGGAGTAGTTATTGTCAAGGGGTACAGCCACTGGGGTGCTCTCTAGCCTCTGACTCCTGCCCTTTGCTCTCCTGACTGTTACCCACTTGTCTGTCTCCGCAGGCCCCGGTGTGACTAATTGCCTATAGCTCCTCTCTATCACCTCCTCACTCTCCCTGAGCAGACGGAGGTCATCGAGCTGCATCTCCAGTTCCATAACATGGTCCCTAAGGAGTTGCAGCTCGATGCACCTGGCACGGATGTGGCCGTCTGGGAGGCTGGGAGTCTCCCGGACTTCCCATATTTGACACTGAACACAGAACA
The DNA here is from genome assembly GCF_030028105.1 of Mobula birostris. NCBI lineage: Eukaryota > Metazoa > Chordata > Chondrichthyes > Myliobatiformes > Myliobatidae > Mobula > Mobula birostris. The sequence goes on from NC_092400.1 coordinate 2,966,245, forward strand.
CCAGGTTCACACACATTCTTCCTGTCTGTATTCAACACAGGCAACCTACCTCACCTTGACCCGTTTTTCTTTCAGGGCAGGAGGTACAGGAGCCTCTACAACCAGCAGGTTCCTGAACCAGTATGGATAACTTCACTCACCTGAACAGGGAACTGTTCCGCAACATATGAACTCTCTTTGAAGGACTTTACGATCATTGTTGTTCTAAATGCTATCTATCTATCTACCTATCTATTTATTTATTATCTTTTTAATTGCAGTTTATCTTCTTTTGCCCATTGGTTGTCAGTCTTTGTGCGTAGTTTTTAAGTTATTCTGCTGTGTTTCTTTGTATCTACTGTGAATGCCTGCAAGAAAATGAATCTCAGGGTAGTATGTGGCGACATATATTTGATATCTGATAACTGTGGCACGGAAACTGTCCATGAGCCTGTCAGGTGAGGGCATCTTCTGCAGGTGGTGTCTCAAAAATAACATCCATCATTAAAGACCACATCTACATCTCATTTCTACCACTAGGGAGGAGGTACAGGAGCCCAAAGCCACACACTCAATGTTTTAAGAACAGCTTCTTCCCCTCCGCCATCAGATTCCTGAATGGTCCACGGCCCTGTGAACACCACCTCGCTGTTCTGCCTCCACACTGTATTTATTTATTGTAACTCATAGTGATTTTTATGTCTTGCACTGTACTGCTTCCACAAAAACAACAAATTTCATGTAATACAGCATGTCAGTGATAATTAAGCCTGAGTTCTGATGAAGGGTCTTGGCCTGAAACATCGACTGTTGACTTGCTGTGTTCTTCCACCATTTCGTGTGCATTGCTCAGGATTTGCTGCATCTGCAGAACCTCCTGTGTTTATAATAAGGCCAGATTCTGACTCAGTATCTTCTGTCGAATGTGAGGGAGGAGAAGCGAGAAGGTCTGGGGCGGCAGGGGTTGTTCATTATGTCGGGCGCTTTTCCAAGGCAGCGGGAAGTGCATGCAGAGTCCATGAAAGGGAGGCTGATTTGTGCAATAGACTGGGCTGGCGGTCACTACTTCCTGCATTTTGTTGTCATCTTGGGCAGAGCAGTTACCTACACCAAGCTGTGATGCACCTGGACTGGATGCTTTCTTATGATGCATCTGTAAAAAATTGGTACTTTGTGAAACACTGCAGTGGCCTGAAATGCCAACAATGTGTAAAATGTGAAAAAAAACTTCTTTCCATGATCCCTGACTCCTCCTCAGCTGGGCATCAACGTGAGGTTGGACACTCTGCAGCCCGTTTCAGTGGAAATCCAGCACGGTAACACTCCTTCACTTACTGATGTCTCACTGGCAGGTTTGACCCCAACTGGGCTCACCTCAGCTAACCTGTCCAGATCCCAAAAATGCCGCCTCCCCCACCCCCCAACCCCCAACCCCCATCCATCCCGGAAACAAAGGCTGTCATCAGAATTGGTACCATGTTCTTCCCACGCAATGCTTTCCAAACCCGGAAACCTGTCTGGCGATTTAGGTGTCTCGGCTTATGACCGTGTCCCTTGTGTTGAAACATGGGCACGGCTCTAAATTCCATTGCTGCTAATTAGCTTGGAGCTATCTGGGAACTGAGGTAACCATTAGCGTTGGTCTCGGTGCTCTTGGAATGTTAGCAGAGAGTAAGAGAAAATAAATATTTGTCTTTAATGCAATCCAACCCATTGACACCAGCATGACAGTGGTATAATAGTAGGGCAAACAAAACCTATTGCCGTCCCTGGCAGGAGAGGCACGGGAGTGGTGATTGAAATCACCATGTCAAAGTCCTCACTCAGCACACGGATAACCCAGTTTCAAGGGTCAGAGGCTGGAAGGGTGAAAGCACAATGGACCTTAGGCCAGCAGCCACTGGAGATAAGAGTGGATTCTTCCGAAGTTCAACAAAGATCCAGCAGAACGGGGATATAATGGTGTTAGCGACAAACTGTTGACGGGAGCATTTGCTTGGCTGAGACTTCATGGAGAAATTTGAGGCCTGATATTTGCCCCCTGCCCATGTAGCAATAATCTGCATGTTCAACGTCTCTTCTTCATCAGTCTGGGGTGCATCCCATAATCCTCTAACAGCCTGGTGGTACATACTTACAGTTTTTTGTATCTCCTGTCTGATGGGAGGTGGAGTAGGGGAGACACTGTCTGGGGTTTTCTACCTTTGTCTGTTCTCTGTTGGATGGATTTCACACGGCATTGATCAAGTTATATCTGTCCTTACCTTTCAGTGCACACTGAATGGATCCTTCAGTATGAACGCCTCAGCCTGAAACGTCGACTGTTTATTCCCCCCCAGAGATTCTGCCTGACTTGCTGAGGTATTCCACCATCTTTTGTGTGGATCATTTCATCACATCCGTGCATTAAAGTCGAATAATGGAGAAGCAATAACAGAATAAAGTTTTAATATTTACCGAGAAAGTGAAGTGCAGGAAGACAATGAAGTTCAAGATGATAACGAGGTAAATTGTGAGATCGTAGAGTACTATGGAAGCATCCCATAGTCTTCTAACAGCAAGACAGAAGCCTGGTGGTACATACTTTCAGTCCTTTGAATCTTCTGCCCGACGGGAGGGGTGTAGAGGAGAGGCTGTCTGGAGTGGGTGTGGTCTTTGATTATATTGGCCGCATTACTGACACAGTAAGAAACGTAGAGAGGGTCCATGGATGGGAGGCTGCTTCCTGTGATGTGCTGAGCTGTGGAAAAGTTTCTTGTGGTCACAGCAGCTGCCGTGGTGCAAGATGCTTTTTACGGTGCACCTGTAAAAACTCGTCTCCTTAGGAAGTAGAGGCACTTAGTGAGTTTTCCTGGTGCTAAATCAAAAGTAGAGAGCACTTCACTCTAAGCTCCTTTTGGGATGTAAGCTCTTTTTATGGGCCTAGGCAGCTGTAGACACTGGTCTGGTAATGGGGCAAGGGTAACTGGGGTGTGTAAGAGGGTTGACTGGAGAAATGGAGAGGTTCAGGGACCAGTAAATTACAAAAGTTCAAATTAAGTTTATTATCAAAGTACAAATTTGTCACTGTATACTAAGCTGAGATTCATTTTCTTGCAGGCGTTCACAGTAAATGTAAAGAAACACAATAAAATTAATGAAAATTTGTACACGCTAAGATGAACAAACAACCAATGTGCAAAAGACAACCCTGTAACTCTGTAAAAAAGAAACAAACAAAGTAATAACAATAAACAAATAAGCAATAAATATTGAGAACATGAGATGAAATTGCTTGAAAATCTTGTATATAGGTTGTGGGAACAGATCAGTATTGGGGTGAGTAGAACGAGTGAAGTTATCCCCTCTGGTTCAAGAGCCTGATGGGTGAGAGGTAATAACTGTTCCTGAACCTGGTGATATGGGTCCTGAGGCTCCTGTCCCTCCTTCCTGAAGGCAGCAATGAGAAGACCACCAGGTACACCGGGAAGACACAGAGAGGGGGAGCACAAAGCTAAACGCAGGAATGTAACCAATTTCTCCAACCAAGGCACAGATGAAATTAGACACAAAGCAAAATGTTGCCAAAAGAACTTTGAGATAATTCTTACCCAGAAATTTACTTGCTCCTGAAAAGGAATGTGAAATATAATGCAGGACTTGCCCAGTGGGGTTCTGAGAAGTCATCAGGCGTTCTTCAATCAGAATCAGGTTTAATGTATCACTGGCTTATGCTGTGAAACTTGTTAACTTAGCAGCAGCAGTACAATGCAATACATGATAATAAAGAGAAAAATAAATAAGTCAATTACAGGAAGTATATATGTATATTAAATTGTTAAATTAAAAATAACGCAAAAACAGAAATAATAAAAGTGAGGTAGTATTCAAGGGTTCAATGTCCATTTAGGAATCAGATGGCAGAGGGGAAGAAGCTGTTCCTGAATCACTGAGTGTGTGCCTTCAGGCTTCTGTACCTCCTACCCGACGGTAACAGTGAGAAGAGGGCATGTGCTGGGTGATGGGGTCCTTAATGATGGACTCCACCTTTCTGAGTCACTGCTCCTTGAAGATATCTTGGATACTACAGAGACTCGTACCCAAGATGGAGAAGACTAATTTTACAACCTTCTGTTCTAAATATATATATTTAGATATGTGCATGTGCGCACACACACACACACGCACACACACACACACACACACACACACCACACCACACACCAGACCACACAGAAATGCACGTACAAGCACAAGCACACACATGCAGGCGCATACACACATAAACACAGATGCATGCACACATACATACACCTATACATATGCATGTGCTCACACATGCAGTCACAAGTATGTGTGTACACAAAAACACAGACAATACACATTCAGACAGAGATTGATGGTGAGAGGTTGCTGGGGGGAGATTCACCAGGAGGTTGCCTGTATTGGAGCATTTCATTGACAAGAAGAGACTGGATAGGTGGGGACTGTTTTTCCTGGGGCAGAGGACTAGTGAGATATATAAAATTCTGTAGGGGTAGATGGTAAGGATATGTACCTATGGTGGAGGTTGTTCCGTATTTAATATTTAAGTAATATTTGAATAATCTTGTACATATATTGGTTGATTAAGCATTCTTATATCACAAATCATTACCGGTTATATGTATAAATGCATGAATTGCATATGTCATCACGCTACCACGGGGTACGTGCGTGCCTCGCTTAAAGTAAACCTAAAGTTAGACCTGAATTTTGGACTCCCATGTCTTCATTTTAAATAGTTTAAAGTTTTGAAGTTACATATCATAACATTATTAACAAGGTATTTTTCAAGACAAACCCGAGATGGCTACCGACCCATTCAAGTGCAGTGAGATGTTCGAGTTCACAGCAAGGAACAGTCAAATGTTTAAAAAAATGCAGCCAGCACATGCAGAGGTGTCGAGTTAAATGGAAAAATTCAGGGTTCATAAAGAGTATGTACCAGGTGATAATAATCATTTAAAAATATCAGCAAAATATTTTCATCATTTTAATCATTTCTTAATGCATGCATTACTAAATGACAATAAAAGGGGATTGCGTGTCCTCATAATCAGAAATGGCGGGCTGCATTGGAAAGATTGACAAGTTTGATTACACGGCGGATAATTGGGGCCACTTACCCACAGCTGGGGGATCTGGTTCACGAGCATTAGGGCGTGTCCACACACCGGTCGGCCTGCGTGCTACATGTTCAGGGGCCAGACCTCCTCTCTGTCCTCTGTAGTTCAGCCTGAGTCCGAGAGGAGTTCAGTTTCCTTGTGTTGAGAGGTTGTACACTAACAGAGAGAGACTTACATATTCAGCTCTGCTTTCTGCAGGGCTGTTAGCCAGTGGTGGAAGCTGAAAGTGAGAGAGACAAGCACTACCCACAACACTACCACACGACGCATCACAACAACCGTTTTGACACCATTGCAACAGTATCTACTCAGAAAAACTGCCTTTTCCAAAAGCTCCCTTCTGGAAAGCTTTATAGGACTATAAAAACAAAAACTTAACACCATTTTAAAAATTTCTTCCCCCAGGGAGTTAAACTGATCAAATATTCTAGTTTGCCCCCCCTCATCTATTACCCCATCACCGCACTGCTCTATAAACACTTTAAACCACATTTTATCATGCTGTTTACATTGTAAATACATGCTGGTATTGATGTATTTGCGCACATTTAATTCTATATCCATACGTTAACCTTTAACTTATATATATAATCCTTTTTTGTGCATAATTGTTGAATGTTGTTTTTTGTTGCATGTTGTATGAACACACAATTCAAATTGCTAATACATGTGAATATACATGGCAAATAAAGCTGATCCTCAACGCTCGGCAACAAGTGGGCCAGGACGTCAGCTTTGTGCCCAGCTTTGAGGCCCATTCGAAGAGCGGAGGCTCAGATCTGAGCAGTAGGTTAGAGATTCTTCTGCTATTACGAACTCATCTGGACACAGATATTAATTAAAGCGAGAACCAGTCTTCAGGAAATAACGTTTCATTAGTTAACTTCCACTGACATCTTAAAGCCATCAAGACCAACGTCAGGTGTGGGACATTCTGATCTGTACCGTTGCAACGACACAGGGGAAGGTCTCTGTTAATTGACACTCATTGAAACCTTCATGATGAATGGGATCGGGCAAGTGGGCATCACCTGATTAAAGGCATATCCTTGCTGCTTTATGCACAGTTCGGGACAGATCTGTTTTGACTATGTGTATGTTCAGGGAGCCATCCCCCAACGCACTAGCAAATCAGGTATAATTTGGGCACGCAAACTCGATGCTGGAAATTCAGGCAACACACATCTAAGTTGCTGGTGAATGCAGCAGGCCAGGCAGCATCTCTAGGAAGAGATACAGTTGACGTTTCGGGCCGAGACCCTTCATCAGGTCTTTTTTGGGCACCTGGAGTTTGTGCCCAGAAACTCTCAGACCAGCCATCAGTATTTGAACATTCACAGAGGTCCTCCGCTTGGGGAGTACCCCCATTGTAAATATGTAATTCTGACAAAGTTATCTATGTACACTCAAAAGGTGAAAGTTCCTCCGTTTTAGACATGATCGAGTATGAGATATTGAAGGACAGGCTGGAGGACTTGCCTGCTGAGGCTCCGTGGGTGGAAATGAGGAATAAGAAAAGGATAATCCAGGTGTGGGTTGATGGAAATAATAATTCAGCATAGATTAGATGGGCTGAAGGGCCTGTTTCTGGGCAATAGTGCTCTATGACCCTATTAAGTAGGGCAATTATAACAACTGAACCTGCAGACAACTTATTGTTGTCTTTGTAGTTAAAAAGGCATAGAACATTGCTTCGCTGTTCAGTTAAGAGTCAGGAGAAACAGATTCTCCAGAATGTATTGAATAAAGACCTTGGATATCTCTCTGCTAGGCTCCCTGTGTGAGTACTTCAGCAGTTGCCACACACTGCTACCTGGGTGATCTCCAGTGTGAGTGGCTTGCCTCACTGGAGGAGACAGCTGCTGTCAGGGGGCCAGGCAGCTGTTATCCAGGAGCTGACTGTCGAGACTGCCAAGGCTCCAGAGGATTTTGTGACAATGGTGAAGCTTGGGTCGCAGCGTACCCAGCCTCTGCCGTGGGAATCCGAGACTTTTTGGAGAGGTTGATAGTAAAGACCGCTCCCCTCTTCCCCTGCAGGCTCTCTTGCTGGTATCTCACGGATGGCAACCACACAGCAGCTAGATATTGCATGCAAATGGGCTCTCTAGCTTAGACATTGCTACCATCATCTACTCATTTACACTAATCCTGCATTAATCCCACATTCCTGAAAGCTGGCAGGAGGTCCTCCCAAGGCAAAAACTCCTCATGGCGTCCAATATGAAATCCCACCTTCGTCACCTTCCAATAGAAGGGGAGGTGGGAACAAGCAGCATTCACAAAGATTTTTGTAGCAGGGCAGTGAAACCTCAGAGCAAAGGAGAGGTATGAGTCTTCTGAGCAGACGATCAGTTTTTAAATTAAATTTATGTGTCTATTATCACTCTGTTAATGCACCAGCTGTAAGATCGGGGGTTCGATTCCCGCTGCTGTCTGTAAGGAGATCGTACAACTCAGTGGCCATTTTATCTTGCATCTAATAAAATGGCCACTCAGCGTATGTTTGTGGTCTTCCACTGCTGTATCCTGCCCACCTCAGGGTTACATGTTGTACTTACAGAGGTGCTCTTGGGCACACCACTGTTGTAAAGCGTGGTTATTTGAGTTACTGTCACCTTCCTGTCAGCTTGAACCAGTCTGGCCCTTCTCCTCTGACCCCTTCAATAACGAGCCACGTCTGCTCACACGACTGTCACTCACTAGATGTTTTTTTGTTGTTTTTCACACAATTCTCTGTAAACTCTAAAGACCGTCGTGTACGAAAATCCAAGGATACCATCAGGTTCTGAGATAGAAACCATAGAAACTACAGCACAGAAATAGGCCTTTTGGCCCTTCTTGGCTGTGCTGAACCATTTTCTGCCTAGTCTCACTGACTTGCACACGGACCATATCCCTCCATACACCTCCCATCCATGTATCTGTCCAATTTATTCTTAAATGTTAAAAAACAACCCACATTTACCACCTCGTCTGGCAGCTCATTCCATACTCCCACCACTCTCTGTGTGAAGAAGCCCCCCCTAACGTTCCCTTTAAACTTTTCCCCCCTCACCCTTAACCCATGTCCTCTGGTTTTTTTTTTCCCCTTGCCTCAGTGGAAAAAGCCTGCTTGCAGTCACTCTATCTATACCCATCATAATTTTATATACCTCTATCAAATCTCCCCTCATTCTTCTACGCTCCAGGGAATAAAGTCCTAACCTATTCAACCTTTCTCTGTAACTGAGTTTCTCAAGTCCCGGCAACATCCTTGTAAATCTTCTCTGCACTCTTTCAACCTTATTTATATCCTTCCTGTAATTTGGTGACCAAAACTGAACACAATATTCCAAATTCAGCCTCACCAATGCCTTATACAACCTCATCATAACATTCTAGCTCTTATACTCAATATTTTGATTAATAAAGGCCAATGTACCAAAAGCTCTCTTTACGACCCTATCCAAACACTCCATCTGACACCAGCAATCATTCCATGTTCAAAGACACTCAGATCACATCCCTTCCCCATCCTGATGTCTGGTCTGAACAACAGCTGAAACTCTTGATCACGTCTGCGTGCTTTCATGTGTTGAGCTACATGATTGGAAATGATTAGATATTTCTATTAATGAGAAGACGTACAGGTGTACCTAATAAAGTGGCCACTGAGTGTATGTTATCCCTGTGACCCCGTGGGATTGTTCCGGGTGACATGGTTTCCTCCCACATTCCAAAGATGTATGGTTAGGTTGAGTGTTTCATTTAAAACCATTCTCTTTGTTTCCCTGCTGGATAATACTCTGTCTATTTAAGTGTAATATCAGTAGCTGTGTAACCATTTCCATAGAGATGTTTTGAGGCAAAGCCCAGCTCGGTGGGAGGAGGCATATCATGTTTCAAGAGTGACACAGAATGAACCACAAGTCACTTTTCTTTCCGGGACAAGACAATTCTCATTCACTTGAAACAGTGGAGTTGCAAAGCCGTGAACAATCAGAGAATATGCAGACCTCACAATGGAAGTTATAGTATTCTATACCTCAGAACTATTTTCAGCAACGCATGTGGAAGTCACTTCTCAATGATAAAACTACTGGAATAACTTAAACCTAAATGAAAGTGAAATGTGAGAGCGTTGTGTCTGACCCAGTCTCACACACTCAGATGTATGGCAAAATTAAAAGTACCCTTTAAGTGCGGCTGGTAAGGGCGATGAATATTCCATCAGCAGCTACCTATGTCATAACTCGTTCATCAAATGTACACCTGATGCCTGAAGTGATGTACTCAGATCAAAAGGGACCAATGAGCTGTGCATCTTACCCCGACCTCTGTCTTCAAACTGAGTAGGATCAGAGAGCAGCCAAGCAGCGACTCTCAGCTTAGTCAGCTCTCAAACGTGTCAAGAACCTTGAATTGTCCTGAATGTCTCCTGCACTCACTAACATTCAAAGAACAATAACATTAGCAATCAACATATTATAGAAAATATAAAGGAAGAAATATTTCTAAATATATTGTATACAAAAACATTAAAATATAAACTCACTGAAGAACAATTAAATGCAGTTAAAGTTTGTTACAGTGATTAGCATTTGGAGAGTCTCAATGGACAAAGGGGAGATACTGGAGGTGTAGTGTAGAGTCACAGACTGACCGGTACTGGGAGTGGGGTGTAGTACCAGTGGCATGTTCTCCCCTCTCCGATACAGAGCAATAGATCAAAAGGCAACGTGTGCTCACCCTCTGCTCTCACTTCGATGTTTCAATCTCCCTTGTCGCTTTAATCGGTGGACAATGGAAGCTTTAATCAGCAAATGGGGTCAAACTTCCCATTTCGTTAAAATTATGCTGTCTTGTATCAGCATTTCTGTCCTGGGAATAAGGTGCTCGTGGTTGATTCGATCAATGCCTCTTAGAATCTTTACACCCCTCTGTCAAGTCAACTCTCATGCTCCTTTGCTGCAAAGAGAAAAGCCCCAGCTCCCTCAGTCTCTCTTCATAAGACATGGGCTCTGGTGCTGGTAGAGGCAGAGACATTGGGGAGTTCTACGAGACCTTTAGACGGGTCCATGTCTAAAATGGGGAATGGGATCATTGTGAAGTATTCAGACTCATTGACGATGTCAACAGGCTTTATACGTCATGGTTGTGAAAAGCGGAATGACTGGAGTTTGATACAGGATAGCCGATGTTGTCCTGTTCCACAGAGAGTGAGGCAAACCTTTGGAAGGGACTACCCAGGAAGGAGGTAGAACAGGCCAACTTCAGTGATATTTACAGGCAATTGACTCGCATCCCAAAAAAAAAATCGAAGCATCAGGAAATGAACTACTTTCTGCCTTTGATTTCTCAAGCCAACCAGATGAATTACAGTGGTCTTTTCCTGTCCTGTTCCCATTTGATTAGTGCAGGAAGGCTTTGAAAGGGTCTTGAGAGTGATGGCAGACTTGTTCCTTATTGATGTTTGGATAGTGTGGAGAAGCAGTCCATCTTTTCAATATTGGGTGTGCACCAGAATGTCCACCTGCAAAACCTGTTCTCAAGATCCGTCTATTTAATATTGGGTATGTACCAGTATATCCACCTGTAATACCTGCTCTTGGGGTGTACCACACTCTAATGGACATGTTTGATGTTAAAGACATCAAAGTATTTAATATGCTGCAGCACAGGTATGAATGTGTGATTGCATGATTTGGTCACTAGAACCTTACAAACTACCCCAAACACTTTCTGATTTTTATTTTAAGCATGACTATTTTAGAGATACACACAGTAACAGGCCCTTGTGACCCAGTGAGCTCACGCCACCCATTTACACCTTCATAGAGTCATAGAGAAGTACATCACAGAAACAGGCCTTTCAGCCCATCTAGTCCATGCCGAAACCATTTAAACTACCTCCTCCCATTGACCTGCACAGGGATCATAACTCTCCATACACTTACCATCCAGGTACCTATCCAAACTTTGCTTCACATTGAAATCGAGTTCGCATACATCAGTTGTGCGGGCAGCTTGTTCCACACTCTCACGACTCTCTAAGTGAAGAAGTTTCCCCTCATGTTCCTCTTAAACTTTTCACCTTTCACCCTTAACCCATGACCTCTGATTGTAGTCCCACCCAACCTCAGTGGAAAAAGCCCGCTTGCATTTACCTTATCTATGCTCCTTAAAATTTTGTATACTTCTATCAAATTTCCTCTCAGTCTTCTACATTCTAAATACAGTCCTAAACTATTCAATTTTTCCTTATAACTCAGGTCCTCCAGACCTGGCAACATCCTTGTAAATTTTCTCTGTAATCTTTCAACCTTGTTTTCATCTTTCCTGTAGGTAGGTGACCAAAAATCCACATGATGTTCCAAATTAGGCAATTAGGCCTCACCCACCGTATACAACTTCAATATAACATACCATCTCCTGTACTCAATACATTGTGCCAAAAGCTTTCTTTATGACCCTATCTACCTGTGACACCATTTTCAATGAATTATGGACCTTTGATCTATAACACTCTTCAGTGCTCTACCGTTCACTGTGTAAGACCTACCCTGGTTGGTCCGACCAAAGTGCAAATCCTTGTACATGTCGGCATTAAAATCTATCTGCCATTTTTCCAGCTGATGCAGATCCCTCTGCAAGCCATGATAGCCTTCCTCACTGTCCACTACACCCCCAATCTTGGTGTCATCCGCAAGTTTGCTGATCCAGTTATCCACATTATCATCCAGATCACTGATATAGATGACAAACAACAAAGGTCCCAGCACCGATCCCTGCTGCACTCCACTAGTCACAGACCTCCAGTCGGAGAAGCAACCATCTGCTAGCACTCTATGGCTTCTCCCACAAAGCCGATGAAAACTCCAGTTTACTACATCATCCTGAATGCCGAGCGACTGAACCTTCTTGACCAGCCTCCCATGTGGAACCTTGTCAAATGCCTTGCTGAAGTCCATGTAGGCAACATCCACTTTCCTGGTAACTTCCTCGAAAAACTCTCTAAGATTGGTTAGAGATGACCTACCATGCACAAAACCATGCTGACTCTCCTTAATCAGTCCATGTCCATCCAAATACTTATATATCCCATCCCGTAGAATACCTTCCAATAACTTTCCCACTACTGATGTCAGACTCACTGGCCTATAACCTCCTGGTTTCTGTTTAGAGTCTTTTTTAAACAGTGGGACAACAGAATCTGAGGGAACACCTAGTACATAGGTATCCACCCTGATTTGCCTCAGGGTAGCAAACACCCTTTCCTCTGTAATCTGTACAGGGTCCATGAAGTTGATGCCGCTTTGTCTCACTTCTATACACTCTGTATCCATCTCCTGAGCAAATACAAATGCAAAGAATGCATTTAAGATCTCCCTCAACTACTTTGGCTCCACACATGGATTACAATTCTGATCTTCCAGAGGATCAATTTTGTCCCTTGCAATCCTTTTGCTCTTTTCCCTAAGGATTCCCCTTCACTTTATCTCTGGAGCAGCTTCATGCCTTCTTTTAGCCCTCCTGATTTATTTCTTAATTGTTCTCTTGCATTTCTTATGCTCCATGAGCACCTCATTTGTTCCTGCTTGCCTATACATGCATCTCTGTTTTTCTCTTAACCAGGGCCTCAATATCTCTTGAAAACCATGGCCCCTACACTTGTTATCCTTACCTTTTATTCTGACAGGCACATACGAGCTTTGTACTCTCAAAATTTCATTTTTGAAGGCCTCCCACTTACCAGGTATGCGTTTGCCAGGAAACAGCCTCTCCTAAACCACAATCGCCAGATCATTTCTGATACCATCAAAATTGACCTTTCTCCAATATAGAATCTCATCCTCCAGACCAGACCTATCTTTTTGCATATTTACTTTGAAACTAATAGTATAGTGGTCACTGGATGCACAATGTTCCTCTACACAAACTTCTGATGCCTGCCCTGTCTCATTCCCTAATAGCAGATCCGGTAAAACACATCCCATTGGGACTTCTATGTACTGATGAAGGGAACTTTCATGAACACATTTGACAAACTCTATCACATCTCATCCTTTTACAATATGGGATTCCTGGTCAATATGTGGAAAGTCAAAATCACCTACTATTACAACCTTATGTTTCTTACAGAAGTCTGTGATTTCTTTACAAATTTGTTCCTCTAAATCCCTGGGAACGTTGGGTGGTCTGTAATGCATAGTAGCCCCATTAACATGGTTGCACCTTTCCTATTTCTCTGTTCTACCCACAATGCCCCACTCGTGTTCTCCAGTCTGCCCCGACTGAGCACTGCTGTGACATTTTCCCTGACTAGCAACACCACCCCTCCACCTGTAATCCCTCCCACTCTGTCGCGTCTAAAACAACAGAACCCCGGAATATTGAGCTGCCAGTTCTGCCCCTCCTGCGACCAAGTCTCACTAATGGCCACAATGTCATAATTCGACATGCCGATCCATGCCCTGAACTCGTCTGCCTTTCCTATGATACTTCTTGCATTGAAATATTTGAGGTTCAGGACACTAGTCACACCTTGCTCACCCTTTTGATTCCTGACTTTCTCTGAGGTCGTACCAACATTTTTCTCCACAGCCTCTCCATTAAGTGTTCTGGCACTCTGGTCCCTCCTCCCCAAACTCTAATTTAAACCTGCTGTGCAGCATTAGCAAACCTTCCTGCTAGGCTATCAGTCCCCCTCCGGTTCAGGTGAAAACCATCCCTTCTGTACAGGACCCACCTTCCCTAGAAGAGAGCCCAATGATCCAAAAATCTTCTGCCCTCCCTCCTGCACCAACTCCTTAGCCGTGTGTTAAATTGCATAATGTTCCTTGTTCTAGCCTCACTAGCACATGGCACAGTTAAATCACAACCCTGGAGATCCTGCCCTTTAACTTAGCACCTAACTCCCTGAACACCCTATGCAGAACCTCGTCACTCATCCTACCCATGTCATTGGTACCTACATTGTCCACGACCTCTGGCTATTCACCCTCCCACTTTAGAATGCTGAGGACTCAATCTGAGATATCCTTGACCCTGACACCCGGGAGGCAACATACCATCCAGGAATCTCTTTATCGCCACAGAATCTCCTGTCCAATCCCCTATCACTGCAGTACACCTCTGCTCCCCCCTCCCTTTCTCAGTCACAGAGGCAGACTCAGAACCAGAGATCTGACCACCATGACTTTCCTCTGTTAGATGATCCCCTCACCCCAACAGTATCCAAAGTGGTATACCTGTTCTTGAGGGAACTGGCCACAGGGGTACTCTGCACTGGCTCCTTAAACCTTTCCCCCTTCCGGTCTCACAGTTTCCTGTGTCCTGTGTCCTGCATGTTGGATGTAACTATCTCTCTATACGTCCTATCACCCCTCCAGCCTTCTGAGTGATCTGTAGTTCATCCAGTTCCAGCTCTGGCTCCTTAAGGTGGAGTGCTAGAAGCTGTAGCTGGATGCACTTCTCGCAGTTGTAGTCGTCAGGGACACTGGAGCTCTCCCTGCCTTCCCACATCCCGCAAGATGCACTATCCTGCCTGGCATCTCTACTGTCCCAACTGAGTAGATGTAAAGAAAGGAGGGGAAAGAAAACTTTACCTCCAGCTTTTCTTTTTTGCCTTCTCTGACTGAAGCCTCGAAGAGCTAAAGCCTCACCATCCTATCTCTGTCCACTCTGACGAAGACCACTGCAACAATGTCCGATACCCTACCTTCCTTTAACTTGCTCTTGCTAATCAATCCCAAATGTTGATTGGTCACTGGTCAGAGCTCAAATAAACTGCTGTGACCCGACACTGCCCTTTTCTACTCGGGCATTGGACCTGAGTGAAATCCCCTCCTTGCAAACTTCTGTTAGCCCAACCGCTCACTGGTCAGAGCTTAAAGAAAAAGTTCTCTGTTCTCTGATGTAGAGAAGTTAAAGGTCAGGCCAGAGTCTAGGCATTTTCTCTGCACTCCATGTTTGAAGGCTAGTGGCGTGGACAGGTGATGAAGGATATCTGGAGTCTCGGCCACTGCTTTGCACTTGAAGGCTAGTTATGTTGGCATTGCTGCTCCACTCTGTGCTCAAAGGCCAGTGATGTGGGCATGAGACGAAGGGCATCAAGGGAACAGAACTCTGCTCCGTGCTGGAAGGCCAGCAACGTCGAAGGACACCCGTGGATGTTGGGCTAACCCAGGATCAGATGTCCATGTGGGGAGGAGACACGAGGGCCGGTGAGTCCACAGGCCTGGAATTCGGGGCCCTGTGATTGGCTAGTCAGAGGGTTGATACGGAAGATTGACGATTGGAGTTTGAAGCCTGAACTCTGGAGAACGGAGGCCCGGAGGTCAGTAGTTGGAGGACTGTTCATGTCTTTGAGTGGATGGGAGGGAGGAAAGGGGCTTTTATTGCAGTTGTTATGTTTGCTGCTTGTTGTGTTCCTGGTTGTTCTGCTGAGTATTGTGGGCATGCTATGTTGGTGCCAGAATGTGTGGCAACACTTGTGGGCTGCCTCCAGCACATTCTCGGGTGTGATGGTTGCTTTTTTAAAAATATTTTATTTATGATTTTCTACAAACTACAGCATAGAAAAAAATCAATGGTATAAATGGAAGGATCATTGCAATACAGACAAAAATAGCAATAATACATAACTTAACAAATGAGCAAGTCACCCATATTAAAAATGAAAAATTAGAAAGGAAAGCACCCACCCCACCCACTGTCCAACTCCAAGCCAACCATTAAAGTATAAATACTTGAAAGGACATTTGAGATAAACTTTTATCACCCCAGAACTATATATTGTAGTAAAAAGAGAAATGAATAATAATAATAAAAAAAGCAGCCTGCCACCTAATCAAAGAATCAAAGAAAGCTGGAAATGCAGGATCTGACTATCAAGGGAAGAAAAAAAATACACCTGTCAATCTTGGTGAGAATTATGAAAATATTCGAGGAAAGGTCCCCACACCTTATGGAACTTTATGTCCGAATTAAAAAGTGATTAGTAAATCTTTTCAAGATCTAAACATTATCCCTAAGCCATTGAACATGGGTAGGGGGAACTACATCTCTCCACTACTGCACGTCTAGCTAAAACAGAGGCAGAATACCATGTTTGTCGTTTAGCCGGGATCAAATGCTTGTCAGAGTCTCGAGAAATACCAAAAAGATCGATCAAAGGATCAGGTTCCAAATGACAATTTGATATAGAAGATAAAGTTAAAAAAAAGAACCGTGTGATGGTTGTTAATGCAAATGATGTACTTCACAATAGACTCAGCGTCAACTTTATTAGTTACAGGAGCTGGCCGTTGAGCTTATGTCTTGATGTACATGTGATATATTAGCATCTGAATATCTGGGATTGGTGGTGTCTTTAAATATGTTGGCAGCTTTACTGAGGCAGCAGGGAGAGTAGCCATAGTCACAGGAGGGGAGGTGGTGGCTCTGTTCTCTATTACCTGCGGTTTCTTGTGGTCTCGAGCGGAGCAGTTGCTGTATCAAGCTGTAATGCATCTGGATAGGATGCTTACTATGACGTATCTATAAAAATACTTGACTGTCATTGGGGGAATGTTGAATTCCTTCTGAAGAATAGAGGCACTGATGTGTTTTCTTGGCTGTGGCATCAATGTGGCTGGACTAGGCAAGTTGTTGGAGGAATTTGCACCTCAGAACATGAAAGTCTCAACTATCTCCACCTCAGCACAATTGAAACCGACAGGAGTGTGACTCCACCTGCTTCTTGAAGTTAATGACCAGCTCTTTCCTTTTGCCAATACTGGTACCCAGGCAGAATGCGAGGGGCTATTGACTGCACCCTGGTAGTAGAGGAGCCTAAGGGTGGGAGTGGGGGAGGGGAATTAAAATAGTTTGTAACCAAGAGATCCAATTGGCCATGGTGATCTCTGAACTGCACAGAAGAACGGAGTTGAGCTGAAGACCTGTGTACCCAACAGTGCCTCCACTTTGGGGTGGATTGCTGATGGGGGGAGTGAAGTTACAGTAGCGAACACAATACAGTAACTGAGCTGTGCATCCCACCACATCAGACACCAACAAAAATAAATGAAGAAACCTGAAGACCTTTGTGATTCATCTGATAATTTAAATTACAATTGATTTCTTGACATTAAAACCTATTCTTAATGCTGATTCATCAAGAGGAAAGAACTTCCAAGGTCCATCTTGTAGTTTTAATTGAAAACAATTCTCAGGCATCATTATCACTAACAAATATCACTGGACAACAATATTTTTCAAAAGTGTTGCTTCCTCAGAATATTTCTTGGTTTATGATAGACCACTTGAAGCTGAGTACAAATATAATTTCAGTCTACTTGTCTCATGTAGGAATTTGGAGAAACAAGAAGTTAACTTTTAATAAATATAATGCATTTAATTGCTTTACAGTGCTGATGCTTGGCAATAGTTCAACTAAGCTAAAAATGCTTTGTTGATGATTTTCATTCGTACTCAGTGTCTGAGGCATCTCGTTTAAGTGTTCAACAATAATAACCAGCATTAAAGGATTCCAGTTGCCCTGATACCATTTCTCTATGACTGCAATGTCCTGGTGAAACCTTTCACCATGCTCGTCACTGACAGTGCCAGGATTTGTAGGGAAGAAGTCTAAATGGGAAAGTAGAAAATGAATCTTTGGTGACAAGTTACACTTCATGGTTTTGTTTGCTTGAAGCATGTTGTCAACCAGCTGCATGTAGATTGGTGCTGTTTAGTTGTCTAGAAAATTTTCAACAGTGTCCTTCAATGCCTTCCATGCGATTTTCTCTGGTCCCATTAGGAGTTCTTTGTGGACCAAAAAAAAATGCCTTCCTTAATCTTAGCATCAACTATTCTGGGAGACATCCGTCTTTTATATCGAAACCCTTCATGGTAATTTTTGTGCCTGGTGACAGCAGATTCCATCCTTGCAGTCTTGAATGTTATGCTTCTGCTTTTGACAAACCCAAGTCATTGATCAGGTAATTTAACTCAGATTGAGTTATCAGATGAGACTCACTCGACATAAAGGGTTCAGAATTTGTATCAATATCACTGTCGTTTTTTATTCCCAGTCCGTGCATCATGCCATCTTTGTCTGCCTCCTCTGGACTCCATATCCTGCTTTTCTAAAACTTGTCCTGCCATGCAGCATCTCCCCTGCCTAAGCACGCCCAGGCATGCCCGACAAGATAGAAAACTTTTCAGCTGACATTGTGGGCAACATTTTAATTGACTTAACTTATGAATTGAAATAACAAATATAGGTGATTTTTAAAAAATAGTGCGTGGTCGGTAAATTTCATGGTGACTTTCATGATTGGCAGTCCAAAATAATTAGGATACACCAAAAGGTATTCAGGAAGCAAAATCTTTGTTGTCCAGTGTATTTAATCTGTCTCACTTTTCTAAAGTTTTAGATTCCCTTGAGATGCTTCACGGTTCAGAAAGCTAGGATTCAAGGAGGAACCAGCAGGACAAATGGAATTATTTTCGGAGGAGACTTACGAGGATGCTGCCAGCCCTTGAGGGATGGTTGAGGGTGATCAGGCTGAGACTCTTTTTGCTGAAGCATAGGTGATTGAGGGGTGATCATATTGACGTGTCGTATAACCATAAGGGGCATTGACAGATTTAATACTCAGCCTTTTCCCCAGGGTTGGAGAATCAAGAACTCGAGAGCACAGGCTTAAGCTGAGAGTGGATAGATTTAATAGGGACAACTTTTTTATCCAAGAGTGTCAGTATACGGAATGAGCTGCCAGAGGCAGTGGCTGAGGCAGGTACATTAACAACATGTAAAAGGTACTTGGACAGGTAGATAATAGGAAATGTTTAGATAGATATGGGCTAAATATAGGCAAATGGGACCAGCTTAGGATGGAAATCTTCTAGGCATGGACCATTGAGTTGAAGGGGCTGTTCTCACATTGAACGACTCTACAACTCTGCTGTAGGAAGTGGATTTGGAAGATGTTCCAACATGAACCACTAACCACAACCCTAACTTGAACATCAAATTCTGGCCCAAATCTTCAGCCTTACTCTTAGGTGCCGATAAAGGCTTATTTCTACTCCAGTTCTGAAGGTTCTAAGGAGACCGATGAAGCCAACGTGGGACGCTCAGAATCCACCACAGTTAGGACAGGAGGTTACAGATGGGATGGGGGAATAGACACCTAAGCAGGACGCCTGTTCCCTTTGTGCTCCAACCTGATGTTGTTAGCAACAACCAGAATGCTCACTCCAACTAATCATGGGGCAGAGTTTCCCAGAGTCTGTGGGGATGCTATATTTCTTGAAGAGACTTCGAGCCCATCCTTGAATCATTTCTTTTGTCCACCTGCTTTTCTTTTCCCATGATAGTAGTCCGCATAGTGTGTGTGTGTGTGTGTGTGTGTGGTTAGCAAGTGAATAACATCTCCTGTCCAACAGAGCGGACTGGATGTAACACGTGCCCGAGTGTTGGGGACACCGGCCTGGGAGAGGCACTGACTTTGAATTCCTTACGCATTACCAGTGGATTTGGAAGATTTTACAGAAGGTTGATATTACTTCTCCAAAATCTTGAGCTACCTGTTATGGGTAATCCTGGTCTCTGAAGCTTACAGAAGGGAACGTGTAATGTATGCATCTATTTCTTTCAGTGTAATGACTCGCCTTATCACTATTTATTGACAGCGAACTTACCTATGCGATTGATCTGTTGTTCGCTCTCTCTCTCTCTCTCTGCAAAGTGAATATACCAGTTACCTCACCTCCGTGTGCGTGCTTTTATTTAATTGATATGTAGTTGTACAGACACAACAAATTGGCGTTGAATACGAACCTGGATGTCGGCAGATATCACCAACTACACTGACAGTTATGAGATGACAGAGTTTGGAGGAAGGGAGAGACAGCGGAAGGAAAAAGTGAATCAGTATGGAGAAGGCCATCACGGACGCGTAAGTAATTGTGCACGGTACTCAGTGAGCAACGCACAACGAGCAAAGTTAAAGTGCAAATAAAGTGATGATGGCCTTAGTCAGGAAAGTTGATGACTTTGATAGGGCTAACATGGATTGGGAATTGTACATTGAGACGGTTGAACTGTATTGTAATGTGAATGATGTGGGTGAGGAAAAGAAACTCTCCACGCTTCTTAGCCTAATGGGTACATTTATAGGCTTTCCCTCAACTTAGTAACTGCTGAAAAGCCAGCAAGCAAGATGTCTGACGAAATTGTTGCAATTTTACACAAACTCTTGAGCCCAAAACTGCTAGTAATAGCTGAGAGATTTAGA
Source organism: Mobula birostris (assembly GCF_030028105.1). Lineage (NCBI taxonomy): Eukaryota > Metazoa > Chordata > Chondrichthyes > Myliobatiformes > Myliobatidae > Mobula > Mobula birostris. Next base: position 2,986,637 of record NC_092400.1, read on the forward strand.
TTTCACAAAGGAACCAGTCAAAGGATTAACGCATTTCTGAATGCATTGCAGGACTGCACAAACTTTCCTAGTGCTGTGACTTTAGAGATGGACTTTCTGATGCACTAAGGGACTGGCTTGTATGTGACATGTATAGTCAAAGCACTCGAAAAAGACTACTGTCAGAAAGACATCTAACCTTAGAACAGGCATTAACCATTGCAATATTGTTGGGGTCAGCAGAAAGAGACATGCCAGAGCTACAGAAAAATAGTTTAGAATGTGAAATGCACAAGAATGAAATCTCATATTGTGGACATGTCAGTGGCAAGCAGGGCTTCCATAAGTCACAAGAGAAGATTGAAGCTTTGCTGCAAGTACGCAATCTGGAAAGTGTGTCACAACTTATGTCATACTTGGACCTTATAAACATCTACCAGTGGTTTCCTCTAAATCTTGCTACAGTGCTAAACTCATTGAACACATTGTTGCAGACAAGAGCTAAGTGCAAGTGGTCAGAAAGATGGGAAAGAACATTTCAGGAAATAAAGAGACTATTAACATCAGATGAACCCATTATGACCCATCCCTGCCATCAGACTGGAGTGTGATGCGTCCCCTTATTGGATTGTAGCCGTTTTGCCACACACTATGAAAGCTGGATCTGCATGTCCGATTGCACTTACTTCGAGATCACTGACGAGCGTAGAACACAACTATTCTCAGATCGACTGGTGGCCCTTGGTTTAGTATGGGTAATAAGGAAGTTCCACCACTACCTCTACGGACAAAAGTTTACTTAAGTGACAGACCGTCACCCCCTTCTGTCCATTTTCAATCCCAAAAACGTAATCCCAGTGATGTCTGTAACCTGGTTGCAAAGCTGGGCACTTTTCCTAGGAGCCATCTCTTATGACATAGAGCTCAAGGGTACCAAACAACAGCAACACTGACGGCTTGTCACGTCTTCCACTGTTGGCAACTTAGGAAGAAAAGTCTTCATTCTGTGACCAAGCAGAAGTGTTTCACACCACATTGGTGGACTAGTTTCTGGTAAATTCTGAAACACAAAGGGAAACAAGGAATGATCAGACATTGTCAAAAGTCTATGACATCACCTTACAAGGATGGCCAGCTCGGGGTAATCCTGTGTTCCCAGAGTTCTCAGTCAGCTAGACCAACTGTCCGTATGTCAAAGAATGGTGATGTGTGGATCTCGTGTTTTGGTTCCCTCTAAACTGCACACTAGAGTGTTGGAAAATCTGCATGAAGGACACCTGGGTACAGTCGAGATGAAGAGTCTCGTCCAGAGCGACGTGTGTGGCCAGAAATAGGTACACAGATTGAGGACTTGGCCAAATGCTTTTTGGGATGCTACAAGATTCAAAATGCAACCCCACAAGCCCCATTGCACCCGTGGGAGTAGCCGTTCTCACCATGGCAAAGAGTACATATTGACTTTGCTGGACCATTCATGGACTCCATGTTTCTGATTGCTGTGGATACTCATTCAAAGTGGCCAAAGGTTATACCAATGAAGTCAATCACATCAAAAAAGGCTGTCTCTGCTTTGAGGGCCATCTTCGGCAGAAATGGCTTACCTGAACAAATTATGAGTGACAATATGTCAGAAGAATTCCGACTGTTCATGAAGAAAATGGTGTCAGACATTTCAAGTCAGCTCCTCACCACCCAGCAACGAATGGGTTAGCTGTAAGATATGTCACAAACCTTCAAGAAGTCTATTAAAGCTATGGACAAGGAGGACATTTCTCTTCAGCACAAGGTGGACAACTTCCTTTTTGTGTATCGGAACTCTGTTCATGCGACAACAAATCAAACACCTGCAATGCTGTTCATGAACAGGAATCTGAGATCTCGTGTAGACCTCCTGAAACCAGATCTACAGAGGGAAGTGCAGAATAAACGGCTCAGCCAGTTGCCAAGTAAATCAGCAAGGAGCTTCGAGGTTGGACAGGAAGTCTAGTGCGTGATTACTGAGAAGGCAAGTGGACACCCGGTAAGATAGCTGGACTACTGACGTACACAGTGGATGTTGGAGATCATACACGGAGACATCATGCGAACCACATATTGGATGCTCTGCCAAAGACACTTGGGTCGATTACATCCAACAAGACGGACACCTTGCAGCCACTAGGTGTACCTCTGGGTGATGATCATGTCACCAACAGCAACGCAGAGAAAACCGTCTTTGACAAGACACCTACCAAACTGACTGCTACACAGGTATATGGAGGAATTTAAGGTGGGGGGTTATATGGGAGGTCGGCACAACATTGTGGGCCGAAGGGCCTGTACTGTGCTGTACTATTCTATGTCCGGTGTTAAACCTGATGCCACTCCCCAGGTCCAGAGGCGCTATACTGAAAGTAACAGAGTACCACCAAAAGAATGGATCTTTAGTATAGTGAAGTTAGTTATGGACTGTTATTTGGAAAGCATGTCTATTTGAATACGGTTTGTTAAAGGGAAATTGAACGTTTTGTTACATATATAGCTTTATGTTAAATTAATCTAAAGGGGGAGGAAGTGTAATGCATGGATCTATTTCTTTTAGCATAGTGACTGCCCTTAGCACTAATTATTGACTGATAACATATCCATAAGAATGATCTGTTGTTTGCATTCTCTCTCTGGAAAGGGAATATACCAGTCACCTCACCTCTGTGTGCCTGCTTTTACTTAATTGATATCTACAGACACAACAGAAGGCATCATTGCAGTCCAGTTGACTATGAGCTCTGTATTGGGTTTGAGGTCTTGATCTACAAACAAACTTTTTTCCTCAGAGGCCAACAGTTGTGAATTTCACCAGCAGTATCTCCCTTCCAAGATGCACACCACTATAACCTCTAACTTTGACCCAGGTATTCCATAACACCTTAAGTCCCATCCTAATTCAATTCCTGTTAATAAAGATAAAGATTAGCTTTATTTGTCACATGTACATTAAGACATACAGTGCACTGCATCTTCTGTATCAAATCAAATCAGCGAGGATGGTGACAGGGCAGCTCGCAAGTGTCGCCAACTGGAGAGAACTCACGCAGTCATGGGGAGAATGCACAAGCTCACTCCAGTGGTGGGAATCGAACCCCAAGCTTACAGCACGTGCTGTGAAGTGATGCTCTAACCACTACACTACAGTGCTGCCCCAAAAATGAAAACCAGCACCTGACCAGCAACTCTCTATCCTGACTACCCACAATCTCACCGTGTCCTCTAATGGCTGAACCACCTATTCTAAATTAAAAGACTAACCTACACACGCTTTAACTTCAGACTAACCAAGCTGAGTGATGAGTCAAAATCTAGAATGCAGACAGATCACCACAGTCTGCTCCGGATTTGAACAGCCCTACCAGAGCTGAGAGGATTGTACATTTGTTTGGTGACTAAATCTCCTGATGGCAGTGTAATTCTCAGCCTGCCACCGAGAGCTCCCATCTGCTGACTGCTCCCATCGGGACTGAATGACATCTGACAACTTCGGTCAGTGCCTGCAGGAACTGACAGCAGGCTGAGAGAGTTATTACTCAGAAACAGATCTCCATCAGCACCTCTTCCCTGGAGACTGGATGACACTTGTCATCTGTGAAGCCGTTGCCCACTTGGTCTCCGCACAACGTACCAGGCATCAGAAAGGGTGCCCAGAAGTGCGTGTGCTGGTATCGTACCTCTGGCTGTTTCTCAGGCACTGATCAGTGAGGGCCATCAGTCCCCATGGGGGCCCTCCACGTTGTAATTGGACCCACCAACTCATGCGAGGGCTGGTGCAGGAAGGAAGGAAGGGGGGCCCCTCATTGAAAGAGAACTCAATCTCCTCATGGTGTCACAAAGCAAGTCCTGGCGCAGCACACAAATCATCCTACCTGGATGCATCACAGCTCAGCGTCACAACTTCTCAGTCCAAGACTGCAAGAACTTGCAGGGAGTTGTGAACACAAGCCCAGCACATCAGACAAAGCAGCCTCCGTCAACACTTCCCACTGCCTCGGGAAAACTCCCAACAGAATTCAGGAGCCCTTCCCAGTCCAGTCATTCTCTTACCTCCCCCCTTCCACTGAGCAAAGGATACAAAAGCTTGTGAACAGGGACCACCGGACTCACAGACAGTTATCAGACCTCTGAACAGACACTGTAAGCTGAATTCTTGATCTCCCAACCGACAGTACCTCATTATGGCCCTTGAACATTATTTACCAACTTCCACTGCACTTTCTTTGTCGTAACACAACAATCAGCAAATCATAAACTCGGCAGATTCAGCAGCTGCTGGCAATATAAAGGAACAACACAAAATGCTGGAGGAACTCAGCAGGCTAGGCAAGATCTATGGAACAGAATGAACAGTTGACATTTCTGCCTGGATAGAACACAGTGAAAAGCTTTTCACTGGATATAATACACCAATTCTGATTTCCCTTACACACCAGCTGGAGGTCCTGTGCACTAGGCCAGGGTGCCTAGAGATCACCAGGACTGTATTACGAGGATGGGAGGATCCCCACCCATCGAGCAAAGCAGAAATAGATTCCCATTCCTCACAAGCCCCATCGGTGTGAGGTACCTATCACAGCAAGCCTTGGTATGAGGTGCTTTCCGGTGGCGATCAGAGGCTGCTGCACGTACTCACGGCCCTGCAGTGCAGAGCGTGAGAGTCCGCCTGCTCTGCCCGGCTCTCCCAGTGGTTCACAGTTGAACTGCGATGGTGGCTGACAATCAGAATGTGGAGATGGTTATTTGTCCAGTCTCTTCATCAAGACCAGGCAAAATCAGGAAGGGGAAAGGAATGAGTTCAAGCTGACAGGTCCCAGTGGCCACACATTTTAATTCCACATCTCATTCCCATTCTGATATGTCTATCCACGGCCTCCTCTACTGTAAAAGTGAAGCCACACTCAGGTTGGAGGAACAACACCTTATATTCCATCTGGGTAGCCTCCAACCTGATGGCATGAACATCGACTTCTCTAACTTCCGCTAATGCCCCACCTCCCCCTCGTACCCCATCCATTATTTATTTATATACACACATTCTTGCTCTCTCTCTTCTTTTTCTCCCTCTGTCCCGCTGACTATACCCCTTGCCCATCCTCCGGGGTTCCCCCCCCCCTTTCCCTTCTCCCTGGGCCTCCTGTCCCATGATCCTCTCATATCCCTTTTGCCAATCACCTGTCCAGCTCTTGGCTCCATCCCTCCCCCTCCTGTCTTCTCTTATCATTTTGGATCTCTATCTCCCCCTCCCACTTTCAAATCTCTTACTAGCTCTTCCTTCAGTTAGTCCTGACGAAGGGTCTCGGCCCGAAAAGTTGATTGTACCTCTTCCTAGAGATGCTGCCTGGCCTGCTGCATTCACCAGCAACTTTGATGTGTGTTGCTTGTTAGGTGACAGGTGGAACCAGGTGAGGAGGAGGGCAGGCAGGTGGGCAAAGAAGCTGACAGGTGATAGGTGACAGGTGACAGGTGAGACCAGGTAAGGAGGAGGGCAGGGAGGTGGGTGAAAAAGCTGAGAGGGGATACGTAGACAAGGCAATACGCTGATGAAGGAAGAAAGAAAAGCAAAGAGGAGGGGAACCGGAGGGAGGTGATGAGCAGGTAAAGGTGAGAGAAGGGTTGAGAAGGGGGAATGGGGAATGAAACATCAGAGAAGGAGGGAAGGGGTGAAACCACCAGAAGTTAGAGAAGTTGATGTTCATGCCGTTGGACTAAAGGATACCCACATGGAATATAAGGTGTTGCTCCTGCAGGTTTGAGTTTGGCCTCATCACGGCAGCAGAGAAGGTCATGGACAGAAATGTCGGAATGGGAACGGGAATGGGAAGTCGAATTGAAAAGGGTGACCACCAGGAGAACCTGCCTGAGGTCCGTTATGGCCTGCGTTGTCAGGCAGCCCACAGTTTTGTCATTTGGTGATGAACGAGTGAGGCCACAGCTCCACCTAATGGTGTAGCAGAGTGAGGAGGCGGAACTCTGTGTAACAGTCAGTCTCAGGATGGGGTTCTGTGTGTAACAGCCAGGGTCAGGACAGGGTTCTGTGTGTTACAGCCAGGGTCAGGACGGGACTGTGTGTGTAACAGTCAGGGTCAGGATGGGACTGTGTGTGTAACAGCCAGGGTCAGGACGGGACTGTGTGCGTAACAGTCAGGGTCAGGATGGGGTTCTGTGAGTTACAGCCAGGGTCAGGATGGGACTGTGTGTGTAACAGCCAGGGTCAGGATGGGACTGTGTGTGTAACAGTCAGGGTCAGGACAGAGATGTGTGTGTAACAGCCATGGTCAGGATGGGGTTCTGTGTGTAACAGTCAGGGTCAGGACAGGGTTCTGTGAGTTACAGCCACGGTCAGGACGGGACTGTGTGTGTAACAGTCAGGGTCAGGACAGAGCTGTGTGTGTAACAGCCAGGGTCAGGATGGGGTTCTGTGTGTAACAGTCAGGGTCAGGATGGGGTTCTGTGTGTAACAGCCAGGGTCAAGACAGGGTTCTGTGAGTTACAGCCAGGGTCAGGATGGGACTGTGTGTGTAACAGTCAGGGTCAGGACAGGACTGTGTGTGTAACAATCAGGGTCAGGACAGGACTGTATGTGTAACAGTCAGGGTCAGGACAGGGTTCTGTGAGTTACAGCCAGGGTCAGGACAGGGTTCTGAGTGTAACAGTCAGGGTCAGGATGGGGTTCTGTGTGTTACAGCCAGGGTCAGGACAGGGTTCTGTGAGTTACAGCCAGGGTCAGGACAGGGTTCTGAGTGTAACAGTCAGGGTCAGGATGGGGTTCTGTGTGTTACAGCCAGGGTCAGGATGGGGTTCTGTGTGTAACAGCCAGGGTCAGGATGGGACTGTGTGTGTAACAGTCAGGGTCAGGACGGGACTGTATGTGTAACAGTCAGGGTCAGGACAGGTTTCTGTGAGTTACAGCCAGGGTCAGGACAGGGTTCTGAGTGTAATAGCCAGGGTCAGGATGGGACTGTGTGTGTAACAGTCAGGGTCAGGATGGGGTTCTGTGTGTAACAGCCAGGGTCAGGACAGGGTTCTGTGAGTTACAGCCAGGGTCAGGATGGGACTGTGTGTGTAACAGTCAGGGTCAGGACGGGACTGTGTGTGTAACAGCCAGGATCAGGACAGGGTTCTGAATGTAACAGCCAGGGTCAAGACGGGACTGTATGTGTAACAGCCAGGATCAGGACAGGGTTCTGAGTGTAACAGCCAGGGTCAGGATGGGACTGTGTGTGTAACAGTCAGGGTCAGGATGGGACTGTGTGTGTAACAGTCAGTCTCAGGACGGGGCTCTGTGTGTAACAGTCAGGGTCAGGACAGGGTTCTGACTGTAACAATCAGGGTCAGGACAGGTTTCTGAGTGTAACAGCCAGGGTCAGGACGGGACTGTGTGTGTAATAGTCAGGGTCAAGACAGGGTTCTGTGAGTTACAGCCAGGGTCAGGACGGGGCTCTGTGTGTAACAGCCAGGCTACTGAATTCCCAGGCACATGATCTTTCCTTGAAGGGTGGTCCAGTCAAGGTATTTAAACAATAGACAATAGGTGCAGGAGTAGGCCATTTGTCTCTTCGAGCCAGCACCGCCATTCACTGTGATCATGGCTGATCATCCACGGTCAGTATCCAGTTCCTGCCTTCTCCCCATATCCCTTGACTTCAGGACGGGGCTGTGTGTGTAACAGCCGGGGTCAAGACAGGCTTAGAGGACTAGTTAGAATAGTTAAGGAGAAATTACTTGCTCTGATTGGTTGACAAAATGGAAAGGTGGATTCGAAAATATGAAGGTGACTTGAAGGTTGGAGGTGTTGTGAATTGTGTGGAGAGTGATTATAGGTTGCAATGGGATATAGGTGGGATGCAGAGCTGGGGAGATTCCATCCGGAAAAGTGTGAAGCACTATACTTTGGAAGATCATACTTGAAGATGGAGTACAAGGTTAATGACAAGGTGCTTAGCAATGGGGAAGAACAGAGGGAACTGGAGGTCCATGATCATGGATCCCGCAGAGCTGCCATGCACGTTGGTAGGACGATAAGAAGGCGTAAGGTGTGTTGTCCTTTGTCATTCTGGGGACTGAGTTCAAGAGCCATGAGATAATGCTGTATAAGACCCTGGTAAAACCTGTTCTGTTCTAGTCACCTCATTATAGGAAGGATGTGAATCTTTAGAGGTGATGCAGAGGAGATTCACCAGGGTGTTGCCTGGATTAGAAAGCATGTCTAATGAGAAAAGGTTGGGTGAACCAGGGCTTTTCTCTTTGGAGCAGAGGAGTACGAGGTGTATAAGATTATGAGATGCATAGAGTAGAGCCAGTAACCTTCTCCCGGATAACATCTGTTTAAGGTGAGTGGAGGAGAGTGTAGACGGGATATCAGGTGTAAGTTTTTTACGTAGAGGGTGTTGGTAGGCACCTGCACTGCACTGCCAGGCCTGGTGGTAGAGGTAGGTACAATAAGGACATTAATGAAACTCTTAGGACATGACTGTAAGAGGCTTCCATAGTTTCACTGCCCTCTAGGTGAAGAAATTTCATCTTCTCTTGGTCCTGAATGGACATCTCCTGATTCTGACCATCTCAGCCAAGGAAAACGTCACCCCTAGATCTACCCTGAATGTTTGTTTCAATTTAATCACTGCTCACTCTTCTTAAGCTCCAGATACTATAGGCCTAGTCTTCTTAAAATCTGTTGAATTGACAAGCCCACCTTGCCAGGAATCAGCCTGGCCGAGTTTTGCTGCACTTTCTCCATGTGAGTATGTCTTTGCTCCAACAGGAAGACCAGATTTGAACTCAGTATTCTGCATGTGGTCTCACCAAGGCTCTTTCTAATTGGAATAGGGCGTCTCTGCTGTTGTACTCAATGAATTCCTTCAGCTGGAAGGTGGTGATTGTATGGAATTCGTTACCAGAGACGGTGGTGGAGGCCAAGTCAACGAGTGTATTTAGGGCAGAGGTTGATAGGTTCTTCACTGGTAAGGGGATTAAGGATTACAGTGGGAGAAAGAGGGTGAAAAATAAATCGAATGGTGCAGCAGATGATGGGACAAATGGCCTAATTCCTCTCATATCTTATGGTCTTATAATGTAGAACACAATAAAATCGAAGGAGTTTTCGGGCACTCAGCCCCTCCGTCCAGCTGCTCTGCTCCAGGCCCTATCTCCTCCTCTGTGTCAGATCCACACAGCTCTACATTAACTCTTCTGTCACAGATATACCTGCCTCCTCTTTAAAAAACTCCAGCGTTCCACAAGCCTCTGGAGTAAAGGGCTCTACAGATTCACATGCTCAGCAAGACAAAATTCCCGTACACCTCAGTCAAAGGTTTTGAAGATTAGCTTTATTTGTCGGATGTACATTGAAACATCCAGTGAAACACATTACCTTTGCGTCAATGACTAACACAGCCCCAGGTGTGCTGCGGGAAGCCTGCAAGGGTCGCCATGATCCTGCGCCAATGCACCTTGCTAACCCTCGCTGGTATGTCTGTGCAATGTGAGGGGGAACTGGAATCCCTGGAGGAAACCCATGAGGTCATGGGAAGAACGTACAGACACCGGGGGAATTGAACCTGGATCTTACAGATAACTGCTACACTACTGCAGCAGCTTCGAAGACCGTCCCACAAGCTGTCTGCTGGAGGAACTCAGTGGGTTGAGGAGCATCTTGACGGGGAAGGAACTGTCAGAACTGCCCTTCTCGTAGATAACACAGCCTTCAGCCCAAATCCTGCATGGTCCCATTTGCTTCAATTTGTCCCGTATCCCTCTAAACCCTTCCTATCCTATCCAAATATCTTTTACACCCAACTCTACCACTCTTTGTGGCGGCTTGTTTCATCTAAGCAGCACTCTCTGTGTGAAGAAGTTGTCCATCACGTCTCTTCTAAATTTTCTCTTCCCACCTTAAACCTTCTCCGATCTCACCACTCCCCTTCTCCTCTTTATATTGGCCAGCTCCCCTCTCCACTCCCGGTCCTGATGCAGGGTTTCGACCCGAAACACCAACAATGTCAGGTGCTGCTCAACCCACTGACTTCTTCCAGTGGATTGGTTTGAAGTTCAAAGTTATTTTTTTTCATCAAAGTCACCATATACTACCCTGAGATTCATTTTCTTGCAGGCATTCACGGAAGAACAAAAAATACAATAGAATCAATAAAAAACTACACACAAAGAAAGACTAACAACCAATGTACAAAAGAAGACAAACTACAAATACAAAAATAAATAAATAAATAAATAACACTGAGGACACGAGTTGCAGAGTCCTTGAAAGTGAGTCTGCAGGTTGTGGAATGAGTTCAGGGTCGAAGTGAGTGACGTTATCCATGCTGGTTCAGGATCCTGATGGTTGATGCAGAATCTAGGGGCCCTGCGCCTCCTTTCCGATGGTGACAGTGAGAAGAAAGTGTGTTGTGGATGATGTGGGTCCTTAATGATAGATTATTTTCTTGTGTCAGGGCTCTTTGCAGATGTGCCCGCTGGTGGGGAGAGCTTTTCTTGTGACGGACTGTGCAGCTCCAGATTCCAGCCTGCATAGTCCCTTGCGACCGTGCCTGTGCTCCTGTTCGGACTCTCCCTCACTACACATACTGAATGGAAGCACTTGCCTTTCTCACTGCTGTGTGTTGACTCTCAAACTCCTCCAAACTCCAAGACCTTCCGGTCTCTGTGACATATGAAAGAAAAGGGTTAGACAGCTGACCAGAGGGAGAGTGTGCAGACGCCACACAGGGATCAGGATAGAGCCCGAGTCCCCAGGCTTCGTGAGGCAGTGTCTCTACCGGCTGCTACACGGTGCCGCCCCATTGCTCAGCTCTCATCACGCTAGGTAACAATCCCTTCGGGTTTAAGCTTTCCACAGATTGCTGTAGCTAACGCAGTTTCTACACACAGAGTATTCACAACACTTTTACACGATGCTTTGTGTGTTGTATACATTAGAAATTCGGGCTCCATTTCGGGGTCCCCATTGTAACAGACGTTCAAGCACATGGGGAACTCCAGCCCACTTTATTTCAACAGTACTTTAATTTTAATTGTGTGCACTACCACCTACTGGACATTAATCTTCAATTCCTGAAAGCCCCGAAAAAGATTGGCATCTCTGTTGCTACCAACGCACAACGTGCTTCTGCCTCAGCCAGTCTTAAAGTTGTCGATTTAAGCAAAGAAAGCACAAGCTAACTCACCAACTCAAACTCAGTAACAAAATATGGCGAAGCACAAGTCATTGGGCCCTGTGGAACTTTTAGAACATCAGCGATGTGGCGCAGAACATGAATGGTTTCACATCACAAAAGCAAAGAGTCCCTTAGAGAATTCTCTAATCATTTCAATAAAACAAGTTTAGCAATAATAAAATCAGCAGTCAGTGAGAACCAGAGCAGCCTCTGATATGTCTAACAACATTAGGTTGTTTAATTTTCACTAAAGACATGAATCTAATCAAAAGTCATCTAATTATTTCTATTCAAGGGGTGGTTTGAAACAATATGCTAAAGGGTTGTGTGGAATAGGAGCTTGACTCTTCATCCGGTAGATCTTAGTCTGAAATATTTAAAAGAGCACATAATAAAGCAAAGGTCAAGTGAATCAAGGTGTGGCTTATTAACATTACCTAACCTCCAAGACCTCGCTGATTTTATCTGCTGACGTACACAGTTCCCCATCCCCCGACCACATGCCATCAATTTACATTTAGCTGCCTGCCTTTTCAAAGAGGCAAAGACCAAAAGAGTTTCCTCTTCGTTGCTCTTGACACGCAAGCCTTGAGCAAAAAGGGCAAACACTGCCTGCCAGTTATCCCCGACACAGATGAATCCAGATAAACGTAGACCTAACAGTCCAAGAAAATTTCCAAAATCATTCCCACTGGGCAGAGGTTGCAGTTGCCCCAACTTCAATTCTCCTTTGCAAGCTTCAGGATTATTTCTGCCCTCACAGTCCACTCTTACAGTGACCCTCTCCTGTCCCACTGCTGTGTAAAGATCCCTTGTATAGCAACCCTTTTCTATTCACTTAAACCCAACTCTGACCCCTCCCTGATGACAGAGCATCAGTTTCCTTCTCTTGGCCACTTCCACATCCCATTTATTTTCTTTGAAATACACATTTGCACTCCTGTTTTAAAAAATTGCTAAATGAATGAATGAAGGAACAGGACTGGGACAAAAGATTTATTGTTTCCTGAAGCCGAGAGGAATTCCGATTTGGTGGCAGCCCTGCTGGAGGTCTGACTGCCCCTACAGACATTTGTTGGTGATTAGCTGCTGCTGTGCATCAGGCAGCTTGATTCATGCACCGGCAACCTTGCTGCATTCCTGCGTGAAACTGCCGAGCTTCCTCACTCCCTTCTTGCCCCTGTCAAAGTATCATTCAAGATTCAAGAGTGTTTAATATCATTTCCTGTATTCGGGTATAAAGAGAACAAAATAATTTTTCTTCCAGAAAAACAGTACAAAACAGAACACAAAAGATAAAGAACACAGTAATAGTAATACAACTCAAATAGTTTATATACATTGACTGAGCGTATGTCCATAAAGTGAGGCTAGGCTGTACATGAGCTGACTGACAGGAAGTAACAGAGTGGGTGGAGGTGTTTGTTGATCAGCCTTACTGCTTGGGGAAAGTAACTGTTTTTCAATCTGGTGGCACATAGCCCCCTCCCTGATGGGAGAAGGACAAGCAGTCCATGAGCAGGGTGGGTGGGATCTTTCATGATTTTACTGCTCCAACGTGCACATCACTTGCTGCACACACACACACAAATCAATCACGTGCACATGTATGCAGAAACACAGGCATATAGTATACGCACCCACACAAAAAATGCATTTCCAAGTACAAAGAGTTACATCCAAAAATAGAAACACACACACACAACTTAAGCACGTGCAGAAACACAGGCATATAGTATACAATCACACGTAGACATGCATTTCCAAGTACAAACAAAGAGTAACACCCACACACAAACACAACCACAGGTTGCTGTGGACACAATACAATAACACACTCCATATGACAGGGGACGACAGATACTGTGCATATAATACAATAGCACACTCCATTATACAGGGGATAACAGCTACTATGTACACAATACAATAACACACTCCATATGACAGGGGACAACAAATACTGTGTACACAATGCATTAACACACTCCATACAATGGGGACAACAGATGCTGTGTATATAATACAATAATACACTCCATACGACAGGGGAGAACTGATACTGTGTACACAATACAATAACAGACCGTTTAAGACACTGGACAGCAGATACAGTGTAGACAACGCAATACCAAACTCCATACAACAGGGGACAACAGATACTGTATACACAACACAATAACACACTCCATTATACAGGGGACAACAGATATTGTGTTTCCAACCCAATAGCACACTCCATACAATAGATACTGTGTGTAAAATACAATAATACACTCCATACGACAGAGGACAACAGATGCTGTGTTTACAACACAACAACACACATCATTATACAGGCTTCAACTGTAACTGTGTATACAATACAATAACACACTCTATTATACAGGGGACAATAGATACTCTGTACAAAATACAATAAGGGACTTCATATGACAGTGGACAACAGTTACTGTGTACACAGTACAATAACACACCCGATTCTACAGGGGAAAACAGATATTGTGTATACAATACAATTACGCACTTTATTACACAGGGGATGACAGACAGACACAGTGTACAGAATACAATAATACACTCCATTATACAGGGGAAAACTGATACTATGTATATTATAAAATAACACAGTCCATTACACAGGGAAGGGCAGATACTGTGTAAACAATACAATCACACTCTGTTATACAGGAGACAACAGATACAGTGTACACAACACAATAACACACTCCATATGACAGGGGATAATATATACTGTGTATACAATACAATAACACACTCCATTATGGAGGGGCAACAGATACTGTGTATACAATACATTAACACACTCCATTCTACAGGGGATAACAGATAACTGTGTACGCAATAGAATAACACACTCCATTATACAGGGGACAACAGATACTGTGTATACAATACATTAACACACTCAATTATATAGGGGATGACAGATACTCTGTATACAGTATAAAAATACACTCCATATGACTGGGGACAACAGATACTGTGTACACAATACAATCACACACTCTATTATACAGGGTACCACAGATACTGTGAACACATTACAATAGCATACGCCATTATACAGGAGACAACAGATACTGCATACACTTACACACAGTCCATATGATGGGAACAACAAATACAGTGTATACAATACAATAACACTCCATTATACAGGGGACAACAGATACTGTGGATACAACACAATAACACACTCCATGCGACAGGGGATAACTGATACTGTGTATATAACATAATAACACACTCCATTATACTGTGGACAATAGATACTGTGTACACAATACACTCAATATGACAGAGGACAACAGACACTGTGTTTACAACACAATAACACACTCCATATGGTGGGGGACAACAGATACGTGTATACAATACAATAACACACTCCATTATACAGGGGACTACAGATACTGTGTATACAATACAATAACACACTCCATACGACAGGGAACAACAGATACTGTGTACACAATACAATAACACACTGCATTATACAGGGGACTACAGATACTGTGTATACAATACAATAACACACTCCATACGACAGGGAACAACAGATACTGTGTACACAATACAATAACACACTGCATTATACAGGGAACAACAGATACTGTGGACACAACACAATAACACACTCCATATGGTGGGGGACAACAGATACTGTGTATACAACACAATAACACACTCCATACGACAGGGAACAACAGATACTGTGTTTACAATACAATAACACACTCCATTATACAGGGGACTACAGATACTGTGGACACAACACAATAACACACTCCATGCGACAGGGGATAACTGATACTGTGTATATAACATAATAACACACTCCATTATACTGTGGACAATAGATACTGTGTACACAATACACTCAATATGACAGAGGACAACAGACACTGTGTTTACAACACAATAACACACTCCATATGGTGGGGGACAACAGATACTGTGTTTACAATACAATAACACACTCCATTATACAGGGACTACAGATACTGTGTATACAACACAATAACACACTCCATACGACAAGGAACAACAGATACTGTGTATACAATACAATAACACACTCCATTATACAGGGGACTACAGATACTGTGGACACAACACAATAACACACTCCATGCGACAGGGGATAACTGATACTGTGTATATAACATAATAACACACTCCATTATACTGTGGACAATAGATACTGTGTACACAATACACTCAATATGACAGAGGACAACAGACACTGTGTTTACAACACAATAACACACTCCATATGGTGGGGGACAACAGATACTGTGTTTACAATACAATAACACACTCCATTATACAGGGACTACAGATACTGTGTATACAACACAATAACACACTCCATACGACAAGGAACAACAGATACTGTGTATACAATACAATAACACACTCCATACGACAGGGAACAACAGATACTGTGTTTACAATACAATAACACACTCCATTATACAGGGACTACAGATACTGTGTATACAACACAATAACACACTCCATACGACAAGGGACAACAGACACTGTGTTTACAATACAATAACACACTCCATTATACAGGGACTACAGATACTGTGTATACAACAAAATAACACACTCCATACGACAAGGGACAACAGATACCGTGTATGCAACACAATAACACACTGCACAGCAAGGAGGGCAGGCTCTGTACATCGCAGTAATATACCCTTGGTGGCCACTTTATTCGCTACCACCTGTACATAATAAAGTGGCCATTGCATATATATTTGAGGTTTTCTGCTGCTGCAGCCCATCCACCTCAAGATTCAACGTGTTGTGTATCCAGAAATGCTCTTCTGCATACCATCATTGTAAGGGTCACTGCCCCCTTCCAGCATTCCCCTCTGCTCTCTCTCATTAACAAGGTGTTTGCACCCTCAGAAATGTCACTCACTGGATGTTATTTTTTTGTTTTTTGAACGCTCTCCGTAAACTCCAGAGACTGTTTTGTGTGAAAAGCCCTGAGATCAACAGTCCCTGAGATATTCAAACCAAGACTCCCGACAATCATTCCACATTAAAGGTCACAGATCGCATTTCTTCCCCATTCCAACATTTGGCCTGAACAACAACTGAACCTCTTGGCCATGTCTGCATGCTTTTATGCATTGCTCTGCTGTCACATGATTGGCTGATTAGATATTGGCATTAATGAGTGAGTGTACAGGTGTACCTATTAAAGTGGCCACTGAGTTTATAAGTCTGTTGCAAGGGAATTAACAGATCCCGTGTATTCAATCACATCAACTGCAGTAGAGGGAAAAACAGCTCTAGAATCAGAATCAGAATCGGGTTTAATATCACCTGAACATGTGGTGAAATTTGTTGCCTTACGGCAGCAGTACAATACAGCACTTCGTAATAAATTTATAAATTACAGTCAGAAGTATACTGAATATAAAAAATAAATTAAATAAGTAGTACGAAGAGAGAGAAAACATATTGAGGAACTGTTGATGGGTTTGTTGTCTGATGGTGGAAGGGAAGAAGCTGTTCCTGAAACAATGGGTGTGTGTTTGCAGGCTCCTGTACCCCATCCTTGATAGTAGCAATGAGAAGAGGGTATGCCCTAGATGATGATGGTCCTTAATGATGCTGCCTTTTGGAGGTGTCCTAGATGTTTGCCCCCATGATGGAGCTGGATAAGTTTACAACTTTTTGCAGCTTTCTTCCGATCCTGTGCATAGGCTCCTTTGTGGTGATTTAATATTTGAAAATATTATAAATATATTGTACGATTAAGTATGCTTTGTTGTTTAAATAATTCATTACAGGTTACATGTAAAAGTATGTGAATGGTATACGTCATTACGTCACCATGTAATATGCGGCATGCCTCACTACAGTAAAAATGAAGTAGACACATTATTCCCGCCTCCATGTATTTCTTTCAATTAGTTTTATGTTTTGGAGTGACAAAACGTAACAGTAGCAATGAGGAAGTTTTAAATAACCCAATATGACTACCTGCCTATTGAAGCGCAGCGAGACATTCAAGTTAAAAAGAAAGCACAGCTTGAGCTTCTTCAGGAAGTGACAGAGATGGTCAAGTTAGAACAAGGCAGAAAATGGACAAATTTCACGGGTCCATAAACAGTGAGTGCCAGGTGATAATGACCATAAATTTAAAAGAAAAAACAGAAATGGCTGGCTACAATGGAAAGACAGATGTGTTTGACTGCACAAGAGATACCTGGATATTGTATATGGAGTGAATTGAGCAGTATTTTAAAACAAATGAAACAACCAATGAAAACTGAGTGCCATTTTTGCTGAGTGCTTTGAGTGGAAAGGCATACAGCTTACATGAAGCTTGACTGCTCCAACCAAACCAGCTGAAACGAGCTTTGCTGGTAACATGAAAGTAATGCAGGAACATTTAGAACTGAAAGAGCTGTTGATTGCAGAACACTTTAGGTTTCATGAACAGAATTGAAAGGAAGGGGAACCCATTTCAGCGTACTTGGCTGAACTGAAGAGAGCGCCTGAGCATAGTCAGTTCAGTGATGGGCTTAATGATGCACTAAGAGATCATTCTAGTTTGTGGAATCTTACAAGAAGGCATTCAAAAACAACTCCTAATTGAAGCAAAACTCACATTTAAAAGAGCATTTGAAATCACTGTATCAATGGAAGCAGCAGACAGAGATGTTATTGAGTTGTAGTCGGGAATGAAAGTGAGCGTGAACAAATTGTGATGTCTGAACAGAAGCCTGCCTGGCTGAACAAATTGCACTACAGTTATGGCAGGGGCTCACAAACACCACACCAATGCAAGTTTAAAGGCAAAAATTGCAGAAAATGCAGCAAAGTAGAACAAATACAAAGAGCATGTCAGGTAGACAAAAATAAATGGCCTGCAAAGGAAGATAAAATGATAAAAAATCAAGTTGCAGCTTCAGAAAGAGCACTAATCTGCATGCTGTTGATGAAAAGTTTGGTAATGATGAGTGTGACACAGGACTGAGTAGTCTTGAGATTTATAATGTGAAAACTCACAAGAGACAACCAGTATGGTTTATACCAGAAGTGATTGGCAAATTAATTAAAATAGAATTGGACACTAGCTCAGCTGTTTCAATTATTCCTCAAAATGAGTTTGAATGCAATTTCAAAGATACTGAACTGAAGGAGATATCCGACTAAGGACTTACACTGGACGAAAAGATAACTCCTGAGGGAATGACATTCGTAACAGTGAAATACAACAACCAACAAGTCACACTGAGCTTGTATGTGGTAAAACCAGGACAGCCAACAAGTGGCTGACACAACTACAACTTGATTGGAGATCCATCCACCATTTGCACGGCCCCTGCTCTGAAACAGAATCAACTGAAAGTGAATTAAGAAAATTCCAGCAATCTCCAAGGATGGCATTGGAAAACTCAAACACATCAAGGGTAAAATAGTGTTAAATGAAAATGCCACACTCAAATTTCACAAAGAATGTCTAATTCCGTGATAAAGTACCCAGCGAGCTAGATCACATGGAGGCTGACTGAGTTTATTCCAAGGTTGAGGAAACCCACGGGCAATGCCAGTAACCAAGAAGGATGGTTCTGTTAGGATCTGTGGTGATTTTAAGGTCACCATCAACCCAGTACTGAAAGTACATCAATACCCTCTGCCCAGAATACAGGATATCTTTGCAAACCTTTCTGGAGAAAAACACTTTAGCAAAGTGGACTTAGCTGAGGACCATCTGCAGATGGAGATGGAAGAAGAGTCTCAGCATAGACACTCACAGAAGGATTTATCGCTATAATAGACTTTTTTTTGGAGTAGCATCTGCACCTGTACTGCACTCTGGCAGAAAGCTGTGGACCAGGTGCCACCAGGCTGCCCAGGCACTCAGTGTTACCTGGATGACATCACTGTTACCCGTGAAGATGACAAGGAACATCTCCATAATCTTCAAAACAATGTTAAAAAGATCAGAAGATCATGGGCTTAGAGCACAATGCAGTAAGTGTGAATTCTTTTAATCAAGCATCACTTACTGTGGTTACACCACTGACGAACAAGATTTTCACAAATGTGCTGAGAAATTTCAAGCAGTGGTGGATGCCCGAGGGCCAAAGGATATGTCATGGCTGTGGTCAATAGCAGATACCTGCCAAACCTAGCTACTGGGCTTCATCCCCTGAACTCATGAATACAGATCCGGAAGAAATGACAATAGATAAAGCAGTGTGAGATGTTTTTTAAAAAGACAAAGGAAATGGTGACATCAGACACTGTATTCACACATTATGATCCATGTTGTCTAGAGAAGCTTGCCTCTGACAATTGGCCTTAAGGTACAGATTCCGTCATGACACATGTTGGTGATGGAAGTGAATGCCCCACAGCCTTTGCATCATGTTCCTTTACTGGAGGAGAAGAAAATTATGCACGATTGACAGAGTCCTTGAGTCTGGCTTGGTGTGTAAAATGTTTCAACTACTACCTGTATGGGAGAGAGTTTACCCTCATTACTGATCACCAACTACTGGTGTCCATTTTCAATCCACAGAAGTTTGTCCCACTAAAATCAGCAGCAGGAATGCAGAGGTGGACTTTGTTTCTTGGAGGACACAGTCAAGATTAAATTCAATCATGGAAATGCTGAGGGGTTGTCCCAAAATGCCTGAAAAACTTACCAAAGAGGACTCTCCTCTTGACGTATTCTCCCTAATGCAAACTGACAGTGTCCCTATTAGGGCAGAGATGATCTAAAGGATGACCAGAAAAGGCCCACACTGTCTCGGGTCTATACGGCACCTTACAATGGCTGGAATGTGCAGCACAAATTCCAGTTCCCGCATTTTTACCAGCACCAGCATGAACTTGCTTTTGACAGTGGGGGTTGCCTTATGTGGGAAATTGAGAGTTGCTGTACCATCCAAGCCGAGAGCTTAAAGTGTTAGCGGAGCTACATGCTGGATACCTAGGCATGGTCAAAGTGAAAGCATTGACTCGAAGCTTTGTCTGGTGACCTGGAATAGATCAGCAGATCGAGCAGCTTGCCAAGGACTGTATGGGATGCCAACATGCCCAGAAGATGCCAAGAGCAGAGCCTCTCCATCCCTGGGAATGGCCTGCATTACCCTGGCAGAGGGTTCATGTGGATTTTGTCAGACCATTCATAGGCACAAATCTCTTGGTAGTAGTAGATGCAGCTACAAAGAGGGCAGAAGTGTTCCCAGTAGCCTCCACTACAGGCTTGCATACTGTTGAAGTTCTGAGAAGGACTGGTGTTCCACAACACTTAGTCAGTGACAATGGACCACAGTCGTGGAACAGTTTCAGTCATTCCTGAAAATGAATGGAATAAGTCTCATTATATAGGCACCACACCATCCAGGTAGAATTCACTCGTCAGAAAAGGTAACCGACTTCTATCTGATATACAAAAATACAGTGCACAGCACAGGGAAAGTTACAAAGTATAATGTATTAGAAAACTTCACGCCGCAAGCTCTGTACAATATAGAGGAAAAATACACTTCACAGCACAGAAAACAGACTCAGTTTACAATCTGCAAAAGCTCTCCAAACTATGGTGAACCGCCCCTGCATATAATGTACAGTGACATGCAGCACAGCATGGCTACCGTCCCTGCCTTTCTTATACAACATCACACTCCACAGCACAAGGAGGAACAGACTGGTGAAAAATGTACAATAACGTGATCCTCAGCCTGTCATTTCAAAGATCAATGATCGACTTTAATCACCATCTATATTTACATGTAGTATTAGAGATTTGCTGTGGTGTGTGGATGCAACGTACAAAAAAGCCCGACAACATTCAAAGTTCAAAGTAAGTGTATTCTCAAAGTACATACACGTTACCATACACAACCCGGACGTTCATTTCCTTGTGTGTACCACAGTAAATACAAAGGGACACAATACAGTCAGTGAAAGAACAATCCAAGGGACAAACAACAGTGTGCAAAAGACAATAAACTGCAAATACAAAACCAGAAAATAATAATAATAAATAAGCAATACATTTTGAGAAAATGAAATGAAAGGTTCTTGAAAGTGACTTCATAGGTTGTGGGAACAGTTCAGTGATGGGCGAGTGAAGTTGAGAGAAGTTATCTCCTCTGGTTCGAGAGCCTGATGGCTGAGGGGTAATAACTGTTCCTGGACCTGGCAATGTGTGTCTTGAGGCTCCCGTACCTTCCTCCTGATGGCAGCAGTGAGAAGAGAGCACGGCCTGGGTGGTGGGAATCCCTAATGATGGATACAACAGGAATTTTGCAGATGCTGGAAATTCAAGCAACACACACCTAATGATGGATGCTGCTTTCCTGTGACAACACTCCATGTAGATATACTCAATGGCGGGGAGGGCTTTACTTGTACTGGACAGGGCCGTATCCACTACTTCTTGTAGGCTTTTCCATTCAATGACATTGGTGTTTCCATACCAGACTGTGATGCAACCAGTCAATATACTCTCCACTACACATCTATAGACGTTTTTCAAAATGTTATACGACATGCCAAATCTTTGCAAGCTTCAAAGAAAGTCGAGGCACTGTCGTGCTTTTTTTTTGTAATGGCACTTACGAGCGGGAACCAGGACAGATCCTCTGAAATGACCCCCTGATGAGGACTGGATCTAGTACCTCCAGTTTCCTCCTCCTGTAGTCAATAACCAGGTTGTGGAGGAGATGGGCTTGCCAATCCAAAGGGAGGAAGTCAAGGATGCAGTTACACGAGGAGGTATTGAGACCTAGGTCTTGAAGCTTGCTGACCAGTTTTGAGGGGATGATAGCATGGAATGCCAAGCTGCTGCCAATGAAGAGCATCCTGATGTATGCATCTTCACTGTCCAGATGTTCCAGGGTTGAAATGGCATCTGCTGTGGACCTGTTGTGACGGCAGGCAAACTGGAGCGGATCCAAATCACTGCTCAGGCAGGAGCTGATGTGCTTCATCGCCAGCCTCTCAAAGGGCTTCATCACAGTGCATGTAAGCGCTACTGGACGGTAAGTCGCTGAGGCAGGTTCTAACCATTCTAAAGAATAAAAAATTATATAAAATAAGTATGGAGATTAAAGTAAAGATAAGGATAAAATGTGCATTGATGCATAAACACCAGCATGTATTGCAATATAATCAGCATTATAAAATGTAATTCTAACGTAATTGTAAAATGTAATGTATAGGGTTTGCAGTACAGTGCAGTGATGGGAGTTAATAGATAGAGGGGGCTTGGAGGGGGCTAACTAGAATGGTTGATCAGGCTGGAGGAAGAAACTTTATATTAAAATAGCATGAAGTTTTTGCTTTAATAGCCCTGTAGCACTTCCCAGAAGGGAGCTTTTCGGAAAAGACTGTTTGCAGGGTGGGTAGTGCCCATTTCTCTGTCTTGGACACATACAAGTCCTGCAGCGATGGTAGGCTGCAGCCAGCAACCTTTCCCGCTGTCCTGATGTTTCCGGGTAGTTTTCCATTCTGTGAGAGGATGCTGTGCCAAAGCAGACAGTAATAGCTGAGGTGAGGATGCTCTCTCTGATGGCAGTGTAGAATTGCACCTGTATGATCCAGGGAAGGTGGAATTTTAACAGCTTCCTGAAGAAGTCCCACCTTTTTTTTGTTAATGAAGGAGGTAGGACTCTCCCACACGGGGTCCTGCGAAATAATGGTGTCCAGGAATTTGAATGTTGAAATGGTGTTGAATGTTTAACGACATGGGAAACAACATGTAAAAAACAATGACACACTTAACAGCACGGGAATAGACCCTGATTACACTACACCATATTTCACCCTACAGCATAGGTAACTTTCCCATTTCTAACATCCAATAACATATCCACAGCACTGGACACAGTCCACCAACTGTATATTTTTATACAGCATCATACTCCAATACATAAGTCATTGAAACAGCATCTAGCACACAATAATGCATCACAGAACAGGGAAGATTAACACACCTATATATAATAAACAAGAAAACATTGCACAATAGGCAGTAGCCCCAGTGTACAATATATAAAAAATGCACTGCATAATGCTGGGAACAAACTATACAACAACATACTCTACGATGCAGGAAACGACAGTCTCTGTTACACCATACAGGAAGACCCTGAACAGAATCTGTGCAGGAAATACAACAAGTCACAGTTTGCATAAAATATGGCACACTCCACGGCTATAGGGACAGACCATGCACACGATACACAACAACACATTGCACAGCGCAGGGAGTAAGCCACACGTACTAAACGGCAGATTTCATCACACAGAGAACAGAAACTGTGCATACAATACTGTATCAGTCAGAACTAGCAGAAGATTCAGCATATACAGTAATGCATAAAAAACACAGTCCATTGCACAGGACTCAGATCCTGTATATAAAGCACCATAGTTCACTCCACTGAACAAAAGACCCTACACCTCTTAGCCATAGTGCAAACTACAGCTCAGATTATGTTTTATAATGTATTCCACAGCAAAAACAACAACAGATCCTGGTTGCCATATATAACAACTCTTCACAGCTGATTTATCCACCTTCACCTACCACCTCCCAACATCTCACTTCATCACTCCCTCCCTGCCCACCCAACCCCTCACCTGGTCTCACCTATCACCTAGCTACTTGTACACCTTCCCCTCCCCCCACCTTCTTATTCTGGCATCTTCCCCTTTCTTTTCCAATCCTGATGAAGGGTCTTGGCCAGAACGTTAACTGTTTGGGTCCCTCCAAAGATGCTGCCTGACTTGCTCAGTTCCTCTGGCATTTCATGACATTATTCACCTCAAGCAAGTGAAATTTTCCTCCCTTACAGCCCGTCCAGAATTGCAATCAGGTCTTGCCTCACGGTGATTCCAGCAACATTATTTTCCATGGTGAAAAATGATTCAAGGTATCTATTTAGTGTAGACAAATTTCCTTTTTAGTCTCTGACAGGCCCCAATTCTCTTCTTACAACCCTTCACCTGTTCATAACATTTTTGGACTCCTTTTTATGTTTACTGCAGGCTTGCTGCTCTCTGATTGGCTTCCTTATTTTGTGTTTTCATTCCCCTCTGAATTTTCTCGACCCAGCCTGGTTCTCACCAGCAGTAACGATCTAACATCTGCCACCAGCTCATAAACTCTCATAAATTTGTGGTCTTCTAAACCTCTGCTACTTGTGTTCAGTTCATGTCTAGTCCCGTTTACTCAGCAGTCCCATGCATACAAGCTTACACTTTCCGCACGTAAACAGTACCTCCACCTTTAAAGGTCTCCTTTTTCTTTCCGGTCCTTCCATGACCTTTTTTTTTGCATCCTACAGCCACAAGCAGAAAAATATCTGAGCTCCTCCAACCCTGAAATCTTCATTATCCCTGAATTAATTGCCTCACTGTTGGTGGTAGTTCTCTCAGCTGTCCAAGCCCTCTCTCGCATTCCTGCACTAAACCTTCCAGCTCTCAATCTCTCTCTCCTTCTTTTATACTTTCTGAAGTTTTTCCTCTTTGACCAAACTTTTGGTTATCTGCACAAATACTTTTATGAGACTTAATATCATATTTTGTCAGATTATTACTCCGAGAAGAGCTTTGAGATATTTTCCTCTAGCATAAATGTTACGTAAACACACTCGTATCTTTGCCTGTTCATGCTTGTGTACGTGTGTTTGCCAGCTTGTCAATGGATGTGTGCCTTTGTCGGATTAGCATGTGACTCTGTGTGTGTGTGTGTGTGCGTGTGTGTGTGTGTGTGTGTGTGTGTGTGTGTGTGTGTGTGTGTGTGTGTGTGTGTGTGTGTGTGTAAGTGTGTGTGTGACTCTGTGTGTGTGAGTTTGAGTGTGTATGAGTTTGTGTGTGTGTGAGTGTGTGTGTGAGTGTGTGTGTGTTTTCATTCATACATAAGTATAGAACACAGAACAAGTATAGAAATATACCTAAGTACAGAACGTAGACGTATCGGGGCCCTTCAGCCCCTTGACGTGGTGCTGACCTTTTATGTATGTGAGTGTGTCCCTCAGAGTGTCTGTGCCTACAGTATGTCTATCTGACGATGCACATATATCCATGTGCTTTGGGTTCTGTCTATCTATGTGTCTATGCCTGTGTGTAAATGTCTATATCGGTCTATGGTTTTGTCAGTGTTTTTGTGCATGTGTGCCCGAGCATATTTGTGTGTCAGTATTTAGATGGATGCTTGTTGTTGTAGTGTATGTGTATTATTGCTTATGTGTATCGATGTCTGTACATTTTTTTTTTAGATTATGAGGACACGCAGTCGTCTTTTATTGTCATTTAGTAATGCATGCATTAGGAAATGATACAATGTTCCTCCAGAATGATATCACAGAAACACAAGACAAACCAAGACTGAAAAACTGACAAAAACCACATAATTATAACATATAGTTACAACAGTGCAAAGCAATACCGTAATTTGATAAAGAACAGACCATGGGCACGGTAGAAAAAAGTCTCAAAGTCTCTCAAAAGTCCCATCATCTCACGCAGACGGTAGAAGGAAGAGAAACTCTCTTCCTGCCACGAGCTTCCAGCGCCGCCAACTTGCCGATGCAGCACCCTGGAAACACCCGACCACAGTCTGACTCTGAGTCCGTCTGAAAACTTCGAGCCTCCGACCAGCCCTCCGACACCGAGCACCGAGCACTATCTCTGCCAAGCGCTTCGACCCTGGCCCCGGCAACAGCAATTGGCAAAGCCGAGGACTCAGGGCCTTCCCCTCCGGAGATTCTCGATCGCACAGTAGCAGCGGCAGCGAAGCGGGAATTTCATAAGTTACTCCAGATGTTCCTCTGTGCTTCTCACGTCTGTCTCCATCAAATCAGGATTGTGCACGGTACCTACTTACAAATATGATATCATTTCGGAGCGGCCGCGCACGCTGCGTTGCGTCACCATCTTCTGCTCCCTTCCATTTATTTGTGCATTTCTCTCAATGTCTGCATGTGCTTCATTTTGTCTATGTGTATCGGTGGAGGTCCTTCAAGCCAGAAGGACTGGGAGGGTGAGCTCAATAGCCAGCAAGGTGTTTTGCAATGTTTTGTGGAGAGCAATGGGCATGACCAGGCACAGCAGAAGTCATGGCCATCCATCGCAACCAAGGAGGACCCCAGCTGTGATGACTCCTCGCACTACTGGACCCGGACTTCTGAGGTTGAGGGAGTGGGACTGCCTCAGCGCTATGCCTTTTCCACTTTAAAAACTCTCCCCCACTGGTGTGAAACTTTGAAGAAGCCTCCTTCACAGATTTGAAGGGGCTCCGTTTCCCTTCCTCTCCAGTCATGTTGAAGGGTCTCGGCCCAAAACAATGACTGATTATTCCCCTGCATAGACTCTGGCTGACCCACTGAGTTTGTCCAGCTTTTTGTGGGTGTGTGCGTGTGTTGCTCCAAAATTGTTATCGCTGGATACGAAACAACCAATCAATCTCTCAATCACCTACGGAAGGCATTACATGTACATGTGCACGTGTACTGAGTGTGTGCGTGTACGAGTGTGTGCGTGTACTGAGTGTGTGCGTGTACGAGTGTGTGCGTGTACTGAGTGTGTGCGTGTACGAGTGTGTGCGTGTACGAGTGTGTGCGTGTACGAGTGTGTGCATGTACTGAGTGTGTGCGTGTACGAGTGTGTGCGTGTACTGAGTGTGTGCGTGTACTGAGTGTGTGCGTGTACGAGTGTGTGCGTACTTACATGTATGTGCATGCGTATCACAATCAGAATCAGATTTATTATCTCTGATGTAAATGTTTTACAACAGCAGTACATCTGCCTCTGTCAGTCCATGCCAGGCTTGGTTTCTGAACGCTGCTGTCCTCGACGTGCACAAAACCTTAACACAATGTAAGTGTACGTCTCACTGCACTGGAGCCCTGCATGCATCCACAACTGAGTGACTGGCAAACCTTATTCTTTTTAGTGAGGAAAAGCCACAGGTTAGGTGTTACTTTAGTCAGAAAGAGACTTGGAGCATGAATTGTGATGCTGCATTTCTGTGATGGCTTTATTGTGTGGTGGGATGCTTATAGACTGACTAAAAATCTGCCAAGTGATTCTCCATACAGAGCAATAACGTGAATAAAATATTCAGTAAGTGTGTCCCTGCAAAACCTGGGAACATCCAAACCCGGGCAGGAAGTGTGAACTACCAGCATCCCAATGAAGAGGGGATATATAAAGTGTATAAATAACACCGAGCTTGCTGTAAAGGCAGAGAGAAGAAGCCTGGAAGTAGTTAAGAGGATTAAAATTCATCCAAGGAAATGGCCAGGCACTGGCAAGAGCCTGCTCTCTATCTAACCCTGCGCTCACAGGGTACCCTAAATCAAACCTCCCCGTGATTAAAGAAACTAGTGTTAGGTACGCTTTTTTCATCGAGAGGGAATGATCTCCTAGTGTACAAACACTCAATTCATAGATTATATTTGAGAAGGAGGTCAATCTAACATTAAATTCAACTCCATGCCTTTGCATCAGAAAGAGAGGGAGGGAAAAAGAATCAGCTGGGATTCCTGCTCCTAAATGCCATTTAATTACTGTTGTTACAAAGGTGGAGGTCGAGAGGGCAAGGGATTTCGTTCGCCTAATGATACTATCCAGACTCACCTCTGAAGATGGCCAGGCAGTCTGCGAGGCGGGGGGAGGGTGAGGCCGGAGCTTAGCGGGGCCGGGTGACGGAGGGGCAATTTTAATAGAAGAAACCAGAACTGGGAGAAACTAGGCGGTCTGGATCCAGAGAGACTCCAGTTGAGGGGCCTGATAGTGGAGAGGGTCCATCTGTAAAGGGGTTAGTACTAGAGAAGTTGAATGCCCAGGTCAGAGGGCAGGTGCAATAAGGAGAGGCTGGAGTGTCGGAGGCTGAGGGAAACCCTGGTAAAAGTTTGTAACAATATGAGAGGCAGAGATGGAGCGGACAGCTGGTACCTTTTTTCTCTAGGGCCGAAATGATTAATACTAGAGGCATGTACTTATGGTCAGAGGGCGTAAGTTCAAAGGAGATGTGCGGATCAGGCAACTTTTACGCAGAGAGGGCTGGGTCCCTGGAACGTGCTGCCAGGGGTGGTGGGGGGAGTTGGAGGTATTTAAGAGGCTCTTGGATAGGCACATGAATATGGAGAGGACAGAGGCATTAGTAATGATTTGGAGTCATTAGAATTGAACTTTCCAGAATCACCGGATTCTGGAAGACTGGAAAATTGCAAATGTCACTCCACTCTTCAAGAAGGGAGAGAGGCTGAAGAAAGGAAACTATAAACCAGCTCGTCTGACCTCAGTGATTGGGAAGATGTTGGAGTTGATTGTTAAGGATAAGGTCTCAGGGTCCCCTACTATCCAGCCTTGTCTTAAATATATTTACTAAGGTAAATTCGTTGGGCAGAGAATTCCACAGATTCACCACTCTCTGGGAAAAGCAGTTCCTCCTCATCTTCATCCTAAATCTACTCCCCCAAATCTTGAGGCTATGTCCCCTAGGTCTAGTCTCACCTACCAGTGGAAACAACTTTCCTGCCTCTGTCTTATCTATTCCTTTCATCATTTTATATATTTCTATAAGATCACCTCTCATTCTTCTGAGTTCCTGTGAGTACAGACCCAGGTGACTCAATCTCTCCTCATAGTCTAACCCCCTCATCTCTGGAATCAACCTGGTGAACCTCCTCTACACTGCCTCCGAAGCCAGTATATCCTTCCTCAAGTAAGGAGACCAGAACTGCACGCAGTACTCCAGGTGCGGCCTCACCAGTACCCTGTACAGTTGCAGCATAACCTCCCTGCTCTTAAATTCAATCCCTCTAGCCAACAAAAGGGATTAGATAATTTGTAGGTTGAGTCTGTGGTGAGGAAGGCAAATGCCATGTTAGCATTCATTTCAAAAGGACCAGAATATGGAAGCAAGGACTTTATTAAGCACTGGAGAGGCCTCACTTGCAGTATTGAGAGCAGGTTTGGGCCCCTTATCTCAGAAAGGATGTGCTGAAACTGCAGTGGGTTCAAAGGAGGTTCAGGAAAATTATTCCAGCATTGAGTGGCTTGTCATATGAAGAGCTCTGGGCCTGTATTCACTAGAATTCAGAAGGATGAGGGGTGAACTCATTGAAACCTACTGATGGTGAGAAGCCTTGACAGAGTGGAAGTGGTGAGGATTTTTCCTATGGTGGGAGAGTCTAAGATCAGAGGACACAGCCTCAGAATAGAGGGGGGCCTTTTAGAACAAAGATGAAGAGGACTTTCTATAGACAGAGAGATAGGAATCAGTGGAATTCTTTGCCACAGGCAGCTATGGAACCCAAGGTTTTATGTATGTTTAAGGCAGAGGTTGATAGATTCTTGACTGGTCAAGGCATGAAAAGATACAAGGAGAAGGCAGGAAATTGGGGCTGAGAGGAAAATTGGATCAGCCATGATGAAATGGTGGAGCAGACTCGATGGGCCAAATGGCCTAATTCTGCTCCTATATCATATGGTCTTGTGGATATGGACCATGTGCAGGTGGGAGGGATTAGCTGAACTGATGTCATTGGCTTAATGAGATTGGCACAACATTGTGTGCCAAAAGGCGTCTCCCTGAGCTGTTCAATGTGACTCAGAGTGGTGAGAGGATGAGTGAAAAAGTAACAGAGAAGGTCTGGTCTAAGGAAAGCATGGCGTCAAGGAACCTGATAATGGAGCAGATCAGGTAACTCAGGGCAGATGAGTAAACCTGAGCCTGGAGGGATCCTGCTACTGAGTGGGAATGGTCTAGAGTGTTTGATAGTGAGACAGCCTGCTCTAGCATGTCTGGTAATGAGCGGGTCTGGTCGAGGCTGACTGGTAGTGAGAGGGTTTGGTTGAGGGTGTCTGGTAGTGAGAGGGACAGGTCAAATGTGTCTGGAAGAGAGAGGGATTGATCTATGGTGTCTGGTAGTGAGAGGGACCGGTCGAAGGTGTCTGATAGTGAGAGGGTTTGGTTGAGGGTGTCTGGAAGTGAGAGGGACGGGTCGAGGGTGTCTGGTAGTGAGAGGGACTGGTTGAGGGTGTCTGGTAGTGAGAGGGTTTGGTTGAGGGTGTCTGATAGTGAGGGGGACCGGTCGAAGGTGTATGATAGTGAGAGGGTTTGGTTGAGGGTGTCTGGAAGTGAGAGGGACTGGTCGAGGGTGTCTGGTAGTGAGAGGGATGGGTCGAGGGTGTCTGATAGTGAGAGGGACAGGTTGAGGGTGTCTGGTAGTGAGAGGGACTTGGTCGAGGGTGTTTGGTAGTGAGAGGGACAGGTCAAATGTGTCTGGAAGTGAGAGGGATTGATCTATGGTATCTGGTAGTGAGAGGGACTGGTTGAGGGTGTCTGGTAGTGAGAGGGACCGATCGAAGGTGTCTGATAGTGAGAGGGTTTGGTTGAGGGTGTCTGGAAGTGAGAGGGACTGGTCAAGGGTGTCTGGTAGTGAGAGGGATGGGTCGAGGGTGTCAGGTAGTGAGAGGGACGGGTCGAGGGTGTCTGGTAGTGAGAGGGACTTGGTCAAGGGTGTTTGGTAGTGAGAGGGACAGGTCAAATGTGTCTGGAAGTGAGAGGGATTGATCTATGGCATCTGGTAGTGAGAGGGACTGGTTGAGGGTGTCTGGTAGTGAGAGGGTTTGGTTGAGGGTGTCTGGTAGTGAGAGGGACCGATCGAAGGTGTCTGATAGTGAGAGGGTTTGGTTGAGGGTGTCTGGAAGTGAGAGGGACTGGTCGAGGGTGTCTGGTAGTGAGAGGGATGGGTTGAGGGTGTCTGATAGTGAGGGGGACAGGTTGAGGGTGTCTGGTAGTGAGAGGGTCTGGTTGAGGGTGTCTGCTAGTGAGAGGGACGGGTCGAGGGTGTCTGGTAGTGAGAGGGACTTGGTCAAGGGTGTTTGGTAGTGAGAGGGACAGGTCAAATGTGTCTGGAAGTGAGAGGGATTGATCTATGGTATCTGGTAGTGAGAGGGACTGGTTGAGGGTGTCTGGTATGAGAGGGTTTGGTTGAGGGTGTCTGGTAGTGAGAGGGACCGGTCGAAGGTGTCTGATAGTGAGAGGGTTTGGTTGAGGGTGTCTGGAAGTGAGAGGGACTGGTCAAGGGTGTCTGGTAGTGAGAGGGATGGGTCGAGGGTGTCTGATAGTGAGAGGGACAGGTTGAGGGTGTCTGGTAGTGAGAGGGACGGGTCGAGGGTGTCTGATAGTGAGAGGGACCGGTCGAGGGTGTCTGATAGTGAGAAGGACTGGTCGAGGGTGTCTGGTAGTGAGAAGGACTGGTCGAGGGTGTCTGGTAGTGAGAGGGACGGGTCGAGGGTGTCTGATAGTGAGAGGGTCTGGTCGAGGGTGTCTGGTAGTGAGAGGGACTGGTCGAGGGTGTCTGGTAGTGAGAGGGACGGGTCGAGGGTGTCTGATAGTGAGAGGGTTTGGTTGAGGGTGTCTGGTAGTGAGAGGGTTTGGTTGAGGGTGTCTGGTAGTGAGAGGACGGGTCGAGGGTGTCTGGTAGTGAGAGGGATGGGTTGAGGGTGTCTGGTAGTGAGAGGGATGGGTCGAGGGTGTCTGGTAGTGAGAGGGTCTGGTCGCGGGTGTCTGCTAGTGAGAGGGATTGGTCGAGGGTGTCTGGTAGTGAGAGGGACGGGTTGTGGGTGTCCGGTAGTGAGAGGGACTGGTAGAGGGTGTCTGGTAGTGAGAGGGATGGGTCGAGGGTGTCTGGTAGTGAGAGGGACGGGTCGAGGGTGTCTGATAGTGAGAGGGTTTGGTTGAGGGTGTCTGGTAGTGAGAGGACGGGTCAAGGGTGTCTGGTGGTGAGAGGGTTTGGTTGAGGGTGTTTGGTAGTGAGAGGGACAGGTCAAATGTGTCTGGAAGTGAGAGGGATTGATCTATGGTATCTGGTAGTGAGAGGGACTGGTTGAGGGTGTCTGGTAGTGAGACGGACGGGTCGAGGGTGTTTGGTAGTGAGAGGCTTTGGTTGAGGGTGTCTGGTAGTGAGACGGATGGGTTGAGGGTGTCTGGTAGTGAGAGGGACCAGTCGAGGGTGTCTGGTAGTGAGAAGGTCTGGTTGAGGGTGTCTGCTAGTGAGAGGGACGGGTCGAGGGTGTCTGGTAGTGAGAAGGACTGGTCGAGGGTGTCTGGTAGTGAGACGGACTGGTCGAGGGTGTCTGGTAGTGAGAGGGACGGGTCGAGGGTGTCTGATAGTGAGAGGGTCTGGTCGAGGGTGTCTGGTAGTGAGAGGGACTGGTCGAGGGTGTCTGATAGTGAGAGGGACAGGTTGAGGGTGTCTGGTAGTGAGAGGGTCTGGTTGAGGGTGTCTGCTAGTGAGAGGGACAGGTCGAGGGTGTCTGGTAGTGAGAGGGACTTGGTCAAGGGTGTTTGGTAGTGAGAGGGACAGGTCAAATGTGTCTGGAAGTGAGAGGGATTGATCTATGGTATCTGGTAGTGAGAGGGACTGGTTGAGGGTGTTTGGTATGAGAGGGTTTGGTTGAGGGTGTCTGGTAGTGAGAGGGACCGGTCGAAGGTGTCTGATAGTGAGAGGGTTTGGTTGAGGGTGTCTGGAAGTGAGAGGGACTGGTCAAGGGTGTCTGGTAGTGAGAGGGATGGGTCGAGGGTGTCTGATAGTGAGAGGGACAGGTTGAGGGTGTCTGGTAGTGAGAGGGACGGGTCGAGGGTGTCTGATAGTGAGAGGGACCGGTCGAGGGTGTCTGGTAGTGAGAAGGACTGGTCGAGGGTGTCTGGTAGTGAGAAGGACTGGTCGAGGGTGTCTGGTAGTGAGAAGAACTGGCCGAGGGTGTCTGGTAGTGAGAGGGACGGGTCGAGGGTGTCTGATAGTGAGAGGGTCTGGTCGAGGGTGTCTGGTAGTGAGAGGGACTGGTCGAGGGTGTCTGGTAGTGAGAGGGATTCGTCGAGGGTGTCTGGTAGTGAGAGGGACGGGTCGAGGGTGTCTGATAGTGAGAGGGATGGGTTGAGGGTGTCTGGTAGTGAGAGGGATGGGTTGAGGGTGTCTGGTAGTGAGAGGGACCGGTCGAGGGTGTCTGGTAGTGAGAGGGTCTGGTTGAGGGTGTCTGCTAGTGAGAGGGATGGGTCGAGGGTGTCTGGTAGTGAGAAGGACTGGTCGAGGGTGTCTGGTAGTGAGAAGGACTGGTCGAGGGTGTCTGATAGTGAGAGGGTTTGGTTGAGGGTGTCTGGTAGTGAGAGGGACAGGTTGTGGGTGTCTGGTCGTGAGAGGGACCGGTCGAGGGTGTCTGGTAGTGAGAGGGTCTGGTTGAGGGTGTCTGCTAGTGAGAGGGACAGGTCGAGGGTGTCTGGTAGTGAGAGGGACTTGGTCAAGGGTGTTTGGTAGTGAGAGGGACAGGTCAAATGTGTCTGGTAGTGAGAGGGTTTGGTTGAGGGTGTCTGGTAGTGAGAGGGACCGGTCGAAGGTGTCTGATAGTGAGAGGGTTTGGTTGAGGGTGTCTGGAAGTGAGAGGGACTGGTCAAGGGTGTCTGGTAGTGAGAGGGATGGGTCGAGGGTGTCTGATAGTGAGAGGGACAGGTTGAGGGTGTCTGGTAGTGAGAGGGACCGGTCGAAGGTGTCTGATAGTGAGAGGGTTTGGTTGAGGGTGTCTGGAAGTGAGAGGGACTGGTCAAGGGTGTCTGGTAGTGAGAGGGATGGGTCGAGGGTGTCTGATAGTGAGAGGGACAGGTTGAGGGTGTCTGGTAGTGAGAGGGACGGGTCGAGGGTGTCTGATAGTGAGAGGGACCGGTCGAGGGTGTCTGGTAGTGAGAAGGACTGGTCGAGGGTGTCTGGTAGTGAGAAGGACTGGTCGAGGGTGTCTGGTAGTGAGAAGGACTGGTCGAGGGTGTCTGGTAGTGAGAGGGACGGGTCGAGGGTGTCTGATAGTGAGAGGGTCTGGTCGAGGGTGTCTGGTAGTGAGAGGGACTGGTCGAGGGTGTCTGGTAGTGAGAGGGATTGGTCGAGGGTGTCTGGTAGTGAGAGGGACGGGTCGAGGGTGTCTGATAGTGAGAGGGTTTGGTTGAGGGTGTCTGGTAGTGAGAGGGTTTGGTTGAGGGTGTCTGGTAGTGAGAGGACGGGTCGAGGGTGTCTGGTAGTGAGAGGGATGGGTTGAGGGTGTCTGGTAGTGAGAGGGATGGGTTGAGGGTGTCTGGTAGTGAGAGGGACCGGTCGAGGGTGTCTGGTAGTGAGAGGGTCTGGTTGAGGGTGTCTGCTAGTGAGAGGGATGGGTCGAGGGTGTCTGGTAGTGAGAAGGACTGGTCGAGGGTGTCTGGTAGTGAGAAGGACTGGTCGAGGGTGTCTGATAGTGAGAGGGTTTGGTTGAGGGTGTCTGGTAGTGAGAGGGACAGGTTGTGGGTGTCTGGTCGTGAGAGGGTCTGGTTGAGGGTGTCTGCTAGTGAGAGGGACAGGTCGAGGGTGTCTGGTAGTGAGAGGGACTTGGTCAAGGGTGTTTGGTAGTGAGAGGGACAGGTCAAATGTGTCTGGTAGTGAGAGGGTTTGGTTGAGGGTGTCTGGTAGTGAGAGGGACCGGTCGAAGGTGTCTGATAGTGAGAGGGTTTGGTTGAGGGTGTCTGGAAGTGAGAGGGACTGGTCAAGGGTGTCTGGTAGTGAGAGGGATGGGTCGAGGGTGTCTGATAGTGAGAGGGACAGGTTGAGGGTGTCTGGTAGTGAGAGGGTTTGGTTGAGGGTCTCTGGTAGTGAGAGGGACGGGTCGAGGGTGTCTGGTAGTGAGAGGGACTTGGTCAAGGGTGTTTGGTAGTGAGAGGGACAGGTCAAATGTGTCTGGAAGTGAGAGGGATTGATCTATGGTATCTGGTAGTGAGAGGGACTGGTTGAGGGTGTCTGGTAGTGAGAGGGTTTGGTTAAGGGTGTCTGGTAGTGAGAGGGTTTGGTTGAGGGTGTCTGGTAGTGAGAGGGACTGGTCGAGGGTGTCTGATAGTGAGAGGGACGGGTTGAGGGTGTCTGGTAGTGAGAGGGATGGGTCGAGGGTGTCTGATAGTGAGAAGGATGGGTCAAGGGTGTCTGGTAGTGAGAGGGACCGATCGAGGGTGTCTGGTAGTGAGAAGGTCTGGTTGAGGGTGTCTGCTAGTGAGAGGGACGGGTCGAGGGTGTCTGGTAGTGAGAAGGACTGGTCGACGGTGTCTGGTAGTGAGAGGGACGGGTCAAGGGTGTCTGATAGTGAGAGGGACTGGTTGAGGGTGTCTGGTAGTGAGAGGGTTTGGTTTAGGGTGTCTGGTAGTGAGAGAGACAGGTCGAGAGTGTCTGATAGTGAGAGGGACTGGTCGAGGGTGTCTGATAGTGAGAGGGACTGGTCGAGGGTGTCTGATAGTGAGAGGGTCTGGTTGAGGGTGTCTGGTAGTCACAGGGACTGGTCAAGGGTGTCTGGTAGTGAGAGGGATGGGTTGAGGGTGTCTGGTAGTGAGAGGGATGGGTTGAAGGTGTCTGGTAGTGAGAGGGATGGGTTGAGGGTGTCTGGTAGTGAGAGGGACAGGTCAAGGGTGCCTGGTAGTGAGAGGGACTTGGTCAAGGGTGTTTGGTAGTGAGAGGGACAGGTCAAATGTGTCTGGTAGTGAGAGGGTTTGGTTGAGGGTGTCTGGTAGTGAGAGGGACCGGTCGAAGGTGTCTGATAGTGAGAGGGTTTGGTTGAGGGTGTCTGGAAGTGAGAGGGACTGGTCAAGGGTGTCTGGTAGTGAGAGGGATGGGTCGAGGGTGTCTGATAGTGAGAGGGACAGGTTGAGGGTGTCTGGTAGTGAGAGGGTTTGGTTGAGGGTGTCTGGTAGTGAGAGGGACGGGTCGAGGGTGTCTGGTAGTGAGAGGGACTTGGTCAAGTGTGTTTGGTAGTGAGAGGGACAGGTCAAATGTGTCTGGAAGTGAGAGGGATTGATCTATGGTATCTGGTAGTAAGAGGGACTGGTTGAGGGTGTCTGGTAGTGAGAGGGTTTGGTTAAGGGTGTCTGGTAGTGAGAGGGTTTGGTTGAGGGTGTCTGGTAGTGAGAGGGACTGGTCGAGGGTGTCTGATAGTGAGAGGAACGGGTTGAGGGTGTCTGGTAGTGAGAGGGATGGGTCGAGGGTGTCTGATAGTGAGAAGGATGGGTCAAGGGTGTCTGGTAGTGAGAGGGACCGATCGAGGGTGTCTGGTAGTGAGAAGGTCTGGTTGAGGGTGTCTGCTAGTGAGAGGGACGGGTCGAGGGTGTCTGGTAGTGAGAAGGACTGGTCGAGGGTGTCTGGTAGTGAGAGGGACGGGTCGAGGGTGTCTGATAGTGAGAGGGACTGGTTGAGGGTGTCTGGTAGTGAGAGGGTTTGGTTTAGGGTGTCTGGTAGTGAGAGAGACAGGTCGAGAGTGTCTGATAGTGAGAGGGACTGGTCGAGGGTGTCTGATAGTGAGAGGGACTGGTCGAGGGTGTCTGATAGTGAGAGGGTCTGGTTGAGGGTGTCTGGTAGTCACAGGGACTGGTCAAGGGTGTCTGGTAGTGAGAGGGATGGGTTGAGGGTGTCTGGTAGTGAGAGGGATGGGTTGAGGGTGTCTGGTAGTGAGAGGGATGGGTTGAAGGTGTCTGGTAGTGAGAGGGATGGGTCGAGGGTGTCTGGTAGTGAGAGGGACAGGTCAAGGGTGCCTGGTAGTGAGAGGGTTTGGTTGAGGGTGTCTGGTAGTGAGAGGGATGGGTTGAGGGTGTCTGGCAGTGAGAGGGTTTGGTTGAGGGTGTCTGGTAGTGAGAGGGACGGGTCGAGGGTGTCTGATAGTGATAGGGACTGGTCGAGGGTGTCTGATAGTGAGAGGGTCTGGTTGAGGGTGTCTGGTAGTCACAGGGACCGGTCGAGGGTGTCTGGTAGTGAGAGGGTCTGGTTGAGGGTGTCTGGTAGTGAGAGGGACTGGTCGAGGGTGTCTGGTAGTGAGAGGGACAGGTCAAGGGTGCCTGGTAGTGAGAGGGACTTGGTCAAGGGTGTTTGGTAGTGAGAGGGACAGGTCAAATGTGTCTGGTAGTGACAGGGTTTGGTTGAGGGTGTCTGGTAGTGAGAGGGACCGGTCGAAGGTGTCTGATAGTGAGAGGGTTTGGTTGAGGGTGTCTGGAAGTGAGAGGGACTGGTCAAGGGTGTCTGGTAGTGAGAGGGATGGGTCGAGGGTGTCTGATAGTGAGAGGGACAGGTTGAGGGTGTCTGGTAGTGAGAGGGTTTGGTTGAGGGTGTCTGGTAGTGAGAGGGACGGGTCGAGGGTGTCTGGTAGTGAGAGGGACTTGGTCAAGGGTGTTTGGTAGTGAGAGGGACAGGTCAAATGTGTCTGGAAGTGAGAGGGATTGATCTATGGTGTCTGGTAGTGAGAGGACCGGTCGAGGGTGTCTGGTAGTGAGAGGGACGGGTCGAGGGTGTCTGGTAGTGAGAGGGTTTGGTTGAGGGTGTCTGGTAGTGATAGGGATGGGTTGAGGGTGTCTGGTAGTGAAAGGGACCGGTCGAGGGTGTCTGGTAGTGAGAGGGACGGGTTGAGGGTGTCTGGTAGTGAGAGGGATGGGTTGAGGGTGTCTGGTAATGAGAGGGACGGGTTGAGGGTGTCTGGTAGTGAGAGGGATGGGTTGAGGGTGTCTGGTAGTGAGAGAGTCCAAGAGGTCCAGTACTGGAGGATCCACTAAGAATGGAAGAAGTTTGGGTCTAGTACAGAGGGAACGTGTTGGAGCCTGGTTTTTGAGGATTTACCAACGAGGGGGTGAAAATATGT
Source organism: Mobula birostris (assembly GCF_030028105.1). Lineage (NCBI taxonomy): Eukaryota > Metazoa > Chordata > Chondrichthyes > Myliobatiformes > Myliobatidae > Mobula > Mobula birostris. Next base: position 3,024,529 of record NC_092400.1, read on the forward strand.
CTGAATATATTTCCTTATCGTAATGGTCAAAAGGGCAGTGCACTGATTTTTACCACAAGCTGTGATCTGGTGACACGTTTTCACACGTTTCACACTCAGATGCTTTCCATTTAGTTTAAAGAAAAATGGGTAAAAGATATGCCACACATGTTTCCAGTTGAAGGGTCATCCCTTTGAAGGGTGACGGTGCTGATGGGAGAATTTCAGCACTCCCTGTCAAAGCAGATTCATTGAATTAGATCTTAGTTCATTCAAAAGCTGGAGATCAGAGTGACGACCTACTGGACACTTTGAAGCCTGTGATACAGCAGGTCAGGCTGTCACACTGGCTGTCGGGTAATTCTTTAGTCAACTTCTGTCTGTTATCTGTAAAACCCGCTGTTTCACATTCCACATCGGCACTGATCCTGCCCCCGATAGCTGGACAATTAAGACCACCTCCCACACACAGCCGAACAGTTTGACCACATTAATGTCTCGGAGACTGCCTTTTCACTGGCTGACACAAAGATAAACACTTCCCAGGATGAAATGAGTTCCCCCAATTAATATCACATCTGTTTATAAGCAAAGCGATTTGGAAACCCAATAGCCCAGGTTTTCGAGGGAGAGAGAGAGAAAGGGAAATAAATGCACAGGGAATATTGTGCACTTCTTCCAGTGACTAATCCTCGTTTCAAGGCTGTTTGTTAGAAGACAAGATGAATGTATGGAGCGGTCACATTGTGTGAGCCTCTGTAAGTGCAGGTATGCAGATCCCCTGATGCGGGAAGCCGATGAGGCGCGATGGTGCTATTTAAGGGCCGTTTGAACTCCTTGCTTCTTTTCTCATCATGTGCACTGCCGCGGCTTCTCTATTTGTGCAAAAGAGGGAAGTTAACTATTAGAGGCCCTGACCTTTCACCCCGGGGTCAGTGCCCTGGAACTGAGCAGATGTTTCGCTCCGTGAGCAAGTTGAGAATGCCTGGAGTTCCCAGGCAGAGAGGCGCCAGGCTCAGGCCAGAGACCTACCCTGTAAACTACAAACACAGGTCCATACATTCAGGTTACAAAGGCATCTGCCCCCCCAACCCCTAGCTCCTTAATACTGATCAAACTGCACCCCCCCCTCACCACCCCGTTAAACACACACTCCCACTCTGCACAGCCACCCTGTGAATTCCTGCAGAAAGCATCATTGCTTGCGGGAACTAAATCATCCAGAAAACAAACGCTTGGATTCCCCAGACACATTCCCACACTTTTAAAGTCCCCTTTGGTTCTCACTCACACGAAAGTAGCCCTTTTGAAAAACTCGCCCTCACATAAACCATCACTTAAATCCCCAACACCCCTGCTCACAGTATTAACACCCTGGCAATCGTTAAAGACTCTCCCATTTACAGGTCAAAATGAGCTTGCACAGGGAGAGAGTGGGAGAGCTGAGAAGCACAGCCTCACACACCGAGCTTGATACATTCACACTCGGGAGTAATTGCTGTTACACACTGGTCACACCTCACACTTCTCCACACAATAACATACTGAAACTATCGGTGAGGTTAGCAGACACACGGGAGTATTCACAAACTCAGTGCTGATCTGCGATGTGGACATGTGTTCACAAACCGTACAAATACAATGCATAAAACACAAATACAATGAATAAAACACAAATACAATGAATAAAACACAAACAGCTCACAGACCCAACAACGTCAGGAATGCAAAAGCACAATATTACCTAAATGTGATTCCCTGGAATGCACTCTCCACCCTGCCTTCTGGTACAAAACAGTCACTCTCTGTCAGTCCTTCATTATAGAAACCATCCAATTTTCATACCTGCAGATACCAACAAAAAAATTAAGCCTGGACTGTTTCTATCAAATGGCACTGATTACATCTGATTGTACCAATGCTTCAAATTAAAAATGAACCCCCCCCCCACACGCACACAAGGCCAGGACACCCAGTCACTCAGTCACTCCCAGTGAGGGGTCATTTAATCCATCCCATTTATAAAAGCAACCCACCAACAAATCTTACATTCACAAATGCACAAGTATTCCCATTAACACTCCCAGTTCTCAGCTTTAGTCTCTCTCTCTCTCTCTCACACACACATGCACGCTGTAATACAACTGCCTCCACACACACATACCTGCCTGTACTCACACATACAGCATGCATGCTTTAACACGCTTTCTTCAACACACGCACCCACACACCAACTCACTCACATACTCAGTGCTGACACTCCCATTGAATCACGAGCACATACACGTGTACGCTCACAAACACTGAAAAATATTTAATTCGATGAACTTGCAGATTTTTCTTTAGAATTTTGGTTAACGCTCTTCATTATTGGACTTTTAGTAAATATTTGTATCATGTCTGGGAGATCTTGCTAGAGGTACCCAGTATGTCAAACCGCATCTGTGGGGAGAATGTACCTCCATATGATTTGATGGTGAATGCTTTTCCTGGTCAACAGTATAAGTTGCCCGTTGTTTCCGCTGATGACGTAACCAGTATGGGAGGAGGCTTAAGGTGAAAAAGCCATTGTACTGGGGCTGTTCCACTCTCCCGGCCTCAAAAATGTTGGTGCACTGGTACAAAAAATCATCATGTCTGGGCACTTGCTTGGCTGCAGTGGAAGGCCATGCTGATTTCGTCTGCCCAGTCCATCAGAACTGGGTTCACATGCTGGGGCAGGCATATCCCTATCTCACGGGGGTTGGAGATCCCTGGCTACCCTCATCTGGTTTAGCCAGCCTGTCGGAGTGACGTAGTGGGGTGTGGCCACTGTCGCATGCAGACAGTTACTTGGAGCCACAGGTGAGAGCTGGGTGGTGGGTGGGGAGCAAAAGTGGATGATCTGCCCCTGGGCAGAGCACAACAAGCCTGCCATCAGAGGTGCTACCCTTCCCTGCACACCCCATACACCCCTGGTCAACAGCGGCTCTGCTGTAAGACCGTAAGACCATAAGATACAGGAGCAGAATTAGATCATTTGGCCCATCGAGTCTGCTCTGCTATTTCATCGTGACTGATCCAATTTTCCTCTTAGCCCCCAATCTTCTGCCTTCTCCCCGTATGCCTTCATGCTCTGACCAATCAAGAATCTATCAACCTCTGCCTTAAATGTATATAAAGACTTGGTTTCTACGGTTTCCTGTGGCAAAGAATTCCACAGATTCACCACTCTCTGGCTGAAGAAATTCCTCCTCATCCCCGTTCTAAAAGGATACCCCTCTATTCAGGGGCTGTGTCCTCTGTGACACTGCCATATCTGAGTCAGACTGATTGTCAGGCTGTCCCGGGTCAATGCATGTCTGAGCGAGCGGGAGGCACGAGGACCAGCCAGTCAGCGTGCTTGGAGTTTGAGCTGCAGGATCCCGTTATTGGCTGGTCTGAGGGTCAGTACGGAAGACTGAAGCCCCAAGGTCAATCAAAAGTCTGGGAAACAGCGTAGCGATACATTAAGTTTCAGAGAAGGGGGAGAAATGGAGGGAATAAGGGGGACTGTGTTTGGGGTCCCACCATCAGCTAGTCCGGGGATCGATACCAAAAGTCAAAGCCTGAAGGTCGATCAGAAGTCCGGAAGTTGAAGCCCAATGGCTGGAGCCTTGAGACTGGAAGCCCAGAGGTCTGTCCTGGAGTTGGAGTACTGTCCATGTGTGAGTGGGAGGCAGGAAAGGGATTTATTTTGCTATTGCTGTTTTGCTGCTTGGTATGTTCTGTTTTGCTGTGCTGTGTTGTTCAGTTGAGCATTGCGGACATGCTATGTCAACATCTGAATGTGTGGTGACACTTGCAGGCGGCACCCGGCACATCCTTGTGTTCAAAGGTTCATTCATGATCAAAGTAAACAACTCTGAAATTCTTCTTCTCCGGATGGCCATGAAACCAAGAAAGAAAAGAAAGGAAAGATAGCGCGATCATCAACCCCCAAATATTACCCACCCCCCACAAAAAAAAATGAGAAAGATCGGGTGAAAAGCACAGAAAACAAAAACTCTGTAAGACCAAAACAAGTCTACAGTCCAAGTCCACATCCAAATCACACAAAACCTGGGCACCATTCTCCAGGCACAGTGACAGGATCTCCCCTCTCCGGTAGCATAGCAGAGCGATCCTGAGCAATCAAAAGGCAGGCAGCCCGCACTCACCATCAACCTCTCCTCGATGATTCGATCTCCCTCATCGCTTTAATCGGCGAACAATGGAAGCTTTAATTGGCGAAATGTAGTCAAAGATCGGCTTGTGCGTCATCCCGCAGCTTGCCCACCATAAGGTTTGTGCACACTGCCTCTCTCTCCTGGAATCCTCTCAGAGACTGCAGAGTGCTGAAACACCCAAACAATCTCCAAACAGCAAATCACAGACTCCACAACAGTTCCAGAATCACATCCAAAGCCAACAACAAACATAAAAGACATAAAAGAAGTGAAATATATTGTTTTGTGGTCTATCCAGAAGATGCCGTCTGTAGGAGTGTGATACGCAGGCACCATCTTGACCGGTGTGTTGGTTGTTAACACAAACAACTCATTTCACTGCATGTTTTGACGCTCATGTGATAAATAAAGGTGAATCTATCTGGAGGAGAGGACAAGGCAGAGTGAATGATACAGCTTGGTGTTGGCCGAATGTTTGTCAGTGACAGCTAACTTCTGAAGGAGCAGAGTGGTAAGTTGAAGATAAATGAGGACAAAGGAGAGAGGAGAGCTATACCAGAACAGTGAGGTGCACAGCACCAGAATGACTGGAATTACAGCGAATTCAGGACATGGCCAGTTGGGGTCTGCAGAGAGGAAATAAACACAAGAGAGTCTGCAGATGCTGGAAATCCAAAGCAACACACACAGAGTCCTGGAGGAGATCAGCAGGTCAGGCAGCATCTACGGAGAGGAATAAACAGTTGACATTTTGGGCCGAGTCCCTTCGTCAGGACTGGGAAGGGAGGGGGAACAAAGCCAGAATAAGAAGGTGGGGGAAGGGAAGGAGTTCAAGCTGGCAAGTGAAGCCAGGCGAGGGGCAGGTCGGTGGATGGATGAGGGGGTATGAAGTGAGAAGCTGGGAGGTGATAGGTGGAAAGGGTCAAGGACTGAAGAAGGAAAGATCTGATAGGAGAGGAGAGTGGACCGTGGGGGAAAGGGAAGGAGGAGGGAGGTGAGGAGAAGAGAAAGGGTAAGAATTGAGCTAGAATGGGAATGGAAAAGAGAGAAGGGGGAGGGAGGAGAAATTACTGGGTGAGAGAAATCAATGCCCACGCCATCAGGTCGGAGGCTACCCAGACAGAATATGAGGTTTTACTCCTCCAACTTGCGAGTGACCTCATTGTGGCAGTTGGGGAGGGCATGGGCTGGCACCTCAGAATGGGAATGGGGATTTGGAATGGTCGGCCACTGGGAAATCCTGCTTTGGTGAACAGATTGAAAGTGTTCGACAAAGCAGTTCCCCCAACCTACACCAGTTCTCACTGATGTAGAGGAGTCCGCACCAGAGACACTAGATGACCCCGACTGACAAGCAGGTGAAGTGTTGACATGTCGGAATGGAAATGGGATGTAGCCACCGGGAAAATAAATGTGTTTAACATTCCACATTGATGACTTCACATTAGAATTTTCCAGGTCTGACACAAACTGGAAGGGCTGGTTGGATTAATGCTGAGAGCTGAGGACTGTAACATAGCCAGACAGGGGTACCTCGAACCTGCACTGGACTGCTTACAGTGCAAAAGAGCGAAGGCATAGAGCTCCGAGTGACAGGATTAAAGTAACAGGCAAATGGACGCGTAGGGTCACCGCTGTTGGCTCAGCAGATTTGTTCTGCAGACGGGTCCCATTTTGTAAGTCGGAAGAAAAATCTCAGGAATAGTTAAACAAGTGATCAAAGGAATAGTAAATGGAATTTAACATGGGAAAACACAAAGTTGTCTATACAGAGGTAATTAGGAAAACTAACAACATTATAATTTATTGTGAGGAAAATTGAATGAACATTGGTAAGATCACATCTGGAATACTGCGCATGGTGCAGGCAGTGTAGGTGAAGAAGGATATAGATGCTGGAATTTGGACCAACACACAGAAAATGCTGGAGGAACTCAGGCAGGGACAATTCCTTTTCTTCCACAGTTGGTGTCAACCGGTTCAGTTCCTCCAGCAGATTGTGTGTTGCTGCAGATCCCTGTCTCCACACACGGAGGTGGACCATAGGCTAATCAACAGCACCAACCGGTGGAAACAGGCTGTAACAGCACCTTCACAATGCACAGTTTCAGTTTACCCACCTACTATGTAAAGTTTGCCCCAAGATGCATCGCAGGTAGTCAAACTGAGCCATGCTTCCGCTGATGAGATTGATAATCAGTGCTTTCAGACGTCCATTGATCTGCCCAAAGCCTCGAGAAACTACAGATAGTTGGGGACGCAGCTCAAAACATCATGGAAACCAGCCTCCGCCAACAGACTCTGTCTATAAGACCATATAGAAGCAGAATTAGGCCATTTTACCCATCGAGTCTGCTCCACCATTTCATCATGGCTGATCTGATTTTCCTCTCTGTCTCATCTCCTGCCTTCTTAAGGTATCTCTTCATGCCTTGACCAATCTATCAACCTCTGCCTCTGCCTTAAATATACACACAGACTTGGCCTCCACAGCGGCCTGAGGCAATGAATTCCACAGATTCACCACTCTCTGCCTGAAGAATTCCTCCTCATCTCTGTTCTGAAAGGACACCCTTGTATCCTGATCTTAGACTCTCCCATCACAGGAAACATCCTCTCCACATCCACTCTATCAAGGCCTTTCACCATTTGATAAATTTCAATTAGGTCACCCCTCATTCTACTGAATTTTAGTGAATACTGGCCCAGGGCCAACAAACGTTCTTCACATGACAAGTCATTCAATCCTGGACAACAGCTATCTCACAGCTATCTGGACTATTCCTTTTCTCACCCTGTCTCTTGCAAAAACGCCATCCCCTTCTCGCAATTCCTCCGTCTCCGCCGCATCTGCTCTCAGGATGAGGCTTTTCATTCCAGGACGAGGGAGATGTCTTCCTTTTTTAAAGAAAGGGGCTTCCCTTCCTCCACTATCAACTCTGCTCTTAAACGCATCTCCCCCATTTCACGTACATCTGCTCTCACTCCATCCTCTCGCCACCCCACTAGGAATAGGGTTCCCCTAGTCCTCACCTACCACCCCACCAGCCTCCGGGTCCAACATATTATTCTTCGTAACTTCCGCCACCTCCAACGGGATCCCACCACTAAGCACATCTTTCCCTCCCCCCCTGCTCTGCATTCCGCAGGGATCGCTCCCTACACAACTCCCTTGTCTATTCGTCCCCCCCATCCCTCCCCACTGATCTCCCTCCTGGCACTTATCCGTGTAAGCGGAACAAGTGCTACACATGCCCTTACACTTCCTCCCTTACCACCATTCAGGGCCCCAAACTGTCCTTCCAGGTGAGGCAACACTTCACCTGTGAGTCGACTGGGATGATATACTGTGTCCGGTGTTCCCGATGTGGCCTTTTATATACTGGCGAGACCCGACGCAGACTGGGAGACCGCTTTGCTGAACATCTACGCTCTGTCCGCCAGAGAAAGCAGGATCTCCCAGTGGCCACACATTTTAATTGCACATCCCATTCCTATTCTGACATGTCCATCCACGGCCTCCTCTACTGTAAAGATGAAGCCACACTCAGGTTGGAGGAACAACACCTTATATTCCGTCTGGGTAGCCTCCAACCTGATGGCATGAACATTGACTTCTCTAACTTCTGCTAAGGCCCCACCTCCCCCTCGTATCCCATCTGTTACTCACTTTTATGCACACATTCTTTCTCTCACTCTCCTTTTTCTCCCGCTGTCCCTCTGAATATACCTCTTGCTCATCCTCTGGGTCCCCCCCCCTTGTCTTTCTTCCCAGACCTCCTGTCCCATGATCCTCTCGTATCCCCTTTTGCCAATCACCTGTCCAACTCTTGGCTCCATCCCTCCCCCTCCTGTTTTCTCCTATCATTTTGGATCTCCCCCTCCCCCTCCAACTTTCAAATCCCTTACTCACTCTTCCTTCAGTTAGTCCTGACGAAGGGTCTCGGCCTGAAACGTCGACTGCACCTCTTCCTACAGATGCTGCCTGGCCTGCTGCGTTCACCAGCAACTTTAATGTGTGTTGTTCATTCAATCCTGGAATCATTTTTGTGAACCTCCTTTGAACCCTCTCCAGTTTCAGCACATCCTTTCTAAAATAAGGGGCCCAAAACTGCTCACAATACTCCAAGTGAGGCCTCACCACGGCTTTATAATACCTCAACGTTACATCCTATACTTCCCACAGCCTCGTTAAAGCCACCAGCGTAATCACCCTACCCACACCAGGCATTGTTGTTCCTCCCTCCTCACACAGAGCAGAAGATATAAAAGCCTGAACATACATACCAGCAGACTCAAGGAAAGCTTCTCACCCACTGTCAGAAAACTATTAAACAGATCCCTGGTATGATAAGATGGGCTCTTGACCTCACAATCTACCTTATTGTGACCTTGTACCTTATTGTCCACCTACATACACTGCACTTTCTCTGTAACTGTAACACTTCATTCTGCATTGTGTTATCATTCTCCCTGCTCTACTTCCCCTGTAATATCACAATGCACGGATGTGATGAATTGATCTGTGTACATGCATGCAGAACAGTTTTCCACTGAGCCATGGTAAAGCACGGTCAGAGATGGCCATGGAAATTGCATCCTAGGCGTCTAGATATGCAAGCCTGGCCAGCACGATATGGAGAGCAAGCTGTTGCCCATGTAGCAAGCTCTCCCTCTCCAGGCACCTGATGAACCCAAAGGAACGGCAGGGACTGAGTCAGTTTGGCACCAGCAGTGTCACAGGAGTTGCCAGTCAGTGTTGAACTCAGTGTAGGACTGCCTTAGGGACTGCAGTTCTGGATTTTTCCCTCAGGGTTTACTCCCGAACCTTTCCCCGTGAGTCGCAAGGCAACTGTGGCCTGAGATCAGAGTTTTCCTTCTCCTAGGTAGGCTGCCAAACACACAGTTGATGAGCCCCATCTTAAGGCACCAGTAACCTGCCTTTGCCCCTCTCCTGTCAGTAGAGATGGTTTCGCCGGGCTTCGTCGCTAAGCCACAGGTGAAGGCCAGGAGCTGGACTTGGTTGTCAGAGGCTATCTGAGGTGCATGCCATTGGGAGCATTGAAAAGGTGGTGGGAGCTCGTTCCCATTACCACCCCCGGCTGTAACAACATTGAGGAACCATGGTACCTGTGACAATAGTAATCAATTTATTAATTTGATCAGTTAGATTTCTATATTTCGGGACAGAGTTTTAAAGCCTCATTGTCTGCGTTTCTGTCACCAGTAGAGACAGGGTTGGGTCAGGCCTTCGACTTAATGTGAATTGCAATTTGAAGGAGACTGAGTTAGATTGTGACACTTCAACAGTACAACAAACTGGACTTATGTTAGACCTTTAAGTCAGCAAAATGTCTTCAGGTACTTCAGAGCCTGACTGCATTGGTTTGCTATAGTCACATGTACCAAGTTAAAGTGAAGAGCTTTTGTTTGCTGTTCATGATTACATCAAGGTAGCAAAAAGAAAACAGGATGCAGAAAATGGCGCTGCTATTACAGGACGCAGAAAATGGCGCTGCCATTACAGGACTCAGAAAATGGCGCTGCCATTACAGGACGCAGAAAATGGTGCTGCCATTATAGAGAAGATGCGGTGCAGGAAGTCAAATAAGGCACAAGGGCCACAACGGGGTACAACACACACAAAATGCTGGAGCAAGTCAGGGAAACAAACTGTCAATGTTTTGGACTGAGACTCTTCATCAAGACTGGAAAGGCAAGTGGGGTGGGGGTGGAGGGAAACGTACCAGCTAGCAGGTGACACGTGAGGACCAAGCCAGGGTGAAGGGGGTGGGGGGATGAGGTAAAAAGCAGGGAGGTAATCGGTGGGAGAGGTAAACAGCTGAAGAAGGCAGTGAGGACAGTGGAGCATAGAAGAGGGAGAGGAGGGGAACCACAGGAGGTTAGTGGGCGGGGGATAAGGGGTGACAGGGTGATCATTGTGGGGAATGCAGAAAGAGAGAAGGTGTGGGGGTGGGGGAGAAGTTAGAAGTATCAGTGTTCATGGCGTCAGACTGGAGGGCACCAGGACAGGTTGTTGCCCCTGCGACCTGAGTCTGGTCTGATCATGGCTGTAGAGGAGTAAGGGGCATGGACACACGTCAGAATGGGAATGGGAAGTTGAATTGAAATGGCTACCACCAGGAGTTCTGGCATTTTGTGGCAGACAAAACATCATACAAAACAAGGCATCATCCCCCCTCACCTGGTTTCACGCACTCAACACCATAATTCCATCCAGGCTCGACAGGAAGCTCAGAGACCTCGGCCTTGACCCTGCCTCATGCAGCTGGATCCTGGAGTTCCTGTCAGATCGCTGGCAGGTGGTAAGAGTGGGCTCCCTCACCTCTACCCCTCTGACTCTCAACACAGGAGCCCCTCAGGGCTGTGTACAAAGTCCCCTCCTTTACTCTCTGTATACCCATGACTGTGTCGCCACCCACAGCTCTAATCTGCTGATTAAATTTGCTGATGACACTACACTGATTGGCCTAATCTCAAATAATAATGAGGCAGCCTATAGAGAAGAAATCATCACCCTGACACAGTGGTGTCAAGAAAACAACCTCTCCCTCAATGTTGCAAAAACAAAGGAGCTGGTTGTGGATTACAGGAGGAATGGAGATGGGCTAACCCCTATTGACATCAATGGATCTGGGGTTGAGAGGGTAAACAGCTTCAAGTTCCTCGGCATCCACATCACCGAGGACCTCACGTGATCTGTACACACCAGCTGTGTGGTGAAAAAGGCATAACAGCGCCTCTTTCACTTCAATCGGTTGAGGAAATTTGGTATGGGTTCCCAAATCCTAAAATCTTTCCACAGGGGCCCAGTTGAGATCATCCTGACTGGCTGTATCACTGCCTGGTAGGAGAACTGTACTTCCCTTAATTGCAGGACTCTGCAGTGGTACAGACAGCCCAGTAGCTGTGAACTTCGCATGATTCAGGACATTTACAGAGACAGGTGTGTAAAAAGGGCCTTAAGGACTATTGGGGACCCGAGTCACCCCAACCACAATCTGTCCCAGCTGCGACCATCCGGGTAACGGTGCCGCAGCATAAAAGCCAGGACCAACAGGCTCCAGGACAGCTTCCTCCACCAGGCCATCAGACTGATTAACTCACGTTGATTTGAGTGTATTTCTATGTTACATTGACTGTTCTGTTTATTATAAATTACTATGATTGCACATTGCATATTTAGACGGAGACGTAACGTAAAGATTTTTACTCCTCATGTATGCGAAGGATGTAAGAAATACAAGTCATCTCAATTCAATCTCCTGACAGTTTGTGATGGGCCCTCCCTACACTTCCTTATTTTGGCTTCCTGCCCCCTTCCTTTCCAGTCCTTATGAAGGGTCTTGGCCTGAAACATCGACTCCAACCTCCCCTCCATCGATACTGCCCGACCTACTGAGTTCCGAGAGCATTTTGTGTGCGTGGCTCCAAATACAGTACAGAAGGGAATGAATATTTAAACGGAAATTCTTGAAGCACCAGTTCACAATACAAACAAAAACAAAGCACTGATACTGCTGGAAGTGATTTGTAACTGATGCTGACCTGTTAACAGCCACCAAACCTTGTTAGAAGCAGGGAGCTGAATATTTATTCTATTGTCTTTCTGAGTAAAATTGAATTGCCCACGTCCAGTCTCGGCCTGAGCTCCTGACAGTCTCAAATATGGCCCTCGCAATCTCCAAATAGTCACAACAGTCCAACACTACTGAGCATGCGTACATCCGGAGAGAGCGAGGCGTGCGGCAATTGGTTGCCGAGGTAACTATTCCCGGATGTGGAGGCTGGAGGTGCGGGCGGTGGAAAGGTAATGGGAGGTTCCGGGTGAGATGGAAAACGGGATGAGGAGCGGGGAAAGGGGGAAAGGGACGAAGGGATAGATAGACAAACGGAGGGGAGGGAACTGGGGCCGCGAAAGGGGATGGGGAGGAGAGAGTGGGGACCGAATGAGGCGGGATTGGGTAGCTGGGCAATGAAGTTGTTCTGAAACTAAACATTTCAGGGGCCCAGGATGTCTGAGGTACTGTGGACCGGGGAAACCAGGCTGGAGCTGGAATTAAACAGGGTTCATGTTTTAGACTTGAAAAAACAGGTGTCCTTGGGTGCCTGACTTGGCCAGGAAGAGTGACATCTATTGAAACTGCGGGGAACTGGGATGCAGGGAGGCAGTGAAGCTAGGACAGGAGGGAGCTGGGAGCCTGGGAAGTTCTGCACTGTACATTTTTGTACATTGAATACACAGGCCTGGGAATCAGAATAACTTTCCCTCAGGCAGAAGTAATGTCTATGTGTTGTGCTGCCCTATCTGTTATGGCCCATATTTCTGCCAATATTGTCTGTTGTAATAACGTATCACTTCTGTATGTTCTGATAGGAGAATGAGTTGGCCTCGAATGTCTTCAGTTTGCTTGTCATTCACTAAGATCGCGGCTCATGCTTAGCTATGATATACAGTGTATTCTTATTAATTGGGACACATTTTGGTACATTTTGGCCCAATTAACTGGCTGCCCCAGTTAGCTGAAGTTTCATAGAAATAGCTAAAAAGGTGGAAAAAAAGACAAACTACCATTTAATCAAGTAACGTGTTATGTATTTAAATGAAATACAGAACAAATTAGAACACAACCAATGCTACTGCAGTACTATAAACTATTAGTTCCTACAGTGTACACCGCCATGTTCTTTTGATTCACTGTAAATGAACAAAATTATTGGAGACACCTAGTGACTCCAGCCACTGAGGAGAACCAGGGTATCCCTGTTACCTCAGTTCCTGCAACCCAGCCATCGGGAACCAGGGTATCCATATTATCTCAGAGCCTGTAACCCCTGCCATCGGGAACCAGGGTATCCATGTTACCTCAGAGCCTGTAACTCCAAACTTCTGCTAATGCCCCACCTCCCCCTCGTACCCCATCTGTTATTTATTTATATACACACATTCTTTTTCTCTCTCCTTTTTCTCCCTCTGTCCCTCTGACTATACCCCTTGCCCATCCTCTGGGTTCTCCCCCCCCCCCCCGTCTTTCTCCCTGGGCCTCCTGTCCCATTATCCTCTCATATCACTTTTGCCAATCACCTGTCCAGCTCTTGGCTCCATCCCTCCCCCTCCTGTCTTCTCCTATCATTTTGGATCTCCCCCTCCCCTTCCCCCTTTCAAATCTCTTACTAGCTCTTCCTTCAGTTAGTCCTGACGAAGGGTCTCGGCCGAAACGTCGACTGTACCTCTTCCTAGAGATGCTGCCTGGCCTGCTGCGTTCACCAGCAACTTTGATGTGTGTTGCTTGAATTTCCAGCATCTGCAGATTCCCTCCTGCTTGCATTTTTAAATAATCTGTCACCAGAGCTCGCGGACATCCTGGACATAGAACACAGAGCACAGCACAGTATAGACCCTTCAGCCCATAACATTGTGCCAGCTTTTTAACCTACTCTGAATCAATCTAACTCTTCCTTCCTACATAGCCCTCCATTTTCTATCTTCTGTGTGCTTATCTAAGTGGTTCTGAATATCCTGTAGTGTACTCTCCATGTACTCACCACTCTCTGTGTGAAAAAAACTTACCTGTGCTATTTCCCACTATCCTTCAATCACCTTCAAATTACGCCCCCTGGTATTAGCCATTTCTTCCCTGGGAAAAAAGTTTCTGGCCGCCTTCTCGATCTATGCCTCTTATAATCTTGTGCACTTCTATCAAGTCACCCGTCATCCTCCTTCACTCCAAAGAGAAAAGCCTTAGACTGCTGGACCTGTCCTCATAAGATATGCAACGTTGTAGTGGTTCTGGTTGAAGAGCTTTCTGTACTCTTTTTGGGTCGGAGTCCATTTGCTGGGTTGAAGTTAGCAGCCATGACGTAAGCCTCTGTGTTAGTATACGCTCTGGTGCTGGTGGCCTACGGACTGTCAGCAATAACTGGTTTTGAGGTTTCAAATTAGATTGAAACCCATTACATCTGGCACAGCGGTAGTGAAATATAAAGGAAGTATAACAGCAGGTGAAGAGCTGATCTTCAAAAAGACTGCAGTGATCACTCCAAGCATTGCTGTTGTGGGCAGCTTGATTTCCAGCACCTAACTTAGGGAGGGTAAGGAAAGGTCAGGTTTTCCTTTATGATTATCCTCTCACCTCAGCCGCATTCTGTCAGCCAGCTCCATCAGGCCTCGGCCAGTAAAATTCAGAGCAGAAGACCTGAAGACTGGGTGGGTTTGGAATCCAGAGTAATTAAATGGGGTCACATTAGTGAGGAATATAAAAACAGACAGTAAGAGGATCTTTAAATATATAAGAATATTATATATTGTCTTATTTAAATATATATGAATAGAGAAATAATTAAATACCAGTATGTATTTACAATTGGAAATATGAGCTGATATGTATTTTCACACATTTATTTCATATCTATATTTCTAACTTTATTTTTACATAATTCTTTATTCTTTGCAGTTGCTGAATGTTTTTGTTGCATATCACACCAACACAGCACAGCAAATTCCTCATACTTGTAAATGGATATGGCAAATAAAGGTGTTCCTTGATTGCTGAATGATGGAAGAGGTCTGAGTGAGTGACTCTGGGGAGGTGGCTGAAGAGTTAAGCAGTTATTGTGTGCATCCATCTTTAAAGGATAGGATATTATGAATATTGCATTCAGAAGGAGTTAGATACCATTACCGTCACTCAGTATCAAACAAACTTATAGGGTAATGATTCCTGCAAACATAAGGAAATCTGCAGAAGCTGGAATTTCAAGCAACACACATGAAAGTTGCTGGTGAACGCAGCAGGCCAGGCAGCATCCCTAGGAAGAGGTACAGTCGACGTTTCAGGCCGAGACCCTTTGTCAGGACTAACTGAAAGAAGAGCTAGTAAGAGATTTAGTAAGAGAGCTAGTAAGACGATACTATGCTTAAATTTGGAGAAAATTAGAAGTAATCTTTATGATTCCTCACTTAAATTTGAACAGACCTGGAGATCTTTTATTCAATATTGTCATTTAATGTAATTTTTTTTCTCTTTTGTTCCATATTTATATTCCCTTCTTGCCTTTTTTTTAACTGTTTTTAATGGAGGTCAGGTTTGAGGACGTGATTTTAAGTTCTTTAACTCTACCTGTTTCCAAGTTAGTCCATTGCTTTGCTTTGCTTTTAGTTTAGTTGCACGGTGGGTTTTTTTTGGGTCTTTTTTTGGGGTTTTTTTTTTCCTTTTCTCTATTGATATATATAAAAAAATCAGTATACTATTATCTTACTATATTATTTCATGTTTAAATTGCACTGTTTGTATCAATTTTTTCTTCTGTATTAATAGCTCCTGTAATTTCTAACAGTGTATTAGTGCCTTTATGGTTTACCCTTTGTATACTTATTTAATAATAATAAAAAGATTTTAAAAGAGATTTGAAAGTGGGAGGGGGAGGGGGAGATCCGAAATGATAGGAGAAGACAGGAGGGGGAGGGATGGAGCCAAGAGCTGGACAGTTGATTGGCAAAAGGGATATGAGAGGATCATGGGACAGGAGCCCTAGGGAGAAAGAAAAGGGGGAGGGTGGGAAACCGAGAGGATGGGCAAGGGGTGTAGTCAGAGGGAGAAAAAGAGAACGAGAGAAAAAAAATTAATAATAATAGTAAATAAATAACGGATGGGGTACAAAGGGGAGGTGGGGCATTAATGGAAGTTAGAGAAGTCAGTCTTCATGCCATCAGGTTGGAGGCTACCCAGATGGAATACAAGCTGTTGTTCCTCCAACCTGAGTGTGGCTTCATCTTGACAGTAGAGGAGGCCGTGGATAGACATATCAGAATGGGAATGGGACGTGGAATTAAAATGTGTGGCCACTGGGAGATCCTGCTTTCTCTGGCAGACAAAGCGTAGGTGTTCAGCGAAACGGTCTCCCAGTGATTCCTGGCCTGGATGGCTGGTATCTTAGGATCCTAAAATAGCAATTGCCATTGACGTAACAGATGCATTAGTTATAATCTATCAAAAAATCTGGCTAGATGCCAGAAGATTGGAAATTTGCCAGTGTGACACTCCTGCAGAAAAGGGAGGGAGGCATGTAGTGACAGGCCAGTAAGGCTAACGTCTTTTGTCAAAAAACTGTTAGAATCAATTATGAGTGAAATAATATCACCACACTTATAAAGTTATCATTTGTATCATTCAAAGAGATCAGCATGACTTCATGAGGGGGAAATGGTGTCTGACAAATTTATATGAGTTTTATTGAGGAATTCTGGACCAGTGTGGATCAACAGGCACGAGTAGATATACAACAGCTTCTATCAGGTGCCTCACAGTACGTTAAGTCATAAGATGTTATTTATTTTATTTAGAGATACAGTGCGGAATAGGCCCTCTGGCTTTTCAAGCCGCACCACCCCAGCAACCCCCGAGAACCAAATTTAGCCCTAACCTAATCACGGGACAAGTTACAAATGACCAATTAACCTACTGTGGGAGGAAACCGGAGAACCCGGAGAACCTGGGGAACACCCACCCATTCCACGGGGAGGACATACAGAGACACCTTACAGGACTGAACTCCGAACTCCGAGCTGTAATAGCATCACGCTAGTTACTACGCGACTATGGTGCCTGTTGGAGGCAAGATGTTGGCGTGGAGAAGCAAGTAGGTAAAAGGGGATAATTGTTAGGTTGACAACCTGTAACCATTGGGGTATCACGGGATTCAGTGCTGGGACCACAAATGTTGACAGTATATATTGAGGCAATGTGTAGTGAGGAGAGGATGTTGATAGGACAACATCGCAGTCAATAGGATGAGTTGCAACGTAAAAAGCGGACAAAATCGAAAAGAGTGAATACAGGACTGAAAGTGTTACACTTGAATGTGCACAGTGTATGGAATAAGGTAGATAATCTTGCAGCACAGTTGCATATTGGTATGTATGATGTTGTAGGCATCACTGAATCATGGCTGAAAGCTTATAGCTGGGAGCTTAATGTCCAAGGATATACTTTGTATCAAAAGGACAGGCAGGAAGGCAGAGAGGGTGGTATTACTCTGTTGGTAAAAAAATTAAATGAAATCATTAGAAAGAGGTGACATAG
The DNA here is from genome assembly GCF_030028105.1 of Mobula birostris. Classification (NCBI taxonomy): domain Eukaryota; kingdom Metazoa; phylum Chordata; class Chondrichthyes; order Myliobatiformes; family Myliobatidae; genus Mobula; species Mobula birostris. The sequence goes on from NC_092400.1 coordinate 3,041,798, forward strand.
GGTCAGAAGATCTTCAATCGTCGTGGATAGAGCTAAGGAACTGAAAGGGTAAAAAAGAGATCCCCAAACAGTGGTAAGGATGTCGTCTACAAATTAGAATGGGAGTTAGAAAGTGCATGCCAAAGGGGCAATGTTACAGTAGTCATGGGGCATTTCAATATGCAGGTAGATTGGGGAAAATCAGGTTGTTGCTGGATTCCAGGAGGGGGGATTTGTAGAATTCCTACAAGATGGCTTTTTAGAGCAGCTTGTGGTGGAGCCCACTAGGGGATCAGCTATTCTGGATTGGGTGTTGGACAATGAACCGGAATTGATTAGAGAGCTTAGGGTAAAAGAACCCTTGGGGGCAAGTGATCATAATATGATCGAATTCAGCAATTCAAGAAGGCATCTCATCACCACCTTCTCAAGAGCATAGGGATGGGCAGTAGATGCTGGCTTAGCTGGCAACACCCACATCCCGTCAATGAGTAACTTTAAAAAAGAGAGCCTTTTCTGGTTGGCTGCCAGTGACTAGTGGTGTTCCATGAGGGACTGTGTTGGGACTGATTCTTTTTGCATTATATGTGAATGATTTGGATGATGGAATTGATGGATTTGTTGCAAAGTTTGCAGATGATAGGTGGAGGGGCAGGTAATTGTGAGGAAGTAGAGAAGCTACGAAAGGACTTAAACAGATTAGGAGAATGGGCAAAGAAATGGCAGATGGAATACAGTGTCATGAAGTGTGTGGCCATGCACTTTGGTAGAAGAAATTAAAGACTTGACTATTTTGTAAGTGGAAAGAAAATACAAAAATATGAGGCACAAAGGGATTTAGGAGTCCTTGTGCAGGATTCGCTAAAGGTTGATTTGCAGGTTGAGTCTGGGTGAGGAAGATAAATGCAACGTTAGCATTTATTTCGAGAGGACTAAAATATAAAAGCAAGGATGTAATGCTGAGACCTTGTAAAGCATTGGTGAGGCCTCATATGAGTATTGTGAGCAGTTTTGGGCCCCTTACCTTAGAAGGGATGTGCTAAAACTGGAGAGGGTTCAAAGGAGGTTCACAAAAATGATTCCAGCATTGAATGGCTTGTCATATGAAAACTGTTTGATGTCTCTGGGCCTGTATTCACTAGAATTCAGAAGAATGAGCGGTGACCTTATTTAAACATATCAAATAGTACTTTATACTTTATTGTCGCCAAACAATTGATACTAGAACGTACAATCATCATAGCAATATTTGATCCTGCGCTTCCCGCTCCCTGGATTACAAATCAATAGTAAATATTAAAAATTTAAATTATAAATCATAAATAGAAAATAGACAAATGGAAAGTATGGTAGTGCAAAAAAACCGAGATGCAGGTCTGGATATTTGGAGGGTACGGCTCAGATCCGGCCTTAATAGAGTGGATGTGGAGAGGATGTTTCTCATGATGGAAGGGCCTAAGATTAGGGGACACAGCCTCAGAATAGAGTGGTGTTCTTTTAGAACTGAGATGAAGGGGAATTTCTTTAGCCAGAGAGTGGTGAATCTGGAATTCTTTGCCACAGGCAGCTGTAGAGGGCAAGTCTTTATGTATATTTAAGGCAGAGGTTGATAGATTCTTGATTGGTCCGGGCATGAAGGGATATGGGGAAGAGGCAGGAGATTGGGGCTGAGAGTAGAATTGTATCAGCCATGATGAAATAGCAGAGCCAAATGGCCTAATTCTGCTCCTAAATCTTATGGTTTTATATCAATCACTTGGAGGTTTGAACGGAGTATACAGTAGACAACTTTGTGAATGACACAAAAGTATATGGGAAGGTAAGCTGCAAGGAGGATGCAGTTTGCAGAGAAATGTTAATAATGGGCAAAAAATTAAATGGAAAAAGAAAATTTTGGAAGAAAGAAAAAAAATATTTAAATGGAGGAAAAACTACAGAAAGCTATGCTACAAAGAAATTGGAGGTTTTTGTGCATGAAATACTGAAAGCTGGCACACAAGGTAACAGCCAAGAGTTTCCAACCTGGGGTCCTACTATTAGCCTTTCAAAAGGCTGTAATGAGATGATATTGACAGCAATGCACACACATCTTTTGCTACTAGGAAGGAATTTAAACTGCGCACAAAAGGTTGTCACCCTCTACCTCATTGGCATGTTAAGTGTATTTCATGATTGTACACAATCACATTTGCTTTTCCAGTTTCTGGTGAGGACTGTGTTAACAATGCAGAGTTTGCAATGATTTGTCTTCAGATTTTGGAACTGGCTTATTTATACTTTTATTGAAACTATTGATTCACTGCGTTGAATTCCAAAGAACTGCTAGTTCACTTAAAGTGGAATGGCTTAATGAAACAGTAGAAACTGCTAAACCAAAAGCTCATGAGGTCAGGAACGTGCAGCTACGAGAAATATTTATGTACAATACAGAAGCTGGTGTTACCTGCGTGTATTGTCGCGATGCTAAAGTTGCTGGAGAATTTGCAAGTGGGAAGAAGTGGAGTGATATTTGGAAACTTAACTTTTTAAAATGTTATTTAGCAAGCAAATCACAGATGGACGGTATGTAAAAGCTCTGTTGAGGAAATCTTTCATTACCTGCAAAAGGCTTGCTACATATGTTTTGTGAGAGTGCAGATGAACGAGAGTGAAAACAATCAAACCCAGAGGAAATCGAAGTTCTTATTTACAGTTATTTTATTTCTTTTAAACAATGAACAACAAATTGGACTTGGTAGTTTATTATCCTTAGAATAGCTTCAGGTTTACTTCCACTTAAAAATTCATTGCATATGTGTTGTCACTGGGCAAAAAAATTGCACAGCACAAGGTTTTTGCGCACACTGGTCATTACAAATTAGAGGGAACATCGATCGAGAGGAATATAGACAATTTTGTTTCTCCAAATTAAAAAAAGATAATATTTCATTATAGGTGCTTGAGAAAAGCTTCACTATAATGATCCCTGAAATGAAGAGATTGTCCTACAAAGAGTGGTTAAACAGGTTGGGATTCTACTCATTGGAGCTTAGAAGTACAAGAGTCAATTGCAAAAGGGCTAAACCAGGTAAATGTTGACAGAGAGAGAGAGAGAGAGATATGCAGAATTTGGAGCAGGGACATTTGAGAGGGCTGTTATAAGTCAACAGTTGAGTTCTGCATTTGCTGTCACATGCGCCAGATGGCTAAAGATAGGTTCTTCCTTCTAATAGTAACATACCATGTATCGCTTTATTTTTTGATAAGCTGGTAAATTCATAAGTTTATTTTAATTCCTGCTACTTAATTATCCAATGTTAAATGTTCTATCTGCAGGATTTAAGTTCACATCTCTGGATCATTTACTCAACCATTATCAAAACGACCAATACACTAATAACACCTCACGTCCACTCAGGTCATGCTGGTTAGAATGAGATGACAGCTTGCAAATCCTGGCACAGCTCACAATTTAACACTCTAATGTCATATCAAGAAATCTTTTGTATTATTAATTAAAAAATTTAAAGCTCTTCTGGTAATCACTGTTTTAAAATAGATGTTTAAATAATGGTAATCCAGTGGCATTTTGTGGTGCTTTACTTGTCAGTTGGCTGTTTTGGCAGGTTGGCTGCATTGGAATGGTTACACCACCGCCCTCTACTTAAAGCAAGGTGTGTGGGGATTGTGCCTCTCATGGAGATTCTCAAGTTCCTTCATGTGAAAGCACGTGGTGAGGTGTATCCGGGCTCTGAAATCTGCCGTTTCCGTGTCCCTGATAATAAAGTGGGCTGGGATGTTCCGTGGACAGATTACAACCCGGTCGATTACACTGCCTCCTCCGTGTTGAAGCAACCACCCTGGGCAGACCCACCTTACAGGTACGCTGATACAATGGGTGTGATGAGTGATTGGCTTCCATTTCACACAGAGACTTCATACTACACCTGATTATTATCTCTGTTTTGCACTATTTTTAATCTACCTATTTTATACATACTCACACACACTTACTGTAATTGACTTACATATTCATTTCTATATTATCATGTAGTGCTGCCGCTAAGTTAAGAAATTTGATGACACATGCCGGTGATTATAAACCTGATTCAAATTCTGACCTAGGCAGGCTCGCTGTATTCTTGCATTGTCCACTTCACTGGGACAACTTACACTGATTCCACCTAGCCAGAGCTTATAGTTCAGCAGTGTTTTTTTTCTTCCCCCATCATAGTCTCCAGAGTTTTCAATTTGACCCATCCTTTGACCCTTTTCAATCTCTGATGTCCTGGTGACATTGTCCACAGGGGTGAGCACAGCTGTATCTTTGTGCTGATGATATCTAACTGTATCTATTCAGTCCTCTAGCACCGGACTGGTTTACGGCTGGGTTAACCTTAATTACTTCTCACTAAATATTAGGAAAATCAAAACTGTTGTCTCAGTATCTTAGCCACCCATATTTCTTTTCACTTCCCAGCTATATGCATAGACTGAAAAGACTGCATTTCTCTGATTCTTAAGCTGCGCTGTCAACTGGATCTACTCTTCATACAAAGAGCATCTAGATCTAGTTCTCTAATAAAGCTTGTCTTCAGTCTCTGTCCTATTGACATTCATTATCATTTGCAGATTATGCTATTTGCATGCTGAAATTGATACTAAGGAATAATGAACCAAGGCACATCGCTGGTACCAGAATTCAGACCAACCCTGATCTAATTAAACAAATTCAAGTGACCCACTGTTCCTATAATCCTGTTATTCTTCATCACTCTTGTTCAGCCACATTGGCATCACCTTATGGAATTCATCCCTAAATGCCTTCACTTACAACCCCCTTCTTCACATCCAGTTATAGAATCAAGTTGTTCAACACGGAAAATGGTCCTTCAGCCCATACTTGTCCATGCTGACCAAGATGTATTCTCACTTCCCAGCACTTGGTTCTTATCCCTCTTGTCATTCATATTCTTGCTCATGTACTTATTAAATGTTTCTAATGTACCTTCCTCAACCATTTCCTCTGGCAGCTGGTTCCACGTATTTGCCACCTGCAGTGTAATAAAAAAAAGTGATCCTTAGGGTCTTATTAAACCTTTCTATAACCATAAAACTACGTCCTCTAGCTTTAGATTCATTGACCCTGGATAAAAGACCACTCATCTTATCTATGGCCCTCATAATTTTAAATACGTATCAGATTAAACCCCTCCCACCCCCATTCTCCTACACTCCAAGAAGTAAAGGCCCAGCCTTTATAATCTCTCCTTATAACTCAGTCCCTCAGATCCTGGCAATATCCTTGTAAATCATTTTTGCAGCCTTTCCGGTCTTTGAATCTATCTCTGAACGAACTTCTGGTTACTGCTAACATCTCCTGCCTTTGTTTGTTGTGTGTGATAAGGAAGTGTTTCAGTGTATTTGTCCACATGAAAATTTAGTTGAAGTGTTATTGCATGCCAGCTATTGAAGAGACTGCTGCAATAATCTGAAAGGAAACAGATCCCATTGTTTTTTTACCAAAATTATAAGATTATTGAGTATGAATCAGTTTAAATGAATTTGAAATATTCCAAATGAATACATCTGATTGAAACCTGGAACCATATTTTGTATTGCCTCTTGTTCTACAATCTGACAGAGGGCAGGGTCTAAAATAAAAGATAATCATATCAGTTACCTTTGGAACAGCCACATGGTGTACTCTTGCTCCGGCATCTATGTTCTCTTGTTTTCTGGCTGTATCTGACTGTTGAATTGACCATCTGTGGTGACAAGCTTTGGATAATTAATGACTTGATTACCAGTTCCTTGTCCACAATATGCTGTTAAACACTTGTAACGCAGGCCATAGAGCTATCAACTGAAGAGGCATATGAGAAGAAGGAACTTGTTGAGAAAATCGTTTATATAAATACAAGACCTTCCAAAGCCTTTGTTTAGCTAATGAAGTACATTTGAAATAAAACAGGTCAGGAAACATCTGTAGGAAGAGATAGAGAGTTGATATTTCTGGTCAATGACCTTTCATCAGGACTGTTAAAAGTTAAAGGTGTCTTTGTAGTATAGTCACTGTTAAAAAGTTAGGATTGTGGCAACTGATTTCTCACAGCAGGGTCTCAGAGTTGGCAATGAAATGATCAGATAATCTGTCTGTTGAGACGGGGTTTGATGGATAAACATTAGCCAGGACTATGGGTAGGGCTCCTTGGTCTTCTGATGCCTTGAGATCCTTTGCATTGATTTGATGGACAAAGGCGGCTCTGACAGTGGAGTCATTTAGCATTGCACTTCCATGTCAGTCCAGATAATGTAAAGGGACTTGAATCTACACTGTATTTCTCAATAGTGTGGAATATCCACCCATCTGTGATTAGGACAGGTACGATCTTTTAGCTCAAAGTAAGATTTATCAGACTACATACATGTCACCACATACAATCCTGAGATTCTTCTTCTGCAGGCATACTTAGCAAATTTATAGAATGGTAACTGTAAAGAAGATCAATGAACAACAAACTGTGCAAATACAGATATAAATAAATAGCAATACATAACAAGAGCATGAAATAACAAGATAAGTAGTCCTGAAAGTGAGACCATCGGTTGTGGGAACACCAGAAATAGAATGAGTTCACTTACAAAGTGCAAAAAGCATCATAATAATACTAACTGGTATTAAATCTGAGGGTGATGTAAGGGTAACTTTGATATATAAATATGTGTATATCAGTTGTATAAATATGAAATAAGATTAATAATACTTCACAATGTGGGACATGGTACCAGACCTGTAGTGTTTCCATTATCATCCTCTTCGTCACTTCTCCCATTCATTCATTTCTTACCTTTGTACTGTAATACAACATAGAAGCTAGCCATTCAATGTATCTTGTCCATTGCCAACTGAAGTGTTTCTTTGAGCTAGTTCCACTTACAGAGATCTGGCCCATATCCCTCTCAATTTTTCCAATCCATATACCTGTGCAAATTTTTGCAATAAATGTGATGCAACTCTAACTCAGTTTCTTATCTTTCTTGTTTTAATTTACAGAAATGAAGGAGAATTGGTTAAGCCGCTGAAATTTAATCATTTGGATGGTGACGTAGATCGACGGTCCTATACAGGAAAATATGAAGTGATAAACGGGTTCCCAAGGTGTGACTTACTTGCTCACTGTTAACTAATGCAGATAGGTATATCCAGACCCACGTAATACTTCAGCCTACCCTTCTCTGATCTTACTCTCTTCTTTTGGTGAAACATGATGTCTTTTAGTTATTTTGCTCATGAAAAGCTGAATGTTAAGAGATTTAAGAGGAGGACTCTTTGCTCATAATTGTGTTCCTGTGTGTTAAAAAGCTGCATCTGCAACACAATGATGTTCCTGTACAGCCTCAATGCATTGGTTGGGAGGCCTGTTGCACTCTTCCCATTTTTTTATAACACTGGAGGAAGGCATTGAGGAAATTTGGTACAAACTGTCTCTTTCCGAATTACCCCTAACTGCTAATGCAACATGGCAGCTTGAGTGTACCACTTACAGAAGAATAATTCTGTAGAATGTGTAAATTGGGTAATGCAATACTTTAGTTCATTCCCAATTCATAACACCTTTTATCTTGATGAGAACTGCTATGTTTCAGTGTATTTCCACTGGAAGGCACTGAATGATGTTATACAAACTCTATTAGAAGAGAGAGGAGCCGTAAAGTCATTCCAGAAGTTGCTTATGGAGCATTGTGGAAATTGCTGTGACAGCAGGACACCTTTCTGTGGACTGTAAGAGGTTGAGTTAGGTAAGGGAGGGAGGAAAAAAGCAAAACAGTTTCACTTTAAAGAGGGTGCAGGGGGGATTTGCCTGGGTTAGAGTGCATGTCTTATGAGGAAAGGTTGTGCGAGCTAAAACTTTCCTCCTTGCACAAAGGAGGATGAGAGGAGTCTTTATAGAAGTGTGTAAGATGATAAGAGGCATTGATAGAATGGCAACGAGTGCCTTTTTCCATGTGAGGCAGTGGCTAACATGAGTGGGTGATTTGAGGAAAGTATAGGGGGAATGTTAGGTTAAGTTTTATTTTGCACAGTGGTGGGTGAGTGGAACGCACTGCCAGGGGTTGTGGTAGAGACAGATACCTTAGGGGCACTTAAGAAATTATTAGATAGGCAAATGGATGAAAGAAAACTGTTGTGTGGGAGGGAAACATTAGATAGATCTTGGTTTAAAAATTGTGGGCTGAAGGGCCTGTACTGTGCTGTATTGTTCTATGTTCAACGTTTTAAACAATACGTAACGGGTTACATAAGTGGAATAATTGATGGGAGTAAGAGGTGATTGGACTTCGTGTTCACTCTTTGTAAGTGGTAGGATGTCTTGGGCTGCAGTTAGATGAATTTATCCATTAATTTGTGCTAGTGTGGGGTTGCCCATTTAAACTGGCTGCCAGTGTTGGCTGAGGTGCTTAACTGGTGCTCCTCCATGTTATTCTGTGCCTCAGGAACCCTTGTGGACGGACTGGATTGAAAGGGCGAGGACTCCTGGGAAAATGGGGCCCTAATCATGCAGCAGACCCCATTGCGACAAGGTGTGTGCTACCTCATTTGTTTATTAAGGCACATTTTACAGATCTCTCTGTATTTCAGAATAACTGATTCTGAAATTAATGTAAAGCAATGTATTGAAATGTAACCTCCCAGTGCACTCACTCGTATTTGCAAAGATCCCTATTAGAACAGTAACAGGAAATTGACCCCTTGTGCCAATTCTGCCGTCCGTTCAATCTGAACTCCATTATAAGGTAATAGTTATGCTGATTAAACCTCTCACTTTGCTTCCAGTATTTGTTTTCAGAGTTTATTCAGCTCCATTGTGTCTGTTCTCCCCTCCCCCACCCTCCTTTCTCTCTCTTTTTCACTCTCTGTCTCCGTCTCTTATTTTGAGTTACACACTTTTAACATATACCAAGGACTCTTTCCTTACATCAGCTCTCCCATTTATGGCACTTCCCCATGCAACTGCAGGAGTTTCTGCATTTGCCCTTTTACCTCTTGATTTCCTACCATCCAGACACCCAGACACTGAAGTAGCCACTCACTTACACTATTAAATACTGTGTCCAGAGGATTGTGTTCTCCTCTATATCATTGAAAGCAAATGCAGATTGCCAGCCAGGCACAGTACAATTCTCGGGATTCCACACTGAATTAGACAGAAAACAATCCGCTGGAGGAAATCAGTGGGTCACGCAGAATCTCTCAGATGAAAAGAATTGTTGACATTTCAGGTCAAGACCCTGCATCTCAATAAGAACATCATTGAAGAGCTCATGAGCAGGTGAGAAGTAGAAACCACAGAGGTGGAGCAGTGTGAGGGAGGTCTCAGAACTACTGTTGGAGAGAGAGAAAACTTCTTCAAAGTGGGCATACTATGGACTCATTTTCAAGGACTCTACAACTCATGTTCTCAACAACAAGTATACCCCTCTGGATATTGCTGGGGGGGCGGGGGGAATGACCCGTCAGGGCACAGCAACAGCTGTCTGGCCAGTGGCTCTGAGTTTCAGCAGGAAAGGCTAAAGTCAGGGAGAACGACAGCGATGGGAGACTTGATAGTTAGATTTCTCAAGCTTTCGGTACAGCCCCCCCCCTTCACCATTCCCCATTCACATTTCCCTCCCTCACCTTATCTCCTTACCTGCTCATCACCTCCCTCTGGTGCTCCTCCCCCTTCCCTTTCTTCTGCAGCCTTCTGTCCTCTCCCATCAACTTCCCCCTTCTCTAGCCCTGTATCTCTTTCACCAATCAAACTTCTCAGCTCGCTACTTCACCCTCCCCGCTTCCTGGTTTCACCCATCACCTTGTGTTTCTCCCTCCCTCCCCCCACCTTCTTACTCTGACTCCTCGTCTTTTATCCTCCAGTCCTGATGAAGGGTCTCGGCTCAAAAGTCAACTGTACTCTTTTCCATAGATGCTGTCTGGCCTGCCGAGTTCCTCCAGCATGTAGTGTGTATTGAAAGGAAATTACAGGCCAGTTAGCCTGACTTCAGCGGTTGGGAAGATGTTGGAGTCTATTATTAAGGATGAGACTTTGGGATACTTGGAGGCACATGACAGAATGAGCTTGCCTGACATCTAACAGGCAGGTTAGACAAAGAAGAATCATTGGATGTTGCAAATTTGGATTTTCAGAAGGCCTTTGACAAGGTGCCACACATGAGGCTGCTTAACAAGCTAAGATATTACAAAAAGGATACTAGCATGAATAGGAGATTGGCTGATGCACAGGGTATTATGGTCCCCACCCTATCACAGACACTTTCTTTGTTTTCTTCCACACTGCAACTTAAAACATGTAATTTCTAATATTCCCTGTTCTGATGGAAGGTTTCCAACTTGAATCAATAATTTTATTTTGTCGTCTTCATGTCGCAAGATTGATTAAACTGCTAGATGTTACTGATGTGTCTGCTCTTAGCTGACACAACACTGGATGAAAGCTAGGACCTCACGGTACCACACCATGTAGCTAGGTAAGGGATGGGAGGTTCAGGGGGGATATTACAGAAAGGTTTTTCCTCAGACAATGGTTGGTACGTGGAATGCACTGCCTGAGTCAGTGGTGGAGGCAGATACACTAGTGAAGTTTAAGAGATTGCTAGACAGGTATATGGAGGAATTTAAGGTGGGGGGTTATATGAGAGGTAGGGTTTAAGGGTCGACACAACATTGTAGGCCGAAGGGCCTGTATTGTGTTGTACTATTCGATGTCCTATGTCCATTGTCCTCCAAACAAATGAAAGAAAAGTGTGTTTGCTCCTACATACACCAGTCTTCAATGAAAATACTTTGCAGGGTGGTGGTGTCTGATTTACAGTTTCGTCTTGCTTTCTGATAGAGATTCTAAAGACAGTTGTTTGTAATAAAGAGTATATTTTGGACTATAAATGTTTTTAACAGTATTACATAACTGTTGATTTGACAGAGCTTGCATTAACATGCAAATAGCTGTGGCCCAGTGCATGGTGATAAATTTTCAGTGTCTTGCTTCTGTGGTGCATCTGACTCTTCTTTGCCTCTCCCTGTTTCATGTCTCTCGCTCTCTCCTGCTCCTTTCCAGGTGGAAGAAGGAGGGTGGAAAACTGGTGACTCACAATTGCTCTGGGAAGCCAATCTTGCAGTTTGTGGCAATTTGCAGAAGAGACAACAAGGAGTGGGCAATTCCTGGGGTAAGCATGCGAGCTCTGGCTTCACCCACGTTCGAGGTATTCCGTGATGGCTTAGATTAACAACATCTTCTCAGCACTTCTGCTGCTGCCATTTTATGTCTTGCCTCCATTTTATGTTATCCTTCTGTGGTGAATGGTGGCCTATTTTCTGGCGTCGTTTCCATTACTCTAGTGTTCTTTCGGTACCTCACCTGACTGCTGTCTTATTTAGTGATATAGTATGGTAACAGGCCCTTCTGGCCCAATGAGCCCTCACCACTCCATTACACCAATGTAACGATTAACCTGCCAACCTGTATGTCTTTGGAAACTCGAGCACCCAGAGGAAAAACACGTGGTCACAGGGCACAAGCACCTTACAGATAGTGGCGGGAATTGAACCCGGGTCACTGGCGCTGTAATAGCGTTACGCTAACCACTGTCCTTATCATACCACTGATGTTCTTCAGGTACTTAGTGGGAATCGGCAGTTGTTTGACAGTCCAGATGACTGGAGTCTCTGCAGTCCCATGCTGCTTCTGTGAAAGGAGCTGGAGCCGAGCCTGCCCCCCTCAGTCTCAGGGTCAGGAGCGCCCAAGGACAGCTGATGTCACCATAGCTGAAGGCAGCTCACACCAACGAATAGAGTCTGTAGCTCACACAACAGAAATAAAATTCTCTTATGCTTCTGGCAAATAGCCTCAGTGGCTCAGGCAGCCCCAACCAATTCCCTGAAGAATGAGAGTCCTCAGCACAAGCTGGTGTTATGCTAAGAATCTCACCCATTGTTAAACTTGGCTATTATCATTTTGAGGTATAATCTTAGGGAAGAGAACATTTTAAACTGCTTTGAATGTAATGCTGAATCCAAGATCACTAGTTTAGAAACACTGGTTTCAGTCAGCCTGTCTGGAGACTGTTTATGCGGGGTGAATTAGTATTTTCAATAGTTGGATTAATATCTGATTCGAGACAGGAGCGAAAACTATAGACCCTTTCTGAGGCTGCATTTGCATTTTGTCTCCTGACAGGGAATGGTAGACCCTGGCGAGAAGGTGTCAGTTACACTCAGACGAGAGTTTGGAGAGGAAACGTTGGACTCCTTAAATCTATCAGAAGCCGAGAAGCAGAAAGTGAAAGAGTTAATCAACTCCCTGTTTCAAGCTGGAGAGATGGTTAGTGTTATAGTCTCTGATCTGACACATGGAAGGTAAACAGAGGGGAAGTCTATAATGCTGTCATTATATTGAGAGCACATTTATAAAATTGCATTCTCTATGGTCGTTTGGGAATTTTATGGGGCCTGTTATAGTAGACAGTTGAGCTTAGTTGGAAGGTCTTGACACGAAATCTAGGCTGTCCATTTCTCTCCACAGACGCTGCTTGGCTTGCTCCAGTGGCCAATGTTTGGACTGTTGGAAAGTTTGAACTATGGTGTTGGGGAAAGTTAGAGGAAATTGTTAAATCTGGACCAGTGTAGTTGATTCTTGCAAGGGTACAGCTCCATTGTGTTCCTGCCAGCTTCCATACCCTTTCCAGGCTGACCCAGTATACCAAACGTCAGCAGCTTCTTGAGATTGGCTGGAGACCAACCGTGGCCCCATCGAAGCATGGTGCACTGAAAGCCTATCAAGAACCAACCTTCCATTCAGATTACAGAGTGTGCGAGGGTGGCAGATCTACCATTTCTCTCCTTGATAATACACACAAACATAGGGATTGTTACATGAAATCCATCTGCTGGTCAATGATAAATGGTCATTGACTAATTGCAGTGACTAATCTGCATCAGTTATTCTTTAACATAGTGGACAGCCCTGCCTGGAGAGCCTTGTTTATTAAAGAGTTTCAAGTCGAGTCACTTTTTATTGTCATTTCAAGTCGTCAAGTCACCTTTTATTGTCATTTTGACCATAACTGCTGGTACAGTACAGAGTAAAAACGAGACGTTTTTCAGGACCACGGTGCTACATGAACAATACAAAAACTACACTGAACTACGTAAAACAACACAAAACTACACTAGACTACAGACCTACACAGGACTGCATAAAGTGCACAAAACAGTGCAGGCATTACAATAAATAATAAACAAGACAATAGGCACAGTAGAGGGCAGTAGGTTGGTGTCAGTCCAGGCTCTGGGTATTGAGGAGACTGATAGCTTGGGGGAAGAAACTGTTACATAGTCTGGTCATGAGAGCCTGAATACTTTGGTGCCTTTTGCCAGATGGCAGGAGGGAGAAGAGTTTGTATGAGGGGTGCGTGGGGTCCTTCATAATGCTGTTTGCTTTACGGATGCAGCGTGTGGTGTAAATGTCTCTAATGGCGGGAAGAGAGGCCCCGATGATCTTCTCGGCTGACCTCACTATCCGCTGCAGGGTTTTGCGATCTGAGATGGTGCAATTTCTGAACCAGGCAGTGATGCAGCTGCTCAGGATGCTCTGAAGACAACCTCTGTAGAATGTGGTGAGGATGGGGGGTGGGAGATGGACTTTTCTCAGCCTTCGCAGAAAGTAGAGACGCTGCTGGGCTTTCTCTGCTATGGAGCTGGTGTTGAGAGACCAGGTGAGATTCTCCGCCAGGTGAACACCAAGAAATTTGGTGCTCTTAACGATCTCTACGGAGGAGTCATTGATGTTCAGCCGAGAGTGGTCGTTCCGCTTCCTCCTGAAGTCAACAACCATCTCTTTTCTTCTGTTCACATTCAGAGTCACTCTGCACCAGTCCATTAGCTGCAGCACCTCCTCTCTGTATGCTGACTCATTGTTCTTGCTGATGAGACTCACCACGGTCATGTCATCGGCGAACTTGGTGATGTGGTTCGAGCTGTGTATTGCTGCACAGTCGTGGGTCAGCAGAGTGAACAGCAGTGGACTGAGCACACAGCCCTGGGGGACCCCGGGCTCAGTGTGATGGTGTTGGAGACCAGCCATTCCCCATTCTGGCTCCCCTCTTACCCCTTCTCTTCTCACAGGCCCTGCACCTCCCTCTTGTGCCCCTCCTTCTTCCCTTTCTCCTATGATGCATTCTATTCTCCTGTTAGATTCCCTCTTCACCTATCAACTCACAGCTTCTCACTTCATCCCCGTCTTCCTTTCATTGATTTCACCTGTCACCTGCCAGCTTGTACTCTTGGATTGTTCCTCCTCCTTCTGCAGACGCTGGAAACCCACAGCAACACACACAAGATGCTGGAAGAACTCAGCAGGCCAGGTAATGTCTATGGAGAGGAACGAACAATCAATGTTTTGGGACAAGACCCTTCATCAGAACTGGAGAAGAAGGGAGAACAATCCAGGAGTTCAGGCTCGCAAGTGATAGGCAATGTAATCAGCAAATGGAAAATTGTGCATCCTGATGCCTTCCCTATCATTGTGGGAGATTTCAACCAGGCCATCTTGAACAACTACCACCAACATATCACCTATGGAACCACAGGAGCCAACACACGATCAAGAATGCTTACTGTATCATCCCACGTTCACACTTTGGAAAGTCCGGTCACCTGTCTGTACCTCTACTCCCAGCATATAGGCAGAGATTAAAGACCGCAGCACCAGAGGTGAGAACCAAGAAGGTATGGTGAAGGGAGGCAGAGGAGTATTTACAGGGCTGCTTTGAGTTGGTGGACTGGACAATATTCACAGATTCGTCTTCAAGTCTGAATGAGCACCACAGTTCTCACTGACTTCATCAAAACCTGTGTGGGTGAGTGTGTGCCTTTGAGGAGATATCCAAATGAAAAGCTGTGGATGAACCAGGACATTTGTAGTCTGCTGTGGGCTACATCTGTGGCATTCAAGTGATCCGGAACTGTACAAGAAGTTCAGGTATGACCTATGGGAGGCTATCTTAAAAGTGACAAAACAACTCCAATTAGGTTAGAGATACAATCCAGTGCATGTCAGCTCTGGCAGGGTCTGCAGGCCATTTCTTGCTACAAAGCAAAACATAACATCATGAATGGCAGTGATGCTTCACTCCCAGGTGACCTCAATGCCCTTTATGCTCACTTTGAAAGGGAGAGTAAAACTAAATCTATACGAATACCTGCAGCATCCGGTGACTGTGATCTGTGTCTCAGAGGCTGATGTTAGAACATCTTTCAGGAGGGTGAAAGGTGTCAGGCCCTGATGATGTACCTGGTAGGCCTCTGAAAACCTGTGCCAACCAACTGGTGGGAGTGTTCAGGGACATTTTCAATCTTTCACAGCAGTCGGAGGTTCCCACTTGCTTCAAAATGGCAACAGTCATAATAGTGCCCAAGAAGAGCAGGGTGATCTGCCTCAACAACTATTGCTCTGCATCCAGGACATCTTCAAGGAGCGAAGCCTTAAGAAGACGGCATCCATCATTAAGGACTCCCCCCAATCATCCAGGATATGCCCTCTTCTCACTGCTCAGGGAGGAGGCACACATGCAATGTTTTAGGAAGAGCTTCTTCCCCTCTGCCATTGGATTTCTGAATGGACATTGAACCCATGAACATTACCTCACTACTTTTTGAACTACTTATCTAATGTAACTATTATACATATATACTGTAATTTATAGTTGTTATTACTATGTATTGCAATGTACTGCTGTCGCATAACAACAAATTTTACAACATATGCTGGTGATATTAATTCTGATTCTGGTCCTGTCTCCTGATCACCCAGTGGCATTCACATCTACTGCGATGAAGTGATGAAGTGCTTTGAGAGGTTGGCCATGGCTAGAATCAACTCCGGCCTAAGCAAGGACCTGGACCCACTGCAATTTGCTTATCACCACAATAGGTCAACAGCAGATGCAGTCTTACTGGCTCTCCACTTAATCTTGATCACCGGGACAATAGTAATACATATGTCAGGCTGCTGTTTATTGACTACAGTTCAGCGTTCAACACTGAGTTCTAACCAAAAATCTCCAAAATGTAGGCCTCTGTACCTCTGTACCTCCCTCGGTAACTGGGTCCTTGACTCCCTCACTGTGACACCGCAGTCTGTGCGGATTGGAAATAACTATCCACAGTCAACACTGGCGTACCTCAAAGATGCACGCTTAGTACACTGGCCTACTCCCTCTACACCCACGACTGTGCAGCTAGGCACAGCCCAAGTGTCATCTATGAATTTGCTGACAACACAACCATTGCATGCAGAATTTCAGATGATAACAAGGAGACATACAGGAGCAAGATAGATCAGCTGGTTGAGTGGTTTCACAGCAACAACCTTGCACTCAACATCAGTAAGACCAAAGAACTGATAGTGGACATAAAGAAGGGGAAGTTGAAGGAATATGCACTATCCTGATCAAGGATCAGAAGTGGAAGGGGAGAGCAGTTTCAAATTCCTGGGTGTTAACATCCTGGGCTCAACATATTGATGCATTTACAAAAAAGGCACGGCAGTGGCTATATTTCATTAGGAATTTGAGGAGAATTGGTATGTCAGCAAAGACACTGGCAAGTTTCTACAGATGTAACCACGGAGAGCATTGTAACTGGTTGCATCAGCGTCTGGTATGGAGGGCCATGGCACAGGACTGGAAAAAGCTGCAGACCTCACCAGCTCTTTCAAGGCCACTAGCCTCCGCCACCATTTCTGAATGGGTTATGAACCCATGAACACCTCTTCAGTATTTTTCCCTCTCTTTATGCACTACTTAATTAATCTTTTTGTATATTGTAATTTATAGTTTTTATTACTATGTATTGCATTGTATTGCTGCCACAAAGCAACAAATTTCAATCCATATGCCAGTGATACTATCCCTGATTCTGATAGACACTCACTCTGCTCCCTGTTGTTTCTTCACTGGTTTATCCACCCCTCACTTCACGTCCTGTTAAGTCAAGGATTTCATTAATTAATCTCAGTGCAATGGGCAAGTGAGACAGCGATGCTAGAATCCAAGCTAAATGTCCCTTTAAATGATCACTTCTCAAAATTGGAGAGAAAGTGGTGGCTACAGACCAGTCCATCACAGGTAAAATCCTCCTCACCATTGAGCACATCTACAAGGAGCGCTGTTGAAGGAAACCAGCATCCATCTAACCATTTAGGACATACAGTCTATGTGCTGCCGCCATCAGGCAGGAGATACAGGAGCCTTATGTCTTTTACACATTTGTTGTTTGTTGCTCTATATTTAGGTATAGTTTTTCATATATTCTATTGTATTTATTTTCTTGCAAGAAAATGAATCTCAAGGTAGTATGTGGATACATGTACACTACATACCTGGACAATAAATGTACCTTGACTCTGAGATTTCCATCTCTTTAGGTGTACAAAGGATATGTTGACGATCCTCGAAACACTGATAATGCTTGGATGGAAACTTTGGCCATGAATTTCCACGATGAGACAGGTAATTATTTCTGATTTGGCTGTGGTCCTTACAAGGAGTAAATTTAAATGTTTTTTTTATTGTGAGGACTTAGACTGCCTTGTTACTTGTGGAATTAGGTTCAACCACTGGACTTAGTTGCAACTGAAAGAACAGAGGTTTTAACTTCCAATTTTCTTCCTCCCGATTAGAACATCTCAAGTCATGTTGTAGTCAATGTTAGTAACACAGCAATATCATAGCTAATTGGATCACAATAGAGTCCTAGAGAAAGCAGTGATCTTAAGACTAGATCATTATTTTTGGTAATGTTTAGGGTTGTTTTCTTACAGAGAAATAAACAACCGATGTTTCAGGCCAAGGACTCAAGGTCCTGGTGAAGGGTCTTGGCTCAAATGTAACAGTTTATTCCTCTCTATAGATGCTGCCTGAACTGCTGGATTCCTCCAGCATTTTGGGTGTGTTGCTCGTTACAGTAAATGACTGACCCTGAACATGGTTCCAGTAACCACCTCCATTCTGAATACACTTACATAAACAAACCCACGCAGTCTGATTAATAACTTTCTCCGCATTAGTACGTAAATTAACAGACCACATAGTCAGTCTCACCACTCTAGCAGTTAACTCCTGATGACCTTGTAGTGTTACTTGGCTTCTGTCTTGCTTCAGGTGACAGTGTAGGAAAGCTCAACCTTCAGGCTGGGGATGATGCTGGTGCGGTGAAGTGGATGGATATCGAGCAGAAGCAGAAACTATACGCCAGCCACACACAATTCCTCCATCAAGTAGCAAGGGCAAAGAATGCTCACTGGTAAAGGGGAATACTATCCACCTTTAGACAGCCAGCAACAGCACGGTTTGCTCCAGCAGCTGTACGTGAAGTTAAAGGCGGTGACTTTCTCTTCCTTTCCAAACTCGAACACCATCAAGATCCCTACAGCAACAGGAGAAGGAGCCTTTCCAAGAAGGAATTCAGAGAGAAGCTTTAATTCTACTTTTTTGGTTCAAAGTTCATTGATGCCTTGGCTTTAGATTTTGTATTCTTGTGTGACACGGGCTGTTTTTATTTCTCTTTCTCTTGCTGGCACTGACCACTCACACACACCTACTCTCTGCAACTCACAGCCCAAAGGGCAAAGCAGAAAGTTCGATCCCAGCTCGTTATACACTAGGTGCCCATTGCACAGTGTGAGTGTCCCATAGTTCCTCCAGTAGATTGTTCCCGTTTTCACCACTAATACCCCCATGTCCTGCAGGAACATCTGGACAAAGTCAGTTACTCAAACTGGAGATCAAAAACATATACCTTCACCTCAGTTCTGGATGCACTGAGCTTCAGAATGTACTCAACATTTGGCTTGAAGGTGAATGCTAAACTTTTTGGGTGCAAGCATGGGTTTGTGAAAGAGCAGTTAATAATGGATGCAATGAACCGAACAGTGCTATCATTCTGTTGTCATTCTCTCTGTGACCACACGAGGTATCCTCTAATTGTTGTAGTTTCCTCCCATGTCCTTGAGACCATGTAGATGATAAGATAAGATTAAAGTTTATTTACCCTGAAGAAAATTATTGTTCCAAGGTTGTTCAGTTGGAAATATATACTTTAAAATACAAAATGTAAGCATTGAGGTATGAAAGAATACAAAATGTGCATTAAAAAGTAATAGTGCAAAATACAAATGTGTAATGAAACCATATACTTATATACTTAAGGAGGAGGAGTTGCAGAGTCTTACAGCCACAGGGAGAAAAGATCTCCTGTGGCAGTCAGTGTTGCACCTTGGTGAAATCAGTCTGTTACTAAAGGTGCTCCTCTGTTTGTCCAGTATGGAGGGGGTGAGAGGGATTGTCCATAATGCTCTGTAGCTTCTGCAGCATCCTACGCTCAGACACAACCACCAGGGAATCCAGTTCCACCCCCAGAACAGAACCAGTCTTCCTGACGAGCTTATCGATCTTCTTGGCATCAGCTGCTCTCGCCCTGCTGCCCCAGCAGACCACAGCATAGAATAGAATGCTGGCCACCACTGAGTCGTAGAACATCTGCAGCAAATTACTGCCAATGTTGAATGAGCAGAGCCTCCTCAGGAAGTAGGATGAGTGGTGGAATCTGCAGAGAGCTGGTGGGTTGTGGGAGAGTAAAATGAAGTTAGTGCGTGTTGACAATTGATTTGGACCATTATGTGCTGTATAACTAGCTGGGTAGAGCAAAAACTTTAGTTAGTTCTAGGCTTCCGCAGTTGCCATTTCCCCCCACTAGGTGGTAGTGCAATCACACAGGTCAGTACAGGATGGGGTGGGGTGGGGAGAATGGGGAAGTGGTGGGGACAGAGGCCAGAGGAGAGGCAATCGCTTGTGGCCTGGATTAATTGTCTAGACTGAGGGGAGACTATTTCAGCTCAGACAA
This sequence comes from Mobula birostris, assembly GCF_030028105.1. Classification (NCBI taxonomy): domain Eukaryota; kingdom Metazoa; phylum Chordata; class Chondrichthyes; order Myliobatiformes; family Myliobatidae; genus Mobula; species Mobula birostris. The sequence continues at coordinate 3,061,716 of NC_092400.1, forward strand.
TGGTCAAAACATTGCTCACACTGGCTTACAACAGCTGGTGAACCTTTGTTTCTTGTCCACACTCGCCATTCCTGATGCGGGGACTTTGACCTGAAACATTAACAATTACTTCAGCCTCTCCCCACCCCACGGATGCTGCTCGACCTGCTAAGTTCCTCCAGCAGATTGTTTGTTGCCCCAGATTCCAGCATCCGCAGTCACCTTATATCTCCAAACATAATATCTTAAACACTTCTGAAAACCTTCACTTTGGGTTATCGTCATTGAGAACCTCCTACAGATGTTTCACTGCCCAGACGGGGGGCATGAGGGGTTACCCAGGCGGTTGCTCAGGATGAGTAGGGGATGATATTCCATTTCCCTGCCTGACCCTCTTCATCCTTTAAAAACTCTTAAGTAACCTAGGTTTAGTCAGTCAGATGTGAGAGTATTGAAGACCTCAGAGTACACGGAGTATAGAATAACCAGCTCCAGTTGGACATATTTGTGGAAGTCTGCAGCACAGAGCCAGTTGTGGCGATTCAGGGGATATTTGCTGTAACCAGTACAGGGAGAAGCACCTCGAGAAGTCTTGGACTCAAGACAGTTGTATGGCTGAGTGTGGTAACAAGCTTTACGGAGTTAAACCCTTTTTGAAATCATAGATTGTCTGTCACTAATAATGCCTTGAATAATGTGAACTCTTGTGTTTAGATTGGAGTACAAATTTGCTCCCAAACTGTTTCTCCTTCATTTTCTGTCATTCATTAAATGATTAAATGTACGTCCTCTCTGTGTCTGGAAATTTCTAAAATAATAATTGCAGGTTTCAGCTTTTAGATGACCAGAATTGTGATTTAAGTTAGCTCCATGATTGCTGGGCTGGAAAGTGGAAGTATCACTCTGAGTCTGTGCCTGAACTTGTTATCTAGTTACTGCCTGTTGAAAATTCAGATGAATGGTCTCTACTCAAAACACCAACTGTCCATTTCCTGCAGTAGCAAACCCTATTTACATGCAACGTGACCTGTTGCTCAGCCAATTGGAACATTAAGATAAACTGTCAATCCACATTATTACAGTAATAATTTTAACAGTTTAACTACTTGCAATGAGAGGGTCTGATTATTGCCATCTCCAAGCCCCTGACTCAATATCTAGAAAGTCAAATGAACCAATTATGTACAGTAAATACTCAGGCCACAAAAGCAGCTCAGAGTCTGGGTTATCTTGTAGCAAGCGACTCACCTCCTGACATCCCAAAGGCTTTCCAATGTCTGCATAAGTCAGGAGGACAACAGCTGCCTGTTGAGTGTAGCTCCAGCAGCTTTTAAGCAACTTAAATTCATTCAGGATGAAACAGTGCATTTGCTCGGCACTCTGACGATCACCTTGCTCGTTCACTCCTTTTGGCAGTTATGCATCGTAGTTGCAGTGTCTACCACCTACGAAACAGACTGCACTTACCCAGGCTTCTGCAGCAGCACTTCCCAATCCCATGACCTTGGCAGAGGTGAAGGGTAAGGACAGCAATCACTTGGGAACATCACTGCTTTCCAGATTGCCTCACCATCCTGACTTGGAAATATATCATTACTGGTCCTGAGAAACTCAGTTACAGAGAAAGGTTGAATAGGTTAGGACTTTATTCCCTGGAGCGTAAAAGAATGAGGGGGGATTTGATGGAGGTATATAAAATTATGATGGGTATAGATAGAGTGAATGCAAGCAGGCTTTTTCCACTGAGGCTAGGGGAGAAAAAAACCAGAGGACATGGGTTAAGGGTGAGGGGGGAAAAGTTTAAAGAGAACATGGGGGGGGCTTCACACAGAGAGTGGTGGGAGGGTGGAATGAGCTGCCAGATGAAGTGGTAAATGCAAGTTCACTTTTAACATTTAAGAAAAACTTGGACAGGTATATGGATGAGAGGTGTATGGAGGGATATGTTCCGTGTGCAGGTCAGTGGGACTAGGCAGAAGAATGGTTCAGCACAGCCAAGAAGGGCCAAAAGGCCTGTTTCTGTGCTGTAATGTTCTATGGTTCTATGGACCCGATAGGACCACAGAAGCACTTTCACCAGAAGAACTACAGTGCTTCGAGAAGGTGGTCCAGGACCTCCGTCATGGACGTTGAGCGATGGGTAATAAAAAATGGTCTTTTATTACCCATCCCTCGACATCCATGAAAAAGTGATCCAAAATGAATTCAAAGATGAATTTTAAAAGTTGCTGAAAACTCAGTCAAGTAGTGTCTGAGGAAGAGAAACCAATTAGATATTTAAGAAGGACAACCTTCCTCAGAACTGTGGGAGTAGTTCTCCCTCATTGTTAACTGTTATTAGGCTTATGTCCTTTTCACTTTCTTTCCACAAAGTGCCTCTAACTGTCAGTCCTCATGCTCCTTGCCACCTAATTTGTCGTAATTAATTTCCATATTGCTACTGCCCCACTTCTGTTCCAGGGAAGGTTCCCTGACCTGAAATGTTGACTGGTTTCTCTTTCCACAGATGCTGCTTGACTGGCTTAGTTCTTCCAGCACTTCTGTTTTTGTTTCATGTTTCTGCATCTGCAGTTTTATTTAGTCAGAGTCATAGAACACTGCAACACAGAAACAGGCTATTTGGCCCATCTAATCTGTGCTAATCTATTTATCTGCCTAGTCCCATTGACTTGCACCCAGACCATAGCCTTCCACACCTCTCTCATCCACATCCATATCAGAATCTCTCTTAAACGCTGAAATCAAACACACATCCAGCACTTTCGCTGGCAGCTCGTTCCACAATCTCATCACCCTCTCAGAAAAGAGTTTCCTCATGTTTCCTTAAACGTTTCACCTTTCACCCTTAACCTATGACCTCTAGTTCTAGTTGCACCCAATATTAGTGGAAAAAACCTGCTTACGTTTACCATCATAATTTTGTATACCTCGATCAAATCTCCCCTCATTCTCCTACACTCTAGGGAATATAGTCTTTGCTTATTCAATCGTTACTGATAGCTTAAGTCCACAAGATCTGGCAATATCTTTGTAAATTTTCTTTACACTCCTTTAGTCTTATTGGTATCATTTTTATAGATTGTTGACCAGAACTGCGCACAATATTCTAAATATTTTGCGAAGGCCAATTTATTTTTCAATTATGATGAGTTGGTCAAGTTTATTGTCAATTGCAGAAGGTCGTCACGGACATAAATGCAATGAACAAATTTCGTGCAGTAGCATTAGAGGCATAACGTTTAAAATAAAATTACGCAAGTACGAATTTCAAATAAATTTTACGAGAAAGTGGTCATAGTGTTACTATAACTGAGGAAATGATTAGGGCTGTACGTATATGATGTTATTTCATAACAGAGTCCCTACCTGGAATGAGGGATCTCCTATTATGAATAATTACAGTAATATGTCCATAGCATTGTCGGGCTCCGGAATCCTGCTCCAGCTCATCAGCTTTCACTGCTCCTGGGAGCGCATAGTTGGTGGGACCGGTTGGGTGACATTTGATTGGCGGATACGAGGAGCGGTGTGTCGGTGAACATTGACCGGAGGAAGAAAGGATCAAAGCGTCGGCGGGTGAGTGCCCTTTCGGAGCCGTGCACGGAGAGAGACGGCGGCGACCCAGGTTTCGGAACGCGGGGCGAATCGGAACCTGGAGCTCGTAACATTCACGCCGGACGGCCTGTGGGGAGGCTGGGGCTCCGCCCTCGCCCGTTTATCGGGACGGCCCGGCCCGGCCCCGCCTGCCTGCCCGCGGCACCAAAACATCCACTCCGTCTCCGTCTCCGTCTCCCTCACCCCTCCCACTGGCTCGGTCTCTTCACCTCCACCTGGTCCGTCCCTCCCTCCCCCAATCACCCTTCACCCGGTACCCCACCCCCAACCCTGCTGCTTCTCCCATTGACTGACCTCTTTGCCCATTTTATTTGTTTAGTGGGTTTTACGGAGCTTCAAAGGATGGGCAACACCAACAGCGAGCGTGCAGCGCTAGAGCGCCAGGGGGGTCACAAGGCCTCCCGAAGAGACAGCACTGGCAGCGCTATTAAGGAGCACGACCGTCCCAAGATTTTGATGGACAGTCCAGAAGATGCAGACATCTTTCACGCTGAGGAAATCAAAGTACTGGTATCTCCACAAAGGATTTTAATATTTTCTCCATCACGTACTGTTCTCCGTGTTCCCTGCTTTGCCCACTAAACTGCTATTTTGCAGAAGATAATTTCCTTTCTCCAACTCTCCCAAAGAGTGCCGGTGTGGTAGGAGGTGACAGGCAATAAAACCACCAGGTCCTTACACTTGCCAAAAGTACATGTGAGGAGCTGTCAATGAGCAACCTCAGGAGTTAGACACAGGCAGTGTTTGTATTCGTCCCAAAGCTGAGCCAGGTAGCAGGGAAAACTGCGGGCTGGAATTCGGCAAAGCACCAGCCATAATCTTCCAGTTGTCTGTAGATGCAGAGTGCTGCTGGAGGATTGGACAATGTTGAATCAGAGAGCAGGAATGTTCCTGGTTCTGCCTAGGCTCTGTTGATCAATGAATGGTCCAAAGAACAGAAGAAATAAAGAGTGGACCACTCGGCCCTTTAAGGCTGCCCTGACATTTTCCCTGACTGATCTACCCTGGCATCCACTTCTCTCCTATACCAATTCCTTATACTCTAGTTCTGAATTCAAAAACATATCAATCTCTCTCAATACCTCCAATGATCTAGCCTTTGTGACCCTCCAGGATAGAGAATTAGGTTCATTACCCTCTGTGAGAGAAGAACTTGCTTTTCATCCTTCTAACTTCTTTGTGGATTATCTTTATCACTGCCCCATTATGAGGTCGTCTATAGACACGCACAGTAATGTAATGCGGCCTCAGTTGCTTTTTAATTCGAAATAGGTGAATTCCATCCATAACCCTTTGATGACAACTTCTTTCTCCTCCCTTAGTCACTTCATTTGCCTTTCTCCTTATCCTCTGTCAACATGTTGTTTTCTGGAATGTTTGAATGTTTCGCACTCCCTTCTACAATGTCCTGGATCACAGCATCAGAAAAGGACAGTAACTAAAACATACACCTATCCTTTACTCTTCTACTTCTACTCTACTGTTCTGCCACCCCTCCCACTGAACAGTTGTTTCTTCTGTTGTGTTTTCATACCCTGGATTACCACTGCTACCCAAATACAATAAATGTTCTTTCAATAAGAAACTATTAAATTTAAATCTATAGCATGTAATCCTCATCATTAAAATCAATGGTATTGCTGCTTCTGTACCAGTTTTAATCTAGCCAGGTTGTTTATGCAGATTCCAAACTCTATGTGGCAGGGAATTGCTTCCCCCTTGAGTTCCTTTGCACATACTCCAAGCACAAAGGGGTTAACAAATCATGTGCACGTGTCCAGAAAAGTTAGAGCATTGTAAGTTGCCTGCTGCAACAGCAATGGGGCTCAGTGGTTTTCCAGAGATTTCCCCATAAGATGGGGGACACTCATTGGGACTGATGTGGCTGGTGTAGATCCCGGCCAGGAACTTGCTCATGCTGTAACCACAGGGCAGTAGTTGTCAGTCCTTCTGTGTGGAAGGAAGAGGCAGGGTAGAAGAAAGTCATCAAGATCTTCACACACCAATTCTGCAAGGAGATTACCTGCATTCATAGAATGTTGATTGTACTGAGTCTGTGCATTTTGCCAAGGTCTCCTGAGCAGTTAATTTGTCACAAGACTGTACTGAGACTGCCTAACAGATTTCACTAAATTCACACAGGTTTGCTCCGACTGCTGTACTGAAGCAGATTTGTTATCTGTTTGTAAGTCAGCTGTTCCTGGGTTTCCTTCCCTTGCGATGAAATGTAGTTAAGAAAGTTGAGTTTTAAATCGGCCAGTGATTGGGTTCATTTTCAGAGTTTTCTTCTGCCTTCAAGGGCCCAATGGAGAAGGATGAGTACCTTGCCTGGCAACAGGACCTGGAAGTGACTGACAAAATTTCCAAGCAGGCTCGCCCGACTGTGTTTCGATGGAAAGGGGGTGGGAAAGAAGTTTTTATCTCTGGATCCTTCAATGGCTGGACCAACAAAATCCCACTTACCAGAAGGTAGGTCTCCCTGAACCCCTCCTCGTAAGTTTGACAGGAGTGCTGGCTGCTCTCCGTGATGGTTACCAGAGACCTGCTGTGGGTGTGAGACAGATGACAAGCACTCTTTACAGAAAGACCAGACTTGACTTGGAGTAGTATATCTATGTAGGAAGACTATAGTTCAGAGGTTTAGTAAGTGCAGACTGATGCAAGAATAGTTTTCATTTATATTAATGATAATGGGTCCAATAATGTTGTATTGCTTCATCCAATCATTGGCACATGAGTACCTCAACTAGATAGTGATGCCTCGTAATAACCTCAATGGGGAGTTGTAGCATTAGGTTCAACCACTGTAATAAAGAGAGTTATACTTAATTGCAACGACAGATAGATGACCTTTTGGAAACAAGAACTGTGGCTCCTGAGCAGTAATCATGACAACTGCAGCACAAACCCGATGTGCAATATAATAATTTCCATGGGCTCTTTGACTTTCTGATACAAGTTTGACAGAGAACCAATGAGAAATCTTAGGAGCTACACATGGGTGTGTTGGTTGTTTTCCAAGGGTTTTGTTGAACTCCCAGTGGAGGAGGAGTACAAATGTCTCACAGTATGCCATCAATTGCACCATTTGGTGCATTTCATACTCAACTGCAATCAGGAGTGGATGGGCCCCAGGGTGCCAGACAGTTCTGTTCTTTCTAGTTGCATTTCGTTCCAGGTTTAGCTGCACAAGACCGTTTAACAAGCACTATGTGCCTCGTATTTCCATATGGTGTAGAAGGAAGCCATTTGGCCTGATGAATCTTGGAGCAATCCCCTAAACCCCATTTCCCTACTTATTTCCTTGTAGCCCATTCTGTCTCATGAGACCATTAAAGTTCGTGACAAAAATTTTACAGTAACCAATTAACCTAATGACCACCACATCTTTGAGATGTGAGGGTGGGAAAATGAGTCATCTGGGACAAATTTGTGTGCTCACAGAGAAAAGCGTGTAAACACCATGCAGGCAACACAAGAGGTGAGAATTGAACTTGGATCACTGGAACTGTGAGATGGAAACACCACCCATTTCACTGCCAGGGACATTATGAACTGACTTAGCAGCATCAGGCACATCTCATTTCATGAGCTTAATTACTGCTGTACCTTGCCTCTACAGTCAGAATAACTTTGTGGCGATTCTGGATCTCCCCGAGGGTGAGCATCAGTACAAGTTCTACGTGGATGGTCAGTGGACTCACGATTCATCAGAGGTATGAGATGGTTGCGTTCTGTAATTCATTAATGAAAGGGAGCCAGGATATGTGGGAACTAGTACACGTTGTGATCGGCCATGTTATAGGCACTGTTCAGCGTTCATTTATTGTCAAAGTATTTGTGTCATATACAACCTTAAGATTCACTTTCTTGCAGGAAAAACAATGAAACTCCAGTAGAATCACGGTAGCAGCACAATAGTGTCGCAGTTAGCATAAAGCTCTTACAGTGCCAGTGATCCAGGTTGCTGTCGTTACGGAATTTGTACGTTCTCCCTGTGAGCGTGTGAGTTTCCCCCGGGTTGCTCTCTGCACAGAGTTTGTACGTTCTCCCCGTGAGTGCATGGGTTCCCCCCGGGTTCTCCAGTTTCTTCCCATATTCCAAAGAAGTAGGGGTTAGTGGGTTAATTGGTCATGTGTGTAGTTGGGCAGTGCAGGCTTGTTGGGCCAGAAGGGCCTGTTACTGTATTGTGTCTCTAAATATAGAATCCACGGAACACCACACTATGACAAAAAACGCAAACGTCCGATGTGCAAAGGGGACAGATTGTTCAAATAATAAAAAAGTAAACAAGTAATACTGAGAATGTGAGCTGCCGAGACCTGGGGGGGGGGTGTTGCGGGCTGCCGAGACCCCGGGCGGGGGGGGGGCGCTGCCAAGACCCTGGGGGGGTGCCCGCGGGCTGCTGCTGAGTCACTTCAGCGCCGAGGTGAGTGAAGTTGGTCCAGGGGCCCAGTGGCTGCTGGGCAACAACTGCTACGGAGCCTGGCGGCACAGGCCCCAGGACTCTTGCGCCTCTCACCGGTGGCAGTAGCGAGTAGAGAGGGAGAAAGATCAAACGCAGGTAGACTGGACGGACTCGGGTGGGGCATCCTGGCTGGCACAGAGTGGTGGGGCTGAACTCTGGGTTGTTTACTACTTGAAACTTCAACCCCGCCATGGCTGTCTCTTCCAGTTTGTCAGTTTTTGTTGTGCGTGTTTTTTGTGGAATCGCAGGTGTTTCCGTTTTCCTGTGGGTGCTTGCAAGAAAATGAATCCCAATGTTATGTATGATACATGTACTTTGACTAATGGGCCATTTTTGTGGCATGGAGAATCTTCACCCTGGAATTTTTATGTCTAGTGTGGACAGAGTCTAGGAGCACTCAGTCTCACAGTAGGCTGGGCCAGAAAACCACTGCAGTACCAAGTCTTGCTCATTATTTTTCTTAAAGAATACTTGAATTTAATTTCAGGTTCTTATCACTTATAACCAGCTTTGTGTGGAGACCATTGATCAAAGGGATATTGCCTGCATATTTGATCCTTGGCCAGGCTGTCCTGGCATCCGCCTGACAATGTGGGAGGGTGTCCCTCCAGAAGCACGATTACCACTCCGTTAGTCTGTTCTCATCGGCAAAGAATGGAAGGGGTAATTAGTACTACAGTCAAACAACACTCACTTAGCAACAACCTGCTCACAGAACCTCGATTTGTGTTCTGCCAAAACCACTTGACTCTTGACCATTTCACAGTGGTGGTGCGAACATGGACAAAAGAGCAGAACTCTGCAGGTGAAGTGAGTAAACACCTTTGACATCAAGGCCATATTTGGTTAAGTATGGCTGCTAAATGTCAGTCAATGGGGATCAAAGAGGAAACCTTCTGCATTTCCTGCTACTTAGACAATGAAGTTTATTGTCCATATCCAAATGAAGCAAGACTTGGCCAATATCTAGGCCTGGGCTGATAGCAGACGAGTAACATTTGTATTACACAAGTGCCAAGCAATGACTATATCCACAAAAAGAAAATCCAACCCCTGACATTCCATGGCATTTCCTGAAATCCCCCTATAATAGTACACCGACCAGAAACTGAACTAGCATAGCCAAATACATGATGTAGCTGCAGGAGCAGGTCAGAGGCTAGGAATCCTGTAGTGGGTAACTCACCTACCATACCAAAGCCTGTCTGCCATCCACAAGGTTCAAGTCAAGAGTGCAATGGAATACTCTCCTGGCCTGGATTGAATGCAGCTTGAACAATACTTAAGAATCTCAAATTTAGATAAGGACATTGATAAAAACAGCCCATCCACAACTGTTCGCTCACTTCACCACCAACACACATTAGCAGCGGTCTGTACTATCCATTGGTTACACTGCAACAACTCAGACTCGGTAGACCGACTCCTTCTAAACCCACAACCTCTGCCAGTTCAGACATGGGCTTCAGAAGTATGGGGAATACCACCCCTCGAAGGTACTCCTCCGTCTTTCCCCCCACCCCATGAATTTGAAAATAGGAGAATTTTACAATCAGACTTTAACTGGGAGGCAGGTAGGTCAGCCAAAACAAGGCTTGTGAGTAAAGAGGATGGCGTGATTTGTTGGGCTGGTGGTGCACAGGCTCAGGAGGCATGATGGAGGTTACCAGATTGGGTGCATTCTGGCTGGGTTGAGGGATGTTCCAGGGACAGAAACCAGTACTCAGTTTTGTCTCAGGTAGACGGGGTCAAATACAACACAAGGATAATGAAGCAACTTCTGTAGCTTTGGAAAGATGTTGGTGCTAGAAGGCTTTGCAGTTTGCACGTTGATGTCTTGTGGTTGCGATGTGTAAGTTTTGAAATGTGCTGTCTCTCCAGCCTACCACCACCAGCCAGCTCGGCACCATCAACAATGTTATCCAGGTGCGGCAGACGGACTTCGAGGTGTTTGATGCATTGATGGTGGATTCGCAGAAATGTTCAGACATGTCGGGTGAGTCGGAAGTGTGAGAGGTGAATTGTGATAGGACTTGAAAAAGTGCTACATGCAGTGTTAGGGTGACAGGAGGAGGAGGAGCTGGCTGTTTGCTGAAGCTATCCGATGAACTCCACATGCCTACTCTGACACCACTTGGTCTTCGTTTATTCCATTTCCATCCTGTTAGATCTGTTTCCATTGCCCTTTCTGTAACTGGCCATCACAAGTGACTGTGTTTAAAACTGCTCCCTCAAGCTGATTGTCAGAAGACCCAGTGAGTTCATAATCTAGTATCCATCCAGCTCCCATCATTTCTGCCTGTAGTAAAATTAAATCTCCTCTGAACATTCTGTGCTGTGAGGATATGGCCAGCTTCTTTTCCCTCTCCACATAACTGAATTCCTGTATGCCTGGTATGTTCTGGTAACTTGTTCCTTTACCTACTCCAAAGCCTTAACAATTCCCAAAGTGGCATGCTTGTAGAGCTGCTAACCTGAACCCATTGATCCGGTTAAGGCCTATTGAGCATCTGGCAGACGCTCCTCAACTTCTTTTAACATTGTCCTTTTTGGGTTATTTGCCTTTTTTTTTATTAACAAAATGTATTTTTCACACATCCACTTTGAGCTAGAAATGCGTTAATGAAAATGATCTCATACTCATGAATTCCTGCCCCTTTTTCTCATTGATCAGTTTTGCTGCTACTACCCTTGTTTACATTAAGCATTTTAGCTACCGTCATGGCTTTTGTTATTGATATCAAAGTAGGGTTAATCTGGATGATTAATTTTTTTTAGATCTGTCAAGCTCTCCCCCTGGCCCGTATCATCAGGATCCTTACGTGTACAAGCCAGAGGAGAGAATTAAAACGCCACCTATTCTGCCACCACACCTGCTCCAGGTCATCCTGAACAAGGACACAGGCATTTCAGTGAGTTCAAGCCATTGCTCGTTCTCTGATTAATGACACGATGTTTGATGGGTTGAGGTTTAGCTTACTGGGAGCAATGCTTATACCAGCTGAATGACCAATATCCGATGAGGCAGCTTTTCATTGGGATACTGTACTTAGTTAATCAATTTTGAGAGCTGTTCAGGATTTGTGTGAGGATCCAGGGCATGCCTGTGCCTGTGATGAAATTGTGGCAGTGCTGCCTGCGGACGCACTATGTACCGGTGTCCTTGGGACAACCTGGTTTTGAGAGGATCTGAGTTCTCTTCGTAGGTCTCACAAGAGCACAAAAGGAGGAAAATAAATGTGCTTCTGGCTGTCTTTCACTGGGTGAGGGAACTCTATTAGCTGTGGGCGGCTGTTTATATTGTCATCCAGATGATCAGTATAGAATCACAGACATTAGGATGCCAGTGCTTTATAGCAGATAAACTAGGTGGTTTTAAAGCATGTTTTTCCACTATCTGAGTAGATGAGTTTGTATTTGTCCCTGGATTCTGGTACAGTTCTTGATTTATTATCGTCACTGATCGTGCTATACATAATTATATTGTGTACGTGTGCCTAGTTCTGCACACGAGAGATATTTTCCTTTTTTGCCGATGCGATGTACATACTGTGGAATACCACACATGTCCAGTGCTGTGAATGCTCATCAGTTGCCCAACGTCGTGAGACTGGGCACTCGTTCTGATACATATGAACTGAGTTGCCATACGTGTTATTATCCTATGACAGTCTGTTCGTTAAGTGTTTGTGTATATCATTCTGCTTCTAAGCCTACAAAGATGTACTTGAATATTTTTGTTGTGCCATTTGCACATAGCCACCGTCCTAACCAGTAAATTTGCAAAAACCCATCTGTTGTTTTATTTTAAAAGCTTATACTCAATGGATTCTTAATCTGTTAAAAACAGCAAACTTGTCTTCATTTTTTCACTCTATTAATTTGTTAGCCCAGAATGCAGTGGATGACCTTCACCCCCTGTTACTGCTTGACCAATGCCCCCCTAAAGTCGGCTGAGGACCCCAGCATCGTATCGACACACTGGGTTGAGCAATGCTGCAGAATGATAACCCAGTGCAAGCCTCCAGTATCTCATGGTCATGAGAGGCTGAAATGAAGAAGCATTACTAGGGCTCTTCTGTTTGGAATAAGGGAAGGTGAGAGGTGACTTGATAGAGGTGTATGAGATGCTAAGAGGCATAGACAGAATGGACAACCAATGTTTTTTCCCAGAACAGAAATGTCTAGTACAGGAGGGCATCATTTTAATGTGGTTGGAGGAAAGTATAGGTAGAATGGCTATCAGTGTTAGGTATCTTACGCAGAGTAGCGGGTGTGTGGAATATGCTGACCCGGTGGTAGTAGAGGCAGATACATTTGGGATATTTTAAGAGACTCTTAGGCACTTGGATGAAAGAATTTGTGAGAAGGAAGCATTAGATTGATGTTGTAGTGGTTTGAAGGACTGGCCGAAGGACCTGTTCTGTTCCATGTTCTGTACAGAGAGGGTCCCATTCTGATCCTGGTGTGTTTGCTTGCTCTTAGTGTGATCCTGCCTTGCTTCCAGAGCCAAACCACGTCATGTTGAACCACCTGTATGCTCTGTCCATCAAGGTGAGTATTGCTCTTTTTTAAAAATGTCTTTACTCTTCAATCTATCTGCTTGGCCAGAAGTACTAACCCTCCAGGTTCTCCTACTGACTGTTAAATTCCTCCAGTCAACAGTCTGTCCTGGACGGAATTTGCTTTAAGTGATAGGGAATGGGAGAGGTGGTTCGGTTACGAATTCACTGGAATGACTAACGATATTTAAAAGGATCTTTTCCTCAAACTTGAATTTTACAGAAAGATTCAGAAAACACCTTACTGCTTTATTTTGACTCTTTTTCAAATTAATAAAAAAGATGGGAAATTAAAAGGAAAAAAATGCAAAAACTGCACATCTAACTCCAATTGTGTGTTGCTGTTCTTTCAGTAACATTCACTGCTGTATCTTGACGTAAACTGAGAAGGAAAAGTTCAAGATTCACTGGTCAAATTGTGGAGCTCATAAGCTATGAGCTTTTATTTCTTTGTTTTCAGTCTTATAAGAGGGGTCTGATATTCAGATTGATTTAGTACATGTACATTGAAACATACAGTGAAATGCTTTGTTTGCATTAATGGCCAACACAGCCTAGCGATGTGCTGGGTGCAGTCCACAAATGCCACTGTGCATTTCGGCACCAACACAGCATACTGATGGTGCTTGGCAGAACAACACAGAACACAAAAACAACAAAACATTAACAGCAAAATAAGCAACAAAACAAGCCAGTCCCTCCCACCCATCCATTCTGATATGAAAAGTCAGCATTTGCACGACCTCTCCCATCCATTCCCCTTGCACTTTGCACTGCACCATATCGATTCTCCAACTTTTGTACCTAGCCCTCCTCCTCCCTTGTGAACCATCACTCCCGCACGCAAGCATCTTGCCCACAAGTGCCACCAGAACAAGGAAGTCACTCCCACTACATTCCTTTATCCTGATAATTCTTTAAAGATCCAACACGTCAAAGGAGCACATACTATCTATTAGAATAGATCCTTTTTTTTTAAAAAAAAAGGAACCTGTTGAGGAAGATAGGTTAATTCTTCCAGTTACCTAATTTTTATTCACCCAAAGATTTTTGATATCAATGCTCTTTGTTGGATCTTGCTACTCATGTCGTATGTACTGAGATACAGACTTGGTACAATGTTAACAGTTCATTTCTCTAAATGAACAGCTGCCTGTCAATCATTGGGAGCATCCTTTGTGACATCCCAAAGCAGTGAACTGCACTGCTTAAGTGGAATACGTGTACCCTCACTATCCCCTAGTTACCCACTCCAACTTTCACAGTTCTTACACCCCTATCCCTGCCATACACAGTTCTTCCCCACCTCCAGACATTTTCCAGTTTCTCCCACCCAGTTTTACCTCATCTTTCATAACCTTGGATTTCAGACATAGTGCACCTCATGTCTAAAGACTACTTGAAGTTCAACGCCAAGCCCTTTCTATTTATTAATATGTACACACAGAGACTATTCGGCCTATTGGGTCCATATTGGTTCCCAGTTCTGTTCTTCTCTTCCTGTTCCCCTGCAGCTTAATTTCTGTCTCATGCCCATCAGCTCCCTGTGGTTTCTTTGCCAGGGACCTACACTTTGGGATGTAGGGGGAAGCTGGGGTACGAGGGCAAATGTGTGGAACCGCAAACTCCACACAAGGAGCACTGAATGTTATGATTGGCCCCAAGTCCATGGAGCTGTGGGAGGACAACACCACCGTCTGATATTACACTTGCTGCATTTTGGTGTATAGCTCCCAGGTGTCAGCAAAGAGGAATTGCCACATTGAGTTCCCTGAGCTAATGCTGAGTCCTGTGCTGGAGATGGTGTAAGCTTATCCCATTGCTGCCGAAGTGCATTGTGCTTTATAACTGTGCAGTGGTGTTGGGTTTGCTCTTTGCTGAGTACTTGTCATTGTTCACAGGATGGTGTCATGGTATTGAGCGCCACCCATCGTTACAAGAAGAAGTACGTCACCACTCTTCTCTACAAGCCCATATGACCTGTAAAAGCGGCTCCATTCTCCCCCTCCAATCAGGAAGCTCCATTTTCTTCAGCAGTCGCTCGCCATTCGTCAGTCACTGTCCTGGACTAGCTCAGCAGGATCTTGATCTGATTGAATGGGGCAGTAACTGCGGGAGTCCGGGCGATCCTGTCTGTGTCTGCACACCTACTTCCTGCTCCAGAAAGGGAAATCTGGAATCGGCTGCCAGATAAAGTGCCTCTGATTCTCCCTCAGACTGTCACAGAGGTTCCCAAAGCTAATGACGGGCTGCACAGTCATTCCTTGCTGTGACACCTCCATTTCTATTCCATTCATGTTAGAGTTTCTTCCCACTCTGTTGGGAGGAGAGTACTCTGTGCTCATTTGTAACACAGGCTGGAATCGCTGTGAGTTAAGCAATCATGGTGCTACGACAGGGTACACTCTCCAACCTCACAGCGGGACAACATCATTTTCCAATTACTTTCACAAAGGAATCACTATCAGGGGAAAGCTGATAAATAAATGGAGCTCTGACTAGATCGGGGAAACCTGCACAAATGTAAGTAAGGGATCAAAAAAGCTCAAAATTTAATGTAATTGAAAACTGGCTGGAATTTCAGCCTGCTTTCTGTCTGTGCTCCACCATAACTATATTCACTGAGCTGTACTCCACAGTGATCAGTCTGCAGTCTGTACAGGCAGGGGCTGGCGTTCCGTGATCTCCATTCTGCCCCCGGTGTCGCGGGGACTGTACAGGTGCCTATGGCAAAGTGGGGATTTGGTGCTCTGTGAATCACTCCTGCGACACTGCAGTAATCTCAATTTCTCACTGCATTAAAGCTGCTGCATTCACTGCATCCTGCTGAACACTTCCAGCTACCGGAAGTTGCCATAGAATAGCAGCAGCCCTATAATCGTCTCTGGTTTAGTTTGTGCCCATTGCATATTTTAGTTCTTTTTTTCCCACTCCTGCTGTGAGATCTCACCCAAGGGACCATTCATCCTGTTTGACCCCAAATAGCTGGGGTTATCCCTCCCTGTTCGTAAACCCCATTAATTCCTGCAGGTCTGGCCCTGCCTCCTCATAACCACACAGATTCCAGTGGGCCTGCCCCTGCCTCCCCGTAAACTCCATTGATTCCAGCAGGCCTGACCTTTCTTTCTTGTAAATCCCACTGATCCCAGCCAGTCTGGCCCTGCCTTCTTGTAGTACACAGGTCCTAGCAGGCCTGTCTCTGCCTCCTAGTAAACCTTATTGATTCCAGCAGGCCTTACCCTGCCTCCTCATAACCCCATTGATTCCAGCAGGCCTGACCTGGCCTCCTCATAAACCCCATTGATTCCAGCAGGCCTGACCTAGCCTCCTCATAAACCCCATTGATTCCAGCAGGCCTGACCCGGCCTCCTCATAAATCTCATTGCTTCCAGCAGGCCTGACCCAGCCTCCTCATAAACCCCATTGATTCCAGTAGGCCTGACCCAGCCTCCTCATAAATCCCATTGATTCCAGCAGGCCTGACCCAGCCTCCTCATAAATCCCATTGATTCCAGCAGGCCTGATCTGGCCTCCTCATAAACCCCATTGATTCCAGCAGGCCTGACCCTGCCTCCTCATAAACCCCATTGTGTGTCTGAGCCCGTTGTATATCCTAGGCTCTCCATTACAGCCTGAAAGATGTGATGAAGAACCGGGCCTGGTTATTTGGGTGCCCTGTGCATCCTGTTTTACTAACTGAAGAATTTGGAGAGATCCAGGGAAATCGATTTCCTTGTAATAGCTATGGTTTCAGCAATTTTTTTTTTTTAATGACTGCCAGATTTTTCTCTCTCACAAGTCTCTGAAATATCATGTACATTGGATTTTGTATAGTTTGCCGGCTCATTGACCGGACAGTTACGAATGGTGCATGAGATTATTTCTGTATTTGTTGCACTCTAATGGTAATTGTGAACCTTTTATTGGGAGCAAGTCACCATGGAGTTCTTTGTTTGCGTGTGTCACCTGACAATCAATAAATATTCTGATGACACCTTTCAGTCCAATTAAGTTGCAGTGGATATTACTGAATTGTTTTAGGAAATATAATTGCTGTTGGATACTGAGGCACTGTTGGTTTCACAGGTTTTTACTATGCTATTAGAGTCCTTATTCCATTGAAGGGTGAGCGAAGGTCCAAGGCCCGTGGTTGGTATCTCTACTGATGGTGTTCAAACGACAGGAGGTTTTATTTGCTCCGTGAACAGGAACATATTCTGATAAGATATAATGAAGGATCTGTGTGGTACTATAGATATAGGATGATAATTCTCTCACTGTGGTACAATTACATCATAATGGGTGATTATAGGCCTGACCCAGTGCGTCAGTGTAGCAGTGATTGCTGCAATTTGGATGTTTCAGGTTCTTGTGTAAGTGTTAATCACAAGAGGGCACTTAGTACACAGACTCCCGTTATAACAATTATTTTTCTTTCTTGACTGAAAGCACTCATCTGTGACATAACTCAGAATATTGTGTTCTGGTCACCACATTTATAGGAAGGATGTGGATGCATTAGAGAGGGTGCAGAGGAGATTTACCAGAATGCTGCCTAAACTAGAGGACATAGCTTATGATGAAAGGTTGAGAGAGGGGGTTAGCCTACAAGGAGAGATTGAGTCAGCTCGGACCAGAAAGATTGGGTGAACCAGGGCTTTTTGGAGGGGGGAGGATGGGAGATTATAGAGATGTACAAGATGAAAAAAGGATAAATTGAGTGGATAGATACTATTTTCCCAATGTGCAAGTAGATAATACAAGGGGGCATAATTTTAAGGTGACTGGAGCAAGGGGGAAGTCAGAGGTGAAAAAAAAAGTGCTGGGTGTATATAATGCTCTGCCAGGGGTGGAGGTAGAGGCTGATACATTAGGGACATTTAAGAAACTTTTAGATAGCCACATTGGAAGATAGAAAAATGGAGGGCTATGTAGGAGGGGAAGGGTTAGATTGATATTAGAGCAGGTTAAAAGGCTGACACAACATCGTGGGCCGTAGGGCCTGTGATGCTCTATGTTCTCTCACTCTGCTGGTCACTAGTGTCAAGCAGGGCATCAATATCTTGTCCAACAGCCTGTTTAAATGTCATTCAACAGTTTTCAGGATCAGTTTTCTGATGTATGCTTTGCTGTCAAGGCTAGCGTATATTATTCATTCCTGTTGCCTTGGAGAAGGTTTTGGTGAACTGCTACAGTCCTTCTGGTGAAGGTTACTCCATTGTTGGCATTGAGTGGACAGTCCTAGGAGTTAGACAGCGATGAAGAAAAACTGATGGCATTTCCAAGTGTGGCTGGCATGCATTTCAATGGGGAACCAGTAGGTGGTGGTGTTCTGCTGTGCCTGAAGCCCTCATTTCTCTTAGTAGATTTGCCTATTATTTGCAGAAGATGCACTCTGCAGTTACTGCACTACTGGTGGAGGAAGTTAATGTTTACTGTGAGGTGGGACTCCAGTCAAGTGTGCTGCTTTGTCCCGGACAGAGCTTGAGCATCCTGAATGCTGTGCTTAACCTCTTCTGCTCTACTCTCTCTACACCCATGACTGTGTGACTAGGCACAATCCAAACGGCATCTATAAATTCACCGATGCCACTGCGGTTGTTGGCAGAATCGCAGAATGGTAATGAGGTAGGTAAGTTGGATTTGAGTGCTGTCACAACAGCTGCCTTGCATTCAACATCATCAAGACCAAGGAATTGGTTGTGGATTTCCAGAAGGGGAATTTGAGGGCTCACACATCCATCCTCACCGAGGAGTCAGCAGTGGAAATAACAAGCAGCTTCAAGTTCCTGGGCACCAGCATCTCAGAGCATCCATCATGGGCCTAACGCATTGATACAATCACAAAAAACGCACTTCAGCGGTTCGACCTCTTCAGAAGTTTGAGGAGATTTGTTATGTTATCAAAGACTAGCAAATTTTTACAGATGTACAGTGGAGAGCATTCAGACTGGTTTCAATGCACAAGATCATAGGAAGCTGCAGAAGGTTGTAGACTGAGTCAGTTCCGTCACTGACGTGAGCCTCCCCACCGAGAGGATTTCAAAAGGCCCTCAGGAAGGCAGCATCTGTCGTGAAGGAGGCATCCATCATGAAAGGGCAGGACATACTCTCATTATTACCATCAAGAGCCTGAAGGCCCACAATCAACATTTTAGGAACAGTTTCTTCCCCTTTGCCATCAGATTTGTGAATGGTCCATGAACACTACCTCACTGTTCCTCTTTAGAATTATTCTTTTCATTGTAATTTATAGTAAATATTTATGCTTTGTACTGCTGCCACAGAACATCGAAGTTCACAACATACAATACTATGTAATGGTCTCAGACTTTTGTACACCACTGTAGTAATTTCGAGTATTGCACTTAGTGATGATAAGTCTGATTCTGATCTGGGTCTCTATTGCAGACTGCGAGTGGGGAGGGGAATCACAGTTGGGAAAAGGGGAAGGAACGGGACGCACCACAGAGACGAGCTGCAATGATCAATAAACCAATTGTTTGGAATCAAGTGACCTTGCATGGTGTCTGAGGGCTGGATGTGTCTGCACCCGCACCAACCCACCCTGGTACACCTTCTCTGCTACTTGTCCCACACCCCTCCTGCCCCGCTCCACTCTCACCATTCCCAACATGCCTTACTCCTGCCCAAGGCTTTTGCACAGTACCGTACGTCAGTGACAATATACCTGATTCTGGTGCTTCATACATTCAGCCTCAGTAAGTGTAGAGTATTCCATCCTGCAGCTGATTTGTGCCTGGTAGGTGATGGAAAAGCTGTGCACTGTGGGGAGGTGAGTCACCCGCTCGGTCTCTCAGCTGCTCTTGTAGCCATGGCTGATCCAGTGGAGATTCTGGTCCGTGTCGATGTGAGGCACTTGGTGAGCAGAATAACTCCGACTGTGAAGGGTATGTGGTTAGATTCTCTTGCTGGAAATGGCCGTTGCCTGGCACTAATGTTACTTGCCACTTATCAGGCCTTGTTGTCCATACTCTGCTGCATTCAGGCATGGACTGCTCTTACAGAGGAGTTGTGAATACTGAGTGTGTAGGAAGCAGGAAAGTTGCTGACTTCAGAGAAAGGAATGCTTTTAAAATAGCTGAAAATGGTGGGACCCCTGCTTCTGCCTGGAGTAACTGCTCGTGCGATCAGTCTGTGTTACAAGATCACAGTCCAACAACCGCATCCATCTTTCCCTGTGCAACCTGTGTTTCCAACCATGGGAGTGATTTCCCTCTGACTTAAGTTGTATCAGTGCTCCTTGATTCTAAAGGCAGTCTCTCTCTTGCTTCATCTGTTCAATTCAGCGCTGTAGTCCATGTTTGAACAAGCCGTGGTCATATGTGGAGTCAAGCAGACCATAAGACATGAGAGCAGAATTAGGCCATTCGGCCCATTGAGTCTGCTCTGCCATTTCATTAGGCTGACCCATTTTCCCTCTCAGCCCCAATCTCCAGCCCTCTCCCTGTATCCCTTCATGCCCTGACCAATCAAGAATCTATCAACCTCTGCCTTAATTATACATAAAAATGCTGCCCATGGTACACAATTCCACAGATTCACCACCTTCTGGTGAAAGAAATTCCTTGTTATCTCTGTTCTTAGACACCCCTCTGAACTGAGGCTGCGTACCGTCAATTAATCATCTTTTCCAGTGTGGTCTTTCGGTGTTGCATCATTCAAGTAATCGTAAAGAAACCCAAGCAAGATAGCACTGAGCAAGGTGCTGGTTAAATGTTATACTTCTGGCTACACCCGTCTTCAGTAATTAGCTGTAATGGATTTGTCCTGCTGCTTATGAAGAAGACCTCATCAATGCTGTGGAAGTATTTTCAGCAGAAAGACTGCAGCAGTTGAAGAAAGTGGCTCATCCCTATGTTCTCAGCCAGTACAGATGGGCAGTAAATGTTGCCCTTTCCAGTGACATCTACATTACGCCAAATAAGGAAAAGGGTTGGTAAGAAGGGAAAAGCAGACAGATTAGTTTTTGAAAGCTGTGAGGTTTCATCGTGTAAACAAGTATAGTGGTAGGCTGTTCCTCTCCACTTCCCCAGAGTTCCTCAGTTAAAACCTGTTGCATTTGTGCTTATTCTAAGTACCACAGAATTCTGAAACTGACAGTCTTCCCAGACTTCCCCGTAAGGCTGCACTGGTGACTGCATTGAGAAACTGCTTATCGCTGAGGAGTCCCTCTGGGAAAGGGCAGTGTGGGGTTGGGGTTGGGGCAAGTTATCTACTCTACTGTTTCTTACCCCCAGCAGAACTGATGTTACTGTGAATCACATCGCTCAGCATTCTTGAGATATTACACAGTCAGCTGCAAAAGAGATAGCCAGCTTGCTTCAGTGATTCAGCTGTAGCCAATTAAAATAAACAAGTCATTGAACATTCGAAGTATTCAGCAGCAACCAACTTCTGTATAGAGTATGAAGGGATCTCTGAAATGGTCACCGGGGGGAAGGGATGTATTTAGACTCTTTGGTGAACTGTCAATTAATCATGTTTTGTGGTATGATGGTCTTTCAGTGTTACATGACTCAAGCTCTCAATTAGCACCAGGGTACAAGACAGAACTTGGGTGGAGATAATCCTACCCGCTTTAATTTTTCTTGCTCTTTGTACTGACCTTTTGACTGATAACAGAGGACGTTAAAATTAGCTTAGCTTGTACGAAACTCAGTGCATCAAGCCTGTTGTGTTAAAGTACCAATCAATGCGTCTCTCCTCATCCCAAGACCCATGAAGAGCTGGTTTGTTTACTAATGGATAGTAACATGCAAGGTTGCAGTTAATGCGTGCAAACAATTGATTCAGTTTATGAGTTGCAGAAATTTTCTTCACTGTGACACAATTTGCTATAGTTAGTTGAATCAGTGATAGGATTACATATCAAAATACAGATTTTAACATATATGCATGAAAGCACCTGTCTCTCCCCCTGAGCTCCAGTCACTGACACCAGCACACAAGCTGAGAGCAGCAGTTTTGCATCTGTTGTTGCCATTAACGGGAGCAGCTTGCAGGCAACAACACGCACTTCTTCAACACTTTAAGAACTTGCAAATTGATAAGCCACTGCCACTCAACCCAGTATATAAATATTCTCCATTTGCTGAATCCCACTGCACGGTTACTTTGGCAGACTGAGGTATCAGAGTGTCAGTGGTATCCTTTTTACTCCTGAGTCAGGGGGTCAGATCCAGTCCACAGACTTGCCCTCACAGTACTGGCACTAATGTTAAGGAATGATGAACTATCAAAGCTAAACTCATAGTACTGTGAGACTTCCAATGTAATATTATTTTAAAGAGAAGTAGTGCAGAGTTTCTAGTTTCCTTGCCAACATTTATCCCTCACTGAGATGATTTAGTCTGTAACTCGCGAGTATCAGATCTATTATCACTGACATGCCGTGAAATTTGTTGTTTTGAAGCAGCACTACAGTGCAATACATAAACAATTGTAAGCTACAATTAGAAATATATAAAAATAAATCATACAAAAAGAGCAGAATAGTGAGGTAGTGTTTTTCATGGACCGTTCGGAGTAAATCAGTGACTATGGAAAAGATGTGCATAATGAGCTGTTTTGCTTCCAATATTATGACTATCTGCATTTGAAAATGTTACTTGATTAAAGGAAGAGCTTTAGGACAACTTGAAATAATGGAAGGCATTATTTGAAAGTAAGTTTGTTTAATTTGCCTGCATTTGGTCCATACCTTTCTGAACCATCCTATTCATGTATCTCTCTAAATTCCTTTTAAGCTTTGCAATTGTATCACTTCCTCTGGCAGCTCATTGTATCAGCTTTTCTGTGTGAAAAGCTTGCCCCTCATGCCTCCATTTAAAATTTTCAGCTCTTACCTTAAACCTATGTCCCCTAAGTTTTGGACTTCCCTCCCTGGAGGGAAAAAGTGACCATTTACCCTACCTGTGCCCTTCTAGGTTTTAAATTCAAGATCACCTCTCAGCCGCTTTGGCTTCAGGGGGAAAAATGCCCCAGTTGTTCATAAGTTGAACCCTCCAGTCCTATTTTTGAAATGGCTATTAATAGAACTTTGGCCTGGGCCATTCTTCCTGTATTGGTGTACCATGTATGTGACCGTAAAGGAACAGAATTAAGCCTTTCGGCCCATCAAGTCTACTCTGCCATCTCATCATGGCTGATTTATTATCCCTCTCAACCCCTGTTCCTATTTTCTCCCTGTAACCTTTGATGTCCTTACTAGTTAAAAATCTATTAACCTCCACTTTAAATGTACCCACTTCCACAGCTGTCTGTGGCAATAAATTCCAGATATTCATTATCCACTGGTTAAAGGAATTCCTCCTCATCTCTGTCCTAAAGGGATGTTCTTGTATTCAGAGGGTGTGCCCTCTGATCCTAGACTCCCTCCACTATAGGAAACGTCTTCTCCACATCCACTCTATCTAGCTCCTTCAAAATTCGATAGGTTTCAATGAAAATTTCTCTAAGCTCCAGGGAGTAGAGGTCCAGAGCCATCAAGCACTCTGCATTTGTTAAAACCATACTGTTTGTGTGTGTTTCAGCATGTACAAACATATGGGTTTAACAAATGCAGCAAAAGTAGAGAAATGCAAAGATCTGCTGGAACATCTGTGACTGCTTTGTTCAGCTTTCCAAATACATCACCCAGTGCACATGAAGATTCCATATTTGCCTATATTACAGTGCATTTCTCTTTTTGCAAACATGTTTGCAAAGTAAAACCTTATTCATTCATTTTCTCTCTCCTTGATCGTAAAAGGATGGTTTCATTGGTATTGCATGAAATTCTTGGCTCACTTCAGCAGAACTTCATGCTGATTCTTCCAGTCACCACTGAATTCACATCTGGAATACAGTCAGCATCGCTTTGTGATAGATTCTTGTAGGAATGATACAATTTATGAGTATATTTACAATTTTATTTCCTTGGTTTCTACGCCTCCTCCTTCTATGGGGGAGGCGTGGGGGGAATGGCATGTGTGGAGATGCAGCCATTATCTGGTGCTGTCTGTGGAGTTCTCAGTTTCCCCCATGAACATGTACATTTCCTCCCATATTCCAAAAATGATTAATTTGTAACTGTAGATTGGTAGAATTAGATTAGGGAGGATCTAAAGCATTTCTTTTTACCCAGAGGGTGACTGCAGTTGGGAACACTTTGCTGAGGGGGTGGCGGGATCCACCCCATTTAAAAGGTATCCAGATGAGTCACAAAGGCATTGTGGACCATGGTGAGAGGGCCTGGTGGTCTGCACGGACACAATGAACTGAACACCGTGTCTCTCTTCTAGGGGCGGCTTCGGCTTCTCACTGGACAGGGTGGACTAATTCTCCACGCCCACCATTCTATGTGTGAGAGTCACTGGTGCCGGCCGTGAGCCCACTCACCACGCACGTGCGCCCTCCCTCTATTTTGCTGCCATCACTGTCTCCAACCACCTCTCTCTCTCTCTCTCTCTCTCTCTCTCAAGAGGGAGTTAGTTTATAAGGGATTGAGTGGAGCATCTGGCATTTTACAATGCAGCATTCTTTTTTAAAGAATCTAACTTGATTCATATCATTCAGCTATTCTGTAAACTGTGATGAAATGGCAGAGGAGACACGATGGGCCAAATGCCTTAATTCTGCTCCTTTTTCTTATGGTCTTATGAAGACACAAGATAAAGCAACAGTTGATAAACCCTAATACACAATATTGCTTGTAACTAGTAGAGTCGCTGCCTCACCAGAGAACTAGGTTCAATGCTGTCTGTGTGGAGTTTGCATGTTCTCCCTGTGAGTGCGTGTGCTTCCTCCCACTTGCTGAAGATAGGCTGGTAGATGAAATGGCTGCTGTAGTTGAGAGGTAGAATCTGGAAAAGTGTTGAGAATAAATGTGATGTGATGGTGGTTGGTGAAAGGTCTGTATCCATACTGTCTCTCTCGATAACTTCAAGGCAAACTCTTCACTCACATTTTCCACAAGCTCAGCAGATAATCCTGGACCTTGCATATCTTCCCCAGGAACTTCATGTTTAAAGAAAAGCCTTGAAGTATTACAGTCTCTTTATTTTAGTTGTGACAAAACTGTAAGTAACATAGACCAGAGTCACTGGTTTATTTACAAGTAACGCACAGAAAAGATAATGAAATTGTACTTCCTCAATTCTGGAAGAGAATTGAACCTGTAAGCAAAAATCAAGAATAGCACCCTCTGTTTCCACACCTTTCTTTGTTGCATGGTGTGAGAACTGGGCATACTGGGTAAACTAAATTACCAACAGCAGTTTATTGAGGTGGGGCTGAACATGTTCCTTTCAGCTCAGTCTGAAAGTCCAGCTGTACCGTATACTCACCAGCATGATGTTTTGAACCATTTTGAATTTCTAAAGCTTATTCCTCTGAGAGTTGTGTCAGGTGACAGTTTTTTCACTGTTTGGCGGGGGAGTGAATTGCTGGACCACTGATAGAAGTAGTAAGTTCACTGAATGGACTGCAGCAGTTCCAGCTGAGTGACTATCATCAAGGTGGATTCATAAGAGAATATAAGAGAATGTCATGGGGTTTATGCAATGATTTCTAGTCGATATTGACATTAATGCACTCATCAGAAACAGTGGATGGTGCACCACATTAAATCATTTCAACCATTAAACAATGAAATAAATGTAGACTTGTTTAAAACTGATCTCTTTTAACACACACTTACAAGATTTTAACATTTGCACCTGAAATATTGTCTTCATAGTAACATTTATCTTAAAAGGAGTTTCAATTTCTGTTAAAATACAGACAGAAACTTTGTACAACCAAGTCAAACATCACCTGTTATTGCTGGAGGGGTAACACAAGGGATTAGTTTCATATTAAAATCATACAGTTCTCAATCACAATTAAAGTATATATGGCATTAAATATAGGTCAAGTATTTTGATTGTCCATATAGGGTAGTTCTTAGATTTATTCTCGTGTTAAGTATATAAGAGATTTAATGTCTTTAGTATAATATTGCTAAATTATGTTGTTTCTCGTGTGTTCCTATGTTATCCAGCTTCCAAGTTTGATGGGGAAAGTGATTTCTGAGATTTCTATTGTTATAAAGTACTAAAATATAAATTTATCAAATTTTCCATTCCCTAATGATAGTAATCAATTCGTATTAAAACAAAGTAGATCTGAGCTCAAGTCAGCTTAAAAGGAGAAATCATATCAACTGCATAAACTGTATATGAAAGGCACAAATTACTCATAATTCCATTTTCATCAGGCCGCTGCTGGGGGATTTCCAAATCACTCAGTCTTTCTCAGTGATCGGCTGTTCACTGCTGCTGCAGAGGGAAAACAAACAAATAGGTTAAAAGTTGCCAACGCTGGAACAGAAAATGTCAGAAAGCCACAGCAATCAGTCATGGTGTGATGCAAGGTGATTAAGGGGTACGTGGATGACTGTCTAAAGTACTTGAATTTTCTCTTGAAGAGTCTTAAGGTGCAAAGTAATAGACCAAATGCTGGGAAGTGGGATAAACATAAAGTCCATCTTTGGTTGTCATGGACATTATGTGCTGCCCATTTCTCTATTTCTCTAATCTAATATAACCCAGCCATTAGATATAGAAATACATTGGTCTACATTTCCAGCAATATCTACTTACATTAAACTTCAACAAGCTGTTCAAATATTGTCATCAATAAAATGTGACAGTATTTAAGGCCAAACCAGATAGTTCATCCACCCACCAGACAATTATAAACTCGACATTCTGCAGATTCCAGAAATCTGGAGCAACACACAAAATTTTGGAGGAACTCAACAGGTCTGACATTTCTTTGGCATCCGTTAGTCTCATGAGACCATGGATTTGCGCCTTGGAAGGTTTCCAGGGCGCAGGCCTGGGCAAGGTTGTATGGAAGACCAGCAGTTGCCCATGCTGCAAGTCTCCCCTCTCCACGCCACCGATGTTGTCCAAGGGAAGGGTATTTGGACCCATACAGCTTGGCACTGGTGTTGTCGCAGAACAATGTGTGGTTAAGTGGCTTGCTCAAGGACACACATGCTGCCTCAGCCAAGGCTCGAACTAGTGACCTTCAGATCACTAGACGAACACCTTAACCACTTAGCTACACACCAACACGTCTGATATTGCCACAGATGATAAGACCATAATGTAACAATCAGTGCAGTAATGTGCAAAATCAGTGCAAAACAGAACGACACAAGGACTGTAATGCTCTCTGAAGTCCTGTGAAAAGAAATGTTAAAGTGACAATAACAGAACAACCGAGAAAGGTAGAATTAAGAGACCGACAATTTGGGGAGGGGGTGTGAAAAAGGTGATTGGTTCAAAAATATGATAGCAGCAGGGAAGAAGTTGTTCTTAAATCTGGACATCCGGGCTTTTAAGCTCCTGTACCTCCTCCCAGAAGGCAGAAGATAATGGCCTGAGTGGCAGGCGTCCTTGACAACACTGTTTGCTTTTCTGACGCCACACAGAGTGAGGATGGACTGGGTGGACGGAAGTGATGAGCCTGTGACAGACTGAGCAATGGTCACCACTCTCTGCAGGTTCCAACAGAGTAGAGTTATCGCCATACCCACTAAAATGATACCCTTGAGAATTGCTTTCTGTAGTGCATCTGTAGAAGCTTGAGAGGTCATGAGTTAAGGGTGAAAGGTGAAATGTTTAAAGGGAACATGAGGGGAAACTTCCTCACTCAGAGGGTGGTGAGAGTGTGGAATGAGCGGCTAGCAGAAGTGATGGATGCGGGTTTGATTTCAATATTTAAGAGAATGGCTATGGTCCGGGTGCAAGTCGATGGGACTGGGAAGAATAATAGTTCAACGGGGACTAGGTGGGTGAAGGGCCTCTTTCTGTGCCGTAGTATTCTATGATACAAGCTGAGTGTTCTCAGACACCTGATGTGCTTTCATGATCATAGCATCAGTATAGAGGGAGCAGGGGAGGTTGTTGGTGTGGTGGATATCAGAAACTTGAAGCTGTCAACCACCTTATTGTTAACATTCATTGCCTCAAAGAACCTAATAAAAGTTCTCGATTCTGCTGATCGGCAGATCTTGGCAATTTGTATTCCTGAGCATAATTCTCCAGTTTTCCCCAATCACCAAAACCTTTGTTGTGTTGGCTGCTGACAAAGCTAATGAACCTCTGGTTATATAGTTGAAAATCAAGACCACAGTGACACTAGCAAACCAGCTTCACCTTCTAAGTATAGAGTGACTTTCTCAAGACAATTATCAGCACATCTTTCATCCACTGGCATATATTTAGATTTCCGTCCTTCCTTCTTGTCAAGAGCATCGGAACAAGTGTTGTGGAAAATATCAGGTTCAGGTGTAGTATTTCCAGCCAAGCCTCACATTTCAAGAATCTTCTGTCGTGGATATTTCCAGGACATTAACAATCAATGTGTTAATAATTTAGCTGTAGTTTCAAAAGAAATGAGCTCTCTTTTGACTCTTGTGTGATGGTTTTAATCGAGTTTTCTGGCTGGTCTGGATTAGTGGATCTATTCTCATCTGCAGTTGCACCTTTCCTTTCTTGACTGATTTTGTATGAAAACATTGAACACTACACACAGTACAGGCCCTTTCAACCTACTGTAAGGTCAAACTAACTCTTCCCTCCTACACAGCCTTCCATTTTTCTATCTTCCATGTGCTTATCTCAGAGTTTCTTAAATGTCCCTAATGTATCTGCCTCTGCCTCTACCTCCACCTCTGCAGCCATTCCATGAACTCACCGCTCTCTGTGTAAAAAAACTTGCCTCTTATACTTTCCTCCAATCACTTAAAAGTTATGACCTCTAGTATTAGTCATTACCGCTTGATTTATTTAGTGATCAGAGACGTAGTGTGGTAGATTATGTGAAAAATCCAGCAGTACATTCTATTAAACATGACATCCCTGCTAAAAGCAGAGGAAGATCTGTTTACTTACACAGTTCCCTCTCAGAAATGGAACCTATGAGAGGTCTGAAAGCCAAACTCCCTGAATGTAATGAGGTCCAGTTCAATACAGGTGACGCTGACTCGACCTTCCTGCCCTGAGATGGGGTGGTGCCCTGCATGTCAGCCAGCCTCTGCTCTCCATGTGTGAGCCCAGGCAACAGGCATTGGTATTGTATGCACAGTGGTAAACTGCATTGCAAACCTTGTTCCTCTTAGAGCCATAGGGAGGCACAGCACACTCGGTCCGGGCTGTCCTCCAGCCACCCATTTAAACTGATCCTATCTTTATCCCATTTGCAGTTGCATCTTCCCTTTCTTGACTGATTTTGTATGAAAACATTGAACACTACGCACAATACAGGCCCTTTCAATCTACTCTAAGGTCAAACTAACTTTTCCCTCCTACACAGCCTTCCATTTTTCTATCTTCCATGTGCTTACCTCAGAGTTTCTTAAATGTCCCTAATGTATCTGCCTCTACCTCCACCTCTGCAGCCATTCCATGAACTCACCGCTCTCTGTGTAAAAAAACTTGCCTCTTATACTTTCCTCTGATCACTTAAAATTCTTTATCCCACATCAACTCCTCCCAGGTTCTGCCCCTCACTTACGCACTGGGGGCAATTGCCCTACCGACCTACACAGCTTTGAGATGTGGGCGGAATCCAGATGACCTAGAGCAGAGGTCCTTAACCTGGGGTCCGCGGATATACTCCAGGGGATCCGTGAACTTGGATGGGAAGAAGTAACATCTAACCTCTAGCTGAAATTTAGCATTTCCTTCAATTATGAATGTAGGCAGCAAACCCCAGCAGTATTTTAATAACTGTATTTCAATATAATTGGTTTCTTTTGTCATCCTTGGTATTTTATTTCATACGTTTAAATTCATTATTCTGAGAAAGGGTCCATGGGCTTTGCTGGACTGCCAAAGGAGTCCATGGCATAAGAAAGGTTGAGAACCTTTGACCTGTAGAGGAAAGCCATGTCACAGGGGGACGTGGAACCTCCATGCAGACAGCACCCCAGATCAGTATTGAACTGGGTTTTCTGATGCTGTGAGACAGTGGCTCTACTAAATATAATAATGCATCACCCACTATCCCTATCCCTCTTTAACTCCAAAATATTGCTTGAAAACTGTCAAAAAGAAATATGTTATTGACAGAATTGGCTGGCATCTTTCTTGTGACTGGATTGTCCCGTTACATTCTTATCCCTTTCCCCGAAGCCCAGATGATCGTAAGACCCTCGATTCCAGCTGCAACATTCTGGATCTGTGTGGCTCAGTTTTGCATTCAGCAGATTCCATACTTCACACAAGTAACAATGGGATATACTGGGAATACTTGGGGGCCATGTCATTGGATATATTTAAAGCTGAGGTTGAAAGGTTTTTGATTAGTAAGGGCGGCAAGGTTAATGGGGAGAAGGCAGGAGAATGGAATTGAGAGGGATAATAATCAGCCATGATGGAGCCCCAGGTTCAACGGGCCGAATTCTGCTCCTATGCCTAATAGTCTTATGGTCCACTCAACAATCAGGTTCTTTTGAACCACATTTGCACCTCGCACACCCCGCCCGGCCTCTTGGTGATTACTGCATCCCAACTGTGGAAGGTATTTCCAGCATGCACAGTAATCTCAT
The DNA here is from genome assembly GCF_030028105.1 of Mobula birostris. Classification (NCBI taxonomy): domain Eukaryota; kingdom Metazoa; phylum Chordata; class Chondrichthyes; order Myliobatiformes; family Myliobatidae; genus Mobula; species Mobula birostris. The sequence continues at coordinate 3,091,948 of NC_092400.1, forward strand.
TTGTATTTAACAGCTCAGTATCATGAGGTTTGCCTGCTAACTTCAGATCAAATCCTGTTCCTGAACCAATTGCTTTCGATCATCTACCCATTACACTCTCAGTCCAGGAGCAGGGTCCACACAGGTTTTAAATCGTTGACCATCGCTCTTCCTCCACAGATGCTGCCTGACCCACCAAGTTCCTCTAGCAGTTTTTTTTTAGCTTTATTACACTAGCTATTGGTTCTTTCTTATGGGAGGGAAGTAACCTTCAGTATATTTGTAGTGGAATACATCATTGACATGGATGAGTGCAGAGTGGGAAAGTTTAACAGCCTGCAGAAATTTATAAACTATTCAACAGGGTACTATCCCGTAAACTCTACGATATCAGATCTGGTTCAAAACCAGGCCAGGGTAAAAAGAATACGAAGTGAGAAGGTCCCTACCATTGAGAAGTGAACGATGCAGTAGATTGTGATCACTATTAATCCGGTGATAATCGCTGCAATGGAGACCAGCGTGGCCATGTGTCCCAGCTTCTTTCCTCCATCAACATCCCCCCTGTTGTAGCTGTGCAGGGCCTGAAGGACAGAAAGCCAGTGTCAGTGGAAAAACTCACCGTGCACTTTAACTTTGTGACCAGAGTGGAGCTTAATGCTGAGAATTTGTGGTTAAACCACGAAACGGTTCAAGGATCCTTCCTCAGAATGGAAAAACGGAGCAAACCTACCTTTGTTAAGTTGCAGAGAGGGAGGGCTGTGGATACGGAGAGTTGCAGCAGGGTGGAGGAAGAGAGAAAATTAATGAGTGGTTAGACAAAGCCATTAAGCGAAGCGTTCTGACTAACTGCATCATGACCTAGTACAGAAACTCCAGTGAATGACAATGCAAAGAGCACAGAGAGCGGTCGGTTCATCCTGTGGCATCATGGCTACAGCTCTCCCCACCTGCCCAGTGTTGTTGGAGTTCCACTCACCCACCCTGCTGGACAGTATCCCATTGCAGTTCTGACATGTGCCCTGCAGAGAGTTAAAAGGCTGGAGCAGAGAACTCTACAGAAAGTGGTGGACACAGCCCAGTCCACCACAGGCAAAGCCGTCCCCACCATGGAGCACATCTACATGAAAACAGCATCCATCATCAAGGACCCCCACCACCCAGGCCATGCTCTCTTCTCAGTACTACCATCAGGCAGGAGGTACAGGAGTGGGGATGATTAACCATTTATTCTTCTCCACGTATGTTGGCCTGACGTGCTGAGTCCCTCCAGCATTGTGTGTGTGTTACTCTGGATTTCCAGCATCTGCAGAATCTCATGTTTATGTACAGAACTGGTTTCCTAAACTATGGAAAGATTTTCTTGCAAAGGAGAGAATGGCAAAGATTCACGAGGTGTTTCCTGACTTTGATTTGTGAGCAGAGGTTAAGCAGACTGGACATATTCTCTCAAGTTTAGACAAATGAGAAGCGATTTTACTGAAATGTCTTAAATTCTCAGAGCTTCATTTCCCCGGCTATAGTGTCAAGGACCAGGCCAAGTCTCGAAGTAAAAGGTTTCTGAGTACATTCAGAAATGATATTTCAAAAGAACCATCTTAGCTATTAAGGAATTTAAGGATAAGTTGTTAGGCTGGGAATGTGGGACTGAGACAAATAAACAGCTGTTATCCTATTTAATGGAGAAGCAGAAATAAAGGATAGATTGGCGTTTTTAAAAAAGCTATCCTGATGCAGAATCTCAATCTGAAATGTCAACACTTCCTTCCTCCTCAACACAGATATTGCTTGACTTGCTGAGTTTCTCCTGAGATTATTTGTTACTCCAAATTTCAGCGCCTGCAGTCTCTTGTGTCTCCCTTTTTTTCAATATAATGTTCACCATTTGGCACTTTTGGAAATATATTCAAACTTCCCACCAAACTCTGCATGTGGCAGTTCTTCCTAACTGCATGGTGGAAAGTCTGACTTTGATCTTTGCCCCAGCTTCTCAACTATGAATAGAGTTTCTCTCTAACCACACACCAAGTTCATTACCACTGGCTTTTCCCAGAGCAACACCTCCCCAGGACTGACTTAAAGAGTTTGCTGTCAAACATAATCTTCTTCTGCACATTGGGTGAGGAAAGGTGAATTGCAGAAGGTTCAGATACCTTTTTTTCATGCAACAGTGCTGGTGAGCAGATCTCTACAATTTTATCTTCGGAGAGAACCTTATACATGCAGAATTTGTACTTATCATGTTGGGCCCTGAGAGCTCAATGTTGTGTTGGGTTTGGGAGGCACTGGAAATGGCTGCTGTTTGGAGGCTCTGCAGGATCTCAAAGGGCCTTTCCCCTTCACCCAGTACCTGAACAGGATGGGACGGAAGGCCTGCGATGGAAGGCCACAGGCGGAGCTGGAGGGCAGGTTCATGGGCACATTCTGATTGATGCTGGGCCAGTGCGGAGGCTGTGTGATGTCATACGCAGACCACAAGTACGAGGGTTTGCCATATGTTGCAGAGGGAGGTGTTAAAGAAATTGGGACAGAGGGATGCAAAGGGAACCGGATAAACCAGCAGGAAAAAGGGTAGGGATTCCAGGAGCAAGCACTCCATTCACTCCTAGAATGAACAGTGCTGGGAAAAATTACACACCTGGGCCTTTCCACTCTTCCTTCAGCTGACGGTTTCCTGAGACGACGGCTATTTGATCCAGAAGTCTGCTAAAATGTAAAGCATTGTCCTCATTAACACCCTTTGAGGAATGACCCTCCCAAAGATAGGTTCTGTCATCTCCAATACCCCCCAACCGTAATATCTGTTTGAGGCTGGATTTCAGGTTTTAACATGTGACACCATTCTTTGCAGACACAACCCACCCTACAAACTGTCTTGTTCAAGAGCTCCCTTCCAAAAAGTGCTATAGGGCTATTCAAACAAAAAAACTTCACACCATTTTAAACATCTCTTCCTCCAGGCAGTAAATCTGATCAATCATTCTAGTCAGCCCCCGTAAACATCCACTGTCTATTGCCTCAGCCACTGCACTGTAACACTTCAAACCACTTTTTATCAAGTTGTTTACTTTGTAAATACATGCTGGTATTGATGTATTTTATACATGGTATTCCATGTATACCTTGAGCACGTGGCCAAGTGGTTAAGGCGTTCGTCTAGTTACCTCAAGGTTGCTAGTTTGAGCCTCAGCTGTGGCAGCATGTTTGTGCCCTTGAGCAAGGCACTTAATCACACATTGCTCTAGTGTCTGTGCGAGGAGTGGTGCCCCACACAGACTTCCAATCTGTGTCTTGTAAGGCATGAAAATACCCGACGCAGGCCTCTCATGGTCTGAGTCGACGTTCCCTTCCCCTCCGTATCCATACCTTAACCTCTAACTTTAAGTTTTATATTCTTTATTCTTTGTTTTTCATTGTACAATGTACAAACACCACAGCAAATTCCCAATACATGAGAACGTATAGGGTGAATAAAGTTGATCCTGTAAGGGGTTACAGATTCCCCTGTTGTCTCCACAAGCTACAGTGGAAGCGTCAGTCTCCACTTGGAGATCAGTGGCGATGGGTGTGGTTGTGGCTTCTTCACCCCTCCTGAGTGCAGTAGTTGCTGTCAGTCACCAAAAAATAGGATCGGAAAAATGCTGCAGAGAGCTGTAAACTCAGGCAGCTCCATCACGGGCACTAGTCTCCCCAGCATCAAGGATATTTTCAAAAGGCGATTTTTCAAAAATGCAGCATCCATCATTAAGGACCACCACCATCCAGGAGATGCCCTCTCCTCATTGATAACATCAGAGAGGAGGTACAGGAGCCTGAAGACATACACTCAATGTTTTAGGAACAGCTTCTTACCATACACCATCAGACGTCTGATAGACAACGAACCCATGAAGACTACCTCATTATTTTTGCTCTCTTTTTGCACTACTTTTTATTTTTTTATTTTTTAATATACAGTATATATGTTATAAGTTATATATATATTTATGTGTTGCACTATACTTCCATCACAAAATAACATATTTCATGATATATGTCAATGACAATAAACCCAGTTTTGCTCCTGATTCTGACAACCCTATCCCATTGTGTCCGCACTTTGAGGGAGCTGTGGACTTGGACCCCAAGGTCTCTTTGTACATCAGTGCACTTAAAGTACTTGCAATTGATGCGTCATGACAGAATTTGACCTCCCATTACCTCACACTTTTTCTGTGAGCATTAGTAATGTAAACCTGCAGCCAGAAATGTACAACACTGACAACCCATCATCGGAAAAGTCAGGACCCATCTCCAGGGAAAGCAGAGGCAACAGCCTTAGATTCACAACAATGTCGCGAGGACTCTAGGGACTGAGAGGTTGGGAAGGCTGTGTCTTTATTCCTTGGAACACCAGAGACTGACGTGTATAAAATATTGAGAGGTGTAGATAGGGTGAATGCATATAGTCTTTTCCCAAGAAAGGGGAATTAAAAACTAGAGGACATAGGTTTAAGGAGAGAGGGGAAGGATTTAAAAATCAAAGCAAATTTATTTCACAGTGTGTACAATATGTCACTACATTGAGATACATTTTCTTGCAGGAAATTCACAGGAAAATGAAGAAATGCAATCCAGCCCATAACAGCTCTAGTTCATTCCATTCCCAACCTTCTCCCAAAACACTGCAAACTCTTTCAGGTACTCATGCAATGCCCTGTTGAAGACCACAAGGGGATCACCTCTCACCTCCCCCACTCTGTCCTAGTTTTGAATCACTGGTCTTGAATGTCACAGATCTAGCCCTCAGAAGACTACGAATCTCCTGGTACAACCACGGCTTTTGGATTTGTTATGTCCAGTATGTTCTTGAAGGCACAGACTCATCTACACAGGTCTTGGTGAAGCCAGTGACAACTGTGGCATATTCATTCAGATCTCAAGTTGAATCCCTGAATATTGTCCAGTCCACCTGCTCAAGGCAGTCCTGTGACCATATCTTCGTGGTCCTCACCACCAGTGCTGTGGACCTTATTCTCTGTCTACATGCAGGGAGTAGAAATACAAACAGGTGGGCGGACATTCTAAAGTGTGGGTGTGGGATGGAAGCTAAGCATTCTTGATGGTGGTTTAACAGTGGTCAAGTGTGTTGGCTCTTCTGGTTCCTCAGGTGATATGTTGGTGGTAGTTGGTCAGAGACTTCTTCAAGTCAGCCTGGTTAAAACCCTGCACAATGAAGGCGTTAGGGTGCACAGTTTCATGACTATTGATCACAGTGCTCAGCTCCTCCAGTGCCTGCCTGCTGTGGAATGTACACCATTACCAGGAAACTCCTTTGGTAGAAAAATAGGATGACACTTGGCCACTAGACATTCCAGGTCAGGTGGGCAGGACTGAGACAGAATTGTCACGCCTGAGCACCATAATGAGTTAATCATAAAGCATTCTCCCCCCTCCTCTGACTTTAAAAGACTCAAGTGGCTGACCTTTGCATAGAATGATGAAGCCATCAGGCTGCAGCGCTGCATCCAAAATGGTGGAAGTGAGCCATGTTTCCATGAAGCAAAGTACATAGTAGTACCAAGTGTCCCTCTGGTACTACAACCTTGTTCTGAGGATTTCATTTTTTTTCATCTGGAGACTGTACAGTACACACACAGCAGAAGTATCGGGAGTGGGGATTTAAGGGCTCTACGTTTCAATTGTACCCGTAGGCCAGCACATCTTACCTACTACCGTTTTCTTAAAGGGAAACTGCACTCATAACCCAAGTCTGCTGTCCAGAGTCCGTCGATTTTGAGGATTGATAGATTTTTTGAACGTCTTAAAACAACATTGCCTACTGAAGTACCCATGTCTGTGTCTCTGGATTTCAGTTGTAACAGTCCTAAATGATGAATCCAATTGAAGCTGCATGTAAAGGGTCACCACTTATTGGTGCCATTGTCTGGTTATCCATGCTAGTTCAGGAGCCTGATGGCTGAAGGGTAGTAACTTCCCTGAACCTGGGTTGGCGTAGGACCTGAGCCTCCTGTGCCTCTTTCCCAATGGCAGCAATGAGAAGAGAGTATGGCCTGGGTGGTGGAGATCTTTGATGATCTTTTATTGTGGCAGGGCTCCTTGGAGATGCGGCCAGTGGTTGAGGATGGCTTTTAAGTGATATACTGGGCTGTATTCACTACTGTTTGTAGGCTTTTCCTTTCTTGGGTATTGGTATTTCTATACTAAGCCATGATTCAACCAATCAGGATACTCTCTACTGTGCATCGATAGAAGTTTATCAAGGTTTTAGATGACATGCCGAGTCTGTGGAAACTTTTAAGAAATCACTCCTGCATCCTCTCAAAGTCTTTTACATCAGCCTTTGAGGAATCTAGAAAAGGGCACAACACCCTGTTGTAGCCAATCTGTATTTACAACAGTTGATAAGGACTCAGCTGAAGGACACAACATGACAGATGATTAATGCCAGACCAGAGTTAAAGATGCAGCCAAGGGCACAGAAAGGCAAGGGAAGGGTAGGGAGAAATTCCAATGCCTTGGCATCTAGGCACAGTCACCAATGGTGAGGCAATTAAAGTCAGCAATGATCACAAAGCCACAATGGGGAGACTGCAAACCTTCCAACAATCTGAAACCAGGAGGTGCTTAAAGAGAGGGGCCAGAGGCAGCCAACAGAGAGATGAAAAATAGGATGGATTTTTTTTGGTGGAAAGTTAGAAATACAGCTGGGATAATGGATGAACAGATCTTTTTTGAGCTGGAGTGCAGACAACAAAAGTTAACATGCATTTAGGAGATAGAGTGAGAAACTGCAGATGCTGGAAATCTGGAGCAACACACACACAAAATGCAGGAGGAACAGCAGCACGTATGGACGGGAATGAACAAGGTGGATAGGTCTGGGAAGTGGGGATGATGTGAGAAGTTGGGAGGTGATAGGCGGCAGAACAAAGAGCTGAACGAAATGGAATCCGATAGAAGAGGACAGTAGCCCATGGAATAAGAGGGAGCGATGGGCAAGTTGTGAAAGCAGCGGTGGGGAAGGAGAAATGAAGGGGCCAAAAGGAGAGGGGAAAATAAAATGGCGGGGGGAAGGGGGTGGTTACCAGATGTTAGAGAAATTGATCAAGTTCGAGATTACTGAGACAGGATAAGGGATGTTGCTCCTACAAGTAAAGGAGGCCGTGGACGGACCCGTCAGTGTGGCCACTAGGAGATTTTGGCTTTCACGGCAGACAGGGCGAAGATGCGTGATAAAGCAATCTCCTAAGCTGTATTTGGTCTCACTGAAGAGACCACATCGGGATACTGAATGCAATAGAATACCGAAATGCCTTATTTACTGGCGTCGTTCTCACCCCACCCAGGAGGTTCAAGCTGCACACAAGCCTGCAGTGTGGAGGAAGATGCCCTCACAATAGGCCGGGCAAGACTTTTTGCCGGCGAGCTCCCCGGTGTCGAGGCCACCATCCCTCGCCCGGTACAGGGCATGGGGTTCTGCCGGTGCGTTGCGTTGCCGCACAGTCGCCGGTGCCCTTGACTACACGGCACCGTCGCAATCCTTCCTCCAGCTGTAGCACCTGCTCTGAACGGTGGGCGGCCGTGAAATCCCCACTCACGAACCGAGATAGTGGTCACCCTCCGGCGAGCCGACAGAAAGCAGCCGGGTAATGTTTAGACATTCCAATAATTGGACGCGCGGACTCTTTTGCACTTGGAGATGGGTTTTACCTCAAGCCAAGATTAAAATATATCCCTCAGCTATTTATTGCCGGGGAGCACGTGAACTCGTAAGAGTTTAGCGATCTGCCACCCGTTGTAAAGCTCGCAATAACATGATCTGCGGACTCCCCCGGGACGGTCATGAAAACCGCTACAGTTCAATACCTCCACCCCACACACTTTTCACTAAAACACCCTGTACAGGTCGTTACGACATGACTCCGTAACCCAACAGTTCGCAAGCGGACCGAGTTCCCACTCGACAGGCGGTACCGGCAACCCCACAGCAGCCGTAAATCCAACCCACCCGGCGCGCAAGCCATCGTCCGTATGTACGGCCCGTACGTAAACCGGAGGTTCGTAACCTGGGGAGACGTTGTAATGGGAATCTCCGGTTTAAAAACGATCGGTAGCTGCGACTATCCCCTCCCCCCGCAGCCCGCTTCACCCCCCCCACCCCCCACGCACTCACCATCATTGCATACGCGAATGCCACAATGTTGACGGGATAGGACGGGCAGAAACAGGAGAGCATGGTGAGGATGAGGTATTTCCGCGGCATCTTCGCTTCTTGGGCTTCATTGTCGGTGTCGCAGACGGGGACCTCCTCCAACGATGGCTTTAAATCCGACTTGATGCCCGCACCAGACATGAGGGAAGTGAACGGGAGCTTTGGGCGCCGGACTCCGATTCACACTGGCTTGGTTGACAAACTCGGAGCAAATCGACGCTGACCTCGTTTTATCGGGTCATCCAGACGGGACAATTCGACCCCATCGCTGCCCAACCGATAACTACAAATCACTGAAGTTCCGGCGCGAGCTGAGTATTTAATTTGATTTAGTCTTCAGGAGAGGGTTCATAAACATCCATCCTCTAAAACAATTTTGTGTTAATCTATCACCTTAATTAATGAAGTTACTTTCCCCAATCACTCGGGTTCCCCAATCACTTCCACCCTTCCACAGCACCAACCACCACTACTTTATCATTTCCTCTCGGTCATTTTATATACAGACACTCCTGTCCTTGCGTCACTCTCTATGGACACGTTTAATCTAAGTATGCAAGCCACCTTCATATTTATATTTACTGTGCTTTTTATCACTGATTTTTTTCTTTATTGTGTTTTTGTGCTGCATCGGATCCCAGGTAAATTATTTTCTTCTTCACACTTGTGTACTGGAAATGACATTAAACAATCTGGAATCTCATTATTTGATTACCATCTGTAAATATTTCTTAAAGTATTTTCTTATTATATTCATTAACATTTTGCTCTCTAACAAGAATTGCTCAGGTATTCCTGAATTTTGTTTTGATAATCCCCCAAACCTTATTGAAAATGTTTAGTAAATATTTTCTCCCCAAACAGTGAAGTTTATCATCTTTTGTAGTGATTATTAATTCTATACTCCCTGCTGCTTGTGTTGACTTGCCCTCTACAAGATATTTTATTCTCTATCTTTTGGAATGATTGATTATTAATCCCCTGTCAGCAGACCTTACATCTCACTCTCTGTAATCTCCCACACTCAGTAAGCAGTGATTATTGATCTGCCACATGTGGTGACCACTGACCTCTCACCCTCAGTAACTAGGAAATATTGATCTCCCATCCTTTAATTACTGGCTATTGATCTCATATACTGAGCATCAATTTTCACACTTGACCACTGTGCTGAAGTACCAGCTAACACAAAATAATACACATTTATACAAAATGCTGTATTGCTGGATTTGATGGTACTACTGTTTGAGGTGTTGAAGGGGGTGATAATGGAGATGGTGGTTGTACTGTTTGAGGTGTTGAGATAGATGGTGGTTGCACTGTTTGGGGTGTTGAAGAAGAAGGAAGTGGAGATGGTGGTTGTACTGTTTGGGGTATTGAAGGAGAACGAGATTGAGATGGTGGTTGTACTGTTTGAGGTGTTGAAGGACGATGCCATAGAGATAGTAGTTATACTAGTTCTCATCTTCCAAATTTACACAAATTCTAAAACGATTCCAATGGATTGGAAGATAGCTGATGTAACCCCACTAATTAAGGAAGGCGAGAGATCTGTCAGTGGAGGGAGATGCTGTTATCTATTGCTAAGGAAGTGGTAACAGGCACTTTGAAATAACGTAGAACTGAGGCATACAACACTATTAAAAGTTATTTTTCCAATGTTAATCTTTTATTTAAATGGAAAAAAGCTATGAGAATTTTGTCTATTTCAATAAGTATTGATTAATCAGCCTGATGTTTTAGCAGAGTCAAAATAAACTTATGAAAGGGAAATCGTGTCTGATAAATCTGTTACAAAATTAGAGGTGTATCTAGTAAAATAGGCAAGGGTAAATGAGTTGATGTGATGTATTTGGGCTTTCAGAAATTATCAGTAAGTGGCACATTTGGGATTATCAAACCAAGTTAGAGTGCATGATTTTGGAGGTAATATACAGGTATGGATTGAGAATTGAAGACAGAAAAAGCAGTGAGATTAGGTGGGTTATTTTCAGGTTGGGAGACTGTGATTCTTGAGATCTCTAGAGTTTGCTATGGGTGAAGTCAGCTATTATGAGATAAGGGCAACAAAGAGGTGGTCGCAGGAGCAGGGGAGCGGCTAGGGATTACTTTGAGCAGTGGACTGGGCTGTATTCATGGACTCATCAGGGGATGTGAATGACTACGCCATGGTTGTCATGAAGTTTATAAAAAGCGTTGTAGATGTGTGTAACTCTCGGTTCGGCCAGCAGCTTAATCTAGAGGATGATAGCCCCCGGCCTGGCCAAACTTAAGAAATCTCCTTTGGGTGGATGCTGTGCGATGTGTTCCCTGTTACAAATCAGTACCACGACGTAACAGATAGTACACAATATGCAATTAAATGATTGAGCTTTATAATTCTTATTTTGACTATATGGTTAGTAAAGAAACAAAAAACAGAAAAGGGCCCATTCTCACAAAACAGTCTAATGTGCAATGTTGGAGCTCACTGATAAGGCCGGCCGTCCACCATCGACCTCCTCGGATCGTCTCTGACCATCGGACCCTCACACCAAGTCCACCCCATCCGGCGGTCTACCAACTCTCTCCATTCATGTCTTCTCACCTCATCTCTCCCTGGCCAAAGACTGTGAAATCCCTGCTCCCAGACACACAAGAATGAACAACATCCCTCTCATTGGATAGCCCCATGTTCCAAAGCCCCGTTATCTCTAGTCATAACCCAAACATTGCATTACATTAGCAGTGAAACCTTACAGCACATTACATGTGTTTTTGCTAACCGGATCCTCTGGATGAATTATGAGATACGCAATAGTTGAAGGCCAGATCAGTGCCATTCAGGTTTGCTGACCAAGTTAATTACTGGAGGTCCAGGTACAATTTCTGGAAAGCAATCTCATGTGTGAAGTGAGAATTCCAGACCAAATTTGAATCACTGAAGGATGCTCGACGGGTGTGGCAGGGCTTGAATGCCATCACCTCCTATAACGTGAAACCAAGTGACATATATGACAAGGCTTCGCTTCCAGAAGAACTCAATGCCTTTTATGCCCACTCTGACAGTCCGAACATGTAGGCACATTCATACACTTCCACAGGCCCTGATGACCTGGGGATTTCAGTCTCTGAGGCCAACATGAGGGCATCTTTCAGGAGGGTGAACCCATGGAAAGCATCAGGCCGAGACGGGGTACCCGGCCGAGCACTGAAGACCTATGCTGATCATCTGGCTGAAGTGTTCACTGAGATCTTTAACCTTTCACTTTGGCAGTCTGAGGTCAAGCAGGCTTCAATTATACCTGTGTCCTAGAAGGACCTGGTATTCTACCTCAATGACTATCGTCCAGTAGCACTTACATTCATTGTGATGAAGTACTTTAAGAGTTTGGTAATGAAACATATAAAACTCCTGCCTGAGAAGTGATTCAGATCCACTCCAATTTGATTACCATCATAACAGGTCAATAAAAGATGCCATTTCATTGGCTTTTTACTCAGCCCTGGAACATCTGGACAGCAAAGGTGCATACATCAGGATGCTCTTCAGTGACTACAGCTTGGCATTCAATACTACCATCCCCTCAAAGCTAATCAATAAGCATCAAGACCTAGATCTCACAACTCCTTGTGCAACTGAATCTTTGAGTTCCAGCATCTGTAGATTTGTGTGTGTTTGTGTGAGTCCTGATGAACGGTCTTGGCAAGAAACGAAGACTGTTTACTCTTTTCCATAGATGCTGCCTGGCCTGCTGAGTTCCTCCAGCATTTTGTGTCTGTGCTTTGATTTTCAGCATCTGCAGATTTCCTTGTGGATCCTTGATTTCCTCACTTGCAGACCCCAGTCCGTTTAGATTGGCAACAACATACCCTCACAATCTCCATAGCACAGATGCATCACAAAGCTGTGTGCTTAGCCCCCTGCACTTTATACTTTTGACTGTGAGGTTAAGCAGAGCTCCAATGCCTTACTTAAGTTTGTTGACAGCATCACTGTTGTTGGTTCGAATCAAAGGTGGCAAAGAAACAGCACATAATGTAGGAGGGAGATTGAAAATCTGGCTGAGTGGTGCCAGAACAAGACCCTCTCACTCAATGTCAACACCTTCCTTCACAGACATCCCATCCCCATCTTCCTTCACAGACGTCCCATCCCCATCTTACTTCACAGACATCTCATCCTCATCTTACTTCACAGACATCCCATCCCCATCTTCCTTCACAGACGTCCCATCCCCATCTTACTTCACAGACATCCCATCCCATCTTCCTTCACAGACATCGCATCCCCATCTTCCTTCCTTCTCATCCCCATCTTCCTTAAGAGACATCCCATCCCCATCTTCCTTCAGAGACATCCCATCCCATCTTCCTTCACAGACATCTCATCCCCATCTTCTTTCACAGACATCTCATCCTCATCTTACTTCACAGACGTCCCATCCTCATCTTCCTTCACAGACATCTCATCCCCATCTTCCTTCACAGACATCTCATCCTCATCTTACTTCACAGACGTCCCATCCTCATCTTCCTTCACAGACATCCCATTCCCATCTTCCTTCACAGACATCACATCCGCATCTTCCTTCACAGACATCAAATCTGCATCTTCCTTCACAGACATCTCATCCCCATCTACCTTCACAGACATCCCATCCCCATCTTCCTTCACAGACATCCCATCCCGATCTTCCTTCAGAGACATCCCATCCCGATCTTCCTTCACAGACATCCCATCCCATCTTGCTTCACAGACATCTCATCCCAAAATTCCTTCACAGACATCCCATCCCTATCTTCCTTCACAGACATCTCATCCCCATCTTCCTTCGCAGACGTCCCATCCTCATCTTCCTTCACAGACATCCCATTCCCATCTTCCTTCACAGACATCACATCCGCATCTTCCTTCACAGACATCAAATCTGCATCTTCCTTCACAGACATCTCATCCCCATCTACCTTCACAGACATCCCATCCCCATCTTCCTTCACAGACATCCCATCCCCATCTTCCTTCAGAGACATCCCATCCCGATCTTCCTTCACAGACATCTCATCCCAAAATTCCTTCACAGACATCCCATCCCTATCTTCCTTCACAGACATCTCATCCCCATCTTCCTTCACAGACATCCCACCCCCATCTACCTTCACAGACATCCCATCCCCATCTTCCTTCACAGACATCCCATCCCCATCTTCCTTCAGAGACATCCCATCCCGATCTTCCTTCACAGACATCCCATCCCATCTTCCTTCACAGACATCTCATCCCAAAATTCCTTCACAGACATCCCATCCCTATCTTCCTTCACAGACATCTCATCCCCATCTTCCTTCACAGACATCTCATCCCAAAATTCCTTCACAGACATCCCATCCCTATCTTCCTTCACAGACATCTCATCCCCATCTTCCTTCACAGACATCCCACCCCCATCTTCCTTCACAGACATCACATCCCCATCTTCCTTCCTTCTCATCCCCATCTTCCTTCACAGACATCTCATCTCCATCTTCCTTCACAGACATCCCATCCCCAACTTCCTTCAGAGACATCCCATCCCCATCTTCCTTCAGAGACATCCCATCGCAATCTTCCTTCACAGACATCCCATCACCATCTTCCTTCACAGACATCTCATCCCCATCTTCCTTCACAAACATCCCATCCCATCTTCCTTCACTGACATCTCATCCCCATCTTCCTTCACAGAAATCTCATCCTCATCTTCCTTCACAGACATCCCATCCTCATCTTACTTCACAGACGTCCCATCGCCATCTTACTTCACAGACATCCCATCCCCATCTTCCTTCACAGACATCGCATCCCCATCTTCCTTCCTTCTCATCCCCATCTTCCTTCACAGACATCTCATCCCATCTTCCTTCACAGACGTCCCATCCCCAACTTCCTTCAGAGACATCCCTTCCCCATCTTCCTTCAGAGACATCCCATCCCCATCTTCCTTCACAAACATCCCATCCCATCTTCCTTCACTGACATCTCATCCCCATCTTCCTTCACAGAAATCTCATCCTCATCTTCCTTCACAGACATCCCATCCTCATCTTACTTCACAGACAACCCATCCCCATCTTCCTTCCATCTCATCCCCATCTTCCTTCACAGACGTCCCATCCCCATCTTCCTTCACAGACATCTCATCCCATCTTCCTTCACAGACATCTCATCCCATCTTCCTTCACAGACATCCCATCCCCAACTTCCTTCACAGACATCTCATCCCATCTTCCTTCACAGACATCACATCCCCGTCTTCCTTCAGAGACATCTCTTCCCATCTTCCTTCACAGAAATCTCATCCTCATCTTCCTTCACAGACATCCCATCCTCATCTTACTTCACAGACATCCCATCCCCATCTTCCTTCACAGACATCGCATCCCCATCTTCCTTCCTTCTCATCCCCATCTTCCTTCACAGACATCTCATCCCATCTTCCTTCACAGACGTCCCATCCCCAACTTCCTTCAGAGACATCCCTTCCCCATCTTCCTTCAGAGACATCCCATCCCCATCTTCCTTCACAAACATCCCATCCCATCTTCCTTCACTGACATCTCATCCCCATCTTCCTTCACAGAAATCTCATCCTCATCTTCCTTCACAGACATCCCATCCTCATCTTACTTCACAGACATCCCATCCCCATCTTCCTTCCATCTCATCCCCATCTTCCTTCACAGACGTCCCATCCCCATCTTCCTTCACAGACATCTCATCCCATCTTCCTTCACAGACATCTCATCCCATCTTCCTTCACAGACATCCCATCCCCAACTTCCTTCAGAGACATCCCATCCCCATCTTCCTTCAGAGACATCCCATCCCATCTTACTTCACAGACGTCCCATCCTCATCTTCCTTCACAGACATCTCATCCCTATCTTCCTTCACAGACATCACATCCCCATCTTCCTTCACAGACATCCCATCCCCATCTTCCTTCACAGACATCCCATCCCCATCTTCCTTCACATACATCCCAATCCCATCTTCCTTCACAGACATCACATCCCCGTCTTCCTTCAGAGACATCTCTTCCCATCTTCCTTCAGACATCTCATCTCCATCTTCCTTCACAGTCATCCCATCCCTATCTTCCTTTACAGACATCTCATCCACATCTTCCTTCACAGACATCTCATTCCCGTCTTCCTTCACAGACATCTCATCCCCATCTACCTTCATAGACATCTCATCCCCATCTTCCTTCCATCTTACCCCCATCTTTCTTCACAGATATCTCATCCTCATCTTCCTTCTCAGACATCCCATCCCCATCTGCCTAACATCTGATCCCCATCTTCCTTCACAGACATCCCATTCCCATCTTCCTTCACAGACATCTCATCCCCATCTTCCTTCACAGACATCCCATCCCCATCTTCCTTCCATCTCATCTTCATCTTCCTTCACAGACTTCCCATTCCCATCTTCCATCACAGACATCCCATCCCCATCTTCCTTCACAGACATCCCAACCCCATCTTCCTTCACAGAGATCCCATCCCCATCTTCCTTCCATCTCATCTTCATCTTCCTTCACAGACATCTCATCCCCATCTTCCTTCAGACATCTCATCATCATCTTCCTTCACAGACATCCCATCCCCATCTTTTTTCACAGACATCCCATCTCCATCTTACTTCACAGACATCCCATCCCCATCTTCCTTCCATCTCATTTTCATCTTCCTTCACAGACATCTCATCCCCATCTTCCTTCAGACATCTCATCCTCATCTTCCTTCACAGACATCACATCCCCATCTTCATTCACAGACATACCATCTCCATCTTACTTCACAGACATCCCACCCTCATCTTCCTTCACAGACATCTCCTCTCCATCTTCCTTCACAGACATCTCATCCCCATCTTCCTTCACAGACATCCCATCCCCATCTTCCTTCACAGACATCCCATCCCCATCTTCCTTCACAGACATACCATCCCCATCTTCCTTCAGAGACATCTTATTCCCATCTTTCTTCACAGACATCTCATCCCCATCTTCCTTCACAGACATCTCATCCCCATCTTCCTTCACAGACATTCCATCCCCATCTTCCTTCACAGACATCCCATCCCAATCTTCCTTCAGACATCTCATCCCCATCTTCCTTCACAGACATCTCATTCCCATCTTCCTTCACAGACATCTCATCCCCATCTTCCTGCACAGACATCCCATCCCCATCTTCCTTCCATCTCATCCCCATCTTCCTTCACAGACATCTCATCCCCATCTTCCTTCCGACATCTCATCCTCATCTTCCTTCACAGACATCCCATCCCCATCTTCCTTCACAGACATCCCATCCGCATCTTCCTTCACAGACATCCCACTCCCATCTTCCTTCACAGACATCTCATCCCCATCTTCCTTCACAGACATCTCATCCACATCTTCCTTCCATCTCATCCCCATTTTCCTTCCATCTCATCCCCATCTTCCTTCACAGACATCTCATCCCCAACTTCCTTCACAAACATCCCATCCCCATCTTCCTTCACAGACTTCTCATCCCCATCTTCCTTCACAAACATCTCATCCCCATCTTCCTTCACAGACATCCCATCTCCATCTTCCTACACAGACATCTCATCCCATCTTCCTTCACAGACATCCCATCCCCAACTTCCTTCAGAGACATCCCATCCCTATCTTCCTTCAGAGACATCCCATCCCGATCTTGCTTCACAGACATCCCATCTCATCTTCCTTCACAGACATCTCATCCCCATCTTCCTTCACAGACATCTCATCCTCATCTTACTTCACAGACCTCCCATCCCCATCTTCCTTCCATCTCATCCCCATCTTCTTTCACAGACATTCCATCCCCATCTTACTTCACAGACATCTCACCCCATCTTGCTTCACAGACTTCTCATCCCCATCTTCCTTCACAGACATCTCATCCTCATCTTCCTTCACAGACATCCCATCCCCATCTTCCTTCACAGACATCCCATCCCCGTCTTCCTTCACAGATATCTCTTCCCATCTTCCTTCAGACATCTCATCTCCATCTTGCTTCACAGACATCCCATCCCCATCTTCCTTCCATCTCATCCTCATCTTCCTTCACAGACATCCCATCCCCATCTTCCTTCCATCTCATCTTCATCTTCCTTCACAGACATCCCATTCCCATCTTCCTTCACAGACATCCCAACCCCATCTTCCTTCACAGACATCTCATCCCCATCTTCATTCCATCTCACCCCCATCTTCCTTCACAGACATCTCACCCCCGTCTTCCTTAACAGACATCTCATCCTCATCTTCCTCCACAGACATCCCATCCCGATCTTCCTTCACAGACATCTCATCCCCATCTTCATTCCATCTCACCCCCATCTTCCTTCACAGACATCTCATCCTCATCTTCCTCCACAGACATCCCATCCCCATCTTCCTTCATGGACATCCCATCCCCATCTTCCTTCACAGACATCTCACCCCAGTCTTCCTTCACAGACATCTCATCCTCATCTTCCTTCAGACATCTCATCCCCATCTTCCTTCACAGGCATCCCATCCCCATCTTCTTTCACAGACATCTCATCCTCATCTTCCTTCACAGACATCTCATCCCCATCTTCCTTCACAGACATCCCATCCCCATCTTCCTTCGCAGACATCCTATCACGGACATCCCAACCCCTCCTTTTTTCTTACCAATAACCTACTGGCATCTCTCTTTCCTAGTTCTGACCCAAAGTGTTGACAGTTTCTCTTTCTACAGATGCAGATGCAGCCTGAGTTCTCTGTTTTTATGGCTGATCGAGTAATATGGAGCTGAGTTCATTATCAGGATGTTTCTTTAACATTTTCTTATTGTTGAGTATATTTGCATGTCTGTCTGTGCCGGGCCCGTATTTCCTTTCACTAATATCTCCATTTTTACGCTCCTGTTCATATAAGATATACAAGAACGGCTTGTATGTTTACCGCCATCTTCTATTTTCGGCATTCTACCTTGAGGTTTACGGCATCGACCACAGTCCCTGACGTGGATGACATGCAATCTCTTCTTGGCTACCATCCAACAAGATAGTGCTGACGCAGGGAGTCGCATTTCAGGCTGTTCAGGACAGAGCGGACTGCCACATGCCTGAGCTGCTGCCAATCAAGCGGCAGTGGGCCCTGACCAGCACATGGAAAACACTGCTGGATGTGAAAACACAACTGGAGACAGCATTTTGAACAGTGAAAAACCAGGAGCGGATGCTGGGATAAAAACAGAACTCGCTGGGAACACCGGGGCGTGTAGGGGAGCTGCGGCCTCACTGCACCAGAGACCCTGACCTTGGATGTTGTCTGTGTGGAGTTTGCACGTTCTCCTTGTGTTGGATTTCCCGCTTGCCGCTCCAGTTTTCCTCCCACATCTCAAAGATGTGTGGGCCAGCCAGTTAATTGGCCTTAAAATTTGGCCGTAGTCTGTAAATGAGTGGTGGAATCTGGAAGAGTTGTTGGGAACGTAGGGGAGAATGGGATTAGTTTAAATGGATTCTTGATGGTGAGCACAGACTTGGTGGGCCGAATGGCCTATTTCCGAGCTATAGGAATCTCCGATTCCGCAGGTCAGGTTCCACCCGTGGGAAATGGAAACAGAATTCGCTTCATCAGATGCACAGACTGTCCCCAGCATTTCCCATTTTCAATTTAGATTTCCAGCATCTTTTCATTTTCACTAACTGAAAGTAGTTATAACATTAATATATATATTGTAATCATATTTACATAAATGAAATAAATCCCAAAAACCTGAACAGCATTTCTCAGCAAATGCTACCCGACCCACTGATTCTTTACAAAATTATCTGTTTGAAGACGAGTTCTGGTGTTTTACACAAGCAAAGGAAGGACTGTACTTGGGGAATGACTTTGGAGAATATCAGTCTAACGCCCTACCGGTCGACCATCTTACAAATGTAGATGATCTACTTTCCGCTTCGGAAGATGAAGTGGGTCATTAAGGGGCGATGGCCAGTGTTTTAGAGAAACTGCGAGACGGGGGGTTTAAAATCAGTGCACAGATAGGAAAGCAAACTGTACGGTACCTGGGCTGCACCTTCTCCCAGCAGGAGGAAGGACATGTCAGATGACCGACGTTCGGCATTCAGCTTCATGCCCCGCCCAGTAGACGCAAGGGGAGTGAGGGGGGTAACGCGCCTGTTCCATGACTGCAGTCATTTCATACCAGGGTTCTCAGCACCAGCAGCCCCGATACAGGAGGCTATAATAACGCAGGACCATGGGGACTCGAGAAGGCCAGTGGCATATTATTCAGCGAAACAGACAGCCATTGCGGCAGCTTTAGACTGCGCCGCGAGGGCAGTGAGTGAGCAAGCCGGTCGTAATGATGGGAGAACTCACACTGCACACACCCCATACCACCGGCGAGCTCCTACACACGGGAAGGCGGAGGGCAGTCACCGGCAGCTTGGGAGGCGGTTCTCATCCCCAGAGATAAATCAGTGACGACAGTTCGGGACCCTGGAACGAATCCCGCGAGCACCACCCTAACAGAGAGGGAGGCACACAAGTGCCAAATGGAAAAGAGCAGGAAGATATCAACGTGAAGGAAACACTTCTGCAAAGGGAAACAGAGGGAATTTTTATAGATGGATCTCGGAGTTACATAGTTGGGGAAGCCACGGAGTGGGTGGGCCGCGGTGAAGGAAACGGGAGCTTCGGGGCACTGCCTGGCGGTTCCTCAGCTCGGGTGGTGGAACTGGCGGCCCTGATAGAAACATTGCTCTACAGTAAAGGCAGACGTATGAGTACATATACAGACAGCCGGTACATGATTATCCGATGGCAATTCACCACGACGAGGATTTGTAACTTCAACAGGGGCAGGTATCCAGCACGGGCACCTGATACAAGAAGTGCTGGAAGCAGTGAGCCTGCCTGCAGACGTGGCGGGAACTAAAGTAAAAGCTCACCTGAGAGGGGAGAGTATGGAGTAGGAAGGAGATGAGCGGGCAAACACCACCGTGTAGAAGGCAGCAGGGGAACAAGAGGCAATTGGAATTGCAATTTTGCAGGAAGAGAAGACAAAAGCCAGTTTAGTAAAAATGATATGAAGAGGTGGAAGCAGAAGAGAGGGAGAAATGGAGCAGAGAGACCAGATGGAGGAAGGCGCCATGATGGTCCCACCCTGTATTAGACAGATACTACTGAAGTTATATCATGGGCTGATGCACAGTATGATCACGACCCTCCGGCAGGTCTGGTGGTGTCCAGGGATGAGCGGGGTATTGAGAGCTACCGTCTAGTAATTATGGATCACTTCACCCGGTGGGTAGAGGCTTTCCCAAAAAGCGAAGGCACCGCCAGCACCGCTGCACGGATCCTAGTTCGGGAAATCCTCCCAGGATGGGGAACCCCATTTCAAGTGGACTCGGATCAGGCAGCACATTTCACAGGGAAAGTGAAGGAAATGTGCCGACTGTCAGGGATTCAACAGCGGCTTTCAGGAGTTCGGGAGATCAGGAATGGTAGAAAGGATGATCAAGAACACCTTGGCCAAAGTTATGGGTGAGACGGGAAAGACTTGGGTTGATGTACTACCAGGAATCCTGATGAGATTACGAGCAACCACAAACCGCATGCTGGGTCTCAGCCCCTACGAGTTATTAATGGGGCGTGCAATGCGACTCGCTTATGGGGTAAATACGGGTTGCGGTGAGCCTGGGGCTTATATGGACAGAGTACGTGAAAGACCTTTGTAACCAACTTAAGGTATTGAAGGGCCGAACAACACAACAGTAGCACATTGCTGATCAGAGAGAGAGAGCCGGAGAGAAAGGAGATAGTCCTCCCACAGCCGGGTGACCAAGTCATGGTGAGGCCGCTGCCTGAAAGGGCAGGACCTCATGACTCGGCGAGGCAGCCAGTGCAAACGCTGGCCGCAGGTCAAACTGTACGATTCACTTTCTTGTGGCTCCCCCTGACAGGGCGGGGGATCAAGTGTACCCATAGCCGTGTAATTACCGAGAACCTAGAGATGAACGCCAGCCAGCCACAGCAGACCTGACCACAGCAGATGGAAACAGACCCACAGCAAACGCGAAGGAGCGCGACAGAAGCCCGTGAATAGCACGTTAAAGTGAAATGGTAACGGTACTCTGCATGAAGGCTGGTTGCTGAAGGTAGATGATTAGTCGAATAGCGTTAAATAGAAAAGATATTGGGGAAAATAGATGCGGAGGGGTTTAAGTTACAGCTGAGGCATTAGTTTCCACAATTTCTGACTGAGAAAGATTGCACACAGCATCTGAAGGCAGTCACCCCGCCCCCGGCCCCATTCCGAATGGGGACTGAATACAAATGAGCTGGGCCCTTTCAGCAGTCGGGCCAGCGATCGACTGGGCAGTAGGGAAGGGGATGCCACTGGGGAGAGGTGCATGCAGTCATTCAAATGGAGACCACCCCAATCCTGTCCTGTGTATCGATGAGAGGGCCTGTGAGCCTGATGCATTTCCCTGGAAAGAGAGAGTGTTAGCTACCCGAGAATGAACGGGTGAAGACGAAGATTGTGATTAAGCTGCAGCGGGCCAGCGGGGAAAGAGCCCACAGGCATACGAACAAAGACGCATTTCGAAAATCTGTTCTTCAAATTTCTGGAACTATCTCTCCGCTTTGTAGGTAGCGATTAGGGACGATAGGGTAGGTGTAGATGCACATAAAATAATTGGGGAGGGGCTATTCCAAAGCAGAGCATTTTGCCGCCCTGTTTGAGTAAATCCTCCCTAAGGTTAGCTTTTCCCGGTACACATTTTATTTTGATCCCACAAACCCAGGAAGCACCACATAGACCTGATGTCCAGTTTTAATCGCAAGATTGGTGAATTAAGCTGGGAGCACATCACTTTTGAAGTAGGTTAGCCCTAGGATGGGGATAGGCTTAGTAGGAACGTCCCTGATCGGTATTTCTGTGTACAGGTATTAATACTGGGGATGCTGGAAATCTGAAATAAAGTCAGATGTTGCTGGAAATACCCAGCAAGTCAGGCAGCATCCGTGTAGAGATGCACAAGACCAGCTTGTGAAGATCCTTGTAATCAAGCCATTTAAAACTCAAAATCAAACTTTGAAAGGATTTGATTCATACTGCATGGGTGTGGGGAGAGGGTTAATGGGTGGGGCAGGCACTGGTTATTTAACGCTATGACATTCCCAGCACCTGGGTTCACTTCAAATGGAAATTTTGCTAACGCTGATCGTCATTATCCAAAAGTGCCTTGAGACATTTGAAATAAGCGACACTTTGACATTAAATTCGGACATTGTACAAATTGTGTTGCTTCTTGCACTTTTTCCTGTCACTAGGCCTATCGCAAGCATGCCCGACTGGCGGAGTTGGCGCCCAGCGTAGGCCAGTGTCTCCCAGCATGAACCTCGCCAGTGCGGTCGTTACTCCCTTCTATACGCGAGGGATTAATCTATTCCAGATCGGAAGACAAACCACGTGAACGTACATCCTCCACCACGGACAAATTTCTAAAATTGGCATGTTACCATGAAACCATGGTCAAAAAGCAACAATCTTTCTGTTGCCAAGGCATATTTCACAGGAAACAGAACTGCATATAGAATTGAACGATCAGAACGGATTCTCGAGCTTTTCACACTGGCTCACCAGGTAGTGATAGCCGTGAAGGGAACCGGGTTATTTTCTCCATGTGCCTGTTTACTTCGGGCTATCCATAACTCCCATTCACTGTGCACGATGAAACGTGAGGTGGGTCACCGCAGGGCGATGCTGACGGGCAGCTGGTCCATGTTCAGCCGCTGGGGTGGTCGGATGGCGTAGTACTGTAACGCAGCGACTTTACCACGCCTCACACAGACAGGGCATGATGTCTCTCTCTCTCTCTCTCTCTCTCTCTCTCTCTCTCACACACACACACACACACACACACACGCACGCACACCCGATAGCAGTATGTTTGATTACCACACTAAAATGTACGCCAAATCAGTCTCTCAACCAAAAACACAGGTTAAAAACTCGCAGCACACACTTCCCGTCCACATTATTCTTTATTTTTTCAGTAGTTCTGGGACAGATATACACTTCATAGAAATAATCTGTTTTAGGAGCTTCTCACGCTCCGTACAAGACATGACTATAAAAAGGCAGCAACGTTTTACTGAAAAATAAGCATTTGTATAATGCGTTTCTCTTCGTATACAAATTAACAGGAAACTTTTTCATTTACAAATATTCCATACTGCTATGAAACCTTTTCAATATAGAAAAAACCCAGACTTTGTGATGTACAGCAAATCGAAAGCACACTGTCACATTCATCACTTCTCAGCAGAGGTGCTCCAGACTGTCACCACAGGAGCTCTTTCGTCAGGACTGTGAACAGGGAGCCCTGCCAGCACTGCGGCTATTCCCTTTCACTGTCTGACACGGCGCTGGGCTAATAGCTCCCTTTGTCAGCAAGACAAAGTGCGTGCGGGGAGGTTTAGACACGATCGCCGTGACTCACTTTCGTCCAGGCGTGAGCAGCTCCCCCGTGTCTCTATAATGTAGAGATCACACTAAGGATCCCAGCAACGCTGGGATGTGCGCCTCTACGCAGGAGGTCAATGGGATGGATGGAAGTTCGTTTTTTCGCCGCTTGCCGGGATTGTCCTGCATCCGAACACCCCCCCCCTGCCTTCCCCCGAAAGCCACCCACGCCATGTCCCTTCAACAAGATGCACAGAAGGTGCAACAGACAACGATCCTAAACGGTCTCAGACCCCAGCGTGGAGGAGGAGGTGAAATAGCCGGATACCATTTCTGAACGCTCTATGTTGAACAGCCGGAGACTGCTACAAGAAATTGGATACGTTATGGGAATGATATCTGTACAATTGGAACAGTCGTGACAATTTCATAATCAACTAAACCTCCAAATACACTTGCTATTGCACAATCATAATTGACGTCGTTAGTGGCAGGGTCAGTCACCTTTTTGAGAGTCAAAGCTGCACCCTCCGTAGGTGATCTCGCATCCCTCTCTATCCCGCCAGGCCTAAACATTGCTTGGATTGTCACTGTTAATGATTGGGTTGGAGCCGTTGTGAGCAACACTGAATGGTGTCCATATTAATGCCCGATCAAATATCGTAATTTCGATCACACTATGCGGAGAATTAACCCACTCCATTCTGCTGGTCCCATTCCAAGTGCTGGCGGGTGATTATGAGGTACAATTCGGCCTGAATCGCCTGCCCAACAAGCCCATTTACCTACAGCGACAGTATTCGCAAATCCTTTCTACCTGCTTAATTTTAGTCTCTACGAACGGGTTAGCTAGGAGAACCTGTTGTCTTAAACGACACTCACAGGAACCACCCTCTCTGTGCGGCCCGATTTCACATCCAACAAGCAAAAGCTTCCTCAAGATCAAAGCCAACAGTAAATCTGCAGATGTTGGAAAGAGCAACACACACAAAATGCTGTGGGAATTCAGCAGGCCAGGCAGCATCTACGGAAAAGAGTATCGACATTTCGGACCGAAACACTTCCGCAAGTCCTGCTTGTGTCCCGAAACGTCGACTGTTCTCGTTTCCACAGATGCTGCCTGGCCTGCTGAGTTCCTCCAGCATCTTGGATGTGTTGCCAAAATCAAAGGATTCCATTACCAGCTCTCGGTAATGGCCCGCAGCGAGCGCGGAATTACTGGCGGATACACTGCGAATATCCAACGCATAGAGTAAAACAGCCGCACCCTTCACGGAAGGAGAATGATCCGCGCCCCAACTTTGGACACACCGACACGGTCTTTGGGATGTATCTCAAAGCGACCACACTGAAGACATCCAGAGACACCAGGTAATAGCGCTCTGCAGTACAGTGCCAAACTACAGTACTGTCTCAAACCGCCGTACACGTACACTTTTGACCTGCCCCAGAAGAACAGTCACTTTACACCAAGGGGATTTGTAATCACCAACTTTAAGAGCGTGGGCTACACCATGTTGATGTGTGGTGATGGAACTACCTCATGACGTTGGAGCCTTAAAGCTCGCCGATGTTCGAGTGGCCTTTGCTAGCCAGCACTCCCGAGCGGATTGCAGACAACAAAAGGGAGACGAAAGCTTGGACAAGCGACGGGAAGTCAGTGCTTCTAATGCAAGCAGCAGCATGAAGCCGAGCTCTCCAGCAGCAAGGCAGCGGGTCATGTCACAGCGAGAGGGGCAGCTTGCAGCACCGGCACGTCGAGGTGTATGTTATTAAACTGGGAGATGCCAGATTGCAGCACCATTTACTGTACTTCCAAGCTGTCTGCCATTATCTTCACGTCGTGTAATAAAGCAGGGGTGGTGCACATTGGTAACCACACCGCAGATGTTGAAGATCATGGCCTTGAACGCCCCGATTCTCCCGCCTATAGCCAGAGTGCATCTGGAAGGGGTTAAATTCGGTGACTTTCAGGCCACATCAGGTCTCCTTTTGGCGGGTTGTTTCCACTTCAACTCTAGATCCAAGCCATTGTCCAAGGTGCATCCACTGCTAAACATACTCGGCCTGTACACCAGTCCTGGGGCAGTTTACGGCCCATTTCATCTGCCTCGTGTTTCTGTATAGGACGGCACAGCTCTCCGCCTGCAGCCCAGATGGATTTCTACAAAGAATCTGAGCCGACCCCAGTGAACAGTACTGTCAAAGGCCATGCAGATGGCCTCGTTTACCATTAATTACAAAGGTCACCCGTTCACGCAGAGCCTGAGGGAGAACGAGCCTTTGCTGCGGAGTCACAAACAAGAGAAAATCCGCAGATGCTGCAGATCCAAGCAACACACAGAAAATGCTGGAGAACTCAGCAGGCCAGGCAGCATCTATGGAAAAAAGTACAAACAACGTACAGTACAGGACTGCCCGAAGGGTCTCGGCCCAAAACGACTCTACTTTGTTCCATAGATGCTGCCTAGCCTGCTGAGTTCCTTCAGTATTTTGTGTGTGTTGTTCTGCTGCGGAGTATTATTTCAGGCCTTGCAATTGCAGGCCTGCTCACCCGCTCCTCGCCAGAATCCATCCAACCCAACAGAGCTGAGGGTGGTGTTTGTAGAAGCCCTGATGGCTGACTCCCTAGCCCGACATTGCAGGCGTTCCGGATACCTGTGCACAAGGAGGCCGGGCATTAAACCGCTCCCACAGGTGGACTTTTAATGGCTTTCTTAGATACAAACAAAGCGACTGGTATTTTCACACCGAAACAATGACAATTCGGATGCGAGGAAACAGCTAATCCGTGTACCATTTGAAATACAATCCCAGCCACACCCCAACACACTGCGCCTGCAACATACAGTACAGTACAGCACGCAGGACATGACCACATCCCGTGGTTGTACAGTAGGTGGCGCTGCAGCTCGTTTCGTATCAAACCCCAGAAACCGCGTTCGATTACATTCCCTAATGTCACATCAAAAGACAAAACCATACGCAGTGATTTAGCAAACACGAAAGGCTTTATGTACATAATACACTAGCCCACACCACACAGGACATGCTAAGGACATCGTTCTACACATGCATGCACATGGTGGATGAATCACACCACGCACACACTGGAAAGGCACATGGTACACAAAATGGCACGGGTGCGGAGTGCACTTTTCCATGTCGGCAGATGATACTGCACACGGATCCGGCAATCATCGTCCTTAGTGCTTTGACCTACACCAGTTGTAGGAAACATACCACAGGTGTAATGTTATTATACAGGCTCATGTGCATTACCCATTAATGTATTGTACAGACATGCCATATACCACTGACATGGGAGAGAAATGGTACACTGACACTACAAGTACCCATTGTGCAGAAAGCTTCATAGGCACCTAATGCACAGCTCAACACTGTACCAAAAATGCTTCATTCATTCATACAGGCACATGGTGCATAGTCACATAATCTATTGCATCTGCAACAGATGTATATTAACATTGTGTATATAGTACATTCTACACAATTGTTTGCATTTTCACAGTTGCACAATATTACAGTGTCTGTATATTTACATTACCCCACACTACTCCTTTTAGACACAGAACAATCTCATTTTCAGGCACATGATTCATAACTCCAAGCTGTTGAATTGGGGCACAGTACACTACCTCCATTTTCAGGCTAGGGCAGTTTCCATAAGCACTAATCACCCAAATATACTTCACACATGGCACTATCTTACACAGCATTAACCATTCTTCTCTCCCAACCTCAGATCACTCTGCCCTATATAGGTTTACCATGATCCATACATTGTGCCATTTAAATACATCATGCATATCTCACACTGTACTTGCCCCATTCAACACCACCTTCGTCTATCACACAGGCAGAGTCTGCCACCTCAGACAACATCATAACTGGTACAACTTACATGAATCAGGCTATCAGCCTTCCATACTCGATATGGCTCTGTATCCAAAATTAAATTAAAATACACAAAATGTGTCTCAGTATCTGAAAGGAAAACAGAATGGTTAACATCTGACTTTGCGCTTAACTGATAAGAGGGCCTATTTGGGAAAGAAAAGGTGAGCAGCCAGAGATTTTCAGTCCATTGGAATCAGCCTTGGAATCATCATCTTTCAGCTGCTGAACCTCCATTGGGTTTAATCAACAGTGCTAAAATGAACCCAACTGAGCTGAAACTAAATGTTCCTGGACTGCTTTGTTGACTTTCTGGTTTGATGTTTTATGTTGTGTGTTTTTCACTTTTTTAACTGTTTGTGCGATTTACTTGTCTTTTTGAGCATTGGGGGTTTGATGTTTCTCTTTGGATGGGTTCCATGGTTTTCGTTTCATGGCTGTGGGAAGACAATTGTCAGAGTTGTATACTACATATATACTTTGATAATAACTGTACTTTGAATCTCTGTTCAAAGCATTAATTTGCCATTTTTTTCCCTTTCCAGATACTGGTAGACAAACTGTGTACTTTTGGCATTTCTGTATTTTTCACGCTCCCAGCATTTACGATTTCTGCACAGTATTAATTAGGATCCCACACTGTGCTGTAGAGGTATGGTGCAGCACACTGACTGTACTGCCTTAACACTATACACTCGCATGCCGCATTCATCTACTGAAGTGGCACCCAGTGCTGTTCTGTTGAGACTGACTTATTGAGCACTTTAAGTACACACACTTATGCACACGTATGGCAGACGGTGCAACACTGTACCAATGCACAGTGTACCATCTTACACTATATTGAACAGGCACGAGTTGCACAGACATTGCGTTGTACAGGCACACAGTGAAATGTCCACGCTACACATGCGCACGCCGCAATATTCCATATGCATCTCGACAGGTGCACTGTTCACAAGGTGCTGCATTGCTACTCATTGATATAGACAATTTGCTTTCTCACTAAATTCTTTCAAGGCAATCAGTCCATCCATTTCAAGTAATACTGTACAAACATTTAATCCTTCGCAGATTAGACATTCTTCAGTTCTTTTTTCTTGTGAAATTATCTTTTTTGTGAAAATAATAGATCAGTATGATTTGTTTTAACCCGTTATATACAGCATGTTCGTGCAATGTTCCACATACAGGAACCTTTGGCAAAGGGAACCTGGACACATTTTAACAGCAGAGAAAATCTCCAGTGACAAAGCTACCAAAGTTGGGCTGAACATCTCGAGTTTTCTCCACTGTTGTCTCTTTGCAGACAAATGGAAGCATCACCTGAGCCTGGGCAGGAAGAGTTTCCTTCCCGATTCAATGAAATTCTCTTTGTACAAAGAATCTCTTACAGCCCTCCCAACTCCACATTAGTAATTACAAAGGAAATTAATTCTTCTTGAAAAATGCGAAGAGACGTTTCCCTTCTGCCCCAATGGCCTCTTCTCGATTACATTCCAGTCTCACCGAGGAGCTGACTTTGTGCCTCAGACTGCAGCTGTTCACATGGGAGTGTGCTGGCAGGCGACACTCTTTCTGTTGTTTGTCCATTAGCTGCTGGTCAATGACCGTGTGCATGTCATCCTGCGGGCAAGGAAAGAAGAGGAGTCAGATTCAGCCGTATCTACACACGTAGCTGGACCACAGCGAAGCTCTGAATTACTTTAGGAAATATGAGTGGCCAAAAAAAAAGTTATTAGTGCTCTCACCTTTGGCTGAACAAATACAGAAAGCAGAGGGGCATTTACCACTTTTGGAACTTTAAAATTAATTTACGTAATGTAGAGCAATGTGACAATACCATAATGGTGATGATAATATGGGTGTGAGCTATAATGTGGAGGCTCTCCAGTCCTGTTGTCGATGGTGCTCTCACAGCGCCATTGTGTAGGCGGTTCCTGCATTTGGATCCAATGAAAGGCTGATGATAATATTTACATTAGGATGAGAGCAGAGGATGCATGTGTTGTTGTCCATGGCGGTAGAGATAGAAGGTTTGGGGGTGCTGTCAAAATAGCTTTAGTGAGTCACTGCAATATAGTTTGTAGATGGCTGGAGCTCCAAGTCTGCAGATCTCCACTTCCCGCTGGGGAAGCAGCAAACCCGAGGCCAGGGGTCTGCCGGAGACTGGACGATGAAGACAGCCTGTCCTGTGTATGGATGTGGCTGGGTGCGAGGGAGGGAAGAATGGGGTTTGTTTTGCAGTTGTTGTTTTGTCACTTGCTGTGTTCTGTGTTGTTCGATGGAGCATTGTGGACGTTCCATATTGACGCCGAAATGCGCAGTGACACTCGGTACATCTTGGGTGTGTTGGTTGTTAATGCAAACAATGCATCTCACTGTAGGTTTTGATGTACACATAATCATAAATCTTTTTCTGTAAAGATGGTAGACACTGCAGCCAGGGCGCACTGTGCTGGAGTGAGTGAGTAATTCAGTGCGATAGGGTTTAGTGTGGTAGTGTGTTTAGTGTGATAGAGGGTTGGCTGACTGGCAGGAGGCGAAGAGTAGGAATAAAGTGAGCATTTTCTGGTGGGCTGCTAGCGACTAGAGGTGTTCCGCAGGGGTTAGTGTTGGGATCGCTTTTTACGTTGTATGTAAATGACTTGGATGATGGAATTGATGGCCTTGTGGCCAAGTATGCGGACCATAGAAAGACAGATGGAAGGGCAGTTAGTTTTGAGGAAGCAGAGAGGCTGCAGAAGGACTTAGATGGATTAGGAGAATGGGAAAAGAAATGGTAGATGGAATGCAGTATCGGGAAGTGTATGGCCATGCTCTAAGGAACAAAAGTGTAGACTATCTTTTAAACAGGAAGAAAATTCAGA
Organism: Mobula birostris; assembly: GCF_030028105.1. Classification (NCBI taxonomy): domain Eukaryota; kingdom Metazoa; phylum Chordata; class Chondrichthyes; order Myliobatiformes; family Myliobatidae; genus Mobula; species Mobula birostris. Next base: position 3,122,434 of record NC_092400.1, read on the forward strand.
AGTCAAAGATGCAAAGGGACTTAGTACTCGTGCAGAATTGCCTGAAGTTAATTTTCAGGTTGAGTCAGTGGTGAAGAAGACAAATGAAATGTTAGTATTCATTTCGAGAGGACAAGAATAAAAAAGCAACGATGTAATGCTGAGGCCTCACTTGGAATATTGTGAGCAGTTTTGGGCCCTTATCTAAGAAAGGATGTGCTGAATTGGAGAAAGTTCAGACGGGGTTCACGAGAACGATTCTGGGAATGAAAGGGTATGAGAAGCTCTTGATGGTTCTGGGCCTGTACTCTCAGGGATTGAGAAGAATTGGGGGGTGGGGGTGGGGATCTCATTGAAACCTATTGAATGTTGAAAGGCCTAGATAATGTGGAAATGGAGAGGATGTTTCTGAGAGTGGGGGAGTCTAGGACCAGAGGGGACAGCCTCAGAATAGTGGGAAATCAATTTAGAACAGAGGCGAGGAGGGATTTCTTTAGCTAGAGGGTGTGAATCTGTGGAATTCGTTGCCACAGGTGGCTGTCGAGGCCAGTTCATTGGGTGTATTTATAGTGGAGGTTGATTGCTTCTTGATTAGTCAGGGCATGAATGGTTATGGGGAGAAGGCAACAGAATGGGGTTGAGAGGGAAAATGGATCGACCATGATAAAATGGCGGAGTACTTCACGGGCCAAATGGCCCAATTCTGCTCCTATGTATTACTGTGTTATTATTATTATTATTATTATTATTATTGTGGTATAGACTGGGCACCAGTGAGTTGACTGTTTTATTCTGAATGGTTTTAAGATGTTGCAGGTTGCAAAAGCTGCACCTCTCTAAGTAGGTGAAAAACGTGCTTTATAGGTGCTGAGAAGGCTGGAGTCAGGAACGGAATTACATGCTGTAGGATATCCAGTGTTTGACCTGCTCCTGTAGCCTGAAGATATCAAGCTGGTCCAATGAAGTTTCTGGCCAACAGGAATCCCCACGTTGTTGATAGTGGGGAACCGGTTACGATTATGCTATTGAATGTAAAGGGTTGTTCGTTAGGCTCTCTTGTTATAAATGATCATGAATTGACATGTGTACTGCATATGTCAGTGGCATGCAAGGGGCATATTGAAAACTAGGAAAGAGGGAAAAATGTTGTGTTTCACAGAGAGGGTCAGTGTAACATTACCAATAGTGAGGTATAGGAGAACTAATGAGAGGAAGGTGTCCTGTATGGAGAGGGGATTAGGGAGAACCATTAGTTATTCAGTGGGAAGGGACCCTAATGTAACTTCTACATTATGTAAGAGAGCAAGAAAATGGGTCAGAGTGAAGGCAGAAACTGGTTCATACTGATCTGGAATCAATGAAGAAGAGGTTGTGTGTGTGTGTGTGTGTGTGTGTGTGTGTGTGTGTGTGTGTGTGTGTGTGTGTGTGTGTGTGTGTGTGTGAGTGTGTGTGAGAGACAGAGAGAGAGAGAGAGAGTGTGTGAGTGAATGAATGTATGTGAGTGTGAGAGAGTGTGGGTGTGTGTGTGAGTGTGAGTCGTGTGTGTATGTGTGGTGTGTGTCTATGTATGTGTGTGTCGTGGAGTGTGTGTGTGTATGTGAGCGAGTGTGAGTGTGTGTCGTGTGTATGTGTGTGAGTGTGAGTCATTGTGTGTGTGTATAGTCTGCAGACATCAGTGCACACCCAGCACACCACCATTACAGGACTGACACACCACTCATTTCAGAGCCACAGGATATGAAAATGAACAACATCCTGAAAACAGCTATTAAACTAGATGAGCTCAGCAACAATTTCTACTCAGATTTTTATTTTGTTATGATAGGTTTATGCAATTCAGCAAAGACAAAAGATGACAAGTACTGTCCTGTAAATACCCACTGTTTCCAGTAGAGAAAAGAATCAAACACAAATATCTGCTGCATGTTTTCCCTTTTAGGTATAATTCATTGTTTGGTTGGTAAACACAACATCAGCCCCACGTTTCATACATTCTAAGTCACACACAGAATGAAAGGCTGTAGTTGGAAGTGTACAATCCGAGCCTAACCCCAGCCATGTTGAACCAGGACTTAAGGAAACATGGGACAGAAATGGCTTGTTGCAATTATTACTTTACATAGAAGTCCTTTGCTAATCAGAAGTGAGCTCGAGTGGAACTGACTGCTGCGAACTCCTAGATAATAAGGCAGCTGATGAAAAATAATGAATAACAATGGCATCATAAGCTACTGTTGTTATATTATAGCTGAGCAGGTCAGAAAGAACAACGATCATTCTTTTGGTAGTACTCCAAGCAATCAGTTGACCTTCTGTAATCACTGCCTGTATGAACTCCCTAAAGCCAGAATACACTCTTGCCTTCATCTGCCTTGCAGAGCTGGAAGCTTCATTCAGTGACACTTCGAAGATGGCGGATGAAGAATGCACATTACAAGGATGGGACAATAAAAAAGCAGCAACAACCAAAAGTAAAGAATGGATGGAATGTGGAAATATAATGAGCAGATGGGTGAGATGCTATAATTAAAGCTCACCTCAGAGGCAGGAGGGGGCTTACAATAGTCTGCTTGAACAGTAGCTGGGAGAAGCCACTAGATGAGAAACCAGAGGAGCCAGATAGTAAAAAGCCCTGAGGAAGCAAACTGTACCAGGAGAGAGGGAAGAAAACACAAGGCTGAAGCATCAAGAACATAGCATGCCTTTGTTGGATTACTTTAATACGAGGTTACTTGGGTGGAATACAATAGATCAGGTTGTACAAAACTTAATTCAGCATTCAATAAAATGATCCCATCATAACTGTTCACCTCAGATACCTATATCCACCGAGCTGATTCCTAATCCACACGGAGATAGTTATTGCTAAAGAATCCTGTGGATGTCAATACATTCATACTCAGAGCATTGCCACATATATACAGAAGCAATGGGAACATTATTCTACTTAAAAGAACCCCTTGACCCAACTCATAACCTTCACCTTTTCAAAGAATTTCTTTTTAAAGTATTTCCTCCACATTTACATAATTTATACCATGTTGTTCACAGGCAACCTGCACTCTTATACCTAGGAAAGTGCCAGGCAAAAGTAAAAACTATCATGAATTTAAATTGTGTATGATTCATGTAATAATTATAAATGCATACTTCAAGCACGTGTGTGGAAGAGATTTATTCATGATAATATTTTAAATATTTATTGAACAGCAAGAATCAAGAATTATGTTTAGCTCAAATTCATTATAATTTAATTACTTATCACAGGTTATTAAATATTTATGATTAACATTTAATGAGATATTTTAATGTTTCACCATTTTATTTTGTGGTCTTTTGTCTCGATCTTATCAAAAATGTAACTTGGAGTTGACCATAAATAAGCCCTTGTTAAGCGGATACATAGAGAAGTACAGCACATAAACAGACCCTTTGGCCCATCTAGTCCAAGAAAAAAGGTTTAAACTACCTAGTCCCATTGATCAGCACTGGGACCACAGCCCTCCATACCCCTACCATCTACCTATCTAAACTCCTCTTAAACGTTGAAATCAAGCTCACATGTACCACATATGCTGGCAGCTCATTCCACACTCTCACCACACTCTGAATAAAGAGGTTTCCTCTCATGTTCCCCTTGAACTTTTCACCTTTCACCCTTAACCCATGACTTCCAGTTGTAGTCCCACCCAACCTCAGTGAAAAAAGTCTGCTTGCATTTACCCTATCTATACCTCTCATAATTTCTCCTCAATCTTCTACCTTCCTAGGGATAAAGTCCTAACCTATTCAATCTTTCCTTTAAACTCGCGTCCTCCGGTCACGGCAACTTCCTTGTAAATTGTTTCTGTACTCTCTCAACCTTATTTACATATTTCCTGTAGGTAGGTGACCAAAACTGCACACGATGCTCCAAATTAGGCCTCAACGACACCTTATACAACTTCAAAATAACATCCCATCTCCTGTACTCAGTACTTTGATTTATGAAGGCCAATGTGCCAAAAGCTTTCTTTAATGACTCTATACACCTGTGACACCACTTTCAATGAATTATGGACCTGGATTCCTAGATCCCTTTGTTGTACTGCACTCCTCAGTGCCCTACCATTCACTGTGTGAGACCTACCATGCTTGGTCCTACAGGAGAGCAACACCTTGCACTTGTCTGCATTAAATTCCATCTTCATTCAACATTCAACAATATATTCAACTAAAATACTGGATTCATAATGAAGAAATATTTTGAGCATTTTTCTCAAAGGGTTCTGTATTTTTTTAATATGGGAGGACACATGTAGACAGGATGGAGAAGTGATGTGGAAGGTGGAATTTAACAAATTTACAGCCCTTTACAGTGGCCACCCATACATAATCTAGAGGTCATTGGACAGCAAACAGAAGCACAAAAACATCCTCCTCCAACTCTACGCTAATTGTTTTGCTAACCTAGACATTTATATAACCATGTGTTCAAAACAGCAGCTGATTTTGAAAGCTGCACTAGCATTCAATGACATTACTATCCAACTAACACCTAACACATTAAAATATTCTCCCAATCTCCACTGGAGAGCTAGCAATGATAAAGTCTACTTGGTGCACATCAAGAATCAATTCTACTGAAACAGGTGGGGGGCGGTGCATGGAGGCTTTGGAACTCAAGCAGCAAGGATGTCCTCCTATTATTGTACAGGGGCTTGTACTCTTTACTTACAAAATGAAGTACCTGCCGTAGAGGGAGTGATTCCAAAGTTCATTAGATAGGTTCCTGACATGGCAAAAGTATTGTGTGAAGAGGGTCAGCCCTGTACTCACTAGAGCTTAGAAGACTGAGAGGGGATACACAATGAAATACACAAAACTCTAACAAGGTTTGATAGATTGGCTACTCAGGAAGGGTAGATACCACCCTTCAAAAATCAAAGTCCCTGTGTTAGGATTTTAGGAAAGAAATGAGGAAAATGTCTTCACTCCAAAGTGATAATCCATGGAAATCTCTACACCAGAAGGCAGTAGAAGCCCAGTTACTGAACTGAAGGAAATAGTTACATTTCTGGATTCAAAAGGCATCAGGAGGGATGGAAAGAGAGCAGGAATAGGGTAATGAGGCTGATCAGCTAGTTTTGTTTGGAACAGTGGAGTGGGCACAAAGGCCAGGCAGCCTATTTCTCATTGCTTCTATGAGATTTCTCATTACCAGCGATAAGAATGAAAATTAGCCGCTTTTAATTACTTGTAACAACATCGGAAACCAAGGATATGATTTGGTAAGAAGCTGAAAGGATTGGATTATCTGTCTACTTTACACCCCAACAGTCATATCAATTAAAAGAGAAACCAAATGGGATGTAATCTGGGAAACCCATCTGCTTCTGATGATTTCCCGGCAGGTAGGTTCAATTACATTAACTCTGATTAGTCATAAGCACGGTCATTGCATATGTTACATGCTGAGGTCAAAACTCTTGTCTGCAGTAAGTTTCATTTAGAAACATAAACAATAATTCTTAATGAAGGTCTTTATCCTGATATATCGACTAACACGGAACCTGCCTGATATGGCATTTTCCGTTATTTTACACTTTAGCAATCTGCAATTAGTAATTTTAATTTGCGTTAGATCTAAATTTGCAGCTTGGATGTTTGGGCCCTGTATGTTTATAGGTTACCATGTCAGAGTAGGAAATGTTCTGGAACCTTTGTAGAAACAAACTCCCTAATATATAAAGACTTGGAAGAAGTAATTTATTCTGATCTTTTAAGATTAAAGAATGTATGTGAACTGCTATATAACTAGTTTAGCTGGGAGTAAGCTCACATTTCAAATGCCCTCATTCCATGCGCTACTGAGGAGATAACAGCAGTTTGGTTTACCATAGTCAGAGCCTGGCAAACTTTCTGGAAATGACAGAGAGAGATTTAATTGTATGTGTGGTATGGTTACGCTTAGTATTACCAAATATTCTGTACATGTTTTCAGAAAGCACATGTAAAGGTTGACAACTGTACAAAGTTGAAGACAGATTTATAGGGTGAGTTCCAGTTGGCAAGGACCACACATTAACTTGAAGGGGCTACAGCATGAATTGTGTCAGATGGATTTTTCTAAACAGATTAACCCTTACCAGCAATCTTATCTCAATATATAAAAAACTACCGAGGTAATAAAGAGATGGGTTTTCTTTTATGAGAAAGTTATCCAGTAGTTATTCCAGTAAATGGTGAAACAAACCTTCATATTCCATTCAAGAATGTATCACTCTTCTTCTGGTGACTTAATGATTTAAGATCTATTATAGAGACTAGTAATATGAATCAGTAAAAACTGGATTCACAACAAACACAATTAATTGGTGTTCGACCAAAGGGTTCATCCTGCCTTACCTGCCAAGCCTCCAGCTGTTGTGAGAGGTTGAGTTTCTGCTGGATTGCATCCAGGAGCTGGCTATTGAGTGACATCATGTCAATCTTACACTTGGCAAGTTCCATTTCCAGAGTATTTTTCCTGAAATACAAATTCAGTATTTAGCTTTTATTATAGCATATTACACGTTTTGTATCCACCTGTGTAGAATGTTGAATAAAGGACACCACACCAACTGGTGACTCAACGTTAACCTAAACCACAGCAACTAGTTTCATGATTCATAAGGGAATGATGACTGAACTCAAAAGTGTGGTTAGATTGCAGAAATTAGCTGCTTTTATTCCTACTCAGAATTCAGCATCATACACTAAATGCAGATGTGAATAGGCTACAGCTTAATACAGAACCTACCCAAGCCAATACTTTCTATATATGATTACAAGCAGTGATTGACTGGGGTACCAGAAATGTTTAGGTACAGGAATCAGGACTTTGAAGTGATTGGGAACAAAAAGAAAATGCAGCCCAATGGGTTAGTAGTCACAGCTCGGGTGGCCTCGATGCATTTTGGAAAGTCCAATCAGAGTAAGACTTATGTTACAAATGGTAGGCACTAGGGAGTACAAATCCACAGTTCACTGAAAGTGGTGTCATGGGTAGACAAGGTGCTGAAACAAGGCATTTGGCACGATGGCCTTTATCAGTCAGGGCATTGAGTATAAGGGTTGGGACATTCTGTTACAGTTTTACAAGTTGCTGGTGAGACCATGCTTAGGGGGCCTGAGTGATAGGGAGAGGTTAGCCAGAATAGCTCTTTATTCCTTAGAATGTAGGAGCATGAATGTAGAAAGATATTATAGAGGTGTGCAGATATTATGTTGCAGTTGTATAGGTCATTGATGAGGCCACGACTGGAGTAATGTGTACAATTTTGGTCATGCTGTATCAGAAAGACATGGTTAAACTGAATGCAGAAAGAAGATTTATGTGATGTTGCTAGGACTAAAGGACCAGGCTAGGGCTTTATTCATTGGACTGCAGGAGAATGAGGAGTGATCTTATAGAAGATTTTAACATTATGGGAGGCCTAGATAAAGTGGCTAGTAACAATCTTTTGTTTGAGGGGTCCTAAAGTAGGATGTGTAGAGGGGCAAAGTTTTCATGCAGAGGGTGGTGAGTATATGGAATGAGCTGACAGAGGAAGTAGTTGAGGGAGGTACAGTAGTATCATTTATGAAGAACTTGGACAGGTATGTAGAGGGAAGCAGCCTGGAGGGAAACGTGCTGAATGCAGGAAATAGAGAACAGCTAGGTGGACCACGTTTTCAGCATGGACTCATTGGGCGAAAGAGCCTGTATCTGTGCTGTATTGTGGAGGCAGAAATATTCATTACAATTAAAGGGTACCTGGATAAACATTTGAAATATGATAACCTACCTACACAGCTGTGAACTAAATTATCTGAAGTTGCTCCTTCTTTGTCCTGCATACACACAGGCCACAAATTTCATATGCTGCAAGGTTATGCACATTCGGTAAAGAATAAATAGGATGGGTTTATTTTCTCTTGAAAACAAACACAAAGGTGACCTCATAATATATATTAAATACTGACTTTTTTTCCCAGAATTTAAGAGTATTTTCAGCTCTGGGAAAGAGGTAATCTCAGTACGATAGTTTTGACTAGGACATTCAGAAAACAAATTGTTACTCAGAGTAGGAAAATGTAAATTTGCTATCACACATAGTAGTTGAAGAGAGTAGTATAGATTAACTAAAGTGCAAGATAGGGAAGGAAATGTGGGGAAAGGAAATGGCCTTTTGAGCTGACATAGGAAATATGGCAGCAGGCTTGTTTGGGGAGCAAAAGGCATCATAGAAGTATTTGCCAGTTTGAACTGTTCAATAAATTCCATGTGCTTCTGGATCAACATAATCCAAAGCTGTAGCTAGTCAATTGCTTTTAGCTTGGTGAGTCAGACAGCATGACTAACCACAATGGAGTTCCTTTCATAGATTTGCCTGATATACCGGGAGCTTATTCAGGCCATGTGCCCCTTTGAATGGAACTCATACCAGTATAAAGTACAATGGAAAAGGGATTATTTTAATCCTTGAAGTGTTTCTTTGGAAATCTGGCAGTTGGGACCAGTAGCTTGTCATCCTCTTTCAGATTTCTTCAAATAAGTTTCTTACCTTGCTATGGCTTCATCCCGGTCACTGAGAGCTTTCTGAAGCTGTCTGCCATGATCCTTTTCTTCAGTTGTTGCCTTCAGCTTGTCCCTCTCCTCTTTTATTGTATTCATTTCAACTCTTAGCAGCACCACCTGTCAGGAAGATTCATTCAACAGGAAGTTTTTACTGGGGTCTTACAGTTCACTAATCTTCATGCAGTGGGGTGGAAACTTTGCCTCAATTGCCTGCACTCAGATGGAGTTGCACTAAAATACATAGGACTACCTACAATGGAACTGAATTTCAGAAGCAAAGTACGACGGGCACTTACTGTACATAGAGTGGGCATCAAAAGTTGGAAAGGTGCATCAGTCTTAAGTTCTATAAAATTATACTAGAATTTATTATTGTGAAAAACAGGAAACAAATGTGATCACTTGACTTCTATTGCTAAATTTGGAAGAAAATTCACTGCCCTCTACATGAAAGAAGTCAAGAGAATGATGATGTACTCTCCTGTATGAGTCCAGCTTTAAAAATTTCTGTTTGATACCATTTATGGCAAAACAACCTTCTGACTGGCACTCCAGTGCTCATTCTAAATATTCGCCCACTCTAATCATGGCTACGTTGTGTCTCATTGTCAAAGTGAACTAGAGCAGCTTGTTAAGTCTCCATTAAGAGATCTCTCAAATCTGCATTCTTGACCACTTTAAAAGAAAATGGTAGCAGGACTATGGAAATATCACTATCTAGAAACTTCCCTCACATTATTAGGCCTTAATACTGGAACTCCCTACCCAATATGACTGTGGGAGTACCTTCATTAAATGAACAGCAGAAACACGATGGCTGCTGCTCACCATTTCTGATAAGCAAATAGAACAAGACAATTGCTTCCTTTCCTGTAGTGCCTACAGCTTGCAAATTAATTGCTAAAAAAAACCTTTAAATCCCTGTTGCTCTTTTGCTTACCATGCATTATAGTTATACGTTGTAGTTTCGCCAGGCTGCTAGTTCATTTTTATTTATGCTTGGTGATTTTTTTATACGCAAGGCAAGCAGCTTTGTGCAATGTTAATGGTAGAGGGAGTTTCCTACTGGGCTATGAGATAAATAACTGCAGTGGCTACAGCATCTCATCAATGCCACTTTCAAACCGTGAAAAAAGGAAATTACTCCACTAAGCCTGATGGTCACATTAACTAATATGATGGAGGATGGAAGGTAATTAGTTTTCTCCCTTCCCCAGTTGTGAGGAAGGGTTTTTGACCGAGATGTTAATTCCACAGATGCTGCATGGTCTGCTGTGCGTTTCCAGCATTTTGTATTTTCGGCCCAATCCTTCCTGTTGGCCTTCCCACTCCCTCCTTGAAAATGTGCCAGTCTCTGATCCCGAAACAGCCAGCCACATAGTGTGCTCCGATTTCCTATCACCCATTCTCAGCTCAGCTACTCGTCTACTCAAGCCCATGACTCTTAACTCCAAACCCAGAAGGGAGGAGGACTAAGTAGCACACTTGGAAGCACAAAAATGTGCAGTTCTCTAAAACTTGCAACCAACGCCAACTATATTACGATGCAGTTGGACACTGGCCAAAGTGGATGCTGTTCCACTCCAGCAACAGCAATCCAATGAACCCAGACAAGTAACATACCGTAGATTCATTTCCATCGAGAATGTTTTGGATTAGGCGTTTGAGCTCATGCAGTGCTGTGTGTAGGCTCCCTGTAGGGATATCTTTGGCAGAGGAGGTGTCAGAAGATTCATCCATGGAGGAGTCAGTAGAAAGTGCAGAGTCCGTGATGTCATTTCCTCTCAGGTGTGAGCAAAGTGAACGCACTTGACAGTAAGCCTCCCAGAGTTCTACTCTCAGCTGTAGTGAGACAAGAACAAAGCTGTCAAAGTCAAGATTGATTAACACACTTGGAAATTTCCTCCCGAAGATTCACTAACAACAGGCAATACAACTCTTCCTTGCTGTTTTCACCAATTGTTCTCATTGTCTATAATTCAACAACTGAAAGCTCTAAAATGATTTTCGGTGGGCTGTAATTATTGCGAGCAGTCACCTGTTTGGCTAAGGTGGCATAAAGTTGTAAAAGAGCACGGGACCTTTTGGGAGGCTGCAATCACAGCAATCTACTAGACACTCAGCAAAGGCCAATAAAAAGAAGTGCAATTTTAGTGGAGCAGCCATTGTGGGAGTGTGCCAGTGTTAAAGAGAACAGGCTTTCACACCACAAGCTTCAGCGAGATCGGGCGAGAACCAGCAAGTTTCTGGGAAGTTTTTTTTCTATTTCTTTGTCTATTAGTACATAGCTAGTGCGTTGAAAATGGTTCCAGAGTTGCTAGCATGGATACAAGATTGGCTGATTGGCAGGAGGCCAAGAGTGGGAGTAAAGGGGGCCTTCTGTGGTTGGCTGCTGGTGACTAGCGGTATTCTGAAAGGACCAGTGTTGGGAGTGCTTCTTTTCATGATCTATGTCAATGATTTGGATGATGGAAATGGTGGTTCTGTGGCCAACTTTGCAGATGATACGAAGGTAGGTGGAGGGGCAGGTAGTGTTGAGGAAGCAGGGAGTCTGCAGAAAGAGTTAACCTGTAGGTTGAGTCAGTAGTAAGGGAGGCAGATGCAAGGTTAGTATTCATTTCAAAAGGACTAGGATATAAAAGCAAGGATGTACTGCCAAGGCTTTATAAAGCATTGGTTAGACTGCACTTGGAGTACTGTGAGCAGTTTTGGGCTCCCTGTCTAAGAAAAGATGCTCTGCGATTGGAAAAGGTCCGGAGGACGTTCACAAGAATGATCCCAGGAATTAAAGGGTTAACTTACGAGGATAGTTTGATAGCTCTGGGCCTGTATTCACTGGAGTTTAGAAGAATGAAGGGGGATCTTATCAAATATTGAAAGGCCTGATGGGGAGAGGAGTGAGGGAGTCTAGGAACAGAGGGCACAGCCTCAGAATAGGGGGAGGCCCAGTTAGGACAAAGAGCAGGAGGAGGAGATTCTTAAGCCAGAAAGTGGTGAATCTGTAGACTTCATTGCCACAGATGGCTGTGGAGGTCAAACCATTAGGTATATTTAAAGTGGAGGTCCATAGGTTCTTGATTAGTCAGGGTATCAAAGGTTGTTGGGAGAAGGCAGGAGAGTGGGGTTGAGAGGGATAATAAATCAGCCACAATGGAATGGTGGAGCCAGATGGTGAAATTCTGCTCCTATGTCTTGTGGTCTTAAATCCTACTATCAACACAGGAAGCAACTGCTTAAATATTTTTCATTTTTATTCTTACTTTGTTCATATTACTGCACTATAATACCTGTTCCAACAAATTAACTAGGTGAAAAAACTAGTCACATCATTGAGGGAAATGTTATGACTTGAGTCTGGGAATGGATCAGAATATTTCAAGATGCAATTACTTTGTTTGGGAACATTAATACCTTCAGGCGATTCTAAAGTTTAGGGTTAAGGTACACAAACCACAGTTTACTCAAACATGCTGCTTGAAACATTAAAATCTCTGACCAAGTGGGCAGGTTTCACTCTGTAATTCAAAGGCTGAAAGAGAGACACAAAAACAGAGAGCAGAACTGTTCAGGGAAGGCATTTTAGAGCACTATGTCAGGATGAACAGAGTAAACAGTGGAACCTACAAGTGTAAAGCAACAAAGGAACAGGATTATAAAATAACAAGAGAACAGTTTACTGAGGTATTGACGAACTGTGTTGAATTAATGATAAAATAAGACAATGCATTATATATTACTGCGGAATTGCATCTTTTAGAGTTAATAGATGTTGTAATATGGGAACCTGAAAGTAATAACATTCATAATTTACATTCCTGATGGAAATGGGTAGTGGAGGTAAGGAGCCCTTTTGGATTCTGGGGGACAGGGATCATGACAAGACCAAGGTGGCACAATACCATCACTGAGCCAGTGGCCAGGGTTCTCTTCCTGAAGCTGTCTGTAAGGAGTCTGGACATTCTGTATATGATTGCTCCGGTTTCCTTCCCACATTCCAAGGATGTTTGCATCAGTAGGCTCACTGGTCACGTGGGTGTAATTGGGTGGCGTGGGCTTGTTTAGCCGAAAGAGCCCATTCCATGCTGCATCTCGAAATAAAATTTTTTAAAATAATGTTGCTTGTCCTTAATTTCCTTTCAGAAGGTGATGGGAGCTCCTCTTTGAAATGCAGCAGTCCCTCTTGAGAAGGCACTCCCACAGTAGTGTTGAGAAGGAAGTTCCAGGATTTAGATGTACTGACAATCAAGGAAAAGTGATACATTTTCAAGCCAGGATGTTGTGTGAATGGGAGTGGAAGCTGCAGAATATGATGCTCTCATATTGAGAGGTACTATTTGAGTAGCCTAGGCAAGCGACAACAGTCCATTTTGTAGACAAGACCCATTGCAGCAGTTGTATGAAGCTCATCAGAAAAATGAATGTTTAGTGTAGTGGATATGGTACCAGTCAAATAGGCCGATTTGTTCTAGATGGCATCAAACTTTCCGCATTATGGGAGCTGCACTCGTCCAGTTAATTGGAGAGTATTCTATTACAATCCTACTACCGGTTTTTAGATGGTGTAAAGAATTTTGGCTTCTAGAAAGTGAGTTAATCACTACCCGATACCCAGTTTCTGACCCACGCTTGTAGTCACAGCTTGTGTTGTTGATCCAGCTGAGTTTCCAGTCAAGAATGACATATGGTTTGTGGTATTAATAATGCCATTGAATGTCAAGAGTATGTAATCAGACTCTCTCTTATTGACCTCTTCTGCACCTAATATTTTTTGGTGCTTGTTAGCTCTTGCCTATGTTGACTTGGTCTTGCTGAATGCAAATAGGAGGTGCTTCATTTGCTGAGGAGCCGGGAACGGTACTGTAGATGCTGTAATCATCATCCAACATCTCATTCTGACTTGACGGTGGAAAAAGAATAACTGATTAAGCAGGTGAAGACAGACACTGTCATGAGGAACTAAGTGATGTTCTGGGGCTGGCATGATTGATCACCAGTAACCACAACTATCTCTCTCTTTGAGATACAACTTAGGCCATTCAGTGTCCACTGAACAGACCTTTTGGCTGTCATAGTCAAGTGCTGGCTTGGGGAATCACTTCCATCTTACCTTTAGAATTCAAAAAATATATCCAGTTTGGCTAGAGCTATGGCTGGTTCTCGAGTGCAGAACTTCAGCACAGATCTGCAATGTTTTCTGGTCTCACGGCCATCAAGTACCCTGATCTAGTTTTTGCTAGTTTATGTAGAGAATCAAATTGGCTGAGAACTGGATTTTGTGGAGATCACAGGAGAAAACAGAAACCATGGACTTCAATGCCACAAACAGTTGTGGAGGGCAAACCACTGGGTATATTTAAAGTGGAGGGTGATAGGTAGGTACCTGACATGGTAGTTGCAAACACTTCAGCTTTACCTTTAACATTCACAACCTGCCACTGCTGGCAGTGGGATATTGTTATACCTTCACCCTCCCATTGCTGGAGTCCACTATTCACTAGTATCTGTAGGAGAACTGCAGAGTTCTGATAGGATTTGCTTGCTCTGAGATTGCTTTTCCATGCTATTTTTATTCTTAAGCACATGTACTGCACTTCCTTTTGGCACCTCATATTCAACTATACCCAGTGCTGTTCTTGAATGTCCTTCTCCACAAAAAACTGCTGGAGGAATTCATAGGTCAGGCAGAGGGACAGTTGATACTTCAGGTCAAAACACCGCATTAGGGCACTTGTGTCTCCATGTCCTTCTCCAGCCTCAGTGAACTGGGAATGATTCTCCCTGGCTTGGCCATAATGATGGAGTGAGGGAGGTGCCAGGGCACAGATTGTGGTGCTGTACATTACTGCTGCTGGCATTCCACACTGCATTATATCGATGGAATGCTGATGTTTGAACTGTTAGATCTGTTTGGAGTTAACCCCATTCTGAGTGGCATGGAAGAACTGCAGGGAGGTAGTGCAGCCATCTCACAGCTTCAACTACTTGGGTCCAATCCTGACTTCTGCTGTTGTGCCTATGAAGTTTGCAAGCTCCCTGCGACCCTCGGGTGGTCTAGTTTCCTCTACATTGCAAGGATGTGTGGGCTGTTAAGTTAATCCCTGTTCTAAATTACCCCCGGTGCGAATGGCTGGTGGAAGAATCTGGTGGTGTTAATGGGTACATGTGTGAGGATAAATCACATGGAGTAAGAGGGAGAATGATTGCTTTAGAGCTCTCTCTATGTTGCAAGGAAATATGAGAAATATAAGAATATGATTACTGTGCCACAGAACACGGGAGGTGTCCTTATTATACCAAACATAGAGTTGACACGAAAGTTAATTCTGATATTTGGTGTGCATTCCTGTGTACCTGTTCTCTCTCCTGTTCCAGTTCCTCTGCCTCCATACTTTGCTCAATTTCAGACAATAATGATGTGCTCGTTGGACCCACACTATGCAAGCTGATCTCCTCATTCATTTCATCCACTTTCATTTGAAGCTGCCGGTGAGACATACGTACTTCGCGGAGTTCTATCTGGTTCTGGTGCAACTGTGAAAACAAAGCACAAGGCAAGATATTAGACCTGCTTCTGCTTAAATGGATGAACAAGTCAGTTCCAGTCAAAATCAAGTCTAGCCAACTCTGCTCTTGATGACATTCACTTACCTCCAAAACCAAACCCCTTTTGGTAACAAATACATCTTCACTGCCATGTCATGCCTTTAGTTATTACAAACATTAATAAAAGTGCAAGTAATTTTGAAAGGTGCAAGTTTTAGACATACCACTTTTAATATACTACCAGGCTTTTATAAGTGTGCATAAATATTGCAGAAGGCAGTATAAATATAGATTCTAATGGATCTGTGGAGTAATTACTTGTTCCATTTCCCTCTAATCACTCAAGACAACTTACTTCATAATATTGCTCTTCTGTTTTTGTCTACCACCTACCACCCTATGACCCTCCACATCCAACACGACACCCTGTGCAACCTTCACCATCTTCAATGGGATCCTACCACTAAACGCACCTTTACCTGCTCCCCCCCCCCCAACTCTCTGCTTTCCACTGGAGATTCCCCTGTCCATTTGTCCTTCCCCACCGATCTCCCTCCTGGCACGTATCTCTGCAAGTGACAGAAATGCTACACTTGCCCATTCACTTCCTCACTCACCTCCACTCAGAGTCCCAAACAGTCCTTCCAGGTGAGGCAACGCTGCCCCTGCAAACCTGTTGGGGCTTGTTGTACCTGGTGCTCCCAATGCAGCCTTCCCCACATTGATGAGACCTGATGTAAATTGAGGGATTGCTTTGTTGAGCATTTCCGCTCCATCCGCAAAAAGTGGAGATTCCTGGTGGCCAACCATTTTAATTCTGATTCCCATTCCCATTCTGACACGTCGGTCCGTGACCTCCTCTTCATTCTCAGGGTGGAGGAACAACACCTCACATTCTGAATAGGTAGCCTCCAACTTGATGGTGTGAACATAGATTTCTCTTTCCGGTAATTTTTTTCCCTGCCCCTTCCTCTATTCCCTACTCTGGCCTATTACCTTTTTCCTCACCTGCCTATCACCTCCTCCAGGTGCCTCTCCTTCTTCTCCTTTCTCCTGTGGTCCACTCTCCTCTCGTATCAGATTCCTTCTCCAGTCCTTGGCTTTTCCATTTATCATGTCCTAGCTTCTGACTTCATTCCCTCTCCCCCACCCACCTGGCTTCAGCTATCAATTTCCAGCTTGTACTCATTTCTCTCCCCCTTTTTTATTCTGACATCTTCCCCTTTCTTTTCCAGTCCTGATAAAGGGGTTTGGACCGAAACCTCAACTATTTATTCATTTCCATAGATGCTGTCTGACCTGCTGAGTTCTTCCAGCATTTTGTGTGTGTTGCTACGGATTGGCCCATTTAAAGAGCATTGCATCCCCCATCACACTAGCTGCTGTTTAGTTGGTGACATCACAGTGCCAGCAGAGTTTAAACCTAGTGTGTGGAAACCATGGACTCTCTCTTATTTCTCTCCAGGACGCCATGGTGCCGTAGGACCAGTAAACAGTGGAGGTGTGCTGCAGTAAAGAGGGCCCGGGTGCACACTTCAGATAAGCACTTGCAACTGCGTGCATGTTTAGTGTCTGTTTTGTCCTGCCACTTTGGGCATTCAGTTTAGATGAGCATTCGTAACTGAGTGAAACTTGGAGGGTTTACTGAATGTTTAGTGCATGTATTGCTCTGTAAATAAATACTTAACTTACTTACCTGTAGTGAGCGTCTTCTGTCCCCACTCACTGAACCCGCAAACCTGATTTCACTCAACAATTGGCAGCATCTGTCTTGTAAATAAATAGCTAACCTACTTACTGCTGGTGAGTGTGTCTTCTGTCCCCACTCACTGAACCCGTGAACCTGATTTCACACAACAATTGGCGCTGCGAGCAGGGTTCAATGATGGACCAGAAGATCAAGAAGACTGCAGACCCCAAGTGTGAGTAGTGCCAAGTCCTGGGGTGCGGCATTTGGGAGTCTTGCCAACCTATTGGCAGGTTATGGGAAGCCAGTAGACTGGTCAGGTAAGTTGGATTCCTGCGGGGTTAAAATGGGATACAACATCATGTCTATGCTTAATAAGAAAGGGCTCCCCTAGAGCAGGGGCTCCTAACTTTCTTTGTGCCATGGATCAAAACCATTGAGCAAGGGGTCTGTGGACAGCAAGCTATGAAACCCTGCCCTACAGCAAGGGGAGCCCGAGGGGCAGAGGGGTGACCTTTGGCCGCTGGCAGCCATAGTAAAGCAGCAGTACACAACAGTCTCACAGAAGGCAAAAGAGATAGAGTTTGAAAAATGAAGTGGAAGGGCTAAACCAGCAATGTGTCACCATGGGGGAGATTGCCCAGTCAGCACAAACTTCAGCTAAAGAGATAGGGGACAGGAGCATGGAGATGGCTAGTAAAGGTACAGTAGTTAGAGGCTGCTGCAGGACTAACTGGCAACCAGGCCTATTAAGGTCTGAGCTCTGAAGTTGCAGGAGGTGACACCGACACAGCGATGTGGGATGCAGACATTTGGTTACATTGTGAGGATGGGTAAAAGAGATTAGAAGAGAGCCTTGGGAATCCCCCTCTAAGTGAGCACCTTTTCCCCATGCAGCTGTACCAGTACAGGCCAGACCAGTGGCCACATCGTACCAGAACTGCCAAGGGGTCTGTCGGCCTAAGTTTCCACAGAACAGGGTGAGGAAGAGCAGCAGGCCGCGGGAGAGGGACCTGGGGTGGATAACACCGCGGGTCTCACTAAGGCGACTGCCGCCAGGGAATTCTCTGCTAAGGAACTGGCGGAGCAGGGAGACAGGTGTGGGCAGAAGCAAGGCGAGCCTCTGCCTAGGTGGTTGCTGAGGATCTGTGATGCAGGGAGTGCAGGAGGGAGTCTATCCAACAGGCAGGTGGGTGTTGGGGGTGTGGGGGATGGATTAACCATGCCCTGTGAGTGCCTCCTGCTTCCCACTAGGGTGAGGAGTCGCAAAGGGGCAGAGTGATAGCGGCAATTAAGGCCAGGTATCCCTCATCCTCGAGTGGGATCTACAGCCCCAGGAGGAGTGGAGTGCATTGGAGGAAGGGACCAGAGCCCTTCGCAGGTGGGCTGTCATCACAGGTATCTGTCATGGCAGTGACAACCCACTGGAGCATTACAGGCTAATCAGTACCATGGTAGGGTATTTAGTTAAAGCAGCAGCTCCCAGTTTAAAGGGAGTGAGACTGCCAACATTAGAGGGTACCACAGATGCCGTCAGATTATTGGAGGGATTAGAGTACGTGGGGGAAGGCCCCCTGAGTTGGATGTGCAGGTTAGTCATACAGCCTGAGGGTGAGGGGCCCTGTGTGACCTGCAAGGGAAAGCTTTTGGCTCTGCCCAGAGCTGGGGTCCGATAGCAGCAGGCAAATGGGGTTCCCACTGTTACGTGGAGTGAGCAATGCCAGGGGAAGTGAGGGCAGGAGGCCATCAAGGGAGAAGGGTCATTCTCCAAACCCTACCCCGATACGGGCTCCTTCCGTCCTCTGCAGGGTTCCTCACATCCCATTCAGGGTTCCCTGTATCTTTGCAAAGGGCACCCATGGTTCTTCAGTGGCAGCAGAAATGTGGCAGTGGGTGGCATCCTCCTGTGCCATTCCCTAAGGGAAGGGAGGGTTCATTCCCTCTGCACCCTCCCCCCATAATAAAGTATGAATTGTTTGAGTTTGGTGAAGTGTTTTTCTTTTTGTTCTTTGGAAAAAGTGTTAAAGTTTTCCACTGTGGAAATTAACTGTTCTAAGTTTTGCAGTTAATTGCGAAGGATGTGAAGGAAGAAAACTACAAGTATGGATTAAATTTGTTTTTGGAGGGAGATTGGAATCCTTAGGAGTGAACTGAAATGTTGCTTTTTTTAACAAGAATGTTCCACAAGGTTGAAAAATATTTTGGGTATTGTCAACACATTGAATTTAAGTTCTTTTGGAAAGAACTTTGCAAAGTTGAGACATGTTCACATTGTGAGTCTCATTAAACGCAAATGAGTAGCCAGGGTTCAGGTCATTCCTGTCTCTTAGAATGCAAATGCATAATGTGTTTGTTGTCCAACACGTGTCAGGTAAAATGCAGTCGAGAGTACACCATAAACACGAGAAAGTCAGTACATGCTGGAAATCCAAAGCGACGCAGGCAAAATGCTGGAGGATCTCAGCAGCTCAGGCAGCATCTGTGGGAAAAAATAAATAGTTAATGTTTTGGGCTGAGTTCCTTCATCAGGACCACAGAGAATCAGAGGGAGAAGGCAGACCAAGTGAGTCAGCCCTCTGACAATTTCCTTACAGGAAACTTAAATAACAACCATCAACCTCCTGACTGAAGACGACCTGTGAATGAAAAGTAAAGGTTACACAAATGCAGAAGACACTGACAGCACGACAGCAAGCCGTGAATAAAGCTGGTCATGGTTCGTCGTAATGAAGGCTCATTCTCAAAGGTAGGTGATTAGTTATACGGATTAGAATAGAAAGAGTTTGAGAAAGTAGACAGGAAGGATCTGAGTTTCTGTAGGGACATCTAGTCCCACAACACTGACGGCAAGACGGACTGAGAAAGAGAAGAAATTGCACACAGCATTTGAAGGCAGCCTGAACGCCTGAACGGGGAGTGAACAGAAGTGAGCCAGACTCTGAGCTGGACAGTCGAGCAGTGGATGCCACCAAGGCAGATATTCGAATTGAGACCACCTCAAATCCTCCTGTAGATTGATCAAAGAAACTGGTTGTCAAGCTCTTTCCGATCTGCCATGGCATGGAAAGTAAGCTGTTTACTCTGACTCTGATACAAAGTTATTTTGCTGTGCCCCTGCCCACAGAGTAACTACTGACAGCCAATACTGAAAGGTTTGGCTATCAGAAAATGAAGGGATGAAGAGGACGTGATCAAATTTCTGGAACATTTTATTGTCATCTCTGCTCAGTCTTGCAGATAGCCAATTAGGGATGTTAGATAGTGCACGACATGATAGATTAGTAATTGGGGGAGGGATTTGAGGTGAAGGGCATTTTCACTGCCCTGCTTAATCAGATCCTCCTAAAGTTTGGTCTTCCTGGGACAGATTTCTGTTCGGGGGCCAAGAGAAGGGTTTGCTTGGGAGTATTCCAGAGTTATATGAATATAACACTTATTAATTCAAACAAAAACCAGTTTTCAGTTCTTAATGTTGATTGTAAATTGCAAGCAGCAAGACATTCGCATTTGCATCAGCCAAACGTTGAGAGAATCAGGCACTGCAAGGTTGGTGGACTACTGTAGTGCACTGGGTAGCAATTGGTAGGCTGACAATTCTGGGCAGCGTTGTTTTATGTTTTGTGTATAGTACATTGAGGTAACCATATCGATTATACAAACCTGTGGACTGGGTGTCATGTCTTTTGAGGAGTGGTATGTTGCAGCAGGTGTCAATCTTACCTGTTCATTGAAAGCTGCTCCCGGGTACTAGCTAGGGATTGGCCCTCCCACTAGCTGATGATGTCATGGCGCAGGTAGAATTTATGTCTAGTGCGCAGTAACTTCGCAGCCTTTTTTCACATTTTCATCGCCACGGGCAGTTTGGCGTTGCCATGGAAACAGGAAACAGTGGAGGTGTAAAGAGGGCCCAGGTGCACACTTTAGGTCAGTATTTGCCACTGTGCGTATGTTTAGTGTCTGTTTTGTCCTGCCACTTTGGGCACTCAGTTTAGATGAATATTCGTAACCTAGTGTAACCTGAAGGGTTTTCTCAATGTTTAGTACTTGTCTTCTCCTGTAAATAAACAGTTAGCCTACTAAGCAGTACTGAGTGTCTTCTGTCCCCGCTCACTGAACCCGCAAACCCAATTTCACATACCAGCTTAAGAGTATACATTTTCATTTGCCTACCCGTCTCTCAAATTCATCCACAATATTTTAGCCACTGTACCACATATTTCTTTCCTCCAAGTTCAAGTGCCTTGCATACAATTGCCACTTTCCTCTTTTCTAGATTTTTCTGGATTGTTGCACACCCAACCTCGCTTCTGCATTGTATTTGAAAGAATGGGATTGAACCTCTAGACGTGAGGACTGAATCCCTGAAGCTGGAACTGAGAGCCACACAGACATCATCTTCTTTCATTTTAAAGATAAAATTGTATATTGTAGAAGTTATTTGTGATTCATCCATGACTCATTCACTGTTGCTGCAGATCTCTATTTTTATCCCCTTCCCCTGAACATCCTGCTCTCTCTTCATAAACTTGGCATCCCTTACCTCTGTTGTCGATTTCCAACTTGCTTTTCGAAGGCCTGTTTACTCCTGTGCTCATAATCTAATGTTGCCTTCCAGTTCAGCTCTGCGTTGAGATTCAAATTTACATCCCCACTTTTGACATTTTCCCATGGTATTGGTCCTCCAACACCTTCCAAGACTAAACTGATCCTCTGATTATATTATTTTGAATATCCTTGCCATGATCTCACCCATCACGTTTTGTAGTATTAAAAAACATTAAGCTAATTCAAAGTAAGACACGAGAGTCCAGGAATGTGGGTCTAACTTCGAGTTTACTTTAAGCGAGGTGTGCACGTATCACATGGTAGTGTGATGACATATGCAAATCACTTATATTTACATACAAGCCATAATTATTTACACAAACAAGAATGTTTCATCAATTACCCAAATGCTACAAAATATTAAATACACAACACTCCTCCCTGCTTAACTATAAACTCCAATGCAATGAAGAATGCATCACAGCTCTCTACACAGTATATTATATAATACAATCACTATATACAGACATCCATAGCATAGTAAAATTTAAATTGTCTCCTTCAGGTTTAAAGGTTTAATTACTGCAGAGGATTTTTTACTCTTGTGGGATAGCATCTTTCCTGACAAGGTAGGTCACTCTGCTTGGCAAATGAAACTAGTGGCTGTGCAACACCTCAGATCCTGGAGCCTCCTCAGTGGTGGCTGTAGCAGTTGAACCTGAGACTGCAGGAACTGGTTCTGACAGCAGTAACCGACTTTCTTCTCTAACCGTCTGCTCTGTTCTCCTCTCCTCAACCGATCGAAGACATCAGAGTGTGATCCATTGTGCAGGAGAGTGGTCCAGTTCTGTCCTTAATCTTTCTGGGTACCCACTTTCGATCACCTCTGTAGTCCCTCACCAGGACCGTTTGTCCAGGAGTGAAACACTGAACCTCCTTGTTTGAGGAGCGTTCAGTCTGTCCCAGCTGTTGTCCTGCAGACTCCTCTGAGATTGGGTTTGAGGAGATCCAAGCGTGAACGGAAAGGTGGTGTGTGTTGCATGATGATATGCAAGGAGGAAATTTGCGAGCTTCTGGTTCAGTGTTAGTGTAGTTCTGCTGATAGTGCTCGCAGAGCCTTCTTCAGACTCTGGATAAATCTCTCCACCAAGTGATTTGTAGCTGGATGTAATCAATCAAATCAATTATCATTCAAACCATACATAGATACAAATGAATGAGACAGCGTACCTCTGCAGCCAAGGTGCAAAACATTCAAAATAGCAAGCAAACATTCAAAAAGTGAGCAACATTCAAAATAGCGAGTAACATAATTCAAAATAATGAGCAAGAAGCATATTCACTCTTAAAAAAACATACATAAAGTCCAAGACCCTGAGTGACAATGTCCAGCAATCGATGGTATGGTCTCCCAGCAATGTGCAGCCACACGTAATCCAGGCTGTTATTCCACCGTTCGAACACCAATGGGAGAGACCAGGCCCCAGCTAAGCAGCCGCACGTAATCCAGCCTGTTATTCCACCGCTCGAACACCAATGGGAGAGGCCAGGCCCCAGCTAAGCACAGACGCCACGCTGAAACACTTCTGCGTCTTCTCAACTGGCCTAGTCCTTGTTACAACCAAGGTTACACAGCACCCGTCGCCTGTCCCTCCACCAAACAAGGGTAACAGGCCTGCGGAAACTTACATTACCACTATCCAACACAGTCTTGTGATCGCAAGTGAAATGTGTGAGACAACCTACCACGGTTACACTGCGCCAACTATGACACTTTCAAGCAGCCGGCAGCAACATGGTCTGTAGCCAGGGCAGCTCTATCAAACCCAGACTGGCTCCTCCAACATCCTGATGGGTTCCTTTCCCAATATCCTGGCCGGCCCCTTCTCCAGCATCCCAGAATATGCCTTATTTTATTCACTTTCAGGAGTGACTGAAACTGTCCCCCCTGTCACTAACTAAGTGTTCTTCAACACCAAACCTTCCGAAGAGGTTTCTCCATGCATCACCAGTGTGCAAGACTCTAGTGGAGGCTTTTGGGAACACTTCTGATCACTCTGTAGTTGTATCCACTATTACCAAGAGATTTGTGCCCATGAATGGTTTGGCAAAATCCACATGAATCCTCTGCCAGGACAAAGTAGGCTCTTCCCAGCAATGGAGAGGTGCTGTTCTTGGCATCTTCTGGATGTGTTAGCATCCCACACAGTGCATGGCAAGCTACTCAATCTGCAGATCTATCCCAGGCCATTTCAAACCAATACCTTCATTTTAGTCATGCCTAGATGACTGGCATGCAGCTCCTAAACACTTTAGCTCTCAGCTTGGATGGTACAACAACTCTTAATCACCACACAAGGCAACATCCGTCAAGGGAAGTTCAACCCAGTGCCAGTAAAAATGGGGAAACTGAAGTCTTTCTTGCAGATTCCAGCCACTTTTGGTGGCCACACAGACCTGAGACAGTGTGGGGTCTTTCCTGGTTTCCCTTTGGGTCATCTCTGCTGTAATAGGGAGACTTTTGATTTGTGTCGGGGAGAATACGTGAAGAGGACTGAGTAAATTTCTATGGTACTTCCTTTTCCAAGGGTAAACAGGGTCATCCATCAGCATTCCCATGATTAGTTGTCCTCTTGAACTCAAACTTGTAATTGTGTCCTCCAGGAAAGAGCCCATCTCTGCATTCCTACTGCTGCTGTTAGTGGAACACACTTCTGTAGAATGAAAATGGACACTAGGGGCTGATGATCAGTAACGAAGGTAAACTCTCCCCCATAAAAGTACTGTTTGAAATGCTTTAAACCCCAAATCAGACTCAAGGCCTCTCCGTCAACCTGTGCGTAATTTTGCTCTGCAGCAGTAAGGAAATGTGTAGCAAAGGCTGTTGGGCGTTCACTTCCATCACTCATAACATGCGACATGACTCCACCTATACAAGGTGAAGAGCCATAGGCAGGCTTCACTGGATGATGTGGATCATAATGTGTCAGTACTGTGCCTGCCATCAGTTTCCTTTCCCTTTTTGAAAACCATCTCAAAATGCTTCGACCATTGCTATTTCTTCACAATCTGCAGTATTAAGTTCAAGGGTTGGAAAAAAGCAGCAAGGTTTAGCAGAAACCTGTTATAGTAGTTGACAAATCCTAAAAAGGACCACAACTGTGACACATCTTTTAGCCTTGGGGAGTCCGCTACTGCTTGAATTTTCAGCGAGTTTCGCCTTTAAATCTGCATTGGTCTGTTGTGTGTGAGCCCCTGCCACGACAGAAACACAATTTTTTTCAGCCAAGCTAGTTTCTGTTTAGATGTTGCAATTTTGTTCACGCTCACTTTCATTCCTGACTGCAACTTAACTGCTTCTCTGTTTATGGTTTCCATTGAAACAGTGACTTCAACTGCTCTCTTAAATGTGAGCACTGCTTCCATTAGGAGCCGTTTCTGAATTTTTTTGTAAGATTCCACAAACTGAATGCTCTCTTAGCGTATCATTAAGCCCATTAGCAAACTGAAAATGCTCAATCACTTCAACTCAGCCATGTACGCTGAAATGGACTCCCCTTCTTCTTGATTCCACTGATATAACCTAAAGCATTCTGTAATCAACAATGGCTTCAGTTATAAATGTTCCTGCATTACTTTGATAATATCAGCAAAGCTAATTTCTGCTGGCTTGGTTGGAGCAGTGAAACCAATTGTATGGTTGAAGCAAATTGTATGTCTTCAAACTCAATGCACTTAGCAAAATTGGTACTCATTTCTCACTGGCTATTTCATTTACTTCAGATGAGGAATGAATATGATGGTGGTGGAACTCAATGGTTCAGGCAGTACCTGTGGAGCAAAATAGAAAGTCCATCTCAACCCAAAACTGTGAATGCTCATTCCCTCCATAGAAGCTGCCTGACTCATGAAGTTCCACCAGCATAATATTTGTTCCTCATCTGTAGTCTCTTGCATCTTCAATTTTTTTGCAACTTCCTGAACAAACAACAGATATGCTAAAGGGATGTTTAGAAGACAGTTCTTCCAACACAAAGGCAATCTTTTCTTGGTTCTGTACTGAAGATGCTATTGTGGTCAAGATCTGGAGTTCTCTACTCCAAAAACAATCTGTTATCAGCGAATCAGAAATGATAGTAAGCTTGACCACTGTTGATTATATTATATAATTAGCCCACATTAGAGGCAAGCTAAGGGCCCAATGGGTTAAAAAAAAACAACAAAACTTGTCAGTGGTTCAAGGTAGCATCTACGTGGGCCAGGAGTTCAAAGGTTCAATTTAATGTCAGAGGAATGTATACAATGTACATTCTGAAACGCTTTTTCTTTGCGAAACATCCACAAGAGCAGAGAGGTGCCCCCAAGAATGAACGACAGTTAAATGTGAGAACCCCAAAGTCCCCCCCCAGCTCCCCGCTCCTGCGCATAAGTGGCAGTGAGCAACAATCCCGCCTCCCCCATTATCAAAGTTTTCTGATCAATGCATCAGGACCAAGAGTGGAGAAGGAGGGTAGCTGGTATAAAGAGCATAGGAGACTTGAATGGGTACCCTGCAAGAATTATTCTATGACACTAAATAACTGATTTAATTCCAGTTGCAACACAACATCTGCTACATTTGTAAGGAATGATAGTTTCCCGTTTTTAAGCCAATAAAACTGTCAGAGGAATGGAGAGTGGCAGCACCCATATTGTGCATATTCTCTGTATTCATTCCCCTTATTATGCAAGTAATTCATGTGTTGTATAAATTCTCCTTGTACACACACTCCAGTCATTTAGGACACGCTGCTCCTGTTCGTTCCTCTGATGTACATTCTTTAACACTCCTCACCTGCAGATCCTTCTCACGACTCTGTCGCTCAGCCATCAACACTCGTTCCTGAAGTTCCTCAATCGTGCCCTGCAACAGTTCATTCTCCTCAATCACAGCACTGATACGCTGCTCCAGTTCACGTTTTCGTTCTGTTAGCATTTTTATCTGAGATCAGGAGGTAAAATTAGGCATCAGAATGCTGTAGACAGCCAAGCTATAGTGTGGAGACAAAGTGTGGCAGGTAAAGGAGGCATTGGCTATGGATATGGGGTAAATGAGGGTAGGGCAGGTAAGGGAAGGCCATAAAACTAGGATAAGGGCAACAAGAGGATGGGAAGTCAGGCAAGAAGCAACAGGCAAAGATGCTGCAGATAACATAGGCCAGCCAGAACATCTGAATATTTAAATCCCAGCTGGACACAGTAGGTGCTTTTAACCACCTAACCACATCAACATTGGTTGATTGCACCCAGTTGGATGCAATTGTACTTCTCAAGCTGGAGCACCACCACTAGTGACAATGAGAGCAAATTCACTGTACACTGAGGGCAGGAATGTTATCGTACATGCAGAATTATAAGCTGGTGTGTTTTTGTGATCAGAGGGGCAGCAGGTCACCAAATCCAGTGAAGGGATAAAGGATTTAGTTACAGTAATGAGCAATGATTGACAGATGTTGAAGTATTAGATAGAAAGTATTAAGTACTTACTTCTAGAATCTGCTGCTCCATGTCACCCCATAGATAAAACAGAAAAAAAACCAGAAAATGTAACAGTAATGAGCAGCATTTTTAACATTTGGTATTTTGTGTTCATCAAGTTAAGGGAAGAAAATTATTCTGTTTTTTTGTCCAGAGAGTAAGTATCTAGCATTTCTAGCTTAAATTCCAATGATCTGATTATCCAGATTGCATGTTGTATGTCAGCAGCTTCTCATATTTACAAATCCTATAGGAATCCTTATGATTCTTATTCACTGTGCTGGACAGATTGTTCCTAAATTACACATCGGAAAGTATCTATTAAAGTGCACTCACATAGTGTACACAAACAATCTTGCTCACTATCATATTAATTAAGCCAGCCATTTCTATGTATTACCCCCACTACTCTATATAAACCCTTCAAACATATTCACACTTTATGTAGCCAAGAGTAAACCCTCACCTCTCAAACATCCTATGCCATATAAAAAGGAGCCTGAGATTCATTCATACTCAGCATACAGTCACTATATACCAAAAGGTTCAATAACGCATCATCAATCCTTAGAACTGTTCACAATACTCTGCACATAATTTATCTTGGACACAGTCATAGAGCTGTAGGCACAAAAATGGACTCTTTGGCCCAACACACTGATCCCATTTGTCTACATTAGGCCTATATCTCTCTCCTCCTTCCCCATCAAAGTACCTGCTCAAACACTTCTTGTATATTGTAATTGTTTCTGCCTCTAGCAGCCTATTCTATATAACCACTATATTGGAAAAATTTGCCCTTCAGATCTTTAAATATTCTCCTCTTATTTTAAACCTGTGCTCTCTAGTTTCAGATTCCCTTACCCTGGAAAAAGACCATCTACCTACGCTTCTGAGAACTTTATAGACTTTGTATGTTATAGCATAAACTCCATCTTGACTTTAATTCTATAGATATATCAGCAATATATTTGAAAGGTATTCAAAATTATTCAAAACCTATGAAATTTTAATGACTTTTGTACATGAAAACATAATTTTAAGTTTGAAATGGACAACTGCATATGTTTGCATTGAAATTGATTTGCAATAGTTTTACTAATTTGTTTAATCTATTAACAACTTCTTTCTCCCATTACAATTCTTCCATCTAAACTGCTCATTTCCAAGGGCAAGTGCCTTTTTAAAAGTCTGTGAAATAGAACAAAGTTGTGTTTCTGCACCAATTCCTTGTTCATATTGTGCTTTCCATGCAAACCAGCTAAAACAAGAGGCTCCATGGGATTCCATTACTAGTTACTTTGTGGCTTTTAGCTTCAGAACAATTTGGGAACTGTACTCTACAAGTCTAATGTTTTTATACTTCCTATTTTTGGATTCTTCCTGTCCTATGTTCCAATGTCTATTTGTATGAATAATTATGACTATAAATTTAAGACTAAATATTACAATAATGTATATTTCACTATTCTAAGGAAACAGATATATAAGCAAACCATAAAAATCCTGGTGTTATAGGACAAGAGGATAAACAGGAGTCCTAAACAATGATTTAGAAACATAGAAAACCTGCAGCACAATACAGGCCCTTCAGCCCACAATGCTGTGCCGAACATGGACTTACTTTGGAAATTACCTAGGGTTACCCATAGCCCTCTATTGTTCGAAGCTTCATGTACCTATCCAGGAGTCTCTTGTAAGACCATATCGTATCCACCTCCACCACTGTCGCCAGCAGCCCATTCCACACACTCACTACTCTGCAGAAAAAAAAACTTACCTCTGACATCTCCTCTGTACCTACTTCCAAGCACCTTAACACTGTGCTCTCTCGTGTTAGCCATTTCAGCCCTGGGAAAAAGCCTTGACTATCCACACAATCAATGCCTCAATTCAATATCTTAATTCAGGCCATGTATTAGATTACTCACTGCAGGTCACAAGAGAATAGTTTGCTAACGGAAACTATTCTTTTGGTGCCAGCTTTATTTAAAATGCTGAGAGAGAATCTGAACCATAACACCCATTGAACCAGAATCTCCTGTGCCATCGCATAATTTCTGCTCAGAGACATCTGTGTACTTCGATAGGCACAGCTTTAAACATGGAATAAATACATTGATGCAATCCAACGGGATCTCACCTCAGCTTGCAAGGTCTCCAAGCGCACCACATGCTGATTTGTCGATATGCTTTTTTCCCGGAACTCGTCACGGAGGTTATGAACTTGCATTGAGAGTTGCTGCTCTATCTCAGCTGTCTATGGAAGAAGAAAGAAAGTCATGGGATGTAGTACAAGAACTATACACTGTACAAGTGTGGAAGACTAAGAACAAAAAAAAATTGTCTCAAAAGCCAAATATTTGGGAAACAAGGTGTGGATTTAATGATACCCTGACATACAATCATGAGCTGAGAAATGTTGCCATATGACAACAATAATCTTCTTACGCCAAAACAACACCAGCCACTGCCACTGGGCTAAACCTGGGCTCATGACCCCATGGACAAACAGTCGAGCTGCCCAATGACTTGCATTTGGGGTTTTATACAGTACAATGTGTTAATTTTCCCTTAAAACCAAGGGCCCGTGGGATTAACCTGACGCCTGCTTGGTCCTCAGGACTCCCCCGATGTGGCAACAGATGCCAGAGACTCGGGTATCATGAGCCGAATATCTGATCTTCTAATGCCATTTGTTATTTCTCCAAAGAATTCCAACAGATTTGTCAGGCAAGATTATCTCTTGCGGAAACTATGCTGACTATGGCCTACAGTCAGACAGAGATGGCACTCGGTACTTGGTGTCAGAGAGCTGATCGGAGCTCGAAGTTTTCGGACGACTCAGAGTCGGATTGTGGTCGGCATGGCAGAGAGAGTTTTTCTTCCTTCTCCCGTCTGCGTGAGATGTGGGATATTTGACAGACTTTGAACTCTTACTGTGCTCATGGACTTCTTCATCAAGTTATGGTATTGTTGCACTGTTGTAACTATATGTTATAATTATGTTGTTTTGTTAGTTTTTTCAGTCTCGGTTGTACTGTGTTTTGTGATATCACACCAGAGGAAATATTGTATCATTTCTTAATGCATGCATTACTAAATGACAATAAAAGAGGACTACGTGTCTTCATAATCTAATAATCTAATCTAATTTTACCATGTGCCTCCAAGTACTCAAGACCTCATCCTTAACAATCGACTCCAACATCTTCCCAAACACTGAGATCAGACCAACTGGCTTATAATTTCCTTTCTTCTGCCTCTCTCCCTTCTTGAACAGTGGAGTGACATTTGCAATCTTCCAGTCTTTTGGAACCATTCTAGAGTCCAGAGATTTTTGAAAGATCATTGCTAATGCCTCCATGATGTCTTCAACCACCTCTTTTAGACCATTGGGGTTTACACCATCTGGTCCAGGTATCTTATCTACCTTCAGACCTTTCAGTTTCCCAAGAAACCTCTCTCTAGAAATGGCGACTTCACACACTTCTGACCTTTGACTCTCTCGAACCTCCACCATACTGCTAGTGTGAAGACTGATGCAAAATACTCATTCAGTTAGTCCGCCATTGCCTTGTCCCCCATTACTACCTCTCCAGCCGCATTTTCCAGCAGTTCAGTATTCATGCTCGTCTCTCCTTTACACTTCACGTAACTGAAGAAACTTCTGGTATCCCCTTTAATATTACTGGCTAGCTTACTTTTGTATGCCATCTTTATCTTAATGAAGTCTTTCATTGCCTTCTGTTGGTATTTAAAAGTTTCCCAATCCTCTAACTTCTCACTAATTTTTGCTCCATTATGTGCTCTCTCTTTGGCTTTTATGTTGGCTTCGACTTCTCTTTTTAGTCATGGTTGTGTCATCTTGCCTTTAGAATACTTCTTCCTCTTTGGAATGTATATATCATGTGCCTTCTGAATTGCTTCCAGAAATTCCGGCCATTGCTGCTCTGCCATTATCCTATCCATTCTTTTCCAACCAATTTTGGCCAACTCCTCTCTCATGCCTTTACTTCAATGTAATATCGATACATCTGACTTTACCTTCCCCTTCTCAAATTTCAGAATGAATTTGATCAGGTTATGATCACTTTCCCCTGAAGGTTCTTTTACCTTAAGATCTCTAATCTATTCGTTTATTGCACACACCCACTCCAGAATAGCGGATCCCCTAAAGGGTTCAACACACATGCTGCTCTAAAAAGCCCTCTCATAGGCATTCTAGAAATTCCCCTGACTGGGGTCTAGTACTTGATTTTCTCAATCTACCTACATATTGAAATCCCCCATAACTATTGTAACGCTGCCCTTTTGGCATGCATTATCTTTCTCCCATTGTAGTTTGTAGACCACATCTTTACTACTGTTTGGGGGGGGCTGCATATAACTCCCACCAGGGTCAGAATCAGAATCAGAATCAGAATCAGGTTTATTATCACCAGCATGTGACGTGAAATTTGTTAACTTAGCAGCAGCAGTTCAATGCAATACATAATCTAGCAGGAGAGGAAAAAAATAAATAAAATAAAACATAATAATAAACAAGTAAATCAATTACACATACTGAATAGATTTTAAAAAATGTGCAGGAACAGAAATACTGTATATTATAAAAAGTGAGGTGGTGTCCAAAGCTTCAAAATCCATTTAGGAATCGGATGGCAGAGGGGAGGAAGCTGTTCCTGAATCGCTGAGTGTGTGCCTTCAGGCTTCTGTACCTCCTACCTGATGGTAACAGTGAGAAAAGGGCATGCCCTGGGTGCTGGAGGAGCTTAATAATGGACGCTGCCTTTTTGAGACACCACTCCCTGAAGATGTCCTGGGTACTTTGTAGGCGAGTGCCCAAGATGGAGCTAACTAGATTCACAACCCTCTGCAGCTTCTTTCCGTGCTGTGCGGTAGCCCCTCCATACCAGACAGTGATGCAGCCTGTCAGAATGCTCTCCACGGTACAAATATTGAAGTTTTTGAGTGTATTTGTTGACATGCCAAATCTCTTCAAACTCCGAGTAAAGTATAGCCGGTGTCTTGCCTTCTTTATGACTACATCGATATGTTGGGACCAGGTTAGATCCTCAGAGATCTTGACACCCAGGAATTTGAAGCTGCTCACTCTCTCTACTTCTGATCTCTCTATGAAGATTAGTATGTGTTCCTTCGTCTTACCCTTCCTGAAGTCCACAGTTAGTTCTTTCGTCTTACTGATGTTGAGTACCAGGTTGTTGCCGCGGCACCATTCCACTAGTTGGCATATCTCACTCCTGTATGCCCTCTTGTCACCACCTGAGATTCTACCAATAATGGTTGTATTGTCAGCAAATTTATAGATGGTATTTGGGCTACGCCTAGCCACACAGTCATGTGTATACAGAGAGTAGAGCAGTGGGTTAAGCACACACCCCTGAGGTGCGCCACTGTTGATCGTCAGCGAAGGGGATATGTTATCACCAATCCGCACAGACTGTGGTCTTCCAGTTAGGAAGTCGAGGCCCAGGTTCTGCAACTTCTCAATCAGGATTGTGGGAACGATGGTATTAAATGCTGAGCTACAGTTGATGAACAGTATCCTGACGTAGGTGTTTGTGTTGTCTGGGTGGTCTAGAGTCCTGTGGAGAGCCATGAAGAATGCGTCTGCCGTTGACCTAACGTGACAACAGGCAAATTGCAGTGGGTCCAGGTCCCTGCTGAGACAAGGGTTATTTTATTCTCGCATTTCCTTAGCTCTACCCCCAACTACTTAACATTTCCCGATGCTACATCACTTCTTTCTAATGATTTGATTTCATTTTTCACCAACAGAGCCACGTCACTCCCTCGGCCGTCCTGCCAGTCCTTTCAATACAGTGTGTATCCTTGGACCTTAAGCTGCCAGCTATAATCTTCTTTCAGCCGTGATTCAGTGATGCTCACAACATCATACATGCAAATCTGTAACTGTGCTACAAGTTCATCTACCTTATTCCATATACTGCACACAAATATATTCAAATATAATACATTCAGTCTTGTATTCATCCTTTTTGATTTGGTCCTCCTTTTACATTGCAACTCACCCTGTTGACTACAATTTTGCCCAATCATCAGCTTCTCCTTGCTAGGAGTCTCACTACACACTGCTTCTATTTGTAAATGAACTTCTTCACCCTTAGTACTGTCAGTCCAGTTCCCATCCCCCTGCCAAATTAGTTTAAACTTTCCTGAACAACTCTAGTAAAAGTGCCCGCAAGGATATTGGTCTCCCACCCCCTCCCCCTGGTTCAGGTGTAAATCATCCATTTTGTACAGGTCATACCTTCCCTTGAAGAGATTCCAATGATCCACAAACCTGAACCCCTGCCCCTTGTACCAGCTTGTCAGCCATGCATTCATCTGCCAAATCATCCTGTTCTTACTGGCACATAGCGCAGGCAGCTATCCAGAGATTACTCTCCTGGAGGTCCAGTTTTTTAACTTTCTACCTAGTTTCCTGAAATATCTCTTCAGGACCTCCTCACCTTCTCTACCCATGTCATTGGTGTCAATATGTATCCAGACTTCTGGCTGCTCCCCTCCCCACTGAGAATGCCATGGCCCCGATCCAAGACATCCCTGATGCTGGTACCTGGGAGATAATATACCATCTGGGTGATCTACAGTCTGTTCCCAGAGATGCAAACCAAGACCAAAGTCAAGTGTTGTGGGAAGATCATCAATTTCACCAAAGGCTCTCTTTGGATTGCTTGAAATTTGTTGGTCTCTAACAGATATCTGTAGGGGAGTGCTGTCAACTAACACATTCCAGGTTACAGGAATGCATCAGAATCAGGCTCAGGTTTAGTATCACCTTCATATGCCGTGAAATTTGTTGTCTTTGCAGCAACAGTACAATGCAATACATAATAATAGAGAAAAAAAACATGAATTACATAAAGTCCTCCTGAAGTGCAACACCTCACACTTGTCTGCATTAAATTCCATCTGCTATTTGCTGACCCAATTTACCACATATCATCCAAATCATTAATATGGAGTATAAACAATCCCCATGGCTCACTACTAGTCACAGGCCTCCAGTCAGAGAGGCAAACCACTCTTTGCCTTCTCCTGCTCAGCCAACATTGAATCCAATTTACTACTTCATTCTGAATGCCAAGCAACTGGACTTTCTGGACCAGCCTCCAATGCAGGACTTTGTCAGAGGCTTTGATGAAGACCAAGCATACAGCATCCACTGCCCTTCCTTCATCAACTTTCCTGGTAACCTCCTCGAAAAACTCTAAAGATTGGTTAGACAATAAGCCATGTTGGCTATCCCTAACCAGAATACTTAAACTGTATATCCCGTACTCAGAATACCTTTGAATAATTTGCCCACTACTGAGAACGGGCTCATTAATCTATAATTTCCAGGCTTATTCTTAGAGCACTTCTTGAACAACGGAACCTTAGCAATCCTCCAGTCCTCCGACACCTCAGCAGTAGCGAAGGATGTTTCAGGTACCTCTGCTAGGGCCCTGTCATTTCTGCACTTGCCTTCCACAAGGTACGAAGGGAGTCCTTGTCATGACCTGGGGACTTAGCCACCCTAATTTGCTTCAAGACAGCAAGCACCTCCTCTTCTGTAATCCGGATATGGCTCACGACTTCACTACTGTTTTGTTTCAGTTCTATAGACTGTGTCCGTAGTCCAGACGCTAAAAAAAAAACATTTCAGGTCACCCTGATCTCTTTCGATTCCATGCACAGATAACTATGCTGATCTTCAAGATGATCCCTTGCTATCCTTTTGTGCTTAATATATCTGTAGAAGCCCATGGGATTCTCCTTCACCTTGTCTGCCCCATAGTAACTTTTTTACGTCTTGCACTGTATTGCTGCTGCAAAATATCAGATGTCATGACATACATTAGTGGTAATAAACTTGATTCTGATCCTGCTTCACTTATGAAGAAGCAGCCACCAGAATGAGAACATGTTGGGTACGCCTCAGCTCGGCTCTCACCGTCCAGGGACTTGTGCATGATAACCCGTAGGACCTGTTACATCTTGGATATCCTGATGAACTGAAAGATGGCCAAGGTGATTGCCAGGCAGAGAAGCAGTGAATAGATCACCTCTGTTCCAGGTACAGCAACACAAAGATCACCTCACACCTGATGATGAGGTTCTCTCCAGTTACTTAAAATCAGCAAAACTCCTACAGTCCTAGTTTTTGCTTGGCTTTGACTATCTGTTCCAGCCTGTTTTTGTTACATACCTCGGCTCCTCTGAATCAGACGCACTGCACCTTCAGGTAGTCAGACTTGACCGTGAAGGAGATAACCTTCCTCTTGCTCCTCTCTGGCTCCCCTCCTTCTATTTATTCCTTGGTCCACTGTCCTCTTCTAATTAGTAGCTTCTTCCACCTAACATCTCTCAACTTCTTATAACATCCCACTTTCCTGCTTTGGGGCGAGACCCTTCCTCAGGACTCATTCAAGACAAACTTCATCCATTCCAATTTCATGACATAATTCATTCATTCTAATTTCATGACATATGTGAGTGATGATAAACCTGATTCTGATACGGGTCTCTATTGTGGACAGAGTGGGAAGGGGGCAGGGACAGGGGAATCATGGTTGGGAAAAGGGGAAGGGAGAGGGAGTGGGAAGCACTGAAGAAACATTCTGTCGTGATCAAAAAAACAAATATTTGGAATCAAATGTCCTTGTCTGGTGTCTCAGGGCTGGGTGTATCTGTACCTGTGCCACCATCCCCACCCCTGGCACTCCTTCTCTGCCACCTGTCCCACACACCTCCCGCAGCACAGCACCCTTGCCATTCTCAACATCCTTTGCACCCAGATTTACAAACTTGCTTTCTGCTCCATGTTGATAAATACAAAGTCTTTTGGCATCCTAGCTATATATATGTGCCTAACGCTTTTGAATAGTTCTGTAAAACCAGCATGGATGCAGTGGAATGAATGGCCCCTTTCCACATTGAAACTGTTATGTGTGTTTACAAAACCTTCAGGAAGTGTCTATGTATATACTGCACCCTAACGGGATCAACAATAAATGACTCAGATCAGCAGTACTGGAACAGAAACATGTTCAGTTTAAAAAAAATAATGTTCACAGAAAGACAGGAAAAAATGGTGCAGATCTGCATGGTTCTCTAGACTTTTGAGAATTTAGGTCTCTACTCTAATCAGGCCAAGATAAAACTCCACTCTAAAAATAATACCCAGGACCAATGGGAGCAACAGTGAAGGGTATTCCGAAAAGCACCTGTAATTAGGACATTAAGTCACCCCATTGTTGATCAGATACCGGAGGGAATTTCCTGTCAAATGCTGTTGGCATAGATCGACTCCCATTGCTTTCCCTCACTTGACAGATTCAGCTATTTTCCTGCCTGTATCACATGCAGCTGAGCACCTCGATTTGGGCTGCAATGTCTCATTGTCAATTAGGAAATCCTAAGAGGGGAAACCATGCTGAAGAGACTTGGTCAC
This sequence comes from Mobula birostris, assembly GCF_030028105.1. NCBI lineage: Eukaryota > Metazoa > Chordata > Chondrichthyes > Myliobatiformes > Myliobatidae > Mobula > Mobula birostris. Next base: position 3,158,770 of record NC_092400.1, read on the forward strand.
GTTGAGGTACAAATTTGTGCCATAAATTGCAAGCATGAAAAGCTGTTTACACAATAAGAGTCCTGTATAAAATAGATATAAAATAGCTAGAGAATTGGGTGCACTCACAGCACAAATGTTAAAGTATATTCATTGTTTATAGAATATAAAGAGATCAGCTAAGTGTTAATGTAGACAAATGTATCCTGAGAATGGGCGGTCCAGTTTGATAGAAACAAAACATTAGTGAGACAATAAATCATTCCTTTCTTCCTAGTGTGTCACACCAGACAGTCAGCCATTCTTGTCTGGAGCGTGGTGTCAGGATTGGTCTCCTTTCGGATTAACCGGGTCATGATATGAACGTTCCTGACTCAACCCTTGTTTTTTACGAGGCCGAGTGGCTAGCTCGACACTCAACCCGGCACAGGTGGAAAGCGAGCTCAAGGGTGGCCTGACTTGGATTCAAACTCGGAAGCCTTTGCTCCGAAGTCCAGCGCTGATGCCACTGCGCCACCAGCCGGTGCAATGAAACACAGGGCCAATGCAACAAGTGCTACTACAATATCAAATCAGAAAACCACAAACGATAGAAACCTGAAACAAAAAGGGACAAATACAGCTCATTGTTAGTTAGCATCTGCTGAGAGAAATAAAGTGGCATTTTACATTGCTGATTTTTAATGATAACTGGGAATAGAAATGAAACAGAAGAAAAGAGGAGAAAAAGAACAAAAAAGGGAAAGGGTAGAACAAACAGAATAAATGACAAGAAGGTTGATAGTGCATGCTAATTTAAGTCTACAGCAGATGTAAATCCCAAATAATTATCTGAATGTACCAAAGGATGCCACAAAACTGAAAATGAAACAAGAGTGCTGGAAATGCTCATTAGCAGCCAGTCAGCACCTTCAGATTGTAGAAGAGTGTCAGACATTTTAATGGAAGACGAGGTACAATTTCATGAGCTGGAACAACACAGGAAGCAGGGGACAGAGAGATCAGTGTGCAACAAGACGGAGAATTAAACTAAGATTACAAGAAGCCTATAGCAGGTCTGCAGACTGAACAGAAGTATTTCACAAAATTGTTACAACCTGTATTTAGCCTCTCCAATGTACGGAATGGTCTGTGAGCAGCAAATACAATATGTTAAATTTAAAGGAGTACATGTAGTGCAATTATTTCACAACTGTGTTTAGGGCACAGAACAATGAGATGGAGGGGGTTTGAAGTGGAAGTGCTACGTATCGTGCAGCTGCATGGAAAGGTGAGGAGGGAACAGAAGTGTGCAGAGGAGGAGTTGGAAGAGTGATCAAGAGCATCCTGGAGAAATAGGTGCCATCAAAATGCTGAAAAGGAAGGTAAGGAGATGCAACTAGATACGGTATCAGATTGGCAGTGTCAGAAATTGTGGAGGACGGTCTGTTAAATGCGAAGGCTTAATTGAGACAAAGATGAGAACAAGGGTGTTCTATCCTGATTCTTGGACTGGGAAAGGTGAAATGCCATAAAAGAATTCAATGTGATATCACTCAGATCCTCATCAACCTTAGTGGAAGGAAATCCATTTTTGTGCAAAAAGGATGCATGAAAGGTAACGTTAGAACAGATAATATCAAGTCAAAGAAACTGATAAAAATGGAATATTTACAGACACAGAGTGGAGGATGCATATGCAAGGTAGTAGTGGGAGTCAATGGGCTTACGGCAGATATTAGGCTCCATCCTGTCCATTGAAGTATTAGAGATACCCACGACAATTAATCTAACTGCCACAGTAATGTAACAGTTAGTGCAATGCTATCAACAGCTCAGGGTGCCTGAGTTCAGAGTTCAGTTCTGATGTCATCTGCAAGGAGTCTGTACATCCTACCCATGGAAACGCGTGGGTTTTCTCTGGGTGCTCAGGTTTCCTCCCACAGTCCAAAGATGTACTGGTTAGTAGGTTAATTGGTCATTGTAAATTGTCCCATGATTAGGCTAGGATTGATTGAGGGTTGCTGTATCCATGCTATATCTCAACCAATCAATAAACAAATGGATATGTATGATTAATTAAATAAAGCAGGGTTGAAATGGGCAGGAAAGGGAATGAAATACTCTAGTTCATGGCACAAGCAGCAATTAATAGTAACAGAGTCACCAATGCACCCGAAAAAGAGGTGAGAGAGCATCAAGCTAGAGAATGTTCGACATTTTCTACCAAAGAGGGAAGATACAATGAAAAAAAGAGTATAATAGGAATTCTATCCCATTTCTGGGAGTGGAGACAAGGATCAAGAGCAAAAGTGTAGCACTGCAAAGCTCAGGGCCACAAAGTGTTTCCATGGCAATATCTCTCACTTAGCGAAAGTGAATGTAGTCAAAGAAAAAGCTCATTACGGAAACAGTCCAGGTTGAGTACTCATTATCTGAAATGCTTGGGGCCAGGAGAGTTTTGGATTTTGGAATATATAATGAGATAGCTTGGGATTGCCATCATTTCCAACTCTGAATTTATGTGCTAGTGGTAAGCAATCCTTGTCCTACACTTATTCATCACACATAGGTACTTACGTACCATTAATATAATGAAAATATAATGTGTGCAGGGTAAATCAGCAGCATCAGGAGAATATCTGAATCAGCTGCTGAATAACAACAAACAACAACAGGCTTTCAGTCTCCACCTCTGATGATGTGTTTTGATTAAAAGCTTACAGTATACTGCATTTGTATTTTACATTTTTTTTAGGTCTACTTAAGGTATAATAACAATCAGCATTGTAGACTTGTTCTGGTGTTAGATGTTCATCAGTGACTATCTTCCCAAACTTATCAATGCTTTGTGATCAGCAGATGCTTTATCTTTAAATTATTTTACAAAGTTAACTTCTTAGAACAGTATGTGATGCATTGAGATCTGCGCATCGCCTGGGAGCGTGCCCAGAGCTTGTGGAATTTTCCATTTGTGATGTCATGTCAGCATTTGAGAAAGTTCAGATTTCAGAGATTTCTGGATTTTGGAATTTTGGATAAGGGGTACTCAACCTGTACAACCAGACACAACAGAACGTGATGGAAGGCAACAGCTTGGACCTTTGATCAAGAATCAAATAAAGGGCTTTCAAACTATCCTTGTGGAGGAATGGGAAAGGGGGTATAAGGGACTCACAGTGAAATGACACAGTTAGTGCTGGGAAACTCGGAATCATTAAAGTAATGGATGGCTTCAGAATTGTCACTATAGTGAATGGTAGGAAGCACAGGAAGAATGGAAAAGCAAATTTCAGATAGGATAAAATGAGTTCCACGGCTGAACATCTGTGTTTGGCAATCCTGTGTATGGATCTTCAGGAAGAGGTGGAAGTGGGTTAAGTGTGGTTAGTGGTATTTGCGTTTGGAGGTTGTAGAGGTAAAATTTCTGATGAAGTTTAGGTCAGTGACCATCTTGGAAGCAATGACCTCACACGTTGAAGTGGTGCCACAGCTGATGTTCAGTGTCTGCTTGGTAGAGATCAATTTGACAAACACAATCTGTAAAGAAGGGCGCTGCTGTTTAATGACAATTTAGCAGTTTGTCCGTTATGAACAAAATGTACAACACTTTGGAAACAAATGGCTGGATTAAATGGAACAACTGAGATTGTCTGTCACCCTGCTACCTACAATGAAAAGATGGACTGAGGTAAAGAGGCCAAAGGAAAGCCATCAGATGGATTTGAATTCTGAAGGTCAGAAACAGGTTCCATTAAATGAGATGACAACTTCTGGACAGTGACAATGATGCAAAAGTTAACGGAAGAAGACATCAATATCATGATGAGCTCAGAAATCATTGTTGAATATATAAGAGGGCATAAATGAAGCTAAAACATCTGTGTAGACTGATTATTCATTTGGGGAAAGATGAAGATTAGATGGAATAGTAAAAACATGGAGGAGGAGAAGAAAGCAGATAGAAAGAACGATTATGTAGTAGCATTTGTATTAAACATCTGTTTTAAGCTTGTGATTCTTGCTACATTAAAGGAAGGAGGAAAACGTCATTTGTGAAAATGCTGAAATAGGTGAAGCTTGAAATGGAATTGCTGACTAGGAGAGTTTTGAAAAAGATTGACGGTAAAGAGACAGGTTAAGAGTTTCATTGTAGCAGCATATAGCTTTAAGCATAATAGACCTATTGCAAAAGTCACGGCTGTTGTTCATTTGAAGCTTCCAAGAATGAAATCAATATTTTGTTATTATTTGTCCAGGATATCAAGAATTAAGACAAATAGCCAGCGTTCAAGAATAGACCAACGGTAATTTTATTGAAGGATGAAACAGCTTGAGGACTGATTTGTTTATCCCAAAATATTTATGAAAAAGTCACAAGGATGAATAAATTCGATTTGTGTTTTATTTATGGTTGATTTCTTTTGTGCAGAGGGGAGAGCTAGTCGTCACAAATTACCGGGTGCAGCACACTGGTTTCCAAACATTCCAGTTCGGGAACCGCGACCTCCTGTCTTGTCACAACCAGGCCATCTCGGGGTGGATCAGCACACCTCACGTTCTGTCTGGGTAGCCTCCAACCTAATTGGCATGAACATCAATTTCCCCTTCCTGTTAAAAAAAAATCCCCTCCCTTTTCCTCTTCTCCCATTCCCACTCTGGCCTTTTACCTCATCTTCTCACCTGCCTATCACCTCTCCCACAGTGTCTCTCCTTCTTCCCTTTCTGCCACTGTCCTCTCTCCTCTCCTATCAGACTCCTTCTCCTCCAGTCCTTTGCCTGGATCCACCTTCCATCTTCCAGCTAGACCTCCTTCCCCTCCTCCCACCTTTTCTTTTTCTGCCATCTTTCCCCTTTCTTTCCAGTCCAGTGGAAGTGTCTCACCCGAAAGATCAACTGTTTATTCATTTCCATGGATGCTGCCTGACCTGAGCTCCCCCAGCATTTTGTGTGTATTGCTCTGGTCTGCCAGCATCTGCAGGATCTCTAGTGTTGGTGAATCACAAAGCCTTCAATGAACTTTCTAACGAGGCCATAAAATCATCAACTAATTAGTGCAAAAATACATTAGTGTTCCCCTTTGAAAGTATCTAGATAACTGTGGCTGACTAGCCATTTCAGCAGTATAGCATAACCTATTATCAGTCACCAGTGGTGTATAATAATTATAGCCAATAGATGTTAAAATTAGCAGCCAATAAAATAATGAGATCAGATTTCTTACTGCAATTTTCAGATTTGCCCTCCACAGTACTAAGTATTCTCAAAATGTTTTAAATCAGCTCCCAATGACAGCGGCAGAACCTTATCTCACTTTTGTTTGTAGCACCACTGTGACATTGCAGAAACCTCTCACAAAATAGGCCCATTACAGGATGCATTTAAAGGAGTCTGTTACATAAACTTCAGTTCAAAATCTCAGTTTGGCACTCCTGGAGTAGACCGGACTTATGCAGATATTTCACTCTTGATCAATAAATTCTTCAGCCTGTCATTTTATAGACTCAGGTCAATTCAATCATGGATTTTTCACAATTTCAAGAATTTCTTTCTAATGAAGCAAAACTAGCAGGCATGTCCAAAAATTAAGGGAAATAATTATTCAAGTGCAAGTTCTTTAAATTTTATGCTCTCTATGTTATTAATCAGGATTTCAAATGTAGGCCAATGTGCTCTTTTGTGTAAATTAATGAATAGTACAAAGATGACAGAATATTTTTTCATTTTGTAATCCTTACCGCACCTTCTTTTACGAAATACAGTGAAAACATTTAGGGAAGTTCCATCCATCCAAGATAAAATGAATTTGGACCCGACCAAAAAATTATAATACAAATTAAAATTACACAGTCAAGTGTGAAACAAAAATATAAATACTGTTTATGAATACCGGTGAAGCCCAAAAATAAATTACCGGATCCATATGATGAATGAATTCACATTTACGAATGTTCGAAAAAGAAACTAGCCTCTAATGATTCTTCATCATTCGAGGCTTTCAGCCAAATGTATAATTATATATATTATAATTGCGTTGCTAATTATGAATAAAACTAACTGATAACCTGAATGAAATTCACATGGAATGGGGCTGATTAATTCCAGATTGTAATTTACTAACTTTTCTAGCATATACATGCCATATTGATGTGCAATGGAATGGTTTTCATTTGCCTGACTGGTTTCAGACTTAATAGAAAAGGGAACTGAATTCTACCAAGGACAAACAGTTGCTTGACTGGCATCCACTACTGAATATTCTTCCTCTCAATTAATGACACACCATGGTGGGAGTGTCCATGCCATCTATAAAATATACTACAGTAATTCTCTCTGGTTACTCTGACAACAGCTTTCACATTCACAATATCTACTAGCAAGAAAGAGCAGCACAGCAGTTTCATGCTGGTTCTGCACCTCCATCGGGTCCTCCAATTTGAATAGTGTCTTAACTTGGAAAAATATTGCTACTGCTTAATTGTTGCTTGACCCAAATCCTGGAAACCTAAACTCAAGAAGAATTACATCAATTCAAGCTGATAGTCTACCAGTTCTAAAAGATAATCAATGCCAAATTCATTAATGATGTTGCTTACAAGACTACATGCCAGACCATTTTACAGAATCTATCTTGAAAATTTTCAAGTATCGTAGGCATGCACAGAGAAAAAAAAATGTTACCTAGGATAATGGCAACAGCATCCAGATATGTTATAACGAATTCCTGTGCTCTGTTTGAAGGGCACCAGGGACAGGAAATGCAGCACTTTCTATATCCATCACCCACTCTGAGCACTAGGCACTCCCAGTGCAGCTGCTTCAGTGGTTATATATTCCGTACAAGCAATGTTCTTTAAACCAAAAAATAACCATAAATTGTCCAAAACATATTGGGGAATGGAAGGTGGATAGGATGTGTGCACAGCACATCAAACACAAACCCTTAAAAAGTCAGACTTATGAGTAGCTTGGACTGGAAACATGTAATGCTTTTGTAGTCAAGTGGCTGGTTGTGAGAAAAACAGCATGGGGCAAAGGAAAATTTTCATTGGTTTAATAATTAATCTCTAACTTGTAAAGCAGTAAATATGAAGTGACAAGATGCTGTTTGGATATAAACCCCTGTGGCATTTGCATCTGTAGAGCAGAGAATGCCCAAGAGTAACTTTACTTTTTAATACATAAAAAAATGAACCGTAATTCCCTACATTTTAAATTATAAACTATAATTCAGTTGTTTGTGCTGAAAGTAAATCTGAAAATTAATTCTTCTTCTAGTTATCCATCCCATAGGATGATGAGGGTTCCTTTCAGTCAGTTAGTCGGTTTGTGAGGATACCCCACCCCTCAGAAAAGAACAGCGTGTGCGTGAGTAGATTTTAGGTGAGTAGGGGGTTACACAGGTCCAGACCCACCCTCACGACATCCCCTCCCAGATCCAGCGGCATGGTGGGATCCAAGACGGCTGGGGGAAGTTCTGTTGCAGTGAATGGACAGACCAAGCTTCGATGCCCTTTCCGCGCTTCACGGCGCGTGTTTGCTAGATGGCCATTGACCCTACGAGAGGGCTCATCCGCCCTTTGACAGGACTTGTTTTTCATCCTGCAGGGTGTCCAGCCACTCTCCTCACCAGACAAGCCTGGTGGGGGAGCCAGTTTAGTCGCCGACCACCCGACCATGCAACAGGTAGTACCAATTTACATGGTACCAGGAGCACTCAGGTGAGTGACCTGACCTTATGAAAATTAATTAATATAATAGTAAATTGTATTTTCAGGTCCAAAACTAGATTTTTGCATTTTTAGTCATACAGTGGATTCCAGATAATTGGGCCATCAGTTAACCAGGGCAGCTGCTTACTTGGGACAACTCTTAAAGAACAAAAAGTAATTGAGAAAATAGCCAGGATTCCTTTCATTAATTTGGGACACTACACTGCTGAACTAGGACAGGAGATTGTTGCCAAACAGTTTCTAACTAGCATTAGTCGTGTGCACTTGTGTGACTGCTAGATCACTGTACTTAGAGAGAATAATTTTTAAACAGCATCAGTTGCGCATGTTTGTGTTCAAAAGCGATGATTTTTGTCACTGATGATTGGTGAGAAATAAATAGTAAGACAATTTGGAACTGTTTTGCTCACTGTGGTTTCAAGCATTCAGGCTTAGAGATACCAGAAACAGCTGGGAGTGAAAATGAAACAATTTTATTACTTCAACAAGGTAGGAACTATGAAGAATTTGAAGGTACCAACGATCATCTTGAACGTTACAATGAAAATAAAGATTTTGAAGATGCAGTCATCGAAATCATTGTATGAGGGTAGTCCGTTATCTGCACTAGATGCCTGCACTAATATTGTTTGGTTACAATCAATCAAAAGAACGAAGCAGCATACACTGGATTAGCTCTTCCGTCGATAACTATTAAGAATTATTACATAGTTGTATAGTACTGTAGTACTTTTGGCAGTGTTCTGATTTGATCTGTATTCCATTTAAATACATAATTTGTTACTTACTTAAACATAGTTTTTCTTTTTAAAACTATTTCTATGGATCTTCCACTAACTGAGGCAGCTGCTTAAATGGGCCAAAATGTATCCCAATTGACCATAGCCCACTGTATATAGTTAAAATAAAACATTCTGCACATGATTGACTCTCTTCAGTGACCTAAGCAATGGGTTTGTGATAAAGTAGTGAAGGAAATTGCTGAACTGAAGAAAAGCAAAGCCTGCAGAACCAAATTAAAGATCATCATCGTCGTCATGTGCCATGTCTGGATGACATGGGCGATCGTGACCTACATGACTATAATTAATCTTGGCAAATATTTCTACAGAAGTGATTTGCCATTGCCTTCTGGGCAGAACCATTATTGATACTCTTCAGAGATTATCTGCTTGACTTGTGATATGCACCAACTGCTCTTGAATGATCATCCAGCACCTGCTTCCATGGCTTCATGTGACTGATCAGGAGTCTAAGCAGATTCTACACCTCGCCTAAGGGTGACCTGTAGGCTAGCAAAGGGAAAGAGCACCTTACATCCCCACCCTGCCACCCAAAAATTTAAGGAAAGAACTGGAAATTCAGATCCAGTTTGTTTGATTGAGTACACAGTCACTTGTCTTGTTCACACAGGGTTTAGATCTATTGTACTGAAAAACAATTTTTAATTACTGTCGCATAGTGCTAGAATACATACAAACTCTCTGAGGAAGTGTCATTCATTTCCCACTGACAAAAAAAGACTAATTAGTTTGATATAAAGTTAAAAATTAAAATAATAAAGAACTTTTATCAATGTATTCTACAGCCAATTAAGAACACTTAAAATGTGTTCATGCACAATCATGTAGAAAACATAAAAGACAGACTGCATACAGCAAGTTCACAGAAACACATACCCGGTCATGACCATCTAATGCATTGGTTATAAGATAGACATTGGCCAAATCCCAGAAGAACCCATCTCAGTGAAATAATTTTATGGTACTTTTCATATCAGTTTAAAATTTCATCTGAAAGATATCTCTGCACTCTCTCGGTGTTGTGATATGGTACGAATGCCAGCATAATCTGTTTGTTGTGTGTCTAGATTATATTTTACATAACATCAGAAGTTTGCAGACTTAACAATCACGGGAACAAAAGCATGATTTTGTTGATATTGACTTGCTATTTTGTTGCTTAATAGAACTGTTTGCCAGGTAAAAACCCAAATGAAAATCTGCTGTAGTATCATTTTACTCAAGTAGTAAAAGCAATATATTGAAGTGATGAAAGATACTAATTAAATTCAGGCTATGACGAAGATTTGAGACACAGAACAAGGTGAAAAGTGTGACACAAATATTCATAAGTAATCAAGTCAACTCTTGATGTCCTGAATCAGGAATCAGGATCTTGACCCAATACATCAGCAATTCCTTTCCTCCTACAGGTGCTGCTTGAGCTGCTGAGTTCTTCCAGCAGATTGTCCGTTACTCCAGGTTCCAGCATCACAGTCTCTTGGGTCTCTAATGATTAGGGCTGTGCAGGTCAGTTGAAGAATTGAATGACTGAAGCAAAGTAGCTGTTCTTGAAGCTTGTCTGGGACTTCAGACTTCTATACTTCCAGACCAATGGTAGCTGCACAGAAATGGCACAACCCGGACGATGACACAGTGTCTGATGTAGATACTTCCAGGAGGGACGTGTCTGTGATGAACTGGGTTGAGTTCGCTACTCTCTGCAGATTCTTATGTTCCTGCATGTTTGAATGACTGTATCAGGCCATCATGCAATCAGTCAAGATACTATCACAAGAGATAGGAGCAGAATTAGGCCATTTGGCCCATCAAGTCTGCTCAGCCATTCCATCATGGCTGATTTAGTATCTCTCTCAACTGCATTCCTCTGCCTTCTCCCTGTAACCTTTGATGCCCTGAGTAATCAAAAGCCTATCAACTTCCACTTTAAATATGCCCAATTACTTTGCCTCCACAGCCATAGGTGGCAATGAATTCCAGAGATTTACCACCCTCTGGCTAAAGAAATTCCTCCTCATCACTTTTCTAAATGGATATTGCTCTATTCTGAGGCTGTGTCCTCCGGTCCTAGACTCATCCACTATAGGAAACATCCTCTCCACGTCCACTCTATCTATGTCATTCAATATTCAATAGGTTTCAATGAGATCTCCTTCTCCAGTACATGTGTAGAAGTTTGTTAGAGTGTTTGGTGCCATGCTGAACCTCCTTAAACTTCTAAGAAAGTAGAAATGCTAGCACACCTTCCTTGTAATTGTATCCACGTCCTGATCCCAGAACAGGTCATTTAATATGGTAATACCCAGGAATTTAAAGCTGCTGACCCTCTCCACCACTGGGCTGCTAATATAGTCTGGCACATATTCACCCATCCCTTTCTTGATGCAAGTAAATAGTTTATTAGTGTTACTGACTTTGAGTGAGAGGTTGTTACAGTACACTGACTCATCACCATCAATATCACTCCTGTATACTGACTCATTGCCATGTGTGGATTTGTCCAACAACAGTGGTGTCATCGGCAAATTTTTATATGGCTTTGCAGTTTGTTTAACCACACAGTTCCATTACATCTAAGTCTTGTGTTGAAAATATATGACAATGTCAACAATTTAACATAATACCATCTTCCATTATCAATGCTTACTGTGTCAAATAATATCATGACTACAACAACATTACCAACTAAAATTGCAGAAGAAGCAAACACATTGTCTAAATTAGCAATTAGAACCAACCTCTGAACATTTTGTATGGGGGAGTAAATAACACAACAATATGCAAAAAAAAAGAGAAGTAGATAATGAAACTAAAAATATTCACCACTAAGAATTTACAGATCCTTTATGGGCACTCAACACAAGGTAATCCAGGTCAATACACAGAGGAACAGGAACTATTCATTTAACTTTAACAAGAGCAATGAATTAGTAATAAACCAAATTTCTCATTCCATAATAGGATTATTCTAGCACACGTTTGCCCTTAATATCCTTCTTACTCATACACCTCTTTATGAGGCTTAATTCAATTGAATTCTATAATCAGACATGGAACACGTTTTAAATTTGTCTGTTTCACATAATATAAAATTGAATAATAATCAGGAGATTCTGCAGAGACACACACACAAAATGCTGGATGAACTCAGCAGGTCAGGCAGTATCTATGGAAAGGAAGAAAGAGTCAATATTTTGGGCTGAGATCCTTCTCCAGAACTCAGGATCATGGCTACAGTTAAATTGCAAATTTGTTTTGCTCATACAGGACTGGTGGCGACAGGTGAGGCAATTTGGAGGTAATTGAATTAAAAAGATCACTGGTGAGGTAACTAGCCAGAAACACTTGGATTAGAGTGAAAGTGTCCGAGAGCCATAAAAAAAAACAGATGGATAAACAGAGATTAATGACTGGATTCCTTCAGAACTTTTTTTTAAGAATATCAGTATTTTAAAAACTTTGCTTTGTATTGATCAAATTAATATAAATATTCTACAGCTAGCAGCAAATAAAATTCAAGCTTATGTAGTTTTAGTACACTGTGTCGTATGTCAGAATACAGGTTTGTAACCTACAATCCTCAAGTTATGGTTTTCAGCTATCTTACCACGGAGTCCCTGGAATAAATTCACTGACATAACTCTGAAGAAGGAAATATAATATAAACTATAATAATAATTCTTCAAGAGTTGGACGAGAAGGAGCAGAAAATAAAACAGCAGGCAGACACATTTATCGAGACTGGAGACTGGAATTTCAGAAACCAAGGTTTCAGTTTCTAGAAACCCAATCTCTATTTCTGCTTTTACTACAGATTTCCCAGAACCAGGAACTTGTTTTTACGTTCATTCTTGAAGTATGGTACGGTTACTTTTTCACTCAAATATCTATCTTCACATCTCTAGTGTGTACATCCACTTGTAAGGCCAGTGACACAGCAGGACGTAGCATTGGTGAGGAACACAGTCTTTACTTCCTCAGGAACAGAAGGTTGTAAAACTAAATGAGAAACACCTCATTTGGGGCAGCAAACAGCACAGACCAATAACATGCCTGTGACACAGCTTTTTTAAAGCTAATTGACAAGCTCCAGTGCCATGGTGATAGGCAGAACAGCAATCTATCTGAAGAGGATTGATACTTCTATATATCTCCAGAAATGAAATTAACTTTGTAATACAAAATGCAAATTTCCCAGGATTTAAATCTTGGTACACATTCATCCCCAACTCTCTCACGCTAAGTCTATGCACTGCATTTCTTCACCCTAGAAGAAATCACTTCACCGACACAACCTCACGTGTATCTCTGAACTCTGATGATATATATACACCTGCAGAGTCATTCTGCCCTCAGTTTTGTATTCCACTGAACACTCTATTACCCACATGCTACTGTCAGTAAAGTGCCATGCACAAATACTCCACTTATAGTATAGTATCTCTCTACCTTTATTTGGAGGGGTGAAACACCACATTGCTACTGGAATACATTCAAGAGTGTCACTCAGTACCATCCAATGCAAGACTTACCCTGGTGAGCTGCTCGAGGAGTCGCTGGTTCTGTTCAGATAGTTCCCGCAAAGCTATTACTTTCTCTTTGTTTGCCTCACGTAACTGGACCTGATGCCTCTCCAGCTCATCTTGAAGTTGCTTGAGATCACCCTCCAGCTCAGCAACACGACCCTCCCATTCTCCCTCACGGTTCTCAAATCTTCTCCGCAGTTCATGTTTTTCCTGTTCTAGATGCTGATGAGAAATGGGAAGATGTGTCACCATTGAACTTCCATTTTAAAAGCAACAAATAAAATATTATGGAAACAGGAGCTTGGAAATATGAACAATCTGATTTACTCTAAAAGCTTATAGCCACCTTCCACAGACTTTAAAGGCAACAACAGAACAGATGAACAAAAGATAATTGGTGGTTTTTTTTCCTCAGCACCATTTCATTATTCAGTGATCAAAGCTCAAAGGAAATTTATTATCAAAGTACATATATGTCATCATATACAATGCTGAGGTTCATTTTCTTGTGGGCATACTCAATAAAACTACAGAATAACAATAACAATCAATGAAAGACCACTCAACCAGGGTATTCAACCAGAGTGCGGAAGACAAGAAACTGTGCAAATAAAAGAAATCAAAAGAACTCATTGCATCTTGTTCATGTATATGTTACCTCAGAATATTCAATCAAAAATCTTGATACACCTTTTAAAATCAGCTTCATAATTTAGTACGTTCTCTTGCATACCATAAAGAACTCTGTACAGGATATTTTACTCTTCTCTTGGAACTCCTGCTCCATGGGTTCCATGTTTGCCAAGGAAGTTAACGTGGGAATGTATTCATTCGCGGTTGAGGCAGGATAGCGGAGTGGGAAATTTATTAAAATGGTAAGCACCTTCCTTCACTTTTGCAGGACTTTGGAACTCATCCTATACTATGTGTGACAACTATTTATACTAGTCATATGATTAAAGCATTTCAGATGCACTTTACAAAAGAAGAAAGGTATTAGCATCTACATTTTTACAAGAATTTAGATCTCTCTCTGAAAAGTTGTTCCAATAGGTTTTTGTAGAGGTCTGGGGAAAGCAAGTGAGAGGTAGGTCATTCACTGACCAGGTCCCATTAAACAGAGGGAAATGAATGCACAGGCTTAAGAACAATACAAAATTAGGCAAAACTACAGAAGTAGCAATACCAATATCATTTATAAGATCTGCAGGAAATACAGGAAAACTGGCAGTACAGAGTGGCCTTCGTGATTGGAGATGAATAATTTCCAGTGACAAAAACATGTGACATGAGGTGCGTAGGCAGAAGCGACAGCATGGGCAGAATTTAAAAAAAATAAAAAGACATTTAACACTGAATGAGAATCATGTTTAGGCCTGTTGGTGACAGCTGTAAGCTAACAGAATACATAAATAGAGATCACAGGAATGTTGCAAGCGCTGAGTAAATTTTAATGGAAAATTTAATGATCTTGAAGATTGCAATAGGCAGATGAACTCAAGGCAAAATTGGCAGCACATTATTGTGCTTGGTGCAGTTTTCAGTTTCCAGGGACAATTTCAACTTCCAGAAACAACAGGATCTAGGTCATATTAGATTTAATAATTGCAATAAGCCAGTTTTAACAAAGAAACATAGAAAATAGGTGCAGGAATAGGCCATTCAGCCCTTCGAGCCTGCACTGCCATTCAGTATGATCATGGCTGATCAACCATCTCAGAACCCTGTACTTGCCTTCTCTCCATACCCCCTGATCCCTTTAGCCACCAGGGCCATATCTAACTCCCTCTTAAATATAGCCAATGAACTGGCTTCAACTGTTTCCTGTGGCAGAGAATTCCACAGATTCACCACTCTCTGTGTGAAGAAGTTTTTCCTCATCTCGGTCCTAAAAGGTTTCCCCTTTATCCTTAAACTGTGACCCCTCGTTCTGGACTTCCCCAACGTCGGGAATAATCTTCCTGCATCTAGCCTGTCCAATCCCTTTAGAATTTTATACGCTTCAATAAGATCCCCCCTCAATCTTCTAAATTCCAGAGAGTATAAGCCTAGTCGATTCAGTCTTTCAACATATGAAAGTCCTGCCATCCCAAGAATCAATCTGGTGAACCTTCTTTGTACTCCTTCTATGGCAAGGATGTCTTTCCTCAGATTAGGGGATCAAAACTGCACACAATACTCCAGGTGTGGTCTCACCAAGGCCTTGTACAGCTGCAGTAGCACCTCTCTGCTCCTGTACTCGAATCCTCTTGCTATGAATGCCAGCATACCATTCGCCTTTTTCACCGCCTGCTGTACCTGCATGCCCACTTTCAATGACTGGTGTACAATGACACCCAGGTCTCGTTGCACCTCCCCTTTTCCTAATCGGCCACCATTCAGATAATCTGTTTTCCTGTTTTTGCCACCAAAGTGGATAACCTCACATCTATCCACATTAAATTGCATCTGCCATGAATTTGTCCATTCACTTAACCTATCTAAGTCACTCTGCATCCTCTTAGCATCCTCCTCACAGCTAACACTGCCACCCAGCTTCGTGTCATCCGCAAACTTGGAGATGCTGCATTTAATTCCCTCATCCAAGTCATTAATATATATTGTAAACAACTGGGGTCCCAGCACTGAGCCTTGCGGTACCCCACTAGTCACTGCCTGCCATTCTGAAAAGGTCCCGTTTATTCCCACTCTTTGCTTCCTGTCTGCCAACCAATTCTGTATCCACATCAATACCATACTCCCAATACAGTGTGCTTTAAGTCTGCACACTAATCTCCTGTGTGAGACCTTGTCAAATGCCTTTTGAAAATCCAAATATACCACATCCACTGATTCTCCCCTATCCACTCTACTAGTTACATCCTCAAAAAATTCTATGAGATTCATCAGACATGATTTTCCTTTCACAAATCCATGCTGACTTTGTCTGATGATTTCAGCGCTTTCTAAATGTGCTGTTATCACATCTTTGATAATTGACTCCAGCATTTTCCCCACCACCGATGTCAGGATAACCAGTCTATAATTCCCCGGTTTCTCTCTCCCTCCTTTTTTAAAAAGCGGGGTTACAACAGCCACCCTCCAATCCTCAGGAACTAATCCAGAATCTAAAGAGTTTTGAAAAATTATCACTAATGCATCCACTATTTCTTGGGCTACTTCCTTAAGCACTGTGGGATGCAGACCACCTGGCCCTGGGGATTTATCTGCCTTTAATCCCTTCAATTTACCTAACACCACTTCCCTACTAACATGTATTTCCCTCAGTTCCTCCATCTCACTAGACCCTCGGTCCCCTACTATTCCCGGAAGATTATTTATGTCCTCCTTTGTGAAGACAGAACCAAAGTAGTTATTCAATTGGTCTGCCATGTCCTTGTTCCCCATGATCAATTTACCTGTTTCTGACTGTAAGGGACCTACATTTGTCTTAACCAATCTTTTTCTTTTCACATATCTATAAAAGCTTTTACAGTCAGTTTTTATGTTCCCTGCCAGCTTTCTCTCATAATCTTTTTTCCCTTTCCTAATTAAGCCCTTTGTCCTCCTCTGCTGGACTCTGAATTTCTCCCAGTCCTAAGGTGTGCCGTTTTTCCTGGCTAATTTGTAGGTTTCTTCTTTGAAATTGATACTATCCCTGATTTCCCTTGTCAGCCACGGGTGCACTACCTTCCCTGGTTTATTCTTTTGCCAAACTGGGATGAACAATTGTGTAGTTCATCCATGCAATCTTTAAATGCTTGCCATTGCATATCCACCGTCAACCCTTTCAGTAACATTTGCCAGTCTATCTTGGTTAATTCACGTCTCATACCTTCAAAGTTACCCTTCTTTAAGTTCAGAACCTTTGTTTCTGAATTCACGATGTCACTCTCCATCTTAGTGAAAAATTCCACCATATTATGGTCACTCTTACCCAAGGGGCCTCGCACGACAAGATTGCTAACTAACCCTTCCTCATTGCTCAATACCCAGTCTAGAATGGCCTGCTCTCTAGTTGGTTCCTTGACATGTTGGTTCAGAAAACCATCCCGCATACATTCCAAGAAATCATCTTCCTCAGCAGCCTTACCAATTTGGTTCACCCAATCTATATGTAGATTGAAGTCACCCATTATAACTGCTGTTCCTTTATTGCACGCATTCCTAATTTCCTGTTTAATGCCATCCCCCACCTCACTACTACTGTTAGGTGGCCTGTACACAACTCCCACCAGCGTTTTCTGTCCCTTAGTGTTATGCAGCTCTACCCATATCGAATCCACATCCTCCCGGCTAATGTCCTTCCTTTCTATTGCATTAATCTCCTCTCTAACCAGCAATGCTACCCCACCTCCTTTTCTTTCATGTCTATCCCTTCTGAATATTGAATTTAGTTACGATGTTAACTATACATGGATTATTTATTTAATAGCAACCAAAGTACCATCACATTCGATGCAGCATTGTGAAGGAAGATTCTAATTTTAAGTAGGGTGACATTAACTGGATGAAGGAAAGACGGTAAAACTGGAAAATATCTTAATTGGTAAAATAACTGCATGGACATTGAAAAGAAAATACATTTAGCATCATGCTGAACATCTTTATAACTTTAAGGAATAAAGGTACAAAGGACAAAACTTGCTTCGGACAACATCAAACAAAGAAAAAACAAACAAAAATTCTAGTGGAAAATATATAATTAACAACAAATGATGCAACAAGCACTTCAGAGTCCTCATGCAGGATACCCTAAAGATTAACTTATAGGTTAAGTCAGTGGTAAGGAAGGCAAATATAACTTTAGCATTTATCTTGCGATAACTAGAATAAAAAAATGATGTAATGCTTAAACACAAATGCTTCTGCAGATGCAGGAATCCCAGAGCAACACACATAAAATGCTGAAGGAATTCGGCAGGTCAGGCATGGTAAGGAAGGGATATGCAATGTGAGTATTCATTTCGAGAGGACAGGAATATAAAAGCAAAGATGTAATACTGAGGCTTTATAAGACATTAATCAGATCATACTTGTAGTACTGTAAGCAGTTTTGGCTCCTTACTTAAGAAAAGATATGTTGGCATTAGAGAAGGCCCAGAGGGGTTCATGAAAATGATTCAGGGAATAAAAGGGTTAATGTAAGCTGACCATTTGGTGGCTCTGGGCCGTTACTCGCTACAGCTTAGAAGAATGAGGGGGGAACCTCATTGAAACCCACTGAATATTGGAAGACCTAGATGGAGTGGATGTGGAGAAGAGGTTTCATATAATGGGGGGGGGGGGGTCCAGGACCCAAGGGCACAGCCTGAGAGTAGAGGGACCTCCCTTTAGACCAGAGATAAGGACAAATTTCTTAAGAATTCATTGGAATTCATTTGCACAGATGGCTGTGGAGGCCAAGTCATTGGATATACAGTATTTGTTAATAGATTCTTGATTAGTAAAGGCATCAAAGGTCATGGGGAGAAGCCAGGAGAATGAAGTTGAGAGGGATAATAAATCAACCATGATAGAACGGCAGAGCAGACTCAATGTGTTGAACGGCCTTTTTTCTCCTGAAGACATCACTTAATTGGTAAATGAGGATAGTATTTATTGGACATGCAAGGCAGCTTGCAAATATATCTTTCATTAAAAAACTGTAATCCAAAGTTAACGCTAATAGGATCAAAGTCTAATTTTAGACTGTTTAGGAGATTAGCTAGGGAACAGCAGATAGAAAACAGTGTTAATATAAGGCTCTTAAGTTGGTAAGACGACAAGCAGGGTCTCACAGGAATCTGTGTTGGGATCTCTACTCATCATATCATGTATAAACAATTTAGAAAACTGGATATACAAAGCCACGTATTCTAAAATTACCAAGGTGGCATTGTAAATATAGAAGGTCACAGCAAAATTACAAAATGGCATTTAGAGATTAGTCAAATGGAGAAATCCAAGCATCCAATTTGGATACATAAATGCTTTTTAAATAATGAGAACAAAAATCAAAGCAGACTCTGCCACCACAAAATAATGACATGCTAATAACACAGAGGCCGTCATTTCTGAAAGGACTGGAGTAAAATGGGAAAGAAGTTGAGCTACGCAAGTTGAAATGCCAATCAGCCCACATCTAGAGTACTGAGATTAGCTCTGGAAATCAAATCTTAGAAGGCGTTTAACAGGGCGGGCTGGTGGCGCAACGACATCGGTGCCGGACCCAGGAGCGGAGGTTCCCGGGTTCAAAACTAGTCAGGTCCGCTCCCGAGTACGCTTTCCATCCGTGCTGGGTTGAGTGTCGAGATCGCAACTCGACCTCGTAAAATAAACGGAAAGTGCTGCGGGGATGTCTGTGTGGGGAGTGGCGCGCCACAGGGTCTCTCTTGTAAAAGCCATGAAAAAGACATCATCACGGATGCATGCACGCACACGCACACTCGCAGGCACACGCCAAAAAAGAAAGAAAGAAAGGGTTTAACAAAGAATAATGACATTTCCCTATGTGGCTTGAACTCTGAGAAAGTATATTTTAATTTTCCCCATAGGTTGTGATGAACAGATCGTTATGTGATAGACAGAGAGAATAGCCAAGAAATTCACCTGCAAGAAATTCACCTGCATGATACCTACGTTTGACCCACATAAGGTTGAGGTTATCCTTCATGCAGTCCCCATTTTGAACATTAATGACAAATTTGGTTTGGTTACCTTAGAAGCAACAATAAATACTAACATGGTGGACTGGGATTCCTTTTATCCTTCAACCTTTTAATTTCCCTATGACTCCCCCCTCCCAAACATTACTATGCTGTTGCTCCTGAGCTCAAAAATCCCAGGGTCTGATCCCTGATGACCTCAATTGCCCAATCCTCTGATGGCTCAATGATGCAGATAACCCAGCTCAGCTCCCCAAAGCCCTGATCTTTAAAGGCCTAGGCAATTCCACACTCAGTGATGCTGATCTCCACCAGTCCAATCACAATTCACTAAAAAAATCTCTTCCCACCACTCCCATTAGTCTGACTGCTGATCCAAATCATAAAGTCAGAGAAGTAAGCTTGATTCAATGTTTCTGCACTGGTCATTAATACCGATTCCATTTTCTATCAGTCAGCCCACAGCCTTCTACATACAGCATGCCATTCCAAACACTAGGCTGCAGACTTCATAAATGTTCTAAGAGTTTCTGCCTCCACTACTCCATCAGGTTGTGTGTTCAAGATTTCAACCACCTTCTGGATTCAAAATTTGCTTGCCAAAACCCCTCTAAATTTCCCATCTTATCTCTTAAAACATGTAAAAGGTTTCCTGCTATTTACCCTATAGAGATCTCTTATTACTTTGTGTAATTGGGTCATTACCCAACTGCAGTTTTCTTTGCTGCAAGGAAAACCTAGACTATCTAGTTTCTTTTCATAGCTCAAACACTCCATCCCTATTTAAACATCCTGATGAACTTCCTCTGCACCCTCTCCAGTGCAGTCACTTCCTTCACTGAGTGTGATGACCACAATTGCTCAGAGTACACCAGCTGTGGCCTGACTCATGCTTTATACAGTTCTGTCATTAACTTCTTGCTCTTATATTCTAAGCCCCAGTTAACAAAGAGAAGTATCCTGCATGCCTTTTTACACCTTTTCTACAGTGTGCCATCTGTTGGGATTCTTGAATATGCACTTCAAAGTGTCTCTTTCCTTAGGGCCCTGCTATTCATTGCATTTTTTTTATCCTCTCAAAATACTTCACCTCACAATTTTTCAGACTGAATTCCATTTGCCATTGTCTGTCCATCCTACTGATTCATCAACATCATTGAAAAGCTACACCCCAACAATGAACACCAATTAATTTGTAAATTTATTAAATTTACCTCCTAAATTTATATCGAGATCATCAATGTATGTTATAAACAAGAAGACCCCCCAACACTGAACTCTGG
Source organism: Mobula birostris (assembly GCF_030028105.1). Lineage (NCBI taxonomy): Eukaryota > Metazoa > Chordata > Chondrichthyes > Myliobatiformes > Myliobatidae > Mobula > Mobula birostris. The sequence continues at coordinate 3,179,699 of NC_092400.1, forward strand.
AGGTCAATCCTGTAAAACATATTCAGTAATCCCATTGTTCCCAGACCCAACCTTGGCAGAGCAAACATTTAATTTCCTAGCAACCTGAGTTCGTTTCTTCAGCCAGCAGGTCTGTGCAACCCCCACGTGGCACATCAAATACAAAGTGTTAGCTCCTGTCCACAACGGCTGAGGTGCTAATGACATCTCGTGCCCAGTGCATCATTACCTCACGTATCCATTTAGGTACACTGGAATCTTTAAACCACTAAATTTCAGGAGTGTTACAGAAGGAGCAGTCAACATTTGAATAAGGAATGAGCCAGAATTAGCTCACACCCCCAATGAAATGTGATCACTTATTACTGCATGATGAACCTCTCAAACGAATTTAGATAGTTTTAACAAAACAATTTTAATCGTTATAAGGTATGAGACATAGTATAACAATGAATGATTTTGACCTAACACATAATAAATAACAGTTTGAAATTACAATGTACTGATGAAGAGAAAGTTAAGCATTTAGACTATTTTACAGAAAAATTGTAATTAAATCATTAGTCAGGGCATTAAGTAGAGGAGCTGGGACATTATGTTGTAGTTGCAGGCCCCACTTGGAGTACTGTGTATAGATTTGGTCAATCCGTAATAAAAATATGGTTAAGCTGGATAGAGTACAGAAAGGATTTAGAAGGATATGGCCAGGAGTAGAGGGCCAGAGCTTTAGGACGGGCCTGGCCAGGATAAATTGTTATTCCTTGGAATGTAGGAGAATGAGTGGAACCTTATAGAGATGCTTAACATTATAAAAGGCATAAATAAGACAGATGGTAACAGTATTTTCCCCAGGATAGTGGAGACCAAAACCAGGAAGTACGGATTTAGGGTGAGAGAAGCAAATTTTAAAAGGGATCTGAAGGGAAACTCATCATGTAGAGGTGGGGAGTACATGGAATGAGCTGAGCTGCCAGAGGAAGTGGTTGAGTCAGGTAGAACAGTATCATAAGAAGTACTTGATTAGGCACATGGAGGGGCGAATACAGGAAACAGGGATTAGCTGTCGCCTGCACAGACTCATTGGGATAATGAGCTGAGCTGCCAGAGGTTGAGTCAGGTAGAACAGTATCATAAGTACTTGATTAGGCACATGGAGGGGCGAATACAGGAAATAGGGATTAGCTGTCGCCTGCACGGACTCATTGGGATAACAGGCCTATATCTGTGCTCTACTGCTCTATGACTAAAATGTTCAAACAAGACCTCCATGAATTGCAAGCAGTGCATACAAAGTGCTCTTGTAGAAAGGCACCTCTAATGTTGAAAAAAAAACCTATTCTACTTTCCTTTCTAAAAGCCTATCAATCCATTTCTCCTCTGCATTTCTCAATTCCTATTTTTCATGCACACGAAATATCACAAGACAGGATGGAGTTGCAAAATAAAACATTTCCCCTGATCAAGTTTATTCCTTTTTAAAAAAAATTCCTATCATACTCTAATTTGGTGAATTTTCAGTTTAATAGCCTTACATGGAATGAGGGCAAGTAATCCTCACATAAAATTACTTGTCTGGAATCTTGTTTATAATACAGGACTCTATAAAACTACTTTGATGCCCTCAGTAAGCTCAACACCATTCCTCAAAAATGTTGCAATCTTTTATATACAATAGAGACACAACTCCAATTCAGTGGAATAGTTGGGGTACCATAGTGGTGTAGCGATTAGCATGACACTCTTACGGCTCAGGGTGGAGATCACAGTTCAATTCCGGCATCCCCTGTAAGAAATTTGTACATTCTTCCCGTGTGCATATGAGTTTCCCCTTGGGGCTCTGGTTTTCTTCCACAGTCCAATGTGTACTGGTATGCACAGTAGCAGATATCCCACCCTGCAAAAACTGATTTCAGGGAGGTAGCACCATCAATTTGCAGGAGACTTCCAGGAGAGGTGGGATGTCTGCAATAGCGTAGCTCCTTAGCAGCCAGCCAGCTAGTTTAAATAACGTTAGCTATGCTAATGAACGAATGACACCTGTTAAACTCACCTCAACATGTCTTTTACAGTCTTAACCCACCATGGGCAATAGAAAAGTCACTGTTGCAAACAGTGCAGTGAGCAACACTGTCATTATTTTTTGACCCTATTAGGCAGGGTTACACTTTAGTGTAGTCTGGGGTGTCGTACGTTTTATATTTTTTTTGGAACACTCTGTCATGGGGCGGTCTCTCTCTCCCCCCCACCCCCCCCCCCCGTCGTTGCTCACGCATTTCCGCTTGCTTTCGCTCTTGCTTGCTTTTTCGTTCGCTCGCTCTCTCTCGCTTTCTCGCTCGCTCTCTCGTGGTCGCTCTGGCGCTCTCTCTTGCTTTTCTCTCATTCGCACTCAAAAAAATTGATTTCCGTGATATTGTATACAATTTACGGGCATCAGGGAGCCACTATTAATATGCAGGAGACCCCCGGAAGTTCCGGGAGAGGTGGGATGTCTGCAGTAGGTTAACTGCTCATTGTAAATTGTCCTGTGATTAGGCTGCGGTTAAATAGGTGGCAGAGCTCGATGGGGCAGCAGGGCCTGTTCCACTGTAAATAAAATAAAGTGCAACAGGATACTATATCCAAAGTAGAAGAATGAGTAACTCAAGCGCTAGTGTCAAGGGTGTTCAGACCACCACTCCTTTAACAACCCCATCAGATTAAACCCGACACAATCAGTGTTTAATCAGCCAAAAACAAATATTGACAAAGCAAGATTCTGAATTGATCACAAGCACAGTCTAAAACCATTTTATACCTAGCATAAAACCACAGTAAAAGCAATGAGATTTATTATGCAGGCCACTCAAATTATGTTTCACTTTGAAGAATAGGATTCTCAACACGTAGCTAAGATATAAATTCTTCACAGTAATAAAACTGATACTGGCCATGCAGTCCAAGGAATCTTTCTGCTTATTCATCTTGATCGGGTTCATACAGTTGCCTTAGACCAGCTCTATTTTTCTTTGCTATTGCTGTTGAATTTTTTTTCCCTGATCCATCACCATGACACATCTCCCACTCAAATCTGCATTAAGCATTGTTTTGTAAATGACTGTCAGTTCATTTCTCCAACAGAAGCTCCCTACAAATAGCAAACAACAAAAAAAAATCAAGCATGTTAATATGTCAACGATCTGTAAACCTGTTTTTGTTTACCTGGTAAATTGTGCTGTAAAACTCTGACAGCTAAGAATAACTGAATCAGGCTGAGGGACACACAGAAAATATTAGAAGAATTCAAAAGCTTAGGGAGCATCTATGGAGAAGAATAAAGAGTTGATGTTTTGGGCCGAGACCCTTCATCAGGTCCTGTCCTGAAATGACGCCTCTTTATTCCTCTCCATAGATGCTGCCTGACTTGTTGAGTTCCTCCAGCAATTTGTGCATGTTGCTCTGGATTTCCAGCATCTGCAGATTCTCTTATTCACCTTTACTGTTTTTAATAAAAAGGAAAGGCAATGTTATGAAGGCAGGAAGTAATAATTTGTTTGTTCAGTACAGTTACCTTGTTACGGACCAAATGAAACTAATAGGTTAAATTATACTAAGCATCCAATGTATGAATAAAAAAAAAACTGGTAATTTATCAGAAACAGACGATTTGAAGAACAGAGCAGAAATTGGAAGGAAGTGTAAAAGTTCAGTAGTTGTCCATGAATCAATACAGTTTTACAAAATCATAATAGTGAAGCAAAAACTTAAAAAGAAAGTACATATTAATACATCTTTGGACCACAGACTATACAATGCAGAATACAATTTAAATGAGGGGGACAATACAGTGATATCAAGCTAGACATTGTAAGCCCAACGAAGATGGAAAGAAGACAGCATAGAGAGCGCCAGCATTTGAGATTCAAGAAGGAAATGAATACATGAAGTATTCATTTGAATGCCATCAGTATGCTGGGAAGAGGACAAGCATGCAAAGCTATGGGCATTTTGAGTTTAGAAGATGCTACAATGGAAAATTCAGCAACCACATCAGAATTAATACTATATACAGAACTGTGCAAAAGTCTTAGGCACATAGAAATAAATTCTGTAAAGTGTTTTCAAAAATAATGAAATGAAATGTGTCTAAGTATCAAATAAAGGGCAGTAAACAATAAAACACTAAATCAAATCAATATTTGGTGTGACCACCCTTTGCTTTTAAAACTGCATCAATTCTGTTAAGTACATTGTTGTGCAGTTTTATATGAAATCCGACTGGTAGGTTGTTCCAAACATCTTGGAGAACTTGCCACAGTTCTTCTACAGACTTTGGCTGCCCTGCTTGCTTTTGTCTCTCCAGGTAATCCCAGACAGTCTCGATGATGTTGAGATCAGGGCTCTGTGGAGGCCATACCATCTATTGCAGAACTCCCTGTTCTTCTTTTCATTGAATATAGTACTTTATGATCTCGACCATGTTTGGGGTCAATGTCCTGCTGCAGAATGAAGTTAGGACCAATCAGATTGCGTGATGGATGAGAAATTGCTTGTACTTCTCAGCATTGAGGATTCCATTAATTCTGACCAAACCACCAACTCCATTTGCAAAAATGTAGCCCCAAACCTGCAGGGAACCTCTACAATGCATCAATGTCGGCTGCAGCCACTCATCCATGTAGTGCTCTCCAGCTCTTCTGTGGAAAAACAGACTCCTGTTTGAGCCAAAAATTTCAAATCTCGACTCCATCAGTCCAGTGCACTTTCTGCCATTGTTCAGCACCTCAGCCCTTGTGTTTTTGTGCATAGATGAATCTCTTGTCTCTTGGCTTTGTTTCCACTGGAGGAATGGCTTTTTGGCAGCAACTCTTCCATGAAGACCACTTCTGACAAGATTTCTCCAGACTGTAGAAGAGTGTACTTGGGTTCTATTGGCTTCTGTGAGTTCATAGCTGACAGCGGTGCTGGACTTCCGATTTAGAAGGGACATCAATTTGATGTATTTCTTGTCTATTGCACCTGGTTTCTGTAGCTGACCACTGCTTTCTTGCCCTCAACCTTGCCCATTTGATTGTGCTTCTTCAGAAAAGCTTGGACAACACATCTTGAATTTCCTGTCTGCTGCAAGATTTCTGCTTGGGAGAGACCATGCTGCAGGATGACCTCCTCCTGTCTTGTTGCTATGCTCACTCTTGTCATGGTGTAAGAATTGATGATTTGAAGGTTAAACTGTCACATCTGCCACACCCTTACCTTTTAGTTTGGTTGTCCTTCGCCCAGTTTGATTCCTGCGACACCAGTTTCTGTTAATCACTTTAGTTCAATGCAATATATCATTGATCATTAGCATTTGTTTATTATCTTTGTTTAATCATGCAGTGGACTACATACAAATACAAAATACTCAAGTTTTTATTTGAAAAGTTCTCTATTACTTAACATATTACTTTCTTTGATGAAATACAAAATCATCTCTAATATTTAAATTTTTTTGGAAAATAAATATTTAGAAATCTAACTTTTGCTCTTTTCTACTAACACACTAATGGAGAAGACAAAAAGTAAACATCTAAAACAAAACTTATGTAAAAATTCTAGCATGCCTCAGACTTTTACACAGTACTCTGGCTGCTGAATTTTTCATTGTAGTATCCCCTGAACTCAAAATGCCCATAGATTTGCATGCTTGTCTTTTTCCCAGCATACTGATGGCAGACAAATGAATATCTTCATCGACTCATTTCCTTCTAGAATATCAAATGCTGGAGCTCTGTATGTTGTTGTTTTTCGATCTTCTTTGGGCTTACAAAGAATACCCCACCTAAACAAGAAGAATCACATATTAAACTAGTCATATTGTGATTAATTTATACATTTTTTTTTCCATTTGTAGAACAATCCTCCTTGTATTTGCAGCAACATCATTGCCTTGATATTTTATTCATTGCTTGTTTGCAGAGGTGGGTGGATGTGTAATGAGGGGAAAGAGAAGGTTATTGTTTTAATAAAAGAAAATTTATCTATTTCGCAAACACATGATAACGTGAACCACAACTACCTCCGCCACGTGGATTCTATAGCATTATCAGTAGATGGAAATATAAATTATAGTCATTCTTACAGAACTCTTATTTGGGAACATGAACTTGACAATGAATACAACTCAGATTTGGTAACAATTACAAGCACAAATCCAAAGAATTCCTAATTCAATAATTTACAACTCTGCCAAAAGTCACTAACATAATTTAAAAAAACATTATATTGCAGCATTTCAACTTCAGGATCATAATGCACTTAGCTACAAAAAAAGGAACATTGATATAAACTAAACTCATAGTCTAACCTGGGCATTGTTGTTCGTCCATCGTTGACGTCGATGAGGACCTCGACACCATTATGATGGTGTCGAGACTAGCGCGTGATTTGGATTTAAGTGAGGGAGAGTTGCGCAGCGTCAACCTCACTCTCTCTTCCCAATTCCCATCTGGATCCAGTGGCAAGACAGAGTCTAGACGGCTGGAGACGGGACTAGGTGCAGTGGATGACCAGGACGTCTTCTGTGTCTTGTCCTGCTCTACAGATTCCACGATGTTTGCAGAGATTGCCTTCTTGACCATTGGACCTTCCATAGGTCTCGTCCGTTCAATCCGCCGGAGTCTGTCTTCACATGCTGGGATAGACAACTCCCTATCACACCGAGGGTTTGAGACCCGTCGGCTACCCTCACCAGGTTTAGCCAGCTTGTCGAAGCCATTGCCCGGGATGTGGCCGCTGTCGCATGTAAACAGCTACGGGGAGCCACAGGTGAGAGCTGAGTGCTAGGTGGGGACCAAAGGTGGACTAACCGCCCTGAAAAGGACACGACATATTCCCCCACCAGAGGTGCTACCCCTCCCTGACACCCCATACACCCCAACCTGGGCATAAAAGAAAATCCACAACCAAAATAACAGTTGATGTTTTCTGCATTAATTTGGGACAAAACAGCACTTGAATCATTAGGCTAGCTTTCAAACTCTATTTGCATTACAACACAAGCTATATGAGAGATGCCATTGAACCTAACAAGGCTTGCTTATTATGGCAGCTACTGTCTTCAGACATGGCAAATAATCAGAGATGAGGACATCGATTCTACAAAGAAGATTATTAATGTTATGGCATCGTATCCCCAATGATAATGATATTTTTTCTAATACAATCGTTTGGCATGGAATCAATTTAATTATTTCAACAATCATTTCACAAGTTTTCTTAAAATAGAAATCAAATGCTATAGTACAGAATCCTAAGCAAATTAAACAAATATACAAATCTATATTCATTCAATAACTTATTTAGTAATGCAATGATCCTCTACATTGCTTCAGTGATGGCTCTATCCAATTCATTCATGTCCAATATAAATCTTTAGCATGTATGAAATTTTATTAGCACATGTATTCAATTTTATGTATGGACACTATAGTTGAATTAAACAATTCTAATGTTTGACATTTTATATTATACACATAATACACACTGGGAAGAAATGAGGTTTCCAAGTGTTATGCTACACAACTTGCCCACAGTGGTGCCTCTGATGTAAGCAATGGTATTGAAATCCCATTAGCTGGATTTTAGGTATTCATAATTAATTAGTACAGTAAATAGTGGGAGGTTCCAATCCACTTAGACATTTAATGCAGGAACACATATAAAGAAAAGATATGCTTGTTCTCCCATTTCCCACTCACCAACAGTTTAGTGGTAGTGCACTCAGCTCTGAGTTGATAGGATGTGTGTTTTAATACTATTCCTGAAAATGAAACACCTAAATCTGAGATAATAATGGAGTACCAAACGGAGGGTGCTGGGGTACTGGAGTTGCTGCCCTTAAAATAACACATTAGACTAGGTCCTGCTTCTCCTTTTAAGGTGGCCACAAACATTCCTACAGCATCGTACAGAACATGGGAGAGCTTCAAATGCATTGGCCAAATTTTACCTTCAATATAAACATCAGTAAAACAGATTGTCCAGCAATCTCACTGAGATTAATGGGATCTTTCTGTGCACAAACTGACCATCACACCTGCTCATTAACAATGACTACATTTCATCACTACTGTGTGCAAAGATTTCATTAAAATATTACACGTTAATATAAAATATAAAACATTAAAGACTTACTGCTACAATGTGGTTTTAGCACATATTATAGCTGACCCTAAAAAAAAAGACAACGTTTTTTCTTCACCACCCTCTTAGGAATGAATTATATACTGTATTATCAATCTGCTTATTATCAACTGCATCTCTTCCATTTCACGCATGACTGCTCTTACCCCATCCTCCCGCCACCCTACCAGGGATAGGGTTCCTCTTGTCCTCACCTCCCACCCCACCAGCCTCTGCGTCCAGCACATATTTCTCCGAAAACCTCCAGCGTTTTGTGTGTGTTGTGTGTATATATTATCAATGCTTAGGTTGCTGCAATCATGTTATAATTTAATTCTATTTGGACTTTGATTCAATAAAACTGCATTTGAATTTCAGAATGAGATTTATTAAAGTTTTACCTATTGTATCACAGAACCTGGCAGATTTTTTAGTAAATTTACATAATCATGAAAATCTCAGTTATTTTAAAGATCTGTTTTTTCAACACATAACTCTAAATTTTCTCCAATTATATTAATTCCCACCATTGAAACCAATATGGGAATGCTTAATTTTAGATGTTAATTTTGGAAATGATTTGTTATATTCTAGTCTCTGTCTCTGACAGCACAGAAACTATTCAACACAATCCTCCTAAACTTAAATGTTAAAGGAAAAATTTATTTTGCTCCCACTATAATCACCATAAGTGTTCAGTATGATCAGCTGCAAACATAAATTATAGCTCTATTAAGAGAAGCAGTGTAGAGCGTGCTGGACTACTCACTATATTCCTGATCATTGTGCAATTACTTCTGCACATTCTGGCACTAATGCATTCATTTGTATGCATTCATTTGGAGAATAGAGATTAGATGACAAACAAGTCAAATATCAAGTAGTCCACACAAAACACTGGAAGCTATTGCATTGACCAATCATAGGTTCATTGGTCAATAGAAAAACTCACAAAAATTCCAAATCTGTTTGACAAGCATATGGGTACACTGTACATGTAATTGCGTGCAACAGCATACTGTTCACATTGCAAGAAACCCCTTAATATAGATTGGGAGAGATACTTGCTCATACTTGAAGGAAATAAAATATGGAGGAACAGTTCACCTAGTATGTACTTAACTGAAATATGGTAAGCCTGTTGTAAGACCATAGAAACGAAAGAGATGAAGGAAGCATGATGAAATTCCCAGTATTCAGTAAGGGAATGGAGACACATTCTATCCCATTTAACCTTTTAACTGCAAATCCTGATGTAGTTAAACACATGGTATAATTATGCTCTGAGCTTTTTTCTGTGATAGCCATCAGAATTAAATGTAGCCACAGTTCTCTTTTCTACAAGGCTGTCCACTTGGTCCTTTGACAGGGGACTATTTAGTTGAAAATTGCCTTCCAAGTATTCATTTTGGACGCTCATAATTGCAAATAGTTCCTAATGTCTTGTGCAGTCTCTGAGTCTTCACTCAAAACAACGTGGCAGACTTCCCTCTTGCAATCTCTGGGATGGACCACCTAAAGTGCACAATGGAATAGAATAACCCGTGGAGTCCTCAACACAGACTCCAGATTCCATGAAGCCGTATAGTTAACCTGGTGCCATGTCACAAAACTCTCCTCCTGATTATCACCTCTCATCTTTCCTTACCTGATACATCAGGGCTCTTTCACTTTGAATGAAAAACATGGAAAGAAGCAAAATCACAAAGTGCATGGAAATTCAATGTCCATCACCAAAAACAGCACCACTTCAAACAAGCTGGTTGAGTCCTGAAGGACAATCTGCCATCCTGTGTAGATACGTTTGTCTGTGACAACATTGTTAGAAATGGCCACCATATAGTCTTTGTGGTGTCAAAGTCTAACTTTAGACTGAGGACACACTCCATTATGTTGAGTGGTCTCCATGAGACGTGGTATATCAACAGCATCAGCAGAAGTGTGTACCACCACAATCTATAACCTCAGAGTCTTGTGTATCTTTAACTCTACTGTCTTTATCAGGCCATGGGAATAACTCTGGTTCAACTGGGAAATGTGCAATTTGATAGGAACTGCTGCAGAAAATAATGAACTCTCTGTGCAGCATTATATGTATGCTGACAGCAAATACAACATATAATAGACAAAGTTAACGAATCTTAAAGCTGATGTATCAGTTTGAAGTTCTGTAGTCCTCCAAGATCGAATCATAAAAGTGATGTACAATAGAGAAAGCTTAAGAATATATTCACCATCACAGAAGTCAATACCTAATCATCTTGATTCATGGCACACCTTAACAAGACATGGCTGAGAGCAGTGCATATAGAAGTACTGCAGAACCAGATTACATCACAGCTACCGTACTGAAGACCCATCTTCTGGAACTAACTCTAAATCCAGCTAAGCTGTTCCAGTGCAGTTACAAAGCTGCCATCACCCTGACAATGTGAAAAGTGCCCAGATATGTCCTATTTGCAAAAAGTAGGACAAATTCAGTCCTGATAATTACTACTTAATTAATCTACTCTCAATCATCAGCACTGTAATGGAAGTAAGTGACACTTACTCACCCATAACCTACTCACCAATGCCTATTTTAGATGTCACCAGGTCCACCCGGAATCAGAACTCATCACAGCCCTGGTCCAAACATAGACTGAAGTGCTGGGAGCAATTGCTCTTGATGTCAAGGGAGCACTTGACCAAGCATAACATCAAATTACTCCTGTCAAACTGAAGTAAATTGTCACCAAAAGGATGAAATTATACCTCACATTAAGGGGAATAGTTGCAATCATTAGTGGGCAATCACCCCACACTAGACCATCACTTCAGGGATTCCTCAGGGCAGTGTAGTACACCTAACCATCTTCAATGGCCATCTGTCTCTCATAAGATCAGAAGTGGGAATGTTTGCTGACGACTGCACAATGTGCAACAACTCAGTGTGCTAATTAACCCATATAAGAATGCAGACAACTTCAGGCACTGACCATCTCCAGAAGAGAATCCAACCACTTACCCTTGACATTCAATGACATTATAGTCACTGAGCCCTCACACCCCCACCATCAATTCTTGAGGTCACCATGGACCAGAAACTCACCTGGGTAGGCCACATGAATATCATAGCTACAAGAACAGGTAACATTTGTGTTATCTTGATGGTAGATTACTCACCTCTTGCCATCCAAAGCCTTTTCCATCAGACATGATAAGAGCATGATATGATACCTTCCACTTGTTTGGATGACTACAGTGCTAACAACCTTCAGGAAGCTTGACACCTTCCAAGACAAAGTAGCCAATTTTATTGGTACATTAACCATCCAAACATTAATTTCCTCCACTTTTGGTGCAGTAGCTGCAGTGTATGCCATCTACAAAACTTACAACAGTTACTTACTCAGGTTATTCTGACAGAACCCAGCATACCCTCAGAACCAAGAAGGTTCTGAGATTACCCTCAGAACCAAGAAGGACAAGGCAGCAAGTGCACAGGAGCACCACCATCTGCAGATTCACTTCCAAGGTGCACACACCATTGTGACTTGGAAATACATTGATGATCCTTCACCATTGGTAGACCAAAATCCTGGTAGACTCTCCCAGGTAGCATTATGAAATTATCTTCACTAAAAGGACAACAGCAGTTCTAGCCATCAGTTTACCACTTCTTCAAGAAGAATTAGGAGATGGTAGTAAATACTGGCAGAGATCTCAAAAAAGAATTAACAAAAAATAATGACCCAAGAATGGCTTTCCTTAATGAGAAACTGATACTGATTGAAAGGGGATTGAGTGCCATTTCTGAACCTCACCTCACCTCTAAAGAGCTCCCTGTGATAGTGAAGATATTTTCAAAACTAAATTGAACTGTTTCTACCTACAGTCCAAAACCAAAAACACCCTAGAATAGATCACAATGACTCATTTACCTTAAGAGAATAGGCATTATACACAACTGAAGGACAAAGGTCCTTAGCCAAGTTGTCCTCTCTCTGCACAGCGCTGCCCTCTAACAACAGCAGCTCACAGCGAGACCATGGAAAACACAGACTACATTCCATATCTTGGGAGCTAACTCTTGATAGTAGCAGGTATTAATGCTGAAAAGGGCTAGCAGAGCCTTCGACATAAAAGAGTACTTGAAGATCATTACCTCAGCCTTGGCACAAGGTTCATGTCAACTGTCCTCTTATATTCTTTTAAGACCTAGACTACCTATTGCAGGCACCTCGTGATTGAAAAGATACCACCAACACTTGCTCCCTAGAAGACTCCAAATTTAAATGCATGATAACAAAACCAATGTCAGTGTCTCCTTCTCAGCCATCATCTCTAGGACTGAGTTACATTTAGTTGCTTCTGTTATGCAAGTTACGTTGCTAGTGCGGCCAGCCAGACTCCTGAAACAGAGCAGAACTCTATTCTGAGCTCTGTCAGGAGGAGAGACTAACAGGTAGAGGAGATTCAACACATCCTTAAAAAATGGACCATCTCCATTGGGTCAGCAATTCAAAGAGAATGAGTATTTGGTATGGTACTGAAAAGCACAAAGAATCCCTGCATAATCGGCAAAAGGAATACACCACCTGACAAATTACCAACCCTGTCCCATCTGTGAAAGAGCCTGTTGCTCCCATGTTAAATTCAGCAATACTCAAATACCAGAGTTGAAGAAATTGCTCTTTAGTCCCAAGGAACTACCTAAATTGGGAAGCTATTTTACAATCACAAAGTTAGTTTTGAAGTTTATTAAAATTTTCTATTCATAAACATAGGATTCTCTTTGTAAGCCATCTGTTCTTTTTCCTTCAGCAAATAAGTTCCCAGCTCCATAATAGAATTTTCCAAAGCCACCTCTTAAACTTACAAGGTATACCAAAGGCAATAATGCAGCTGTATATTTCAAAAAATATACGACTTAATTAAGATAGGTATGGATTTGCAGATGTGCTGCAGCTGGAATATGTAGAAGCTGGTGGGTGTGAGGACAGGCCATAGTGACCACATTGGCTGTAATGTCTCCAGCTCAAGGAACTTCAGTTAAGTGCCGATGAACTGGAATTTGAGAGTTGGATACTGCTAAACACAAGAGGGGGTGAAAATATTAAATTTCTATCAATGTGTGGGGAAGGGCATTCTATTAGCTGCTTCATAGCCTGCTATACATTATTCCATTGCATCAAATCACAAGAGGCCACAGAGAGGAGCAGACTCATCACGGGCACGCCCTTCCCCATCAGCAAGGACATCGCAAGAAGCAGTGTCACAAGACAGTAGCATCCATCATTAATGACCCCCACCATACAGGACATGCTCTCTTCTTTATAGGACCATTAGTAAGGATGTAGAATCTGAAGCCTCTCACTCAATGATTTTCCCCTACACCATCAGATTTCTGAATGGCCTATGAACAATACCTCATTTTACAACTATTTATTCATTCTACAAGAAGTCCAGATACCACCTGGACTTACGATAAACACCTGGAATTATGATATTGTAGCCACCAGTGAGACTTTATTGCAGGAGGGGCAATATTCTGGAGTTTCGTTGTTGCCGGGTCTGCAAGACCCGAATTATTTGGAAAGATTAAATAGGTTAGAACTTTATTCCTTGGAATGTAGAAGATTGAGAGGATATTTGATAAGAGGTATACAAATTTACAAGGGGTATAGATAGGGTAATTGCAAACAGGCTTTTTCCACTGAGGTTGGGTGGGACTACAACTAGAGGTCATGGGTTAAGGGTAAAAGGTGAAAAGTTTAAAGGGGAACATGAGGGGAAACTTCTTCACTCAGAGGGTCGTGAGAGTGTGGAATGAGCTGCCAGTGCAAGTGGTGCATGTGAGCTCAATTTCAACATTTAAGAGAAGTTTGGATATGTATGTGGATGGCAGTGGTGTGTAGGGCTATGGACCTGCTGCAGGTCCATGGGAGTAGGCAGTTTAAATCGCTTGGCATGAACGACATCAGCCTAAGGGCCTGTTCCTGTGTTGTACTTTTCTATGACCTATGGAAGGCTATCTTAAGTATGAAAAAGCAGTTTCAAAGGAAGCTAGAGACAGAATCAGACGCACCTTAGCTTTGGCAGAGTTTGCAGGCTATTACTTTCTACAAGGTGAAACCTAGCATCATAAATGGCTGAATTAAAATGAATGTCTTTTATGTACACTTTGAAAGGCAGAATAAAATTATACATGTGTAATTCCCTGCAGCATCTTATATTTGTCTCAGAGGTTGACATCTGAACAGCTTTCAAGAGGGTGAACCCTTAGAAGGCTTCAGGCCCAATGGTGTACCTGGCAAGGCACTGAAAACCTGTGCCACCCAACCAACCAGCTCTATCGGGAATGAATCTTATTGGCACCGAAAACCTGTGCCACCCAACCAACCAGTTCTATAGGGAATGAATCTTATTGGCACTGAAAACCTGTGCCACCCAACCAACCAGCTCTATAGGGAATGAATCTTATTGGCACTGAAAACCTGTGCCACCCAACCAACCAGCTCTATCGGGAATGAATCTTATTGGCACCGAAAACCTGTGCCACCCAACCAACCAGTTCTATAGGGAATGAATCTTATTGGCACTGAAAACCTGTGCCACCCAACCAACCAGCTCTATAGGGAATGAAGCAACACACATCAAAGTTGCTGGTGAACGCAGCAGGCCAGGCAGCATCTGTAGGAAGAGGTGCAGTCGACGTTTCAGGCCGAGACCCTTCATCAGGAGTAACTGAAGGAAGAGTGAGTAAGGGATTTGAAAGTTGGAGGGGGAGGGGGAGATCCAAAATGATAGGAGAAGACAGGAGAGGGAGGGATAGAGCCAAGAGCTGGACAGGTGATAGGCAAAAGGGGATACGAGAGGATCATGGGACAGGAGGTCCGGGAAGAAAGACAAGGGGGGGGGGCCAGAGGATGGGCAAGAGGTATATTCAGAGGGACAGAGGGAGAAAAAGGAGAGTGAGAGAAAGAATGTGTGCATAAAAATGAGTAACAGATGGGGTACGAGGGGGAGGTGGGGCCTTAGCGGAAGTTAGAGAAGTCGATGTTCATGCCATCAGGTTGGAGGCTACCCAGACGGAATATAAGGTGTTGTTCCTCCAACCTGAGTGTGGCTTCATCTTTACAGTAGAGGAGGCCGTGGATGGACATGTCAGAATGGGAAAGGGATGTGGAATTAAAATGTGTGGCCACTGGGAGATCCTGCTTTCTCTGGCGGACAGAGCGTAGATGTTCAGCAAAGCGGTCTCCCAGTCTGCGTCGGGTCTCGCCAATATATAAAAGGCCACATCGGGAGCACCGGACGCAGTATATCACCCCAGTCGACTCACAGGTGAAGTGTTGCCTCACCTGGAAGGACTGTTTGGGGCCCTGAATGGTGGTAAGGGAGGAAATGTAAGGGCATGTGTAGCACTTGTTCCGCTTACACGGATAAGTGCCAGGAGCGGAACAAGTGCTGCACATGCCCTTACACTTCCTCCCTTACCACCATTCAGGGCCCCAAACAGTCCTTCCAGGTGAGGCAACACTTCACCTGTGAGTCGACTGGGGTGATATACTGCGTCCGGTGCTCCCGATGTGGCCTTTTATATATTGGCGAGACCCGACGCAGACTGGGAGACCGCTTTGCTGAACATCTACGCTCTGTCCGCCAGAGAAAGCAGGATCTCCCAGTGGCCACACATTTTAATTCCACATCCCTTTCCCATTCTGACATGTCCATCCACGGCCTCCTCTACTGTAAAGATGAAGCCACACTCAGGTTGGAGGAACAACACCTTATATTCCGTCTGGGTAGCCTCCAACCTGATGGCATGAACATCGACTTCTCTAACTTCCGCTAAGGCCCCACCTCCCCCTCGTACCCCATCTGTTACTCATTTTTATGCACACATTCTTTCTCTCACTCTCCTTTTTCTCCCTCTGTCCCTCTGAATATACCTCTTGCCCATCCTCTGGGTCCCCCCCCCCCCGTCCTTCTTCCCGGACCTCCTGTCCCATGATCCTCTCATATGCCCTTTTGCCTATCACCTGTCCAGCTCTTGGCTCTATCCCTCCCCCTCCTGTCTTCTCCTATCATTTTGGATCTCCCCCTCCCCCTCCAACTTTCAAATCCCTTACTCACTCTTCCTTCAGTTAGTCCTGACGAAGGGTCTCGGCCTGAAATGTCGACTGCACCTCTTCCTACAGATGCTGCCTGGCCTGCTGCGTTCACCAGCAACTTTGATGTGTGTTGCTTGAATTTCCAGCATCTGCAGAATTCCTGTTCTATAGGGAATGAATCTTATTGGCACTGAAAACCTGTGCTACCCAACCAACCAGCTCTATAGGGAATGAATCTTATTGGCACTGCACTGACCCTTGGACCACTTGGACAACAGAATGCCTACGTCAGGCTACTGTTTACTGATTATAACTCAGTGTTCAACATCATCATTCCTTCATTACTAATCAACTAGCTTCAAAACCTGAGCTTCTGTACCTCCCTCTGCAACCAGATCATTGACTTCCAGATTGGGAGATGAAGAATAACATCTCCTCCTCCAAGACAATCATCAAAGACTTATTGTAACTTATAGTTATTTTGTTTTATGTATTGCAGCCACAAAACATCAAATTTCACAACATATGCCAGTGATAATAAACTTGATTCTGATTTTATAATAAAGGTCCATGAACAATCCATCATTATTCATTTTTAAGCACAATTTATTTTGAAATTTGTAGCAATTTACTGTCTTTGGGCTGTACATTTGCACCTTTGCACTTTACAGTTGCTGCAAAGCAACTGATTTCCTGTCATATGAGACAGTATTAATGAACCTGGTTATGGTGTCACTGGAGACTTTGCTCCAGGAGGTCATCATGCCTTTAACGATAAGCACTGCAGAACTGGTGAGCAAGGCGAACAAATTGTAATTACAAATGAGGCTAGTACGTGGATCCAGACACCACCAAGGAAACTCCAGTCCTTGTATCTATTCAAGAGACTGCCGAAAGGATGAGCAAAATTACCATAGTACAATGGTACAAAGAATACATTTTCCAAAATCCCACCCCCTTCTTCTTGAGGTACAGCGCAGTTCTCCTCAACTGGAAGGAAGTAAATGTAACCCCATTATTTAACAAAGTTGGGAGAAAACAATTGCAGAGAAAATATTTAAAGTATATGATTGAATAAGTGGCAACAGCACACTTAACAAAGCAGGACTGATCAGAATTGGCATGTATATATTAAAGTTAAATTACTTTTGATAAACTTGTTCGAGTTTGCTGAGAATTGATAAAGAGGAAGCCAGCTATGCTGCTCATTAGACTTTCAGAAGGCCTTGAATAAGGTGCCACAGAAGAAATTATAAAGCACATGGGATTGAAGGAAATATTCTTGTCTGCATTGAGGATTAGTTAATAGACAGAAAATAAAAACTAGGAATAAATAGGTCACTTTGAGATTGGGAGGTTGTGACTAGTGTTGCAGAAGTTGATGTTGGGCTCTAGTATTCAGTCAATATCAGTGACCTGGTTGAGAGGGTTTACAATAATATATCCATGTTTGCTAAGGATACTAAGTTGGGGTCGGTATGGCTTGTAATGATGATGCAGAGAAGTTTTAAATGGATATACCCACAAAATGCTGGAGGAAATCAGTAGGTCAGGCAGTATCTATGGGAATGAATAAACAGCCGATGTTTTGGGCCAAGACCCCCTATCAGCGCTGGAGAGGAAGGGAAAAATGCCAGAATGTGAAGGTAGGTGGAAGGGAAGCAAGACAAGTTAGGTATAGGTGAAGACGAATGGGTGGGTAAGAGGGAGGAATGAAGTAACAAGTTTAGAGATGATAGGTGGAAAATGCAAAGGGCTGGAGACTGGACCATGGAGTTAGGGAAGGAGGAAGGGCACCAGAGGGAGGAGAAGTAGTAAGAGGCTAGAGTGGGGAATGGAAGGGGAAAACTTACCGGAAGTAATTCAAGTAAGAGAAATCAATGTTTATGCCATCAGGTTGAAGACTACTTAGTTGGAATACGAGGTGTTGCAGTGTGGGATAAGGGAACTATGAGGTTGGTGGCAGTGGATGTGAGATCTCCAGAGTTGATGAGGTTGCTGGTGATATTAGAGAAAATATCTTGATGGTCCCAAGTGAGGTCCTTTTCAAGGGGTAAGTAAGAGGAGGTGTCTAGAGAATTGACACCTGGTCCCAAGATTCACAAACCTGAATGGCCGGGTAGGCCCATTGTTTCTGTCTGCTCTTGCCCCACTGAACTCCCGCCCACATACCACAACTCCATTTTATCCCTCTTGGTTCAGTTGCGTCCCACTTACATCTGCAAGTCACCTTAGCTTTTTACTTCATTCCCCCCCTCCCCCATTCACTTGGCTTCACCTATCATCTTCAAACTTGGTCTCCTTCCCCTCTCCCTACATTTTTATTCTGGCATCTTCCCCCTTCCTTACCAGTCCTGATGAAATGTCTCAGCCTGAAGCGCCAACAGTTTATTCATTTCTATAGATGATGCCTGACCTGCTGAGTTCCTCCAGCGTCTTATATGTGTTGTCCTGGATTTCCAGCATCTGCAGTATCTCTTGTGTTTTAAATGGATATATGCAGGTTATGTGAACCTGCAAGGTCACAGCTGATAGAATGTAATGTGGGAAAGTGCAAGAGGAAATTTGGTAGGGAAAAATAGAAAAGTAGAGTATTTAAATGATGAGAGACTGTAAGGAGTTGGTGCTCAGAGTGACCTGGGTGTCATTGTACGTGAATCACTGCTGCCAAAATACAGCAAACAATTAGAAAGGCAAATGGTTTGCCAGTGAAGAATGAGTACAAGAATAATAACATTTAAGTGCAATTATATAAATACTTGTTAAGATTGTGCCTGGAATATTGTAAAGAGATCTGGTATATCTAGCTAATAAAGGATATGAAAACAAATGAGACTATAGATTCTGGAATCTGCCAGCTAAAACAAAACTCTGAAAGAACTCAGCTCATCAATTAGCATCTGCAGAGAAAGAATACAAGTTGATATTCCAGGCTGAGACCTTGCATCAAGAGTGGTCTGGGTGTGAATAAATGATATGCAGTGGATTCTGGTCAGTTAGTCCATCGGTTAAACGGAACAGCCGGTTATTTGGGACAACTCTTAATGAACATAAACTAATCAAGAAAATAGTCAGAACTTCATTCACTTATTTGGGACACTATGCCTCTTAATTGGGACAGGAGACTATTGCCAAACAGTTTCTAACTAGCGTCAGTTGTGCGCACTTGTGTGCCATTAAATACTACACCATGCTTAGAGTGAACAGTTTTTAAATATCATCCGCTTGTGTTCAAAAAAACAGTGGTTTATGTCAGTGATAGGCAGCCAGAAATAAACAGTAAGACAATTCAGAACTGTTTTGTTCATTGCGGTTTCAAGCAGTCAGGCTTGGAGATACTAGAAATGGCCAGGAATGAAAATGAAACGATTTCACTACTTCAGCAAGTTAGAAACCATGAAGGAAGTTAAGGTATTGACAATCACCTTGAATGTCACAATGTAAACAAAGATTTGGAGAATGCAACATTTTCTAACTAGCATCAGTTGTGTGCATGTGTGTGGCCATTAGACACTACACCGTGCTTAGAGCAAATACAGTAGTTTTTAAATAGCATCAACTGCGTATGCTTATGCTATGTTATTCATTTGGGCCTACTAATGCCAAATGACAAAGTAGCAATTTTTGACACCACTTCATGCAGGAAGGCAACACTGATTTTGTTCATTTACAGTCAATCAGAAAGAACAGAGCAACGTACTCCTCTGAACTCCTCCGTCGATAATTATTGTGTGTTATAGTACTGTAGTAATATTGGTAATATTCTAATTTGATCTGTATTTCATTTAAATACATAATTTGTTGCTCAGTTAAACATAGTTTGTCTTTTTAAAACTATTTTCATGAAACTTTGGCTAATTGTGGCAGCCACCTAATTGGGCCAAAATATACTGGTCCTGATGTGTCCCCATTAACTCGAATCCACCATTCTGATAAATGGATGTAGGGTTAGTAAGGTAGAAGATCAGCCATGATTGTACTGATTAGTAGGGCATAGATGAGTAGGCAAAACGACCTACTTCTGCTTCTATTTTTTTAAATGACATCAAAAGAACGGCCAAGATCAATGAGTCTATCTTCAAAAGCCATATTCCATTAACTGCACCAACAGCCTAACTAACTACTTAAATAACCGGTTTTGCATCCGACTATAAATCAGGCCTTATATATAACATTAGAGTACTTCACCTGCTCTATTCATGCACCAACAATTGACCCCCCACATCCAAATCTCACAGGTTACACTAACTGCTTGTTTCAACCAAGATAGCCATGTCAACCAGGTGACACTTACAGACAAATTTTATTCTCCCTTGCAGGACAGGATGGTCTAGAATGAGAAGTACTGGGTGCTTACTAAATGGGATAGGTGGATCACTGCAGAATGAAAGCATCATGACTGCATTTAGTACGCTGGGCACTGACCTACATGGTTCACTGCCAATGGTCATGTCAACTGGATTTTGAGGAAATGGTATGACCTTCTTAAATATGCCAGTGTTGCCTGTAAATTATGTGCATGCAGTTTATTGTGCCCTGCACCCTAGTTAAGCTTGCCACTCCAGTGAAATTACTGTACATTCTCAGTCACTGGCAAAAGAAAATGAAATATTGTAAATTTGAACAGTGTTAATATCTCTTACACAGCGGTGGACAACATACTGTGAGTTATTGGAAACAATTCCAATCTGAGAGAAGCCAAATGCTAAGTGTTTGTCACCACATTAACCTTCAGAGCCCCGGGCAATGCTGTTCTTTCTCTGCTGTTGTAATTGTAGCAGGTGACTCATTTCAGTGAGGACTTTGTGTAAGGCAACCTCCACCTCCACTAGGTATCGGACTGAAGTTCAGAAAGGAGAATGTTCCATAAAGATTCTGGGCATATCCACTTCCCCCTCATGTCAGGCTGTGTAGCTGTCCCAGCTCTGCTTGGCCCCTGTTATTAGTCATAGAACTGTACAACATGGGGACTTCGGGCATTTGACCCATTGTGTCTGTTCTATCAAAGAACACATTTACATTAATCTGGTTTCTTGTTATAATAATCAACTAACCTAGTAACTGGCACATCGTTTGAGTGTGCCTCAGCAGCAGCACAGCAAGTTCCTAATGGAAATGGATGCCCCTGAAGGAAACCCGTGGGATCTCAGAAAGAGTGTGTAAACTCCACAGACAACACTAGAGATCAGAAAGGAAGCTAATGCTTGTACCACGCCTCCAAGGTAATCAGTTTCTCTCTCTTCGATCCAGTACCACTCCCTACTACCATAACACCATTCTCCTCCCTTCCAACCCACCATTACAACCTTCCCTACAACTTGTCTACTTTGACTCTCCTTCATTTAAGAAAACCCAAGACAAAATATTAATTTGCATACAAGAAATATTTTGCTGCTAATCATTCCCCCACCGTGCTGCATATAAATAGCGCCCATCCCGCACACTGAGCATTGAACCAAGTTTGAATGAGTGAGACATGCCTATTTCGCTTGTTTGACTGAAAGTGATAAAATGGAGCGGGGCCTCATGCAGCTTTCACGTATCTGTACCAGTCTGGCCATGGGCACCAGGCAGACAGAAACTAGCTCAGTACAGACATTGCCGACCTCCGGAAGGCGCCGAACAGCAAGAACTAACGCTACATTGGTAGTCTAACCACGTCAACAACATTTTTCTGAGTTGCAGCCTTTAATAGCCCTTGCAACGATCAATGCACACCGAACCCAGGACTGACCCTGTACCTCAAGATGGAAAGGGGGCTAACTACTTTTCTTATACACACTATGTAATATTATTGCTATTAAACTCATATTTAACAATATATTCAACATGTCTCAATAGCATTTTCCAGATTAATCATGAAACATTAAAGCGTGGACACAAGAGGATTTCCAAATATCACCAGTTTTTGACGTTCTTGGATTAGGTTCCGGGCCAATGTAATGACGTAAGATCATCAGAACTCAGGCGTCACGGCAGCATTAGGGCGAGTCTGGGAGATGTTAATGAAGTAGACGCGATATATTAGGGTAAAAATGGGATGCAATGGTATGGGAAGCGGTGGAGTCCAATGACATAGTTCTGGTTACGAATAAGAAGGATGACAAGTTGGGGTACTGATGGTTAATGAGCCTACCAAATTGGGCAGAGATACGAATGCGATGTGAAACAGGGTCAAAGAAGCTTGGATAGGGGAGGTGAGCAGGATGAAAGGATTCCCTTATATTTGCCACAGTATCTTACCTCTAGTTTGTCAGTGAGCTCTCTCTGCATTATCTCGTACTGATTGGTAAGCTCTTGGTTCTTCTCCAGCAAGGCTTTGCCGAGCTTAGCCGCCAGGATGAGATCGTTATCCTTCTGCCGAAGCTGGGAGAGCAGGTCCTCGATGCCGGGGCTACCGGCTGCCACTTCCTCGCTGTAACCCTCCTGGCGGCTGGTCGCCAGCACAGGGAAGTGTTCGTCGAACAGCAGGTTGGCGCTGCCGCCGCCAAGCCCAGGAGGGGTTAGGAGTGGAGAAAGGGGCGGCAGTCTCGGCAGATTGCTAGCCTGATGGCGCTCGGCCTCCTCAACGCCAAACGAGTGGTGGGGCTCGTCACCCTGCTGAAACTCCTGCAGCCATAACGCCGCCATAGTTCCACTAGCGCTGGGCAGATTACAATCGGCTCCGATCCCGGCTCAGCTCACGGATTGCACCGAGTCCCATCGACCTGCCTCCCGTGCCCTGGCCGGGGATCGGGATGGTGTGACCCAGTCCCCTTGCTCGCAGCACTCGGTGTCTAGTAGTGTCCAGTTGCAAAAAGCAATCGTTCGAGATCTCTCGAGTGATTGCGGCGGTAGCCGGCCGCTGTCCCGGGACTAAGTCGTTGTTGTCCGCCTTGATAGTCGCTTTCTTTCTGCTGCCCCGCTTCGCAGGGGACGATGAGCCCATTCTTTACAAGGATGCAGCTGGACACATGATGCTGCGGATCGCAAGCAAAGCTGAAACTGATACCCAACGCGCGTCCACACCCCTCTGACGGAATCTGACACCTGTACATTGCACGGCGCTCATTGGTACAAAGCCAATGTCCCCATCCCTAGCAGACAGACAGGCGAGGAGACTGGGAGAGGTAAATAGAAGAGAACCGGATACCAAGGAAGAGATAGAGAAATAAGTAGAGCATCTGAAAGTATGTAGAAGGAATACTCGGGCTGACAAATGGATGGTATGGCATAGAGAGAAACTTTGAAATTAATGTAAAAAGTCACGCAAGACCAACTAGAGTTTGAGCTAAATACAGAAAATTCGCAAATAGAGCGATAAAAATGAAAAGGGAAACAGGAATGATTTTACTAAATGGAGGTTAGAATTTAAAGGAAGGAATTGGGTGCGCCAATGAGATAAAGGGAGACAAATATAGATGCAGTGACAGCGAATGACACACATAAGGATAGAATATAGATACATTCGGAATGGAATGGAGTGGGAAGCCATCCAGGGATGGAAATTAGAGAAATACTTACACGGAAGAGATAAAGAAAGGCAAGATGTAAAAATATGTAAAGACAAAAAATCAAATCAAATAAAGAAATAAGAACTGTATTGAATGTACACAGTGGGAGAAAGCACAACGTGAGTTATAAACAGAAACAATAAAAAAACTCCAGAAGTAATGAGAGTAACCTGCACAGAGAAAGTGAAAGAAGTACATGGAGCAGACAATGTGAGATGAATAAAAGGTGAAATATTGATACAAAAGAAGGAGAATAATACATCAGTGAAAAGGGAGATAGATTCAGAGAGTGAATGATAAAACATATACAGAAATAGCAAGAAATATTTATAAAGAAAAAAAGACAATGCTGTAATCATTCTGAATGATATAACATCTGAGAATGTAATAAAGAGTGGCGAGAAGTAGAACCAGCCATCATAAAGAAGTATAAAGGGAAAGAGAATAGTAACAGTTTACTGTCAGGTAAATCTACACTTTTACATGAGATGCATATCTTTAATATGCCTTTCAGATGATCCAAAGTGACTTACAACTGACTAACAACTAAGTAGACATTAACAGTGTTGTAATGTAGGAATGATTGAATGAAATTGTAAGCAAATAAAATGCAGAAGCAACGAAGGCACACAAATCTAAAACTTAATAACACCCATATGTTTGACATCCAAGGTATTACCTCTGAACTGTAATTGTTTTTGTAATATTGAAAACACAATAGCCAGTTTCAAGGTGTCAAAAACTAATAATGACCATATGGTTTGCTCTACTTATCATGAAAAGGGGATAATTATCACTTAGGCTATTGAAAACTGGACTGCTGTTTAGTGTATCATGGGATGTATAAAAGTGTCAAAGTAATAAAATATTCCCACATAATTATCAAACAAAATTACTCAGTGACTAAAAGAGATGTGAGGTGATCAACTGCCTATTTCAAAGAGGCTTTAAGGAGTGTCTTAATAGAGAAAAGAGAGGTAGAAAGGTTGTTGAAATTCCATATCAAAGCAAACTGAAGTTAATTTTGTGGATCATGAAACCAAAACTGAAAGAGTGCAAAGATTTCAAAACGCTGCAGAATCTTTTAAATGGAGATGTTAACGGATTGTGGAGTCAGCAGCATTATGAATGAAACTGTTTCAGCTAGGGTACAAGCAGAAAAGTTTTGAATGAGCTCAGATGTATGGCGAATGAAAAATGTAAGGCTAATATGATAATGTTAGAATA
Source organism: Mobula birostris (assembly GCF_030028105.1). Lineage (NCBI taxonomy): Eukaryota > Metazoa > Chordata > Chondrichthyes > Myliobatiformes > Myliobatidae > Mobula > Mobula birostris. The sequence continues at coordinate 3,204,636 of NC_092400.1, forward strand.
ATGGCACAGACAATGGGTTTCAGTGAGAGCAGGCTAAGATGGGGATGCAACTGGATGATGCCAAACTGGTGGAAGTAGGCAGTCTTGACAACAAGATTTGAATGGGCTCAGGAGCTCAAATCCTGGTTAAATGTGATGCCAAGTTTGTTAGCACTTTGGCTCACCCTCAGTCACAGGGCAAGGAATGGAGTCAGTGTCTGAGGAAAAGAATTTGTGACGCATATCATGGCTCAGTTTTCCCAATATTTAAATCAAGGAAATTCTTGCTAATCAGATAATTACTGAACAAGCAACAATCCAAGTCTCTGCAAGAATTTAAAATCTGACATAAGTCTGAGCAAAGCTCAAATCTCTCCATATATTATATGTAACACATGCAAAATGCTGGAGGAACTCAGCAGGCCAGGCAGCGTCTATGGAAAAAAGAACAGTCAACGTTTCAGGCCAAGACCCTTTGGCAGGATTGGAGAAAATAAGATGAGGAGTAGACCTAAAAGGTGACGGGGGTGGGGGGGGGGGAGAGAAACACAAGGTGTTGGGTGAAACCAGGAGGGGGAGGGATGAAGTAAAGAGCAGGGAATTTGATAGGTGAAAAAGGTGGAGAAGGGGGAATCTAATAGGAGAGGACAGAAGGCCATGGAAGAAAGAAGAGGGGGGAGTAGCACCAGAAGGAGGCCATGGGAAGGCAAGGAGATAAGGTGAGAGAGGGAAAAGAGGATGGGGAATGGTGAAGAAGAAGGGGGACACTACAGGAAGTTCAAGAATTCAATGTTCTACAGCCAAATATTATATGATTTGGGAGACTTGTTTAAGAGTGGCAGAATACAAGATAATAATGAAGCATCATTATTTTTATGCAACACTAACACTGATTGTGTTTGTTTTGTCTCATTTAGGCAAAGTTCACATTTTTATAGATCATTGGCAGACTAAAACATTTTTTTTCTTTTAGTGAATTCTCATTAAGTAGAACACACTGCTTACAAGGTTAGGAAAAGGAAATTCATAATAACTTTCAAAACAGAATTAGATAAATATTTGCAAGGGAAATATTTACAAGGATACAGAGGAAAAGGACATTAATTGGATGCTTTTTCAGAGGTAGAATGTGCCTAATGGATAGAATAGCTACATCTTGTTTCGTAACATTTCTTAATTTTAAATATGCTTTTTTCTCTCATTTCACCAAGATTTGTTAAGAAATTTCGTATTTTTGATTGTCCAGGTTCGTCTCTCTTTAAAAATACATTTCCCTCTAATTAAAGGGAAATTGAAGTTAAAGATGTCAATTTTATATCTTAACTTTGGAACACCTAATCATATATGTCCCATTTCTGGAATCACAAGCAGCCAAATCATTTGAGTCATTTCTGCTTTAATATTCCTAAATAGCACTGATAGTGGTTGAGGGAGCCAAGTTTGCACTCTTGGCAATAGTACCATAAAATTTGATTTGATTGGTACCAAACTTAGATTTGGACAGGAGCCCATTGCTGGACGTACTGATAGTTGGAACCTGTGAACGCTAACTCATTTGTTTTACTTCTGTTTTTGCGCTACTATTTTAAATTTAACAACTTAATATACGTATATTTACTTACTGCAATTCATTTACTTATTTTTTCTATATTTATTATTGTACTGCTACTGCTAAGTTAACAAATTTCACGACATATGCCGGTGATAATGAAACTGGTTCTGATTCCGAGTGCAAATTTCGTCGAAACATAGACAAAACCTACAGCACAATACAGGCCCTTCATCCCACAATGCTGTGCCAAACATGTACCTAGAAATTACCTAGGATTGCCCTCTATTTTCCTAAGTTTCAGCAATATTTGGCTGATCAGGTGCTTTGGAGATTCCAATTCGTTGAGATAATTTATTTTAATAAAATATTGTATTTGAAAAGAATTGACAATGGAATCAATAATCTTTTCAGATATACTGTATAATCCTGCACATTTAAATCACAGAAATGGTTATAGCATGAGAGGTGGCCATTCAGCCTGTTGAATTTTTACATCTCTCTAAGAGCAATTCAGCTAGTCCCCTCCCTTGGCCTCTCCCACATTCCTTTCAGATACTTGCCTAGATCACTCCTGAATGCAGCAATTGAATCTGACTTCACCACTTCCCCCTGTGGTACATTCCAGACACTAACCACTCACTGTGTAACATATTTTCCCTCGTTTCACGTTTGGTTCTTTCATTCTACTTCTTCTAATTCTTGACCCCTCCACCATGAGAGCAAATTATATCTATCTACTTGGTCTGTACTACTCAGGTTACTAAATACCTCTATCAGATCTCCTCACAGTTATCTCTGTTTCAAGAACAACCCCAGCTTCTCTGGTCTGTCCACATACCAATGTACCTTGTTCCTAAAACCATTTTAGTAAATTCCTTTTGCATCCTGAAAGTATGTTGAATCCTGTCAGTCATTCCTTAGGTCTGCCATCCAGAATGTAACAGTATACTATTTGTGGCCAAACAAGTGTCTTATAAAAATTCATTATGATTTCCTTGATCTTAGCTTCTATTTAGAAAGCCAAGATTCAGCATGCTTTTTCAATTACTCTTTCAATCTGTCCTGCCATTTTCAATGAACTATATTCTTGTATCCCTTTTAGAATTATGTAATACATATTTCCTCTCATTATTCTTACAATCAACCTGTAAAAATTAACACTACTTAATGTTAACTTTTATCTGTATATTCCAACAGCTAGTCCATATTTCCTTGAAGTCTATCGCTATCATCCTCACAATTCATAAGGCCTCCAGGTTTTGTGTCTTTTGCAAAATGGAAACTGCCATGTTCACCCAAAACTAAATCATTAACATAGATGAATAAAAACAGCAGTCCTATCACTAATTCTTCTTCCGAGACAATCTTGGCAGGAACAAAGATGACTTGCCCTTAATTCAGTTCTCTGGGTTCTCTGGTTAATGGTAAGCCCAATGTGTGGCCACAGAATCTGCCACAGCGGGGAAAAGAGATACTTGATGGATTCAGGTTGCTAGGTAATTAGGGATCCTTCAGCTGTTTAAGCTGGGTTCTTGTCTGCTCCCAATGTTCTTGGTATCCATCCAAATGCTCCTTCTACCCATCCAGTGGTCACAGGTTTGCAATTCCCAGTGGTCTGTGGTAATGTTGCACTTCTTAAAGAAAACTTTGAAAACATCCTGGAATTGAATCTCTCGTTATGACAAAGCACAGAATAAAGCACTATTTTTTGGAGTGTGGTCTGGGGCATAAAATTGACATAGTCTGCTTAATTTGAGTGTTAGGGAATAGCTAGGGAATAGTCATAGTCATACTTTATTGTACCTGGGGGAAATTGGTTTTCATTACAGTTGCACCATAAATAATTAAACAGTAATGAAACCATAAATAATTAAATAGTAATATGTAAATTATGCCAGGACCAGCCTATTGGCTCAGGGTGTCTGACCCTCCAAGGGAGGAGTTGTAAAGTTTGATGGCCACAGGCAGGAATGACTTCCTATGATGCTCTGTGTTGCATCTCGGTGGAATGAGTCTCTGGCTGAATGTACTCCTGTGCCCAACCAGTACATTATGTAGTGGATGGGAGACATTGTCCAAGATGGCATGCAACTTGGACAGCATCCTCTTTTCAGACACCACTGTCAGAGAGTCCAGTTCCATCCCCACAACATCACTGGCCTTACAAATGAGTTTGTTGATTCTGTTGGTGTCTGCTACCCTCAGCCTGCTGCCTCAGCACACAACAGCAAACATGATAGCACTGGCCACCACAGACTCGTAGAACATCCTCAGCATCGTCCGGCAGATGTTAAAGGACCTCAGTCTCTTCAGGAAATAGAGACAGCTCTGACCCTTCTTGTAGACAGCCTCAGTGTTCTTTGACCAGTCCAGTTTATTGTCAATTCGTATCCCCAGGTATTTGTAATCCTCCACCATGTTCACACTGACCCCCTGGATGGAAACAGGGGTCACCGGTTTGTTGTATGTTGACATTAGTTTTGTTTCTCCTGCCTGTGAATTTCGGTTGAGCAGTATTTTTCAAAGGATCTGTGGTGCTTATCCCAATCTCAGAAGAGCATAGGAGGCAAGAATCAGGAATCAAAAGGTTGAGTATAGTGCAACTAATGTTCTGAGTTGTGTATATTTCAGTGCAAGAAGTATTGTAGGAAAGGCAGGTGAGCCCAGGGCATGAATCAACACATGGAATTAGGATATTGTAGCCATTAGTGAGACTTGGTTGCAGAAGGGGCAGGAATGGCAGCTCAATATTTTGGGTTCTGTTGCTTAAAATGCGATAGAGTGGGAGGGATTAAAGGGGGAGGAGTGACATTACCAGTCAGGGAAAATGTCACAGCAGTGCTCAGTCAGGACAGACTGGGGAACTTGTCTTGTGAGGCTTTATGGTTGAAACTGAGGAATAAGAAAGGTATGACCACATTAAAGGGGCTATATTATAGAGTTTATAATATAGACCACCAAACAGTCCACAGGATTTAGAGGAACAAATTTGTAGAGAGATCGCAGACTGTTGCAGGTAACATAAGATTGTGATAGTAGATGATTTTAACTGTTCACGTATTGACTGGGACTACCATATTGTAAAAGGACTAGATATGATAAAGTCTGCTTAATTGGTATATAGAAGTCCTAACGAGTCTGTGCTATACTTGATCGCCTATTAGGGAATGAGACCGGGTAGGTGACAGAAGTTTGAGTAGGGGAACACTCTGCATTTAGTGATCATAATGCCATTAGTTTCAAGTTAATAATGGAAAAAGACAAGTCTGGTCCTCAGGATGAGATTCTAAATTGTAGAAAGGCCAATTTTGATGGCATTAGAAAGAAGCTGGCAAATGTGGATTGGGGCGGGCTGTTTTCTGGTAAAGATGTGCTTGGGAAGTGAAATTTTTGGAGTACAAAACTTGTATGTGTCTGTCAGAATAGAAAGCAAAGATAACAGGTTTAAGGAACCTTGGTTTCTGAGAGATATTGAGACCTTGATTAAGGAAAAAGAGGTGCTGCATAGCAGGTATAGGCAGGTAGGAACAAATGAGGTATGAGGAGAATAAGAAGTGCAAGAAACCATTTAAGAAAGAAAATAGGAAGGCTAAAAGAAGGCATGCAATTGCCCTAGCAGACAAGGTGAAGGAGAATCCTAAAGGCTTCTGCAGATATGTTAAGAGCAAAAAGGTTGCAAAGGATGAAATTGGTCCTCTGGAAAATCAGAATGCTAATCTATGCGTAGAGCCAGAAGAGTTGGGGGAGATCTCAAATGGATTTTTTGCATCTGTATTTACTCAGGAGATGGACGCAGAGTCGATAGAGGTGAGGCGGAGGAGCAGAGCAGTCATGAAATCTATACAGAATACAGAGGAAGAGTTTGCTGCTCTGTGGCAAATTAGGGTGAACAAATCCCCAGGGCCTGACAAGGTGTTCCCTTGGACCCTGTGGGAGGTAAGTGCAGAAATTGCAGGGGCCCAAGCAGAGATTTTTAAATCATCCTTAGCGACAGGGGAGGTACCAGAGGATTGGAGGATAGCTAATGTTGTTCCGCTGTTTAAAAATAAACCAGTAAATTAAAGGTTGGTGAGCCTGACATCAGTAGCGAGAAGGTTATTGGAAGGTATTCTAAGGGACCGGATATATGAGTATTTGGATAGACATGGACTGATTAGGGATAGTCAGCATGGCTTTGTGCGTGGGGTAGGTCGTGTCAAACCAATCTTATAGAGTTTTTTGACGAAGTTATCAAGAAAGTTGATGAAGGCAAGACATGGACTTCAGTAAGGCATTTGATGAGGTCCTGATGGGAGATTAGTCAAGAAGGTTCAGTTGCTTGGCATGAGGTAGTAAATTGGATTAGACATAGTCTTTGCGGGAGAAGCCAGTGAGTGATAGAAAATGGTTGCCTCTCTGACTGGAGGTCTCTGACTAGTGGAGAGCCACAGTCAGTTGTTGTTTATTATCTATATCAACTATCTGGATGATAATGTGGTTAACTGGATCAGCAAATTTGCAGATGACATCATGTTAGGGGGTGTAGTGAACAGTGGGGAAGACTATGAAAGCTTGCAGTGGGATCTGGACCAGCTGGAAAAATGGGCTGAAAATGGCAGATGGAATTTAATGCAGACAAGTGAGAGGTGTTGTACTTTGGGAGGACCAACCAGGTTAAGTCTTATCCAGTGGGTGTCAAGGCACTGAGAAGTGTGGTAGAACAAGGGGATCTGGGAATACAGGTCCTAATTCATTGAAAGTGGCTTCACAGGCAGATAGGGTCGTAAAGAAAGCTTTTTGCGCATTGCCCTTCGTTGTTCAAAGTATTGAGTACAGGAGTTGGGATGTTATGTTGAAGTTGTATGAGATGGTGAGACCTAATTTGGAGTATTGTGTGCAGTTTTGGTCACCCACCTACAGGAAAGATGTGAATAAGATTGAAAGTGTACAGAGAAATTTATAAGGATGTTGTTAGACCGTTGGACCTGAGTTATAATGAAAGATTGAATAAGTTAGAACTTTATTCCCTAGAGTGTAGAAGATTGAAGGCAGATTTGATAGAGATATACAAAATTAATAGGAGTATAGATAGGGTAAATGCAAGCAGGCTTTTTCCACTGAGGTTGGGTGAGACTACAACCAGAGGTCATGGGTTAAGGGTGAAAGGTGGAATGTTTAAGGGGAACATGAGGGGAAATTTCTTCATGCAGAGGGTAGTAAGAGTGTGGAACAAGCTGCCACTGAAGGCAGTGGATGTGATTTTGATTTCAACATTTAAGAGAAGTTTGAATAGGTGCTGTACATGGATGGGAGGTGGACTGGAGAGCGGTAGTCCAGGTGCAGCCGATGGGACTGGGTAGTTTAAATAGTTCAGCATGGACGAAATAGGCAGAAGGGCCTGTTTCTGTGCTGTAGTTTTCTATGACTCTAAGAATCATTGCTGTCTAGTAGAAATAAGCTTTTTTGTAAGGTTTGAGGTCTTGAACTTACCATACTTATTTCTTCAGACGGCCAATGGATATGCTAACCTACTGAAAGCAATGCGCATTTCACTGATAGCTACTATCAATGTGGTGGCTCCTGACATAAGAGATAAAATCAGGATGAGGCTAGTCACCCCCTGAGTTTATTCTGCCACTCAGTTAGATCGTAGCTGATTCAATCTCAGCCTCACTACTACTCTCCTGGTGTCTCCCAATAACCCTTGATTCTCCTGTGGTCTTTGCGTTGAACATATTCGAAAATTCTACTTCTCAAGCTTTCTAAGTTAGAGAATTTGAAAGATTAGTAAGCCTCTGAGTGAAGAAATCACTGCCTGAAAAATGAGACCCATTATCCTGAAACAATGCTCCCTGGTTTCATAACACCCCCATTAGGCGAACATCTTCCCAAAATCCACCTTGTCAATTCTTTCCCAGTACTTTGTAATATTACAAAAAGATTATGTCGTACTTAGCTCCAGAATTAATGTAATTAACCTTCGCTACATTGTATCCAATGCAACAACATCCTCCCTTAAATATGGAGGCTACACATGGAAAGAAGTCTGTGTTTTCTATGGTCATGTCATCAGGGATCGTGCAGAAGGAAAGGCTGGCAGTGGACCTTTGTTTTCTGCATGCTGAGTATAAGGCCAACCATCTAAAATGATTTGGTATGCAAGTGGATGAAAACCTGGTGTTGTCTCTCAACAACTAAATTTATTTCAGTAACAATTATTTAATTCTCCTTTACACTTGTGCACTGCAGAATAACAATGAACAATCAAATGCTGAATTATTGCAGCTTGATTGATTAGATTGGAGTGATGTGGGTTAATAGTTGTGAGTTAGCTCTACTTCAGCAAGAAATGTGTCAGATGTGAGTTGCTGCAATATGGCAAGATTGAAAATATCAGGAGATGAGGAGTAAACACTCAGATTTAATGTGCTATGGATTTGTTGGTTAGGATCACAGTTTGCATGCCATCATGTGACAACCATAAGATGGAGATGAATTTCTTTGAGAAGGCAAATTTCATAACGATGCTCCGCAGCACCTCCCAACTGGTAGAGTCAAAGGCATTATAGTAAGATGGAAAAAGGCCAATTTTAGTGGTAGATACTGCTCCTTACAATTATCTTACAGTTGTCACATAGTGAAGACGAAGTATACTGTGTCGCTGGATGGATGGAATCCATATTGTTATTTGGAGATCAACTCTTCTGTCATTATGAGTAGGCAGTTGAGGAGGACTCTGGCAATATCATAAAAACATTAAGGAAGCAGCAGTCTTAGCACTGAATCCTGTGCAGCTGCACTTTCCACCGGTCAACTAACAGTCTTTCATCCCTAATCTGTTTCCTGTTACTTTGCCAATTTTCTATATATTTGTCTTTATGTACTTCAATCTTGATGACAACTATTAAGTTGCACTTAATCAAATGCCTGTTGGAAATCCATGTACAAAATAGAAACTGTATATTCCTCATCACCCCTCCCCAATACTTGTTCAAGAATTCTAATTAGTTAGATACAATTTACCTTTAATTGTTCATGTTACTGTTAATTCTATCTCTGATTATTGTTTCCAGAACTTTCTTCATCTCCCCTTCATAACATATTATAAAAATTTGAAAAGTGGAAAAATTAGATTTGGATCATATGTGTTGGATCACATTTCATCACTTAAATCGTGTTTTATTCTGTCACATTCTATCCCTCTCCTATTCAGTGTCCAGGGTTTCAACAGTCTTTAGATTTTATTGGAAAGGAAGAATAATGTCTCAATGTCAGAATAAAGTTCCATTTCTGCACATTGTGATGTTACTTACTGAAAGTGAGTGATGCTTGGAGAACTTTCTTCATGGGGTGAAAGTTTGAAACTCCAACTGGGAGACCTACCCGGTCTTGGACTCATGATAATGATGCCATATTTCTGTTTCCTCCCCTTTTCTGAGGGAACCTCTATTGCCGTGGAGGCCCGTAATTGTAAACTGAAACTGGTCCTGACAGTTTCATTTTCACCATGATGTCCAGTCCCGTCCCTATGCACTTATATCCCAATCAAGAAGGCATTAAATCTCTCCACCTCTTTGAACTAAAGAGCTGACCCTCTAACAGCACCCTCCTCTGTCTGACAGAACTGGTCCTCACCCTCAGTAATTTCTCCTTTGTGTCCTCCCACTTTCTCAAACTCAAGGGGAAGCCATGCTATGCCTGCCTTTTCATTGACTTCATGGAACAGTCCATACTCCAAGCATTCCCTGGTAATGCTCTCCAACTCTGTGCTACTTTGAAAACTACATTGGTGCTGCTTCATGTACCTATGCTGAGCTTGTTAAATTCACTTGTTCCATTTCTGACGCCTCTCTTCCCTTTCTCGATCTCCCTGTTTCAATTTCTGGAGCCAAACTTACTACCAATATCTTTTCTGAACCTACCAATTCCCAAGGCTATCTTGACTATACCTCTTTCCACCCTGTCTCCACTTCCCTTCCCTTTTCTCCACCACATCAGCTCCCAGAATGAGGCTTTCCTTTCCAAGACCTCAGTGATGTCTTTCTACTTCAAAGAATAGGGTTTCCCTTCTTCTACCATTGATGTTGCCCCTACCAACATCTCCTCCGTTTCCCAGACATCCATGCTCACCACATCTTCCTGCCACCTTAACAGGGATAGAGTCCCCTTTGTCCTCACCTACCTCTCCACAAGCCTCCACATCCAGCACTTCATTCTCCGCAACATCTGCCATCTTCAACAGGATCCTACCACCAAACACATCATTACACGCCCCCCCACTCTCTGCTTTCCACAGGGATCGCTGTCTCTGTGATGCCCCTGTTCATTCATCCTTCTCTTTCCACTAAACTCCGTCTTACTTATCACTTATCCCTGCAAGTGACAGAAATGCTCCACCTGCCCATTTCCCTTACCTCCATTCAGGGCCCAAACAGTCCTTCCAGGTGAGGCAACACTTGACCTATGAATCAGTCCAGGTCCTGATGTGGCCTCCTCTACATTGGTGAGCGCAACGTAAGTGTGTGGATTGCTTTATTGAGCATCTCTACTTCATACATAAAAAGAGGAATTTCCTGGCGGCTAGCCATTTTAATTCCTGTCCCATTCCCGTTCCACATCTTGGCCCTTGGCTTCCTCTTCCACTATAATGAGCCACTCTCAGGGTGGAGGAGACACACCTTATATTCTGTCTAGTTAGCATGCAACCTGATGGCATGAACATCGTTTTCTCCTTCCGATATTTGTTTCCCTTCCCCTTCCCTTTCTACTCCTCACTCTGACCCCTTACCTCTTCTCCGCACCTAGCATCATCTCCCCCTGGTACACCTTATCCTTCCCTTTCTGCCATGGTCCACTCTCCTCTCCTATCTGATTCCTTCCTCTCCAGCCCAATGCCCTTTCCACCTATCACCTCCCAGCTTCTTACTTCATCCCTCCTCTCCTATCCACCTGCCCTCACCTCACACCTTCCAGCTTGTTCTCCTTCCCTCCCCTCACCTCACCTCACCTCACACCTTGTTCTCCCTCCCCTCCCGTTATTCGATCATCTACCCCCTGCTTTTCCAGTCCTGATGAAGGGTCTCGGCCCGAAACGCCATTTCCATGGATGCTGCCTGACCTGCCGAGTTCCTCCAGCGTGTTGCGTGTGTTGTCCCAGATTTCCAGCTCCTGACGAACCTCCAGTGTTTGTTTCTCCTCCGCCGCCCTTTCCGAGCGCGTCACCGTCACCTTGGAGACCAGACTCGCCTACCGACGCAGGCGCTTGCGAGCTTCCGATTCAGGCCAATCAGCAGAGGATCCGGCCGTCCCACCAATCCGCCGGCCGGACGCAGGGAGGCCGCCGGCGCCGCTGCCCAATGGGAGGCGCGCTACCATCTTTTTGAGCGAAATTTGAAGGGCAGGCAAGCGGTGAAGAAGACGTTAGCAGCGGGCGGGAAGGGGGATCGGGGCGGCGAGGAAACGGAGCGCGGCCGCGGGCTGAGCTATCGGATGGTGGGGTTGCCAGTCGTGATTACCGAGAGCCAGGGAGAGTGGCCCGAGGGTCATCAGGTAAGAAGGTGCGGTGGGAGGAATGCTGCCTGTGCGGGGTGCGGGGTGCAGTCCGTCACCCGAGGCAGGAACAATGTCCCTGCCATGCAGCCTTTCTTACTGAGCCTGACAGTGGGAGTTGGAACAGTTACCTCCTCATTCGGATGTTATCTGTTCTGTTCAGCAAGACGCTGGTGCCTTAAAGCGACAGCATCTCACGAATGGGACATTATGAAAGTTAAGGCAGGAGGAAGCTCAAAGTTCAGTTGATAGATAACGTCGTTCTTGATGAATGATGCTATTGGGAAATGTAGCGAAAGGCGCGAAGGATAACAACAGACTTCAGAAGGACGTTGTTAATATTATTAAATATGGAAAATGGATTTTAATGTCTGCGGAGTGAGCTGTTATAGGAAAGATGACAGGTAGCACAATTTAAGGTAGCGTAGAAAAAGGGTCTGAAAGATGGAATTGCACAAATGTTTAAAGTTTGAGAGGGATATTTTAAGTAGGATGCGTGGATTTATAAAGGCACTTAGGATAAGGTCATATATTGGATTAGATACTGGCTTTGCGGGAGAAGCCAGAGAGTGGTAGTAGCTGGTTGCCTCTTTGACTGGAGGTCTGTGACTAACAGTGTGCCTTGGGGATCAGTGATTGCTGTTCGTCATCTATATCAATGATCTGGATGATAATGTGTAAATTGGATTGACATAATTGTGAGTGACACCAAGATTGGGGGTGTAGTGGACAGCAAGGAAGGCGATCAAAGACTGCAGCCGGATCTAAACTAATTGGCAGAATGGTTGAAATGTCAGCTAGAACTTAATGCAGAGGCATGTGAGCTGTTGCTCTGGGAGGACAAGCCAGGGAGTAGTTGCATGGTGAGTGGAAGGGCATTGCAGAATCTGGTAAAACAGATGAATCTGGGAATGCAGATCATGATTCCTTGAAAAGTGGTGTCAGAGGTAGACAGGGTCGTAAAGAGAACTTTCCCCAAAGTGTACAGGAGTTGGGATGCTATGTTGAAGTTGTGTAAGATGTTGATGAGGCCTAATTTGGAATATTGTGTGCAGTTCTGGCCACCTGCCTACAGGAAAGATTGAAAGAGTACAGAAAAGGTGTACAAAGATGTTGCCAGGATTTTGAGGACCTGAGTTGTAGGGACCAGTTAAATATGAGTGTAGGAGAGCGAGTTTTGATAGAGTTATACAAAATTATGAGGGAATAGATGGTGTAAACACAAGTGGGCTTTTCCAACTAAAATTGGGTGCGACTAGATCTAGAGATCATGGGTTAAGAAGAGTGAATGGTGAAATGTTTAAGGAAATATGAGGGCAAACTTCTTCATTCAGAGGGTGGTGAGAATGCCAGCAGAAGAGGGGGATGCAGGTTTTCTTTAAACATTTAAGAGAAATTTGGATAGGTACCATACATGGATGGACAGGGTATAGAGGGCTTGGTCTGAGTGGAGGTCAAGGGACTAGGCAGAATAATAGTTTGGCATAGACTAGATGGGCCAAAGGGCCTGTTTCTGCTCTATGACTCTAATAGATCATAGGGCTGGATTTTAGTTTACATGTCTGTAACCTGGAGATGCCTGTTGCCTGTTGTCATGCAGGGGCATTTTTAATCCAGCCACTGCATTGTTACATTACTTCTGGGCTTCTGAATCATTTGTCATGAATGCACACGATGATGCCTCATTAAAGATGTGCCTTAGGTATGCAACTTGAAGCAGTCGCAGTTGCCATGGAGAGACTAAATATTGGTACAAATGAATTGAGACTATCTAAGGCTGTTTCAATGATGCCTCTGAGGATGTGATAGTTGTATAACAATGGTCTGCAAGAAGTTACTTTCCTTTTTGTGAGAGGGGGCAGGATTCCATTAATGCAGGTGTGGCTGGGCACTATCAAGGAGGTCATTTGCAGGACCATGGTGTCTCACTTATGGATTCAATATCAAAAGTAGTTTTAGTAATCTAATAAAGATTGGCGCCACCAGCATCCACGTATCATTTCAACATCATGTATTCTGTTTGAACCAACTAACCCTGCAAGTACATCCATTTGGTCTCAGTCCAGCACTCCTAGTACCTCCATGCCTGTCACGAGACTGGTGTAGTGAATTGCAAGCTGCATGACTAGGAGCAGATGGTGAAAAGAGCAGCACTGGAATTTCCATAATTGATGTCCGAGAGCACTCCAAACTCTTCAATTGGATGTAGATGGTGAGGGGGTGTTAGAGGAGAAACATAAGAGATGGAGGAGTAGGTCAGTGGATCCTTGGAGCCTGTTACTACATTCATTAAGACCATGTTTAATCCAATGTTCAACACTACTTCCAGGTGAGGCGACACTTCACCTGTGAGTCGGCTGGGGTGATATACTGCGTCCGGTGCTCCCGATGTGGCCTTCTATATATTGGCGAGACCCGACGCAGACTGGGAGATCGTTTTGCTGAACACCTACGCTCTGTCCGCCAGAGAAAGCAGGATCTCCCAGTGGCCACACATTTTAATTCCACATCCCATTCCCATTCTGATATGTCTATCCACGGCCTCCTCTACTGTAAAGATGAAGCCACACTCAGGTTGGAGGAACAACACCTTATATTCCGTCTGGGTAGGCTCCAACCTGATGGCATGAACATTGACTTCTCTAACTTCCGTTAATGCCCCACCTCCCCCTCGTACCCTGTCCATTATTTATTTATATACACACATTCTTTCTCTCTCCTTTTTCTCCCTCTGTCCCTCTGACTATACCCCTTGCCCATCCTCTGGGGTTTTTTCCCCCCCTCCCCCTTTTCCTTCTCCGTGGCCTCCTGTCCCATGATCCTGTCATATCCCTTTTGCCAATCACCTGTCCAGCTCTTGGCTCCATCCCTCCCCCTCCTGTCTTCTCCTATCATTTTGGATCTCCCTCTCCCTCTCCCACTTTCAAATCTCTTACTAGCTCTTCCTTCAGTTAGTCCTGATGAAGGGTCTCGGGCCTAAACGTCGACTGTACCTCTTCCTAGAGATGCTGCCTGGCCTGCTGCGTTCACCAGCAACTTTAATGTGTGTTGCTCAACACTACTTTTCTGCTTTATTTTTACACCCCCTTGAACACTCTACCTTGAGTACATACAATGACTCTACTTTCACCATTGTCTGGGGTAGAAAATTCTAATGATCTGCAACTTCTGAAAGGAAAAACTCCTTCTCATATCTGTTTGAAATAAGTGATCTCTTATTCTCAAATTAAGTCCTCTTTGATCTAGGGGAAACATCGTCCCAACATCTATCCTCCTCAAAATCTTTTGTTTCAATAATGAAACCCCTATATTTCTATACTTCATTGAATCTGCAAATCCAGTATCCTATTGTTGCAAAATCCTGATGCTTTAACATCTGGAACTTTTGTTAGTCTGGGCTGTGAGCATGTGTAGTTGGAATACAGATCTGGATTGTTGGTCACGTGTATGCCTAAAACTGGGTTCTGGTACTTATATGTTTTGGCTTGTTTTAACAAACTTGAGCTTATAAATTGAAATTCACTTGGTTCTGCTTTCAAAGCTTGTGTTGTACTCAAGATTTAAGTTGAAAAGCAGGATTTTCAGGGTTATATTTTAGGATTACTCCCTGACCTATGTGCTAGTCAGGCTAGACACAAGTTGAATGCTTGGCTAAATAACTCATGTAGGAGGGAGGGCTTCAGTTAATTAGGTCATTGGGGTCTGTTCCAGGGCAGGTGGGATCTGTAGAAGAAAGGTAGGTTGCATGTATACTAGAAGGGCACCTTTGTCCTTGCAGGGAAGATTGCTAGTGCAACATAAGAGGATTTAAGTGACTGTAGTGGTGAAGTTGGAACTGGAGCAGTAGGTATGCAGGTGGCAAAGATTAAGTCTAAAAGCAAAAGCAGCCATGGGTATAATCATGAAGGTGGCAGGAATATGGTCTAAGGTGTATTTTAATGCAAGGAATATACTGGGTGAAGAAGATGAGCTAAAAGCCAGGATTTCAATATTGTAGCCATTATAGAAAGATGGTTAAGAAGAAGGCAGGTGTTCTGTAGATGGATGTAAAAGAGGTTGGGGAGTTAGATTTACTGATGAAGGAGAATATTCGTGTTACATCAACAGAGGACATCGTGAGGGGCTCATCCAGTAAGGCCACGTGAAAGAATTCTGGAATGAGAAAGATGCGTTCACTATGATGGACTTGTACTGTTGGCTTCCCAATAGCCAGTGAGAGCTAGGGAAACCCCTTAACAGGTGTTAAAAGTGCAAAAACAACAGGTATCATAGTCAGTGAGTTTAATGTCTTCAGTATTGACTGAGACTCTCTAAGTGTCAGGGTCTTGAATCAGTCAGAATTTGTTAGGTGCATTCAGGAGGGTTTTTGAAACAATTTGTAGATAGTTCAGCTAGGGATTGGGCTGTACATGGCTTTGTATTGGGAATTAGCCTGACCAAGTTTTAATATGGAGCATTTGGAAAATGACCATAATTCCATAAATTTTAAAATAGTTACGGATAAGGAAAATCTGGTCTTTGAGAGAGTGCTAAAATGAAGAAAGGCAAATTAAAACAGTGTTAGACAGGAACGGGAGAAAGCAGATAGGGATGGCTGTTTTAGGGGTGAATCCACATCTGACATGTTGGACTCTTAAAGGCCGGTTGATTAGAGTTCAGGAGCTGCATGTTTCTGTGAGGGTGAAAGGTGATGTTGATTTTGTTCAGGAATCTTGGATGACAAGGAATATTGTAAGTTTAGTCAAAAAGCAAAAGGAAGCATATGTAAAAGGTGGGTTTTCCCTGTGGCCTCATCACAAACAAGAGAAAATCTGCAGATGCAACACACACAAAATGCTGGAGGAGCTCAGAAAGGCAGGCAGTATCTATGGAGAAGAATACAGTTGATATTTCAGGCCAAGACCTTCAGCAGGTCTGGAGAATAAAGGACGAGGAGTCAGAGTTAGAAGATGGGGGGAGGGGAGGAAGAAACACAAGATGATAGGTGAAGCGGGGGGGGGAAGGTGAAGTAAAGAGCTGGGATGTTGACTGGTGAAAGAGATACAGACTGGAGAAGGGGACATCGGATAGGAGAGGACAGAAGACCATGGCAGAAAGAAAGAGGGAGGAGCACCAGAGGGTGGTGATGGGCGGACAAGAAGATAAGGTGAGAAAGGGAAATGGGATGGGGAATAGAGAAGGAGGGGTGGCATTACTGGAAGTTCGAGAAATCGATGTTCATGCCGCCATGTTGGAGGCTATCCAGCGGAATATAAATTGTTGCTCCTCCAACCTGAGTGTGGCCTTATCACAACAATAGAGGAAGACATAGATGGACACATGGGAAGTGGAATCAAAATGTGTGGTCACTGGAAGATCCTGTTTTTTCTGGCAGACAGTGCTCAGCGAAGCAGTCTCCCAATCTACGTTGGGCCTCACCGATGTACAGGAGTCCACACTGGGAGCACCGGATATAGTAAATGACTCCAACAGACTCACAGGTGAAGTGTCACCTGCCTCACCTGGAAGGACTGTTTGTGGCCCTGAATGGTACTGAGGGAGGAGAAGTAGAACTTGTTCCACTTGCAAGGATAAATGCCAGGAAGGAAATCAGTGGGGAGGGATGAATAGGCGAGGGAGTCACGCAGGGAGCGATCCCTGTGGAGAGCAGAAAGTGGGGGGGAGAGAAATGTGTGCTTGGCGGTAGGATCCCATTGGAGATGGGAGAAATTCCCAGTGGCCACCCATTTTAATTCTACTTTCCATTCTCATTCTGATATGTCAGTCTATGGTTTCCTCTACTACCATAATGAAGCCACAATCAGTTTGGAAGAACAACACCTCATTCTGTCTAGGTAAGCTCCAACCTGATGGCATGAACATCGATTTTAGCAATTGTACCCCGACTTTTTCCTTTCCCCATCCTGGCTCCCGTCTTAACCCTTCTCTTTTCCTCACCTGCCCATCATCTTCCTCTAGTTCCCCTCCTCCTTCCCTTTCTCTCATGGTTCGCTCTCTTCTTATCAGATTCATTCTTCAGGCTTTTATCTCTTCCACCTTTCACCTCCCACTTTTCACTTCATACCCTCCCCACCCACCCCCACCTTCCCATCTGGTTTCACCTATTACTTGCCAGTTTTTAACTCATTCCTCTCTTCTCACCTGCTTATTCTGGCTTCTTCCCCTTGCTTTCCAGTCCTGATGATGGGTTTGAATGCCATACTTCCTACAAAGCTAAATCTTATGACATAGGGGAAAGCAGAGATTCACTTCCATATTAGTGCAATGCCTTTCAATGCTCACTTCAACCACCAGAACAGGGAGGACCCATTGCTCACCCCCATGTCTCCCGATGATCTTTTGGTCTGAAGATGACATGCAGGCTGTCTTCAAGGGAGTGAATCCAAAGAAAGCACCTGGTCCGGACAGAGTACCTGGCCAAGTACTGAAGACCTGTGCTGACCAACTACCTGGTGTATTCACAAATATCTTCAACCTCTCACTACGGTAGTGTGTGGTACCCATTTGTTTCAAGCAGACTTCAATCATACCAGTGTCTAAGAAGAGTATGGTAACCTGTCTAAATGACTATTACCCAGTAGCACTTACATCACAGTGATGAAGTGTTTTGAGAGGCCAGTGTTAAAGCATATCAGCTCCTGTCTGAATGGCAACTTAGATCTGCTCCAATTCGCCTACCGAATCAACAGGTCTACAACAGATGCTATCTCATTGGCTCTTCACAAAACCCTGGAACATCTGGATAGCAAAGATGCATACATCAGGATGCTTCTTATCAATTACGGCTTGGCATTTAACATCATCATCCCCTCAAAACTAATCAGTAAACTCCAAGACCTGAGCCTTGATACCCCTTTGTGCAATTGGATCCTGGATTTCTTCACTTGTAGACCCCAGTCAGTTTGGATTGGCAAAAACATCTCCTCTGCAATCTCCATCAGCACAGGAGCACCACAGGGATGTGTGCTAAGCCCCCTGCTCTACTCACTTTACATTTATGACTGTGTGGCTAAGTACAGCTCCAACACCTTATACAAGTTTGCTGATGACACCACTGTGTGGGCTGTATTAAAGGGGGTTATGAAGCAGCATACAGAAGGGAGATTGAAAACTTGGCTGAGTGGTGTAATAACAACTTCTCACTCAATGTCAGTAAGAGACCAAGGAACTGAGGGAACCAAAGATCCATGAGCCAGTAATCATCTGAGGACCAGAGGTGGAGAGGGTCAGTAACTTTAAATTCCAGGGTATCACCATCTCAGAGGACCTGTCCTGGATCCATCATATAAATGTAATTGCGAAGAAAGCAAGACAGTGCCTCTACTTCCTCAGGAGTCTGCAGAGGTTTGGCATGTCATTGAAAACCTTTGCAAGCATCTATAGATCTGTGGTTGAAAGTCTAAGTGTGCTGACTGGCTGCATTACAGCCTGGTATGGGAACATCAATGCCTTTGAGCAGAAAACCCTACCAAAGGTAGTGGATTCGACCCAGTACATCATGGGTAAAATCTCTCCCAACCATTGAGCTCTTCTACATGAAACATCGCTGTAGAAAAGCAGCATCCATTATCAAAGATCCTCACCACCCAGGCCATGCTGACGTTTGCTGATGACACAACAATTGTAGGCCGTATCTCGGGTAATGATGAGTTTGAGTACAGAGGGGAAATTAGGAACCTGGTGGCATGGTGCGAAGACAATAACCTATCCCTCAAAGTCAGCAAGATGAAGGAATTGGTTGTTGACTTTAGAAGGAGTAGCGGACCGCAAGACCCAATTTACATCGGTGGTGCGCAAGTGGAACAGGTCAAAAGCTTTAAGTTCCTTGGGGTCAATATCACAAATGACCTGACTTGGTCCAACCAAGCAGGGTCCACTACCAAGAAGGCCCATCAGTGCCTTTACTTCCTGAGAAAACTAAAGAAATTTGACTTGTCCCCTAAAACCCTCACTAATTTTTATAGATGCACTGTAGAAAGCATTCTTCTAGGGTGCGACACAACCTGGTATGGAAGTTGTCCTGCCCAAGACAGGAAGAAGCTGCAGAAGATCGTGAACACGGCGCAGCACATCACACAAACCAATCTTCCGTCCTTGGACTCACTCTACACCGCACGCTGTCGGAGCAGTGCTGCCAGGATAATCAAGGACACGACCCACCCAGCCAACAGACTTTTCGTCCCTCTTCCCTCCGGGAGAAGGCTCAGGAGCTTGAAGACTCGTACGGCCAGATTTGGGAACAGCTTCTTTCCAACTGTGATAAGACTGCTGAACGGATCCTGACCCGGATCTGGGCCGTACCTTCCAAATATCCGGACCTGCATCTCGGTTTTTTTTTGCACTACCTTACTTTCCATTTTTCTATTTTCTATTTGTGATTGATAATTTAAATTTTTAATATTTACTGTCGATTTGTAATCCAGGGAGCGGGAAGCGCAGAATCAAATATCGCTATGATGATTGTACGTTCTAGTATCAATTGTTTGGTGACAATAAGTATAAAGTATGTTCTTTTCTTGCTGCTGCCATCAGGTAGAAGGTACAGGTGCCTCAGGACTCACACCTCCAGGTTAAAGGACAGTTACTGCCCCTCAGCTATCTGTCTCTTGAACAAAAGGGGATAGCTACACTCATTTAAGGATTCTGTTGTATTGTTATTTCATGCTCATTATTTATTTATATCTGCAATTACACAGTTTGTTTACAGTTATAGTTCTATAGGTTTGCTAAATATGCCCACAGAAAAAGAATCTCAGAGTTGTATGAAGTGACATGTATGTACTCTGGTAATAAATTTTACTTTGAAGGAGCTTGGTCTGACGCATTAAATGATTATTCCTTACAATAGATGCTGCCTGATCTCCTGAGTTTTTCCAGCATTTTTGTGCATGTTGCTCAGGTTTCCAGAATCCCATGTGTATATGTAAAGTTCAGAAAGACAAAATCAGACAAGCCCCTTGAGGAATATGAAAGAAGCAGTAGGAAGGGTGAAAGAGGCCAGGAAATGTCCTTCGCATTTGTTTTCATTATTGAGAAGTATGTAAACGATGCTGAGATTAAGGAAGAGTATGTTGAAATTCCAAGGCATCTGGATAGTAAGAATGAGGAGAATATGTTGGGTATTTGAAATGCATTAAGATAGATAAGTCCCCAAAGCTTAAGGTGGCTGGCTACTGAGGGAAGCAAGGGAAAAGACTGGGGGCACTGATCAAAATTTCTGATCTTTTTTAGCCACCAGTGGGGTCCCAAGAACTGGAGAATAGCTAATGTTGTTTCTTTGTTTAAGAAGAGCAATAGGGACAACTGGGAAATTATAACCTGGTAAGCCATTTGTCATCAGCAGGGAAATTATTGGAAAATATTCCTGGGACAGGATATACTTGTATTTGGAAAAGCGTGGATTTATCAGGCATAGTCAACATAGTTTTGTGCAGGGGAGATTCTGTCTTGTTAAAGTGACTGGGCTTTTGATGAGGTGATGAAGGTGATTAGGGTTTGTAGAAGCTACAACAGAGGTTCACCAGGATTTTGCCTGGAGTGGAGAGTATTAACAATATACAGAGATTGGACAAACTTGAATTGTCTTATCTGGAGTGCTGGAGGACGAGGGGTGACCTGACAGAAGTATATAAAACTATGAGGAGTATAGTAATGGTTGATAGTCTTTTTCCCAGGGTGGAAATTGAAATCAGGTGAGAAGGGAAAGATTTGTGGGGCAGGTTTTTTTTTACACAGAGAATGGTTAGGTGTCTGGAAAACACAGCCTGTGGTGGTGATAAAAGCAGGTAGAACAGCAATGTTAAAGAGGCATTTAAAGAGTCACATGAAAAAGCAGGGAATAGAGGGATACAGATAGGTGGGATTACTTTAGATTGGCATCACGGTCAGCATGGACATGGTGAAAGCAGGCTTCTCCTGTGTTATAAAATTATATGTTCACATAGGTTTAGTGTCCCATTCACTTTAATTTCACCAGTTCACCAAGAAAACTATTTTGTAATATGATTTTTAATAAGAGTGAAATGTGTTTTGGGATATTAATGACAAAATCTGCTAGTCTGTCTACACTTGAGTCTGGAGGGTGTTGGATTATTGGAGTTTGATTACATTGTCACACCTTGCTTAGCCTTTCTTCATGTGTCAATCCCAGGAAACAAGCCAGGGAACCTTTCCTACACTGCCTCCAATGCAAGCAGATCCATTCTTAAAGAGAAAAAAATTGGAGAGCAAAATTGTATGCAGTTCTTCAAGTGTGGACTGACCAGTATCCTGTAAAGTTTTATCTAAATTTGATCTCCTTTTATACTTGGCTTCCTTGAAAATAAATACCAAGATTCCATTTAATCATTAAGCACCTTTTTTGCACTAGGACCCTGGATCCTTTGTATTTCAACATTTTGGAAAGTAACTTCTTGTGGGCCTTTTTAATCTGGGTGTCAGATTTTTGTGGGCATCATTATGATAGTACTGGATTGTCTTCTTTGCACTAGTACTCTGTTTCTCCATAACATTTTGGGAAAACATCAAAAAACAATACTTTTAATATATTTGCATAGAATGTTAAACACGAGATTCTGCAGATGCTGGAAATCTTGAGCACCAGACACAAAATTCTAGAGGAACTGAAATCAGGAGGGAAGTAAATAGTCAGTGTTTCCTCTGAAATCTCTCATTGGGACTTGAAGCCAGAATAAGGTGGGGGAGTGGGAGAGGCATGAGTATAAGCTGGTAGGTGAGGGGGAAGGTGTGTGGGTGGGGAGGGAGGATCAAGTAAGAGGCTGGGAAGGGATAGGTAGAAGATGTAATGGGCTGAAAAAGAAGGAATCTAATAGGAGAGGATTGTGTATAATGGAAGAGGGGCACCAGAGGACGGTGATGGGCAGGTGAAGAGAAGAGAGGGGAACCAGAATGGGTTGAAGCATGGAATTGTCGGTGAGCATAGACTGCCACAGACAAAATAATCACAGCAGTTTGCCCTAGACTCTTGTGCGTACTTGCATAAAGATCTTTTTAATGGCTGCAAATTGATGAAGCAGAAGTCTGTATGGTTAACGAATACTTGTGATGGTCTGGAGTGCTTAACTGTATTTATGCCTGAGTGATGCCGGATAGCTATAAACCCAAGGTCGTATTTTTGAATTTATTGGAACCTGTCTATGAGTTGTGAACTTTATTGCCACTGTTAAAACATAGTTACTGGTGTACTTACTGATGGTTCTAGTTCCAGCAAGTTGCGAAAGTGCCATCATCTGTGCCTTCCCAAAACTTGTGTTTTTACAGGTTCAGTAAGCGTATGCTCTGCTTCTACACATTGTGTAGGCTTTTATAAATAGCTACTGTTGAGGATCTTTTCTGTTTTGGCGTGGAAGTTGAATAAGATATAGCCCGTGGTAGTTTTTTTTTGCCTTGTACTCCTGGTACTGATGGGCAGTTTATTTTCCAAACTAATGTATCTGCATATCAAAGCACTGACCAAGCAAACAGTTCTACCTCGAACCACAAGTGGTCAAAAAGATGTTAAAAGATGTAGTTTTGCAGCTAACTTACTCTTCCCTACTGAATATTCCCTTCCTCAATTGCCATCGTGTTGTACCTTTGATCTCAAGCAATGAGGAAACCAGTGAATCCATTGTTGAACTTGAAAAGCCATGTTAATATAATGTTAATTGCCTTACCAAGTAGGTATACAGTGCATAGCCTAAAGCAAGGCCATTAAATTTAGAAGTTGAGTCGGAGGCAACTTTCTGATGCATTATCAAGCAAGGAAGTTTTGTAAAATCTTTACAAGTTCCATGTTATACTTGATCTAGAGTATTTTGACCAGATGTGGATAAACGGATTTGGTTTGTCACTGCCTAAGACAGGGTGTAGATGTCATCAGGGAAGTGTACAGAACTTACTTGGAATTTATAAAGTTATCTAGATTTAATGGAGATATTCAAAATCATGAAGATTAAATAAGAAACTTTTCTATGGTCCATGATCAATTAGTTCTGATTTAAGGTTTGATTTATGGAAAAGCTGGACAGCACTCCATGTAAAGATGGTGGAAGCAGGTATAATACTAGACTTCCTCAGGAAGTTGAAAGAAATTGCAGATCAATTGGGAAAAAATAGGCAATAGGATGACCTAGGGAGCCCTTTCAAAGGACAGGCAAAGGTGTGATAGACTAAGTGGCTTCCTTCTGTGCTTTCTTCATAGATTTATGAATCTATTAGGAAGTGTTTTTATTAACAAAGATGTGTATCATGCTGTAGTAAGAATCCCTGAATTTTTTTTTTGCATATCCTCTTGCATCCTGACTTCCTCTTCTGATTTTTACATTACCTCATTCTCTGAGCACATCTGCCCTCTCTGTGCAGACTGGAGTAACATCATAAGCAAACGAATATCAACATGCTTTCCCAAGCCACCATCCTCAGCAGTGATGACTCAATTACCTCCGGTGAGGCCACATCACTTTCAGTCTGAACACCAGACTCCCTATTCTGAATTGTCTTACAGGAGGTGATTGCCAAATGGACAGGGGAAATGATTCAAGGATGCTGTCTAAGCCTCTGGAAGAGGTATAAAATCCTAATTAATTCCTGTGATTCCCTGGCCTGTGACTATTGAAAACTGAGGAGCAATTAGATGTGCACAAAGAACCTAAAGTCCAGGAGCATATAAGTCTAGCAAAATTATTGGAGGGATAAGCCAGCTCCGAAATTTCCTGTGTACTGGGCATGCAAAGTATCACCTACTTATTTATAGCTGTGCCTGCAGATTCCACCATTGGCCCATCAGTCACCTCAGAACTAAAGAAAAAACATGGCTGGAAGTATATCATCCTCACTCCTGAAGGACTATCTCAGGAGAAATGAAGAATGAGGATTAGTGCTTTTAATGATGTTTTGTTCTACACAATAACAGCAATCCAGTGGCTATGTTCAAATAATAAATTGAGTAGACATAACTGAATTATGAAATACTGGCTAGTACTAAAATGGGATCTCAAAAGCTGTTGATTATTGTAAAAAATTAACGGGTTTGAGAATTGGCGTACTACCCTCTGGTGTTAGCTTTGGTTCATTGATATCAGTCTCGCATCTGAGTTACAAAGTGAGTTTGATGTTCCACGTTGGAAGCTTGAGTGCTTGAGTAAATAGTCCAGGCTGACGCTTCATTGCACTACTGAGAAATGACATCATTTCCAAAAATACTATATTTCGAATACAATTAATCTGTCAGTCTTCTCTGTGGGCATAAAATATTCCAGGGGTTTTTTTGATATTGTGGAAGGAACTTTTAAAACTCACCTGGTCTGTTTTTTCAAGATGATTAAGAGGGATCTTTCCATTCTCACAGCTCAGAGGATGTATATTGGAGAATGAATTAAATTAGATTGTTGAAATAAAATAATGGAAGTTTTGAAAATGCACAGCAGATCAGACAGCACCTGTGAAAAGAGAAGAGAAGGTAACAGACCTGATTGTGCCTGTGGTCCCTGGTACAGAATATAAACAATACTAGATGTAATTTGGCTGATCTGACTTCCCAATCTGCCTGTGGACTTAATCCTGTTTCAAAGATTCATTTAGCATTGTATTAGGCCCTTTGGCCCAACTATTCCATGCTGACCACAGCATCTTCCTAGATAGTCCCAGTTGCCTGTATTCAGCCTATTACACCCCCATCATGTATTTATCCAAATACCTCTTAAATATTAAGGTAAAATAATTTGCACACATTGAGTAGTAAACTTTTTTACTACTGTTTATACTTATTTCTGATCATCTGTACTTTCAGAGATGTTGCTGCAAAAGGTAAGTGTGAGCACAAGCATTCTACACGAAGCAGAACAAACGTAGTCTAGGTGCAGTGTGTGACAATCTTGTGTCAGAACTTCGAACAGTTAGAGATCGAGTGTAGTGGTTAGCGTAATTCTGTTACAGTGCCAGTGACCCGGGTTCCATTCTTGCTGCTGTCTGCAAGGAGTTTGTACGTTCTTCCCATGACTGTGTGGGCTTCCTCCTGGAGCTCAGGTTTCCTCCCACAGTCCAAAGACGTGTGGGTTAGTAGGTTAATTTGTTAAATTGGTTAAATGGGTGCAATTTGGCAATGCAGGTTGCTATTACTGTGCTATATCTCCAACTAACTAACATTTTAAGATGACGAAAGACGAAGAGAATGAAAAGTCGGTGATAGAATGGAAGACAGTTGAAATTAAATTGCAAGAGTTGATGGCGAAATGTGAAAGAAGATCATAATTGGGAAGATTAACTATGATTACCAGAGGAATTTTAAACAATTATTTTGGAGTTATACCTCCAAATTGTATAAAGAGCTCAAAATAGTTGACACAGATTTAAGGTCACTGTCAACTGAACATTTGAGAGTCACTTTTGGGGTTCAGTTAGAGGTGTTATGTGGAGCTTTTGACCTATCAGTGTTTGATCTCTGAGTAGAAGGGACCAAATTTTGAGATGACGAAATGAAGTGATTGCAGCATACTAGAATGAAGCAATTAAAAATGAATCATTGAATCATATGGAAAAAGTGTGTGCATCCCTGGACAGTGGGAATGAAAGTGATAAAACTATAGCGGTTGCATAGTCTGAAGAAAATGCTGTGGGATGGGAAGTGGGCACTGATGGAGAATGTAGAATGATTCAGGATGCTTGGAGAGGATATTCCCTATTGAATGCTGAAAGACAAGCCGAGGGAAAGATGTGTCTGTCAGATCAGGTTGGAGATAGGCGAGGTTTCACAGAATCATTTGTTAAATGTGAATGCTGATGAGGACAAGGACAATCCCAGTTTAACTGTAAGAGTGCAGTGGAATGAGAGCATAATTGCAGGACATGGAAGATTCACTGTGAGGGCCATGTGATCAATGGTGGAAGGCAATTCGTGTTTGAAGAGCAAGGGAATCCACTACATGCCGCCACATAGAAGGTGACATTGTCAGAACAGATGTGAAGGAAAAAAAATTGGAGAATGGAATGATGTTCTTGTAATATGGAAGTTTGGAGGAAGAGCAGAGGAAGTAACTGAAAATCAGTGCAATTATAGTGGATACTGGTCAATAGTTTATTCCCCAATGTCGAGAGAGCAAAGTTGAGGAAAGGAATAGTTGGATATGGAAAATGAAAGTGAAAGCAGTGAAATTTTGTGGGAAATGTGCCAAAAATTTCCTAGCAGGATGAAAGCATAAAGCAGAATTGATGTAACAGTAATGTGCAAGGAAAAACAGGTGAGGGAGGGGAATAGAGCAGGCCTGAAATAGAGAATGCTTCACACATCCCACAGATAGATGTGTGTAGCTGAGACTCATTCTAGTTCCCATAGCAACACCTTCCAGCTGGAAAAAGTAAATGTAGCTTACAGACTCTGGTTCAATGTGAGAACAAGTGAAACCAGGTGACCATAGTGGAGGAGAATGCGTTCAAGGAAGAAGCGAAGGGCGAGTCTTTGTGAGGAATAGAAGTGTAGTGGGATTGGATGGCCATAGAAAAATGGGATGACTAGAACTAGGGAAAAAAAAAGTGGCAGGCATTTGAAGTGTTGCCTTGTTACATAAAATATGAGCTACATGTGATTGAGGAGGCTAGGAAATGAGATCATTACCTGGAAAAGCAATGACCTGATGTTTCAGATGAGAATTATGGTCCAGAAGGGAGGTTTGAGGAGCCACTTAGAGCTGGCATTCAGCCTCTGCAAATTTGTGGTTGATTTACCAAACAACAACATGGGTTGGTGTTCTTGGGCCATTATTTTTCAGTCACTGGTCTTATTTTGCCCAGTCATCTTTTCCTTACAATTTCATAGCTGTTGACCACAAGTGGCCCACTTCTACCTTGTCCCTATCACTTTAGCCTTTACTTGACCCAAAGTAATCACTTTCCCCATCTTTTATTGTTTCTTGGTCAGTCCCTTACTATCTATATGTCTGATAATTTTGATGCCTTTCCTCATTATCCTAGCCTTAACATTGGATGAATTGGTCTATACTTCTATTCACCTAAACAGAATGGTTTAAGAACCCTTCGCTTGCTCCATATATAGAAGCCCAATTTGTCACCCTCCAGCATCACATTTGCTGAACTTGACTCCATTCACTTCCTCCACTTAGAGATATTCTTTTGGGAAATCTAATGGTTGAATTTATGCCTGGGTTATTGCATTAAACATTCTCTAATTTATTCCTCTCTGTAAATTGTTTATATTCCTGTAACTTTCTGCTCTCAATATTTAGATCATTGCTGCACCCTCCTTCACTTTGTCTATCCCTTGTTACCGTTACTCCTCCATCCCTAACTTCTCTGTTTCCATTTGGTGGGTTAGCCTAGTAATCAGTAGCTACTGTGACTACTCTTCTCCACCCAGCTTCCTGTAAGAAGTCCATTCCATTCTTCCAATTTCAATTGCATTCAATCTATTTAAACTACTTTCTAGAAAGCTACTTGCCTACAATTATGGTGTCCTCAAACATGAATATTTGTTTGCTTGCATTTCTGCCTTCATTATCTTGTCTGCACTCCAAGGGCTGGGATAGAATTTTGTCATCTTAAGGTTTATTTTACAAGCCTTTACTTTCGAGATTTTCCTCAGTAATTTATGGCATCACCAACATGATTCAATTACCAGATGTAGCTGCTGTTCCCTTTCAGAATTCCAAATGGACCATTTCCTTTAGGATGCAATGCTTCACTCTCCCATCTCCACTACCGTCAATTACAGTTTCTGTTCAATCACAAGGGATACAAAACTTGTTCCTTTACCTCATTCCTTCTTATTGTCCATGGCTTCCGTCACTTATTCTACTTGAAGCAACCATCTGTTTATATTTCTTTTAGTTTAGTATACTTTATTCACTGGCCATAATGTGTTCTCTTATACATTGAGAAGACCAGATGCAGACTGGGTGACCAATTTGCAGAATATTTATGTTCGATCTGCAAGTGTGACTCTGAACTTCTAACAAACCTTATTCAAGTTCTCGGTCTTATTTTTGCTTTGATGTCTCTTTCCTAGACTTCCTATATTGTTCTATAGAGCTTTCAAGTAAATTTGATGAGCAGCATTCATCTTCTGCCTTGCATTAATGTCTTCTGCACTTTGAATTAAGTTCAATAGTTTAATAACCCCCCATTCTTGTAATCTCTACATCTATTTTCAAAGCTTGTATGAGCCTGTCAAAATAAAAGGCAAAGATAACATGTTTAAGAACCTTGGTTTTCAAGAGATATTGGGGCCCTGGTTAAGGGGAAAAAAAAGAGGAGTAGACAGGTATAGGCAGGTGGGAACAAATGAGGTACTTCTGGAGTATAAGAAATGCAAGAGAACATTTAAGAAAGAAATCAGGAGAGCTAAAAGACAGACTGAGGTGGCCCTAGCACACAAGCCGTAGCAGTTCTACAGATATGTGAAGAGCTAAAGGATTGCAAGGGGCAAAACTGGTGCCCTGGCAGATCAGAATGGCAATCTATGCGTGGAGAAAAACCAGTTGGGGGAGACATAAATGGATTTTTTACATCTGCATTTACTTTGGAGATGGACACAGAGTCTATAGAAGTGAGGCAACAGCAGTGAGGCCATGGAACCCATAAAGATTAGAGGAGGAAGTGTTTGCTGTCTTGAGGCAAATTAGGGTGGATAATTCCCAGGGCCTGACGAGGTGGTCCCTCACCTTGAGGCAAGTGTAGAAATTGCAGGGGCCCTAGCAGGGATATCTGAATCATCCTTAGCAACAGGTGAGGTTTTGGAGGATAGCTAATGTTCCACTGTTTAAGAAAGGCTCTAAAAATAAACCAGGAAATTATAGTCAGGTGACCTGACATCAGTAGTGGGGGCGATGTTATTGGAAGATATTCTAGGAGACCAGATATATGAGTATTTGGATAGACATTGACTAATTAGGGATAGTCAACATAGCTTTGTGTGTGGGGTAGGTCGTGTCAAACCAATCTTACAGAGTTTTTTGAGGAAGTTATCAAGAAAGTTGATGAAGGCAAGATAGTGATGTCTACATGGACTTCAGCAAGGCATTTAACAACATCCTGCATGGGATATTGGTCAAAAAGTTTCATTTGCTTGACATTCAAGATGAGGAAGTAAATTGACATTGGCTTTGTGGGAGAAGCCAAAGAGTGGCAGTAAATGGTTGTCTCTCTGACTGGAAGCCTGTTAACTGGTAGAGAGCCACAGGAATCAGTATTGTGTCTGCTGGTGTTTGTCACCTATCAATGATCTGGATGATAATGTGGTTAACTGGATCATCAAATTTGTGGATGCCACCAAGATTGGGGTGTAGTGGACAGTGAGGAAGACCATCAGATCTTGCAGCAGCATCTGGTCCAGCTGGAAAAAGAGGCTGAAAAATGGCAGATGGAATTTAATGCAGACAAGCACTTTGGTAGGACCAACCAGGGTAGGTCTTACAGAATGAATGATAGGGCACTGAAGAGTGCTGTAGAACAAAGGAATCTGGGAATACAAGTCCATAATTCATTGAAAGTGGTGTCACAGGTTGATGAGGTTATAAAGAAAAGCCTTTGGCACATTGGCCTTGATAGATCAATGTATTGAGTACAAGAGATGTGTTGTTATGTTGAAGTTGTACAAGATGTTGGTAAGGCCTAATTTGCCCTTTTTGAAGGTTTGATTACCTTCCTGATGGAAAGATGTAAATAAATTTGAAAGAGTACAGAGGAAATTTACAAGGATGTTGCTGGGATTAGAGGACCTGAGTTATAAGGAAAAATTGGATAGTTTAGAACTTTATTCCTTGGAACGTAGAGGATTGAGGGGAGATTTGATAGAGGTATACAATATTATGAGGGGTATAGATAGGGTAAATGCAAGCAGATTTTTTTCACTGAGGTTGGGTGGGACTACAACTAGAGGTTTAAGGGTGAAAGTTGAAAAGTTTAAGGGAACATGAGGGAAAACTGTTTCTCTCAAGGTCATGAGAGCATGGAACAAGCTGCTAGCACAAGTGGTGCATGCAAGCTAGATTTCAACGGTTTAAGAGAAATTTAGATAGGTACATGGATGGAAGGGGTATGTAGTTCAATGGCACAAGGCAGGTGAAATGGTTCGGCATGGACTGGAGGGCCTGTTTTTGTGCTGTACTTTTCTATGATTCCATTGACTGCAGTGATTCAGTAAGCTGGGTGATAGCTGCCCTCTCAAGGACAATTGGAAATGGATGTGATGTGCTAACCCTGCCAATAATGTTCCTATTCTATGGTAAGGAGTAATAAGACTGGTTAACATTGGGAAAAGGTGAGTTTTTTTTTAATGTTATGACAAAGGATGAAAGTGCAATATTTACTCTCTGCCAAGATGTTAATAAAATCTTTTGACAGTCATTTGTGGAGCAGTATGGTTTTATTTTTTACTCGATCTTTAACACACAGCACAATGGACTCCAAAATACTTGATTTTAAGTTTACAGAGAAATGGAACATTCCTCTTGGTAATAGCAGACAGACATAAAAAAGATCAGAAGCAAAATCAATTACATTCACTGTTAAAAATAATCTTTTAACTTTTTCTTTAGATAAACCTAAAGCGATGTTGAAGTTTAAATATGGTGGCCGTGGTCTTATGGACAATGGGGCTGGTGAGCCAATTACCAATCGTTGTTCCAGACTGAACCTGTTTTTCCAGGTTAGTGAGTTTGTGGTTTAACGCTTGAAAGTTGGAGCTACCAAATGACTTAAATATACTGGAATCAGATATGAGAAAAAGGTAAGTGAATGTGAAAGTATCAGCACTTGTGGAAAATGAAGATGACACTACAAATATTCAGCTTGTTGGAGCTTCCTTGGGCATGAGTGTATTGAATTTTATTTGTGCCTCAGTAGTTGTGCATTGGACTAGTAATCCAGGGGACTGGATTTTAATTATAATCCTAGCTCTGAAATTTAAATTCAGTTAATAATAGTAATGAGAAAAAACTAGTGGTTAGTAGTGATGACTACAAAGATATTGGATTACTGTAAAAATGCAACTGGTGCACTAATCACAAACAAGAGAAAAACTGCATATGCTAGACATCTGAGCAACACACACGAAATGCTGGAGGAACTCAGCAGGCCAGGCAGCATCTATGGAAAAGAGTACAATCGACATTTCGTGCTGAGACCCTTCAGGACGAGAGAAAAAATCGATGAGGTGTAGAGTTAAAAGGTGGGGGCAGGGGAAGAAGAAACACAAGGTGTTAGGTGAAACCACAAAGGGAAGAGATGAAGTAAGGAGCTGGGAAGTTGATTAGTGAAACAGATACAGGGCAGGAGAAGGGGGAATCAAATAGGAGAGGACAGAGCACGATGGAAGAAAGAAAAGGGGGGAGGTGATGGGCAGGCAAGGAGATAAGCCAAGAGAGGGAAAAGGGGATTGGAAATGGTGAAGGGGGGTGGTGAGGGGCAATACTGGAAGTCTGAGAAATCGATGTTCATGCCATCAGGTTGGAGGCTACCCAAACTGAATACAAAGTGTTTTTCCTCTGACCTAAGTGTGGCCTCATTGCGACAGTGGAGAAGGCCATATACTTCAGGGCAGAAAGTCGAATATTCTTATCTAATCTGGCCTATACGTGATTTCCAATGTGGTTGACTCTCTGAATTCCTTTGAAATGGGCAAGCAAGGAAAAGGAAATTAGTGATTGGCAATAAATGTTGTCCAGATTCCTTAAAGGAATGCCTGAGTTGTGGGCACCCATACAAAAGAACCATAGAACCATAGAAACTACAGCACAGAAACAGGCCCTTTGGCCCTTCTTGGCTGTACCAAACCATTTTCTGCCTAGTCCCACTGACCTGCACACAGACCATATCCCTCCATACACCTCCCATCCATGTATCTGTCCAATTTATTTTTAAGTGTTAAAAAAGAACCTGCAGTTACCACCTCGTCTGGCAGCTCATTCCATACTCCCACCACTCTCCGTGTGAAGAAGCCCCCTCTAATGTTCCATTTAAACTTTTCCCCCCTCACCCTTAACCCATGTCCTCTGGTTTTTTTCTCCCCTTGCCTCAGTGGAAAAAGCCTGTTTGCATTCACTCTATCTATGCCCATCATAATTTTATATACCTCTATCAAATCTCCCCTCATTCTTCTACGCTCCAGGGAATAAAGTCCTAACCTATTCAACCTTTCTCTGTAACTGAGTTTCTCAAGTCCCGGCAACATCCTTGTAAACCTTCTCTGCACTCTTTCAACCTTATTTATATCCTTCCTGTAATTTGGTGACCAAAACTGAACACAATACTCCAGATTCGGCCTCACCAATGCCTTATACAACCTCATCATAACATTCCAGCTCTTATACTCAATACTTGGATTAATAAAGGCCAATGTACCAAAAGCTCTCTTTACGACCCTATCTACCTGTGACGACACTTTTAGGGAATTTTGTATCTGTATTCCCAGATCCCTCTGTTCCACTGCACTCCTCAGTGCCTTACCGTTAACCCTGTATGTTCTACGTTGGTTTGTCCTTCCAACGTGCAATACCTCACACTTGTCAGTATTAAACTCCATCTGCCATTTTTCAGCCCATTTTTCCAGCTCACTCCGAGTCACTCTGCAGGCTCTGAAAACCTTCCTCACTGTCTACTACACCTCCAATCTTTGTATCATCAGCAAACTTGCTGATCCAATTTACCACATTATCATCCAGATCATTGATATAGATGACAAATAACAATGGACCCAGCACTGATCCCTGTTGCACACCACTAGACACAGACCTCCACTCAGAGAAGCAATTCTCTACCACCACTCTCTGGCTTCTTCCATCGAGCCAATGTCTAATCCAACTTACCACCTCTCCATGTATACCTAGCGACTGAATTTTCCTAACTAACCTCCCATGCGGGACCTTGTCAAAGGCCTTACTGAAGTCCATGTAGACAATATCCACTGCCTTCCCTTCATCCACTTTCCTGGTAACCTCCTCGAAAAACTCCAACAGATTGGTCAAATATGACCTACCACGCACAAAGCCATGTTGACTCTCCCTAATAAGCCCCTGTCTATTCAAATGCTTGTAGATTCTGTCTCTTAGTACTCCCTCCAATAACTTACCTACTACTGATGTTAAACTCACTGGCCTATAATTTCCTGGATTACTTTTCGATCCTTTTTTAAACAACGGAACAACATGAGCCATTCTCCAATCCTCCGGCACTTCACCCGTAGACAGCGACATTTTAAATATTTCTGCCAGGGCCCCCGCAATTTCAAGGTCCTAGTCTCCTTCAAGGTCTGAGGGAACACTCTGTCAGGTCCCGGGGATTTATCCACTTTAATTTTCCTCAAAACAGCAAGCACCTCCTCCTTTTCAATCTGTACAGTTTCCATGTTCTCACTACTTGATTCCCTCAATTCCATAGATTTCATGCCAGCTTCCTTAGTAAATACAGACGCAAAAAAACCTATTTAAGATCTCCCCCATTTCCTTTGGTTCCGCACAAAGCCGACCACTCTGATCTTCAAGAGGACCAATTTTATCCCTTACAATCCTTTTGCTCTTAATATACTTGTAAAAGCTCTTTGGATTATCCTTCACTTTGACTGCCAAGGCAACCTCATGTCTTCTTTTAGCCCTCCTGATTTCTTTCTTAAGTATTTTCTTGCACTTCTTATACTCCTCAAGCACCTGATTTACCCCCTGTTTCCTATACATTTCATACAACTCCCTCTTCTTCTTTATCAGAGTTGCAATATCCCTTGAGAACCAAGGTTCCTTATTCCTATTCAATTTGCCTTTAATCCTGACAGGAACATACAAACTCTGCACTCTCAAAATTTCCCCTTTGAAGGCTTCCCACCTACCAATCACATCTTTGCCAGAGAACAACCTGTCCCAATCCACGCTTTTTAGATCCTTTCTCATTTCTTCAAATTTGGCCTTCTTCCAATTCAGAACCTCAACCCTAGGACCAGATCTATCCTTGTCCATGATCAAATTGAAACTAATGGTGTTATGATCACTGGAACCAAAGTGCTCCCCTACACAGACTTCTGTCACTTGCCCTAATTTGTTTCCTAACAGGAGATCCAATATTGCATCCCCTCTAGTAGGTCCCTCTATATATTGATTTAGAAAACTTTCCTGAACACATTTTACAAACTATAAACCATCTAGACCCCTAACAGTATGGGAGTCCCAATCAATGTATGGAAAATTAAAATTCCCTACCACCACAACTTTATGTTTCCTGCAGTTGCCTGCTATCTCTCTGCAGATTTGCTCTTCCAAGTCAAAAGAATGAGCTCCCATGAATTCTGAAGTCCAATGTATGTACTTCTAATCATTCCTATCAATAAAAAAAAAACAGATTCCCCCTCAATCTCTACTTTTGCTAATTGTTCTTTTATTTTATATAAGTCTTGTGTTTTTGATGCCATTCACTGCAATACTTTGGAGGTATAATTAGTATATTGAATAATTTTTGTGTAATTCCAGACTTGCAGATAAAATGGGCTTCTGGCCATATGGGACTTGTTTATTATGTGGGGATGGCCTGTAGTTCTGAAGAGAGCTACTGACTGACAGCAGTTTGTTGGTCAGTTCGTTCCTGACTGCCCGGCCTGTATATTTGAAGCTCAGAAGTCTGTATTGAGCAGTAAGTCAGCTGCACTGGCACTAATGTTTTACAGTGCCAGTACATCTAACCTTCTGCTCCACAGCCCTACTTAGCACTGAGTCTGGGGCAGGGGGGGCTTGGAGAGATGTTCTTCAGTGACAGACATGATGAAGTTGGCTTCCTGACTCCTCAGCTTTTGGCACATGCACCTTGAGTGGAAAGATTATTAAGTATTTTCTTTAAAATATCTTAAGCTGCGACATTTAAATATTTTCTAGTACTTAAAAGTTTTTATGTAATATTTTTGTTTTTAATTATTAAAATCAATTTGGATTGATTTTATGTCAGATCGTCATTGATACTTAAAAACTTATTCAAAGCTTTTGATGTAAGTGAGCTATGAATGGTAGTATGAAAGCAGGGCCTTAGGATCTGCCACCTGAGGCCTAGTCACTGCTTACAGACTGTTTTACCTTGGGAGGCAGTTGAGCTAATTAGGCCTGGAAGACAATCAGAGCCATCATGTCACAAAAGTACATGAAGCTGTAGTAAAAGCAGCCAGGATTAGGCATGATCTTCCCCATTGTATTATCATGTTTTTTGTACATCATGAGATGCATAACCATTTAATTATATAAGGTACTTCTGTGACTATATACAAGCTGATGTTAAATAATTTCTTTCTACTTTGGTCTTTGGAGGTGCTATCCTGTCCCAACTTCATCCCTGTCTTTCTAAGAATTCCATGTTTGAATTTTCACAATTGGTTTCTTTACCTGCTGCAGTACTGAACTGACCTTCAATCAAAGTCACAAATGACATCTTGTATGTTTGTGATTATGGCAATCTATAAATCCTGGTCTTTTTTGCCCTGTCTGAAGCTTTTGCCACTGCTAACTAAGTCATATTTCCTCAAACACTTCTGAGTTATCCAGAAAGACATGACTTTATTCACCAGTTTCATTCTTGATTCTTTGTTATCAAGA
Source organism: Mobula birostris (assembly GCF_030028105.1). Lineage (NCBI taxonomy): Eukaryota > Metazoa > Chordata > Chondrichthyes > Myliobatiformes > Myliobatidae > Mobula > Mobula birostris. Next base: position 3,240,264 of record NC_092400.1, read on the forward strand.
AGTTGCTTGCAATGGCTTTATCTTTAGTTCCTTCATAATTACTTCAAGAACCCAAAAGGGTCCAGCCTCACCCCTTCCAGTTATTCATTATTTGCAGTATTCCATTTACCTCACCACTATGACTCTTGATCCTTTTCCCAATTTTTTGTTTGTTGGACCATGAGCTGATGTGCAGCACTGTTTGAACAGAAATTTTCTCCGTTAAGGTAATGAAAAGGTAAAAACCATTGTCTTCAGATTTCACTAAAAACTCTTGCTACAGGTCCATCCATCTCCCTCACAATTGTCTAAGTTTGAATTAGACTGTTGCAACTTTGGGCACCACGGTAGTGCATCAGTTAGTGTGACACTATTACTGCTTGGACCGTTCCAGAGTTCGGAGTTCAAATCCAGCACCGTCTGTAAGGAGTTTGTACATTCTCTCCGTGAACCGCATGTAGATCGTCTTGTGATTACGCTTGTGTTAAATAGGTGGGTTACTAGGTGTGTGGTTTGTTGGGCCAGCAGGGTCTGTTCTGTGCTGTATCTCGAAATAAAATGAAAATAACTACATATTTGACCTGAGAACGAGGTTCCAACTGTGCATCTGCATTATCTTCTCTTAAAATGTCATCTATCTCCACCCCACCTCAGCTCATCTGCTACTGAAAGCTGTATCCAGTCACAAGTTATCACCTGGTTTTTGATCACTTGGTTGCTCTTTTCTTTCTTATGTTCTCATTATACTCAATCTCATTGAAAACTTTGCAGACCACTGCAAAAATTTTATGGTTGAATTTACCCACGACTTGCATTGACTCCAAGTCTAACAGCACCAGAAAATTTAAAAACTTTTTTTTTGTCATTTCCCTCCAGAGCCTGCCTCTTCCCACCTCTTTTGTTTCATCTTCCAGTTCTACAATCTTCCAGTATCTACGTGCTACTTCTATAATGACCTACTTTTTTATTAAGTACTCTCTACTGTTGGCCAAGCTTTTATCTACGCAAGGCCCAAGCTTTGGAGTTCCCTCCTTCATTTTGTTTAAATTTCTATTCCTTGCTCATGTCTTATGACACTCCATATCTAATTTGTGACTTGGTTTGGATAAATATATTCAGGCCTGGTGTAGATTTATGAACAGCAAGAGATTCAAGGGATTTAAGTGAAATTGAAGACAAAGAACAGACCAGTATAGACTTATTGAATGGCAGAGCAAGCTTGAATAGCTAAGTAGTCTGTACTTCTTACTTTAATGTGTTTTCCAAAGTTATGAATGATAGTGTTCGTCCATCATCAATGTCGATGAGGACCTCGACACCATTATGATGGTGTCGAGACTAGCGTATGATTTGGATTTAAGTGAGGGAGAGTTGCGCAACGTCAGCCTCACTCTCTCTTCCCAATTCCCATCTGGATCCAGTGGCAAGACAAGAGTCGAGACGGCTGGAGATGGGACCAGGCGCAGTGGATGACCAGGACATCTTCTGTGTCTTGTCGAGCTCTACACGTTCCACGACGCTTGCAGAGACCACCTTCTTGACCGTTGGACCTTCCATTGGTCTCGTTCGCTCAGTCTGCCGGAGTCTGTCTTCACACTCTGGGATAGACAACTCCCCATCTCACCGAGGGTTTGAGATCCGCCGGCTACCCTCACCTGGTTTAGCCAGCTTGTCAAAGCTGTTGCCCGGGGTGTGGCTGCTGTCACGTGCAAACAGCTACGGGGAGCCACAGGTGAGGGCTGAGTACCAGGTAGGGACCAAAGGTGGACAACCACCTTGAAAAGGATGCAACATGTTCCCCCACCAGAGGTGCTACCCCTTCCTGACACCCCATACATGAATGATAGATTATATTTCTATCTCATTTTTATGACTTTATTAAAGTAGAGATTATGTGCACATTTCCCTGATGATAATGGTACTTCATTTACAGGGCAAGACTCCTTGTCTGGGTCGGATACAACAACAGTCTTCCTGCTTATTGACCAGAGAAGGACTTATTGATGCAATCCTTGCCCTCTTTAAAGAATGTAATAGTCCTGACCTGATGAAAATAAAGCATGTGGCCAATTTTGTAAAAAAGTGTGAGTACTGTACCATAAGCTTGCTGCTGGTTTGATAAATTTTTCATTTCCTTTTTCCACAATCACTTTTTTTTAATACGTTTGTATATGGATGTTAACCTATTTCCTAATTTTAGTTGGTTGAGTACTATAGATGGTAGCAGGGTTACAATGATATTTAATCTAGGGAAAATTAAGTATTGAAATTTTGAAATAAATGTGGAAATGCCTTATAATTAGTTATGTTACAAAGCGAGAGATCCCATTCCTAAACAGTCTGCTGCCATCCTGGTAAGGTATTTTCATGCATTGGGTTCATGTTGATCAGAAATAGTAATTCAATAACCTGTAGGAATTTGTTATGCGATATAGTGTTCTGCATGTTAAGTTGTTTATCATTTGTGGTTAGGCTGTTTATACCCTCTTCTGAAAAGATGATTGGAAAGTTCAATTGAAGCTGCCAGTTATTGTGAAATTTAGATTATATTTTTCTTAACTGAAGGTAATGAAATAGCCACAAAATTATAATCAAGATCCTCTATCATCCAACGTCTACACTTCAGTTTCTGAAACTCTATCTTTGTCTGATTATTATCTGTGGTGTTTAAAATTATACAGAGGACCATGTATACCACAGGCCATATATACGATTCGGTATACTACATAGGAGGCAAGGTTTTCATTAACCTAGTCTTTTAGATGAAAAAAACTTAATTTCTCTACTGGATTTGCTAGTGATTCTTTTATGTTATAACATCTGCTTTTGGGTATGCCTCAAGAGATTTACCCCATGTCCCTCCTCAATGTGACCTTCTCTTTATATTGAAGGCCTGTGTCAGGTTACCTCTCAGTCCACCTTTACAGGCGAAAAGAGCACTGATCTCTGCTTCCCCTGATAATTAAATCTGTCAGTCTTGGTTTTCTGTTCCTATTTCTAATGAATAATGTGTTTGTTGGAATAAGATGTGATGATCAGAAATATATTAAATTAGTACAAATTAATAAAAGCAATTTAAAATATTTAAAGGTTACTTATGTAGGTCAGAGCTGGGCAAAAAAGCTGTGAATAATCTGATAATATGAAGGCAAAAAAACAGGACATAACCCAACCAATGAGAGATCAAATAGAATGTGCTGGAAACTAAGTGAGTGGGTGTTCTCTCTCTCACTCATCCACACAGGCAAGTAATCCAACAGCAACAGACTGTCTATGTGCTCGAGGGAGAGAAAGGGAGATCTTCCTCTTTCATACCCTGCTGTTCTTGAGGGGAACAATTCTAACCAGTACTTTCCCAGGACCCTGCTTGCCTCACATGGAGTGCTCCAATTCAGAAAATTATGCAGACAGTATAATACCGACAGATTTTATGATGTTGAGCCCAGGTAACCTTTAGCATACCTATGTTGTTAAACTGAATATTTTGTTTCAGTAGATTCAAACTGTCTTTTCTGTCTGTAGACAAAGATGCTCTGAATGAGATTCGAGAGTTACAACCCTGTGCTGGTGATTTTGAGGTGAAAAGCGTGATTGGTCGTGGTGTTTTTGCGGAAGTGCAGGTCGTCCGTGAGAAAGCCACCAACGATGTTTATGCAATGAAAGTCATGAATAAGCAGGCGCTGATTGAAGAGGATAATGTAAGATGACACTATTATTAATTTGGATTTAATCTGAGATTCATTATGTCTACAGAGCTGTCACTACAGGTTCCATGGGATGAATAGGCTGATATTTTTACATTTGTGGCTCTTTGAATTATCAGAAACATAATTCCATTTATCTTTAAAAATGTAAATTTTTAATAGTTTCAAGTTATTACAAGTTTTAGTTTAAAAATTGGCTACATATCCATGGATGAGAGTTTTGGTGATCAATCTATTGCTGCCATTGCATAATACATTTAGGGTTGGGATTATGTCGTGGATGAATTTTGTTTGTTGGGAAATTGAATGTTTTTCAACTAAGATGCTCAGTGTTGGAGGCCTCTTAAATCAGATTCTTGAGGTGGTATAGCACTGGTTGAGTGTGTTGGGTCCCCTGGTGCCACAGTGATGTGCTGATGGTAGTTGGATAGAGATTTCTTCAAAACGAGTCTGATTGGAGTCCCTGGCAAGTATCTGAAAGCTTTCAGGATAGGCCGTTTCTTGTTTGTTAATCATGGCATTTAATACATTGTCCACTAGCTTGACATCCGCTTTTGGTGGTATGTAAACTGTAGTCAGAATCATGGTGGAGAACTCTCTCGGTAAGTAGAATGGTGGATTGGATGTCTCAGGTTAGGACAACAAGAGTGCGACAAAACTGCTACACTCAAGCACTGCGATGAGTTTATCATCAAACAGAAGTTACCAGTCCATCTGATGATTGGGAACTCCTCGGGCTGGAATGTAGGTGGTGAGCAGACTAGTGTCCCCTTCCAATCATCTTTGGCCAGCTCCTCTTGCACGCCTCGGAAATTCCCTTTACTCCACTGTAATACCAATACATCCAACTTTAGCTTCTCCCTCTCTAACTACAGGGTGAATTCTAGCATATTATAGTCAAGTTTTCCCAAGGGTTCCTTTACTTCAAGTTCCTTAATGTGGGAATTCTGGGAGACTTAGAGCCTCCCAGATGACCACTTCTGCACCAGGTGCACTGAGCTGCAGCTCTTCAGAGAACATGTTAAGGAACTGGAGCTGTAGCTCGATAACCTTTGGCTCATACAGGAGACTGAAGAAATGATAGAAAGGAGCTACAGGGAGGTAGTCACCCCTAGGTTGCAGGAAGCAGGTAACGGGATGACTGTCGGGATAAGGAAAGGAAATGGGCTGCTAGTACAGAGTACCTCTGTGGCCATTCCACTCAATAATAAAAACACTGTTTTGGGTACTGTTGAAGGGGACAGTCTACCAGGGGAAGCTGTAATGACTGGATCTCTGGCACAGAGTCTGGCTCGGAAGAGAAGAGAGGTGAAGAGGTCTGCAGTAGTGATAGGAGATTCCATAGTTAGAGGAACAGAAACGAGTTGTAATAGAGATACACAGATCGTATGTTGCCTCCCAGGTGCATGGTTAAAATATCTCAGATCGGGTCTGTAGCATTCTAAAGGGGGAGGGTAAGAGCCAGAAATCTTGGTACATATTGGCACCAATGACATGGGTACGAAAGGCGAGGAACCTTGAAAAGAGATTTCAGCGAGTTGGATAGAAAGCTGAAAAGCAGGACTGCCAGGGTAGTTATCTCTGGATTGCTGCCTGTGCCATCTGCGAATGAGGGTTAGAATAGGAGTATTTGGCAGATAAATGTGTGGCTGAGGAGCTGGTGCAAGGGGCAGGGATTCAGATTTCTGGATCTCTTCTGGGGAAGATACAAGCTGTCTGGGTGGGTTTAAACTAACTTGGCAGGAGGATGGGAACTGGAGTGATAAGGCTGAGGATGGGGCAGTTAGTTTACAAACAAGAATTGTGTAGTGAGACTGCTAGCAATGAAAGGCTGATGAGGCAAAATTACAGTCATTGGGATGAGTTGCTCTGTAAAGAGGGACAAAATCGAAGAGGGTGGTAAATACTGGACTGAATGTGTTATATCTGAATGCATGCAGTTATGGAATAAGGTAGATGTAGTATAGTTAGAGATTGGCAGGTATGATGTTGTGGGCACCACTGAGTCATGGCTGAAAGAAGATTATAGCTGGGAGCTTAACATCCAAAGATGCACATTGTACTGAAAGGACAGGCAGGTAAGCAGAGGGGGAAGAGTGGCTCTGTTGGTTAAAAAATTAAGTAAAATCCTTCGAAAGAGGTGACATAGGATTAGAAGGTGTAGAATCCTTGTGGGTAGAGCTAAGAAACTGCAAGGATAAAAAGACCCGGATGGGTCTTTATACAGACCTTGCAACAGCAGCAAATACATGTGCTACAAGTTAAGTTACAACAGGAGGTAGAAAAGGTAAATCAAAAGAACAATCTTTAGATAGCTATGCAGTTAGATTGGGAAAATTAGGTTGCTCTTGGGAAGCTTTTAAAAACCAACAGAAGGCAACAAAAATCATAAAGAGGGAAAAGATGGAATATCAAGGTAAGCTAGACAATACTGTAATATTAAGAGGATACCCAACGTTTCTTCAGATATATTAAAAGAAACGTGAGAGTTGATGTTGGACCACATGCTTTTCTTGGATAAAGAGCTCAAAACTGTTCACAATTCTCACGATACACAGTGCGGACTGACCAATGCTTTTTTCAAGCCTCAGCATTACCCCCTGCAAGTTACTCTTTATGGAATACTGCACAAATATATCCTACCACTTGGTCATGCTCTCTTCTCACCGCTGCAATCAGGAAGAAGGTATTGGAGCCTCAGGACTCACACTCGTGGTCATGGCTATCCCTCGAGGTCAAGGATGATGGTTTTCATGCTGAAGAAGTGGCCCACAGAGTGAAGATGTCTGTGCGTGTATTTGTTTAACGTGTACTTGATGTTGCACTCCAAGAAGCACACGATACTTCACAAATCAACCAACTGATTCCAATGGCATGGAAACCACGATGATTGGAGCTGATGGATTTGTCGCAGCCTTCATCGGCCTTCACAGCCATTGAGCTCGAAGTAACTTCGCCCACTTGTTCCACCGTTGAGGACTTGGTTGGATTGTTCTTTGTCAGGGACCTCACCCTCGACCTTACCGCCATGAGTGACCCTACCAGGAGCATAGCTCCAGACGACATTGCTCTCGGGATCACAGGACCACACAAGCCTCTCCACCACGACAAGGTGACAATCCACGGAGAAGCATGGACTCACACTCAGGTTCTGGAACAGTTATTGTCCCTCAGCCATCAGGTTCTTCAGCCAGTGGGGATAACTTCATTTGACTTTACTGTACTTGCTCCATCACTGCATTGTTTCCACAAACATGGACTCACTTTTAAGGACTCTTCATCCCATGTTCTCAATGTTTATTTATTTTTTCTCTTTTCTATTTACACAGTTTGTTCTACTTTGCCCATTTTTTTTTTCGCCTTGTTGGGAGCAGTCTTTCGCTGATTCTATTATGGTTCTTGGATTTACTGAGAACACCCATAAGAAAATGAATTTCACAGTTGTCAATGGTGATGTATGAGTACTTTGATAATAAATTTACTTTGAAGTTTGAATGAGGACTCTCAAGTCCCTTTGACTCTGATTTCTGAATTTTCTCCTCATTTATAAAATATTCTATACCTTTATCCTTCTTCCAGAGTGCATGACCATACACTTTGTCACAAAGCCATCAATTCCATTATCCAAATCATTGGCCTATAATGCGAAAAGAAGTGGTCTCTACTCTGACCCCTGGGAAACACCACTTGTCACTGGCAGCCAACCAGAAAAGGCCCTCTTTATCCCCTCTCTTTGCCTCCTGTCAGCCAGCCAATCCATAGTATCTTTCGTAATACCATTGACTCTAATCTTGTTTAGCAGCCTAATGTGCGGCACGTTGTCAAACACCTTCTGTAAAGAACATCTCTCTATCCCATCTGTCATTTCCTCAAAGAATTCCAACAAACTTGCAGGCAAGATTTCCCTTTAAGGATGCCATGCTGACTTTGGCCTATTTTTATCATGTGCTGCGAAGTACCCCAAAACCTCATCCTTAATAATGAACTCCAACATCTTCCTAAATACTGAAGTCAGGTTAACTGGCCTATAGTTTCCTTTCTTTGCCTCCCTCCCTTAAAAAGTGGAGTGGCATTTGCATCTTCTAGTACTCCAGAACCACTCCAGAATCTAGTGATTCTTGAAAGATTACTGCTAATGCCACCACAATGTCTTCAGCTGTCTCTTTTTACCCTTGGATTTTCTTAACTCGTCTCTTTCTAAAGATTTGATTTCATGATTCAGGAGGATCCCATCCTGTCGGAAAAGCTCACTGCTTCGTGTCCTATAAATTCAAACTCACTTCACACACACCAATCTTTAAGCCATGCATTTAGTTCGGATCTTATTAACCCTGTGGTAATTTGCACATAGCTCAGGTAACAATGCAGTGATTATTACTTTCTTGGTTCTGTGTTTTGATTTTGTCCCTAGCTGCTCAAATTCCTTCAGCAGGGCCTGTTTCATTGTCCTTCCTATGTCATTGGTACCCACATGGACCACAACAACTGGATGTTCCCTTCCATGCCAATTTCCTCTGCACGCACCAGGGCAGATAACACAGCCTTCAGAACTTTCAATCCATGCAACAGAATTTTGTCTATCTCACTGACTATACTATCACCAATTACAAAAACATTTCTCTTCTTTTCGCCCTGCCCCCACCCCCCTTGAATGTCTTCCTGAACTACTGCACTACGGTTTGGTTGCTCATCCTTCCTACAACTCCCAATCTCATCCTCGCAGGATGCAACAATCTCCGAGCTGTTGGGCAAGCTCAACGGCTGAGCGTTCTCTACATTATCTCTTCCTGTCTCACCTGCATCCTGTCCCTGACCACAAACTGAATTTGAAATAGTTAATCTAATGAGCGTGACGGTTTTCTGAAACAGTGTCCAGGTGACTTGCCCCCGTCCCTGCTGCATTGCAGTGTTTGAAGCTCAGAATGCACATCATCAACCTTGAGCTTGAGTTCCTCGAACATCAAATACTTGCTGTAGATGTGGTCAATGGGGTTTGACAGCTTCCTTATCATGTAGCTGCAACACATCACCTGATCTGGCATTCCTACTATATTAATTAGTTGTAATTTGGTTTATTTTTAGTTAATACTTTTTTTTTCAATAAGTTACCTGTTCTTACCTGCTACTTACCTGTGCCATGGTCCACTCACAGAATGCTGTCCAAAATAGCATCTGGGACCTTGGTGTCCATTTCTTGTCACTGAAGCCTCACGCCAAAGCCTCAGTTTCCCACTCTAACCCAGCCCATTGCAACAATGGCTGCTCTGCTTAAACCTAATTTCTTTTTATTATTCCAAGTGAAACTCACACAATGAGACTTGCTCTTTTCAAAGGTTCCTGCTCTCGCACAGATCTCGCTCTTGCTACTCCAAAATGATTTTATTGGCCATATTCTGCATGTACGTAGAGCTGGATAGGGTTACCTGACAATATATAGTGGGGACCAGTATGTCTAGTTAAAGGTAAACAAAGGTGTAAGTTATGAATAGATATGAGGAAAAGGGTGTTTTGGCAGCTGCAATCTCCTTGAATGCTGGATCAAGCTTAAGGGGTTATATAAACTCTCCATATTCCTGTGTTGGTGATGGTAACTTCTGGTAAAAGCATCTGTTGAATCTTCAGAAAAATGTTATCTATATTGGTTAAGCATAATTAATTAAGAATCTTTTTCTAAATGTAAATTGGATCTAAAAAACTTGACAGGACATCAGACTCATCATATGTGTGAGGACTGTCATCAGTGTTACAGTCTATTCAAAATGGTTCTTCCTAATTAGTATTGATGTCTTTTAGTCCTTCGAGTTTATTTGTAAATTAAGTCTCTGAGGCTGGCATCTGGGCATCCTTCAAGAGGATAAATTCACAAAAGGCATATGATCCAGTCTGTGTACCTGGCCGAGTACTAAAAGCCATGCAGACTAACTGATTGGAAATATATATGGACTTATTCAACCTTGCTTCCATGGTCTGAGGTTCTCACCTGCTTCAAAAAGGCATCTATTGTACCAGTGCCCAAGAAGAGTATGGTGATCTGTCTCAATGACTGCTGTCCCGTGTCACTTGCATCAAAGATAATGAAGTACTTTACAGAAGTTGGTTATGGCATGGATCATCTTCCTTGGAGATGACCTGAGTCTGCTCCTTTTAGCCTACTACAATAGCAGGTCAACACCTGGTGCAATTTCTCTGGCTCTTCACTCTGCTCTCAACCATCTGGACAACAGGAGTTTGTAGGTCAGGCTGCTGTTCATTGATTACAGCTCATTATTAAATACAATTATCCCATCCAATCTCATTATCAGCTTCAAGACCTCGGCCACTGTATTTTCCTCTGGAACCGAGTACTCAACTTCTCATCCACAGACCTCAGTCAAGTGAGGATTGGTAAAAATTCTTCATTGCTGACCATCAACACAGGTGCATCTAAACTCTGCGTACTTATTACCACACTCCTTCACCGGCCCCCCTCGCCCCCGCTCTGTTCTCTGTACATATAGGACTTCACGGCTAAGCATAGCTCCAGTGTCATCTTTAAATTTGTCAACGACACTATTGTTGGATGAATCACAGGTAGCAATGAGTCAGTTTACTGGAGTGAAATAGGTCATCTGTGAAGTGTTACTTTTTAAAAACCTACCTCTCGCAGCAAAACTGTAGAGCTGATTATTGTTTTCAGGAAGGGAAAGTGGGGCGAACATGTGCCAGTGTACATTGGGGAATCGGCACTGGACGAAAGCAGCAGTATAATTCCTGGGTGCTAATTGGGAGCAGATTGGGAGGCAGATTTTGGAAAGGTGCAAAAATAATAGGGTTGTTATCGTGGGCGACTTTAACTTCCCTAATATTGATTGGCACCTGATTAGTTCCAAGGGTTTAGATGGGGCAGAATTTGTTAAGCGTGTCCAGGATGGATTCCTGTCATAGTAGGTGGACAGGCCGACTAGGGGGAATGCCATACTAGATCTAGTATTAGGTAATGAACCGCGTCAGGTCACAGATCTCTCAGTGGGTGAGCAATTGGGGGACAGTGACCACCGCTCCCTGGCCTTTAGCATTATCATGGAAAAGGATAGAATCAGAGAGGACAGGAAAATTTTTAATTGGGGAAGGGCAAATTATGAGGCTGTAAGGCCAGAACTTGTGGGTGTGAATTGGGATGACGATTTTGCAGGGAAATGTACTATGGACATGTGGTTGATGTTTAGTGATCTCTTGCAGGATATTAGGGATAAATTTGTCCTGGTGAAGAAGATAAAGAATGGTAGGGTGAAGGAACCATGGGTGACAAGAGAGGTGGAAAATCTAGTCAGGTGGAAGAAGGCAGCATATATGAGGTTTAGGAAGCAAGGATCAGATGGGTCTATTGAGGAATATAGGGTAGCAAGAAAGGAGCTTAAGAAGGGGCTGAGAAGAGCAAGAAGGGGGCGTGAGAAGGCCTTGGCGAGTAGGGTAAAGAAAAACCCCAACGCATTCTTCAATTATGTGAAGAACAAAAGGATGACAGAGTGAAGATAGGACCAATTAGAGATAAAGGTGGGAAGATGTTCCTGGAGGCTGTAGAAGTGAGCGAGGTCCCCAATGAATACTTCTCTTCGGTATTCACCAATGAGAGGGAACTTGATGACAATGAGGACGATATGAGTGAGGTTGATGTTCTGGAGTATGTTGATATTAAGGGAGAGGAGGTGTTGGAGTTGTTAAAATACATTAGGACGGATAAGTCCCCGGGGCCTGACGGAATATTCCCCTGGCTGTTCCACGAGGCGAGGGAAGAGATTGCCGAGCCTCTGGCTAGGATCTTTATGTCCTCATTGTCCACAGGAATGGTACCAGAGGACTGGAAGGAGGCGAATGTTGTCCCTTTGTTCAAAAAAGGTAATAGGGATAGTCCGGGTAATTATAGACCAGTGAGCCTTATGTCTGTGGTGGGAGAGCTGTTGGAAAAGATTCTTAGGGATAGGATCTATAGGCATTTAGAGAATCATGGTCTGATCAGGGACAGTCAGCACGGCTCTGAGAAGGGCAGATCATGTCTAACAAGCCTGATAGAGTTCTTTGAGGAGGTGACCAGGCATATAGATGAGGGTAGTGCAGGGGATGTGATCTACATGGATTTTAGTAAGGCATTTGACAAGGTTCCACATGGTAGGCTTCTTCAGAAAGTCAGAAGGCATGGGTTTCAGGGAAGTTTGGCCAGGTGGATTCAGAATTGGCTTGCCTGCAGAAGGCAGAGGGTCGTGGTGGAGGGAGTACGTTCGGATTGGAGGGTTGTGACTGGTGATGTCCCATAAGGATCTGTTCTGGGACCCCTACTTTTTGTGATTTATATTAACGACCTGGATGTGGGGGAAGAAGGGTGGGTTGGCAAGTTTGCAGACGATACAAAGGTTGGTGGTGTTGTAGATAGTGTAGAGGATTGTCGAAGATTGCAGAGAGACATTGATAGGATGCAGAAGTGGGCTGAGAAGTGGCAGATGGAGTTCAACCCGGAGAAGTGCGTGGTGGTACACTTTGGAAGGACAAACTCCAAGGCACAGTACAAAGTAAATGGCAGGATACTTGGTAGTGTGGAGGAGTAGAGGGATCTGGGGATGCATGTCCACAGATCCCTGAAAGTTCCCTCACAGGTAGATAGGGTAGTTAAGAAAGCTTATGGGGTGTTAGCTTTCATAAGTCAAGGAATAGAGTTAAGAGTCGCAAGGTAACGATGCAGCTCTATAAAACTCTGGTTAGGCCACACTTGGAGTACTGTGTCCATTTCTGGTCGCCTCACTATAGGAAGGATGTGGAAGCATTGGAAAGGGTACAGAGGAGATTTACCAGGATGCTGCCTGGTTTAGAGAGTATGGATTATGATCAGAGATTAAGGGAGCTAGGGCTTTACCCTTTGGAGAGAAGGAGGATGAGAGGAGACATGATAAAGGTGTACAAGATATTAAGAGGAATAGTTAGAGTGGATAGCCAGCGCCTCTTCCCCAGGGCACCACTGCTCAGTACAAGAGGATATGGCTTTAAGGTAAGGGGTGGGAAGTTCAAGGGGGATTTTAGAGGAAGGCTTTTTACTCCGATAGTGGTTGGTGCATGGAATGCACTGCCTGAGTCAGTGGTGGAGGCAGATACACTAGTGAAGTTTAAGAGACTACTAGATGGCTATATGGAGGAACTTAAGGTGGGGGGTTATATAGGAGGCAGGGTTTGAGAGTCGGCACAACATTGTGGGCCGAAGGGCCTGTACTGTGCTGCACTATTCTATGTTCTTATGTTCTAACATATCGGATAACCTGTGCTGGGTCCAGCACTTAGATGCAATGATAAGAAAAGTGCACCAGCATCTTTGCTTGGAAGGTTAAGGAGGTTCAACTCATCATTGAACATTCTAACAAACTTCCACAGGTGTACTGTTGTAGGTATCCTGATTGGTTGCATCGAGGTCTGGTCTCGCATTTTGAATGTGCAGGACCATAAGAAACTGCTGAATAGTGGATTCTGCCCATATATGTATCACAGACGTACCTATAGGAGGTACAGCCTCAAGAAGATGTTATCTATCATCAGTGATTCTCACCATCCCAGCCATGCCAACTTTTCACAGCTACCAATGGCAGGAGGTACAGAAGTATGAAGTTTCACATCACCAGGTTCAAAGCAGATGCTTCCTTTCAACTGTTCGATTCTTGAATCAACCAGCACAACCCTAATCACTACAGTTTAACAACACTATGGACACTTTGACCATTGTGCACTGAATTGGACTTCCTGTTTTAATTGTGATTCTTGCAAAACAAACAAAAAAAATTGTGTTTAATTAATTTTTTTCTTGAAAATGCTGCTTGTATGTGATGTTGCTGCAAGTAAGTTTTTCATTGCACCTGTGTATACCGTACCTGTAATTGTGAATATGAAAATAAACTCGACTTTGATACTTTGGTATTTATTCTCGCAAATATAGTACAGAAAAAAATGTCTTCTCTTCTCCTCTGCAACATGCAAAGTAAATAATCCAGCTTTTTGTGTAGAATTATGGGATGACATCTAAGGTGGTAGCATCATTGACAATCACTTGGTTGTTCATTGGCCAAGCAGAGTGGATATTCTTGTCAAGGTTTCACAGGACCTTTAGCATCCACTTATGTTAGTGTGAGAGAAGTATTTTTCAGTGATATCTCACTTTCAAAATTATCAATGTTTGGACAGTCAGTCCAGTTCCTTGGTAGGATTAGTTTTAAAAGAAAGTTCTTTTTTGGTATTGTTACAGTAAACTCTGGTTGTTGTGGGAAGAAGGAATTGTAGGTGGGAAATACAACCAATAAGAACCTAGCCATGAGCAGTACATAACAACTCACTGCTGTCATTAAATTGATAATTTGGTCAGTCAGGGAATTAGCTATCACATTGTTCTTACTTCTCTGTGGTTAGAACATTAGATTCTGAGATTTCTATTGCCTCCAAGAGGTTTGTTGGTTGCTTTAAAGAGAAAACCATGGAACGGGGATACATTAAAGATTAAACAAAGGTTTTTTTGAAATTAAAGAAAATAAATTATTCACAGTGTACAAGTTACTTAGTGGAATAAACAATCAGCATGTGAAGTGCTGATTGATTTATTATGTTTGAATTTAACAAATATCAGTACATTGTGATATACTGTTTTATGTAGTTTACAGCTTTACATGTCTTCATTACCATTTTAAGCTTCACCTACTTTGGATATTTTTGTTTTTTTGCTGCTTAGGTCGTATTTTTTGAGGAGGAGTGTAGTATCCTATCACGCAACACCAGCCCCTGGTTGCCTTCCTTACAGTATGTATTTCAGGATAAGACGTATATTTATCTGGTGAGTAAACAGAGCAGAGTAGAGCAAAACAGTAACTGGGGATCGGGTGAAATGTCCTACTCTAGTTTCGTTTAGTTTGTCATTAAACACAAAGTTGTCTTATTCTTTCCTGAACTCAGTTCTCATTTTGTCCTGCCTAATGGGTATAAAGACAATTTTAATGCCCCATACAAGGTTATCTTACTGCAGGCAAGGAATCAAATTTTTGATATTCCCACAAATGCCTTAATTTGTCACTTGTCGGATGAACACAAGATGAAGCCAATTTCAGTTAGCACATGGAATCTCCAAAATCTGTTGCCTTTCTCCCAGAAAACAATGATTCCTCTTTTGCCCATTCCCAAAAAACACATTGCACTGAACATTTGAAATATTGCAAAAGTCTCAGAAATCCTGATAAGATTTTCTTCTTCACAACATACATAAAATGCTGGAGGAACTCAGCAGAAAGAGCACAGTCAATGTTTCGGGCCAAAACCCTTCATCAGGACTGGAGGAAAAATACGAGGAGTAGAGTTAAAAGGTGGGGGCAAGGGAGGAAAAAAACACACGGTGAAACTGGGAGGAGGAGGGGTGAAGTAAAGAGCTGGGAAATTGATTGGTGAAAGAGATACAAGGCTAGAGAAGTGGGTAATCTAATAGGGGAGGACAGAAGGCCATGGAAGAAAGAAAAAGGCAGGGAGGAGCACCAGAGGGAGGCCATGGACAGGCAAGGAGATAAGGTGAGAAGGGGGAAAGGAAGATGGGGAATGGTGAAGGGGGGCATTACTGGAAGTTTGAGAAATCGATGTTCATGCCTTCAGGTTGGAGGCTCTCCAGACGGGATATAAAGTGTTCTTCCTTCAACCTGAGTGTGGCCTCATCGCGACAGTAGAGGAGGCCATGGACAGACATATTGTAATGGGAATGGGAAGAGGAATTAAAATGGGTGGCCACAGGGAGATCCCACTTTTTCTGGCTGACGGAGAGTAGGTGCTTAACGAAGCAGTCTCCCAATTTGCGTCGGGTCTTGCCAATTTATAGATTGGGAGACCGTCTCATCAAGTACCTTCTCTCCGTTGGCCAGAAATCTTCCCTAGTATTACATTCACAAAATTACTTTATATTTGTCAAACACTGTTTTTCCTTCATGAAATGGCGTTAACAGCTTGTGTCAGGATAGATGATTTAAAGTTACCTATTTTTTTCCTACCGCCTTTCTTTAATTGCGGCATTACATTTGATTGCTAATGATCTACCAGGACTATTTCAGAATTTAGAGAAAATTGGAAGATCAACATTCATGCATCTTATACCCACCTTGTTCAGAATCCTAGGTGTTAGGTTATGAAGTGCAAGGTATTTGTTAAGGTCACCGTAATTTATTCTGTATTTTTAAAAAATGCTAATTGTCACCTTGCTGTCATCTTTTGCGAGTGTAGCTTCCTTTTTGTACCATGGGGTGTCACTGTGATCTTTGAATTGATGTATATTATTTTTATACAGCATTGCTTAAATTGTTTTGGGGTGTTGATGTGAGAAAGAAGAGACTTTCGGTAAAGCTTTACTTGATAACTTCAAAATTAAGACAAATTGGTCAGGTTAAACAATGCATATAGACTTTACTTGGCTTTGACTTGATTGGCACTCTGTGACATGCTTACTGTTCAGAAAATGATGCTGTGGTTCCTTAGCGACAGGAGAGGTACCAGAGGTTTGAAGGATAGTCACTGTTGTTCTGCTGTTTTTTTTAAATAAAGGCTCTAAACATAAACCAGGAAATTATTGGCTGATGAGTCTGACATCAGTTGTGGGATAAGGTAGTAAATTGGATTAGACATTGGCTTTTTGGGAGAAGCCAGAGAGAGAGGTAATACAGGGTTGCCTCTCTCTGTCTGGAGGCCTGTGACCAATAGTGTGCCACGGGGATTGGTGCTGGGTCCTTTGTTTGTCATATATATCAATGATATAGATGATAATGTGGTTAATTGGATAAGCAAATTTGCAGATGACACCAAGATTGTGGGTGTAGCGGACAGTGAGGAGGGCTATTGTGGCTTGCAGAGAGATTTGTATCTGCTGAAAAAATGGTCTGAAAAATGGTAGATGGAATTTAATGCAGACAAATGCGAGGTTTTTGCACTTTGGTAGGACCAACCATGGTAGGTCTTACACAGTGAACAGTAGGGCACTGATTGTGGTAGAGCAAACGGGTCTGGAAATGCAGATACGTAATTCTTTGATGGCATCACAGGTAGATGGGGTCGTAAAGAAGGCATTTGGCACATTGGCCTTCATAAATCAACGTACTGAGTACAGAAGATGGGATGTTATACTGAAGTTGTATAAGAGGTTACTGAGGCCAATTTGGAGTATTGTGTGCAATTTTAGTCACCTACTGTACCTACAGGAAAGATGTAAACAAGGTTGAAAGAATACAGAGAAAATTTATAAGGATATTACTGGGTCTGGAGGACCTGAGTTATGAGGAAAGAGTGAACAGGTTAGGACTGCATTCTTTAGAACATAGAAGACTGAGAGGAGATTGGATAGAGGTGTACAAAATTATGAGGGGTATAGATAGAGTAAATGCAAGCAGGCTTTTTTTTCCCACTGAGGTTGGGTGTGACTACAACTAGAGGTCATGGCTTAAGGGAGAAAGGCGAGAAGTTTAAGAGGAACAGAGGGGGAAACAACTTCACTCAGGGGGCGTGAGAGTGTGGAATGAGCTGTCAGCATAAGTGGTCTATGCAAGCTAAATTTCAATGTTTAAGAGAAGTTTGGATACGTACGTGGATAGTAGGGATAAGGAGGGTTATGGTCCCGGTGCAGGTCGATGGGAGTAGGGAATTTAAATAGTTTCAGCATGGGCCAAAAGGCCTGTTTCTGTACTGTGCTCCTCTATGACTATGGTGCAAATTCTTGACCCCGTGGGGAAATCTACCTTAATGAAAGTAATCAATATTTAACTACTTTGCATTTCTTTCTTTTCCCATTAACAGAGTGCCAAAGGAAAAGAAAATAGAATCAGAATAAGGTTTATTAACACTAACATATGTCGTGAAATTTCTTGTTTTGTGGCAGTACAGTACATAAAATACGATAAAGTACAATTAGAAATAAAAATAAATGAAATAAGTAGTGCAAAAAGCAAGCAAAATGATGAGGTAGTGTTCTTGGTCAGTCCATTAGCTGCTCAGAAATCTGATGGTGGAAGGGAAGAAGCTGTTTTAAAAAAGATGAGTATGCGTCTTCAGGCACCTGTACCACCTCGATATGATAGTATTAAGAAGAGAGCAGTCCTGTGTGATGAGAGTCCTTGATGACAGAAGCTGCCTTTTTGAGGCATCACCTTTTGAAAGTGTCCTCTATGCTAACGAGCCTGGTGCCTATGATGGAGCAGGCTGAGTTTGCAACTCCCTGCAGACGGCGATTCAACCTGTAGAAATGCTCTCCATCTGTAGAAATCTGTCACTCTTTGGTGACCTACCAAATGTCGTCAAACTCCTAAAAAATTAGGACAAGTTAGCAATCTTGTCATGTGAGGCCCCTTGGGTAAGAGTGACCATAATATGGTGGAATTCTTCATTAAGATGGAGAGTGACATAGTTAGTTCAGAAACAAAGGTTCTGAACTTAAGGAAGGGTAACTTTGAAGGTATGAGACGTGAATTAGCTAAGATAGACTGGCAAATGATACTTAAAGGGCTGACGGTGGATATGCAATGGCAAGCATTTAAAGATCGCATGGATGAACTACAACAATTGTTCATCCCAGTTTGGCAAAAGAATAAACCAGAGAAGGTAGTGCACCCATGGCTGACAAGGGAAATTAGGGATACTATCAATTCCAAAGAAGAAACATACAAATTAGCCAGAAAAAGCGGCACACCTGAGGACTGGGAGAAATTCAAAGTCCAGCAGAAGAGGACAAAGGGCTTAGTTAGGAAAGGGAAAAAAAGATTATGAGAGAAAGCTGGCAGGGAACATAAAAACTGACTGTAAAAGCTTTTATAGATATGTGAAAAGAAGAAGATTGGTTAAGACAAATGTAGGTCCCTTACAGTCAGAAACAGGTGAATTGATCATGGGGAACAAGGACATGGCAGACCAACTGAATAACTACTTTGGTTCTGTCTTCACTAAGGAGGACATAAATAATCTTCCGGAAATCGTAGGGGACCGAGGGTCTAGTGAGATGGAGGAACTGAGGGAAATACATGTTAATAGGGAAGTGGTGTTAGGTAAATTGAAGGGATTAAAGGCAGATAAATCCCCAGGGCCAGATGGTCTGCATCCCAGTGTGCTTAACGAAGTGGTCCAAGAAATAATGGATGCATTAGTGATAATTTTTCAAAACTCTTTAGATTCTGGATTAGTTCCTGAGGATTGGAGGGTGCCTAATGTAACCCCACTTTTTGAAAAAGGAGGGAGAGAGAAACCGGGGAATTATAGACCGGTAAGCCTGACATCGGTGGTGGGGAAAATGCTAGAGTCAGTTATCAAAGATGTGATAACAGCACATTTGGAAAGCGGTGAAATCATCGGACAAAGTCAGCATGGATTTGTGAAAGGAAAATCATGTCTGACGAATCTCATAGAATTTTTTGAGGATGTAACTAGTAGAGTGGATAGGGGAGAACCAGTGGATGTGGTATATTTGGATTTTCAAAAGGCTTTTGACAAGGTCCCACACAGGAGATTAGTGTGCAAACTTAAAGTATACGATATTGGGGGTATGGTATTGATGTGGATAGAGAATTGGTTGGCAGACAGGAAGCAAAGAGTGGGAATAAATGGGACCTTTTCAGAATGGCAGGCAGTGACTAGTGGGGTACCGCAAGGCTCAGTGCTGGGACCCCAGTTGTTTACAATATATATAAATGTCTTAGACGAGGGAATTAAATGCAGCATCTCCAAGTTTGCCGATGACCCAAAGTTGGGCGGCAGTGTTAGCTGTGAGGAGGATGCTTAGAGGATGCAGGGTGACTTGGATAGGTTAGGTGAGTGGGCAAATTCATGGCAGATGCAATTTAATGTGGATAAACGTGAGGAGATCCACTTTGGTGGCAAGAACGGGAAAACAGATTAGTATCTGAATGGTGGCCGATTAGGAAAAGGGGAGGTGCAACAAGACCTGGGTGTCACTATACACCAGTCATTGAAAGTGGGCATGCAGGTACAGCAGGCGGTGAAAAAGGTGAATGGTATGCTGGCATTCGTAGCAAGAGGATTCGGGTACAGGAGCAGGGAGGTACTACTGTACAGTTGTACAAGGCCTTGGTGAGACCACACCTGGAGTATTGTGTGTAGTTTTCATCCCCTAATCTGAAGAAAGACATTTTTGCCATAAAGGGAGTACAAAGAAGGTTCACCAGATTGATTCCTGGGATGGCAGAACTTTCATTTGATGAAAGACTGGATCGACTAGGCTTATACTTTCTGGAATTTAGAAGGTTGAGGGGGGATCTTATTGAAACGTATAAAATTCTAAAGGGATTTGGACAGGCTAGATGCAGGAAGATTGTTCCCGATGTTGAGGAAGTCCAGAACGAGGGGTCACAGTTTAAGGATAAAGGGGAAGCCTTTTAGGACCGAGATGAGGAAAAACTTCTTCACACAGAGAGTGGTGAATCTGTGGAATTCTCTGCCGCAGGAAACAGTTGAGGCCAGTTCATTGGCTATACTTAAGAGGGAGTTAGATATGGCCCTTGTGGCTAAAGGGATCAGTGGGTATGGTGAGAAGGCAGGTACAGGGTTCTGAGTTGGATGATCAGCCATGATCATACTGAATGGCGGTGCAGGCTCGAAGGGCCGAATGGCCTTCTCCTGCTCCTATTTTCTATGTTTCAATGAAGTATAGCTGCTGGTGAGCCTTCTTCATAATTTCATGAATATGTTGGGCCCAGGATAGATCTTTAGAGATGTTGACACTTAGGAACTTGAAACCTCTCTCCCTTCCCACTGCTGACCTCTTTAATGAGGACTGATGTGTGTTCCCCTGATAACCCCTTCCAGATGTCCACAATCAATTCCTTGGTTTTACTGACGTTGAGTGCCAGGTTGTTGTTGCAATACCACTCAACCAGCCGATCTACATCACATCTGTATGGTTTCTCATCACCATCTGAGATTCTGCCAACACCAGTTGTGTCATCGGCAAATTTATAGATGGTGTTTGAGCTGTGCCTAGCCACACGGTCATCGATGTATAGAGGGTAGTGCCGTGGGCTAAGTACGCATCCCTGAGGTGCTGGTGTTGATTGTCAGTGAGGAGGAGATGTTATTTCCGATCCACACTGACTGTGGTTTCCTGACGAGGAAGTCAAAGATACAGTTGCAGAAGGATGTACCAAGGAAGTTTGGTATTGAAGGTGCTGAATGCTGAGTTGTAATGAATAAACATCAGCCGGACATTGTCAAAGTGACCCAATGCAGAGTGGAAAGCTAGTGAAAATGTCTTGTGATTCCATTCCCATCCTCCCCTACACTCACCTTTTTATTCTGGCATCTTCCCCCTTCCTTTTCAGTCTTGGCCCAGAATGTCGACTGTTTATTCATTTTCATAGATGCTGCTTGACCTGCTGAGTGTGTGTGTGTGTGTGTGTGTGTGTGTGTTGCCATGGTATTTTATGCACCTTTTGGAGAAGCTGCATCGGGGATGGCAGCATGGTCGCATTGTGCTTGTTGAGGCCTCCCTTTGGCCCTATTCTGGTGGTTCTATGCTTAAAGTGTCCCTGTACAATTAAGACTTTGTTACCATGGTGATGGAATTAGGAATGGGACAACCATCTCCAATTACCAGATTACACACTGGGACCTTCTGGTATCTTATCTCTTCCTCTGTCGAATAGACCAGGTCTGTCTGACTTGGTGGAATAGAAATATACTTATTATACGTGATGCTTTATAATATGTTATGCAAGTTAACCCTTTAGGCTCTGTCCCCATGTCTGACATCTTCAGAACAAAGCCACAAAGTTGCATTCCATGCTCTCTAACAATTGCCTCTGGATGGGTATGCAACATTAAGTTATTCTAGGAGATGGAGGTGTATAGCGTGACTCCTAAAGCAACATGCTTACAGAACTGAATTATGATTAGAACTGTGGAGTATTTATTAATATGGATTTTGTTTCACCTAGGTAATGGAATACCAGCCAGGGGGCGATCTGCTGACACTCCTTAATCGTTATGATGATCAGTTTGATGAGAGTATGGCTCAGTTTTACCTGGCTGAGTTAGTTCTGGCCATTCATAGTGTTCATCAGATGGGTTACGTTCACAGGTGAGCAACTTTATGAGATCTGGAATTTGGGCGATTAGGAATGTTAAGATAAATAGAGGTCACAGATACAGAAATGAATGCAATCATTCAATCTCCATTCATTGTGTGTGCCTTGTCTTTATAAGGGGTCAGCTACCACCTTATCCAGGCTACAGTTGGAATCATAAAGAATTCTTAAATGGTGAAAAAGCAATATTGCACAATTGGATATAGATTGATGTACTGCTTTCTGTATTCCATTGTGTAACAGTAGGCTATATTTCTGGGTTTTCCTGTATCATTTTCATTCTTAGAATTTGAGGCATTCTCTGTCTCAGGCTGCTCTCAAAGGTGAATACTGACTGTATGTTTCTGAGTTTGTACTTGTTGCACTCCTAGGTACAGTAGATAACATAGCATGACAAAAATAACAGCGAGGGAACCTCTTCATTTGAATACTTTAGCGTCTTGTCCACATCAACTTAGGATCATATTTTGCTACTTTCTTTTAAAGTGAGGGATAAATTAAACTTAATTGCTATAACATACACTCAGTGACCACTTGATTAGGTACAGGAGTGTACCTAATAAAGTAGACACTAGAGTGGAACCCAGAGTGGTCTTCTGTTGTAGCCCATCCACTTTTAGCGTCAATGTGTTGTGTGTTCAGAGATGCTCCTCTGTACACCACTGTTGTAACACGTGGTTACTTGAGTTATTGTCTCATTCCTGTCAGCTTGAACCATCTGGCCATTGTCTGACCTCTCCCATTAACAAGGCAATTTCGCCTGAGGAACTGTCACCCACTGGATGCTTTTATGTTTATCACACCTTCTCTATAAACTCTAGAGACTGGTGCATGAAAAGCCCAGGACATCAGCAGTTCCTGAGATACTCAAACCACCCCATCAGGCACCAACAATCATTCCATGGTCACAGTCACTTGGATTATATTTATTCCCTATTCTGATGTTTGCTCTGAACAACTGAACCTCTTGACCATGTCTGCATGCTTTTATGCATTAGATATTTGCATTAACGAGGCAGTGTACCTAATAAAGTGGCCACAGGTGTAGAACAGTACAACACAGTACGGGCCCTTTGGTCCATAAGGTGCCAAACTATAAAAACCTACTGCAACATTAAACTAGACTGTCCATAGCCCTCCTGTTTTCTTACATCCATATGCGACATACACTCAGTGAAGTTTTTAAAATTCCTTGTGGTTATTCTGTGGCAATAAGTTGGTGTGTGAATAGACCATGTAACATGCAATATATTATTTGAGCAGTTCAATGTATTCTTATAATTCTCTTTAAGGTGATGAGGTCTAATGTTTGAGCTGGCCAGGCTTGAATAACCTGGTGGCTGACTCTTTTTCCTATTTTTGTGTTTTTTCCCCAAGATATGTTAAAAGATAATTGTGCTTGGGTAGATTTTGGTGTTAATTTGTGCACTGAAAAGAACCATTGTATTTTCTTTCCTTAAAATTGCTAAAACAAAAGTTTGAGACACTTAAAGTATGAAGAAATTGTCTCAAATGATAGCTAAAAACAATATTCCCCATTCTTTGCCCAGGGCTGGTAGTTTCTCATTTACATATCATTGCCTCAAAATTGGACCATTTGTGTTTCTGGTTGAAGTCCTAGCCAACAGATAAATGGACTGGGCTCATCATGTTTTGTTTCCTCATTATCTTTCCTGTGTTTCACTGTTATCTAGCTCTTTTAAAGTATATAACAACAGAAGTCAAATGAAAGATCAATACTTGAGGTCTTTATAAATGACAAGGAGTACATCATGCTGAAAATAGAGAAGTATGACGTAGTCTCTCTCCCAGAATGTTGACTTTTATTTGTAAAGCAAAAGCATCCCATGTAGTTTTTAAATGGGACAGTGAGGTGAAGTGGGGTGGGGCAAGGCTTCTATGGAAATAGAAACAGACAATGTTTATAAGTTAAAGAGACTTCATTGATACCGGGAGAATTAGAAAATAGATCAAGCTGCAGAGTGGGTGAGCAATAGATAAGATGCAGCCAGGGTTGCCCAGGTGATGCAGCTATTTGCAGAATTATCTAGTTAACAGATTGATTTAGGATATGTTTTCCATGCTTTATTTATTTAGCCCTACATATCTTTTGTTGCCCTTGCACCACTTTCTGTGATATTCTCATGACTCAGCTTCAATCCTTTCTACTCCAATTTGCCCTATTCCCCATAGTTGTCTTCTCTTGAGAAAGCTATTATTCTTGAATACTTGCCTAACTGTAACCTTGCAATGTGGTTTGCATTCCTTGGTGCTTTTACTAGGATAACTGGTACAAACTGCTTTAATGTTTTGAGGGGAAATTTCTCAAATGCATTCACTGTTCATAACAATGGTGCCTTATTGAATATTCAGGACGATTTCCCAGCAATGAGTGCAGTAATGGAATCAGCACTAAAAGGGGTCATGATAGCACTTTATATTAATCCATTATTGATGACATGGTTGCCCCTAAAACCTGGTGCAAAGCCTGTTCTTCCCACTGCTGTAGCAGAAATATTGGGAACCTGTTTGAGAGCTTTCCTGCTGGCGCTTCTGCAACAATGAATAATCATATAGCTGCACAGCTTCTTGTGGATTGGGCCACCGATTCAATGTGCAATGGCTGCCTTTAGAGAATGGAATTGGTTGGACTGCGGACAGTAGTGTACTGGATGACCATCAAGATGCAGGGCTTAGGCCTGCAATATGGACAGCATGTTGAATATGGGCTGTTACTAGTGAATGACAACAGCAGAGAAGTGAGCCTGCTGGATCCATATGTTTTGGTTTCTAACCTCATCTTGGCTGTGATGGAAATCGGGGATCTCTTCCCAGCAAGGTTGCACAGCTCTCTGTAGGCTGGAGATTTTTCCATTTGTTGGGTTTGTACCACAAGTCTTTGAGCTGGGAAGAGTTGTAGAATCAAACAAAATTATGGCAACACATCAGTTTCCATTATGAATGTGGGTGGCTTATCAATACATGGAGAAAGTGCTGTCGGTTCACGTTAGTGTCTCTTGCTCCACATGCTCACCACCTCTGAGTCTGTACTACTCGTTCCAGCCGATCCAACTTAGCCCTCAAGCAGCCACTGCACATTGCCTTAGTAGCTCACTGTATATAGGCCATGCAGTGATTTGAGATGATCAATTCATTGCTATGCACAGCAGCTCACAGTCCAGGTTGATTCCATTTTTTAAATGGGATATGGCCCTGTGAGACTTTGGACTCCTAAGTTCAAGGGCAATATGGCAAATTGGTTCCCTGTTGGGTCCTGTCAAATGAGGTAACAGTATGTTTCCAAAGGTACTTGCATTCCTTTTCCCAATATGTATCAGTCTATCTTTTCTGTAGCATTACACCTATAGAACTATCATCCCCAGCCCCTATCTTTTCTGTAGCATTACATCTATAGAGCTATCATCCCTAGCCCCTATCTTTTCTGATACCACTCCATTTCACCCCCACTGCTCTCTGTCTCACAGATACTAGTGAGATCTTATTCCTACTGCTACCAGACAACAAACTTTAATCATTCATCACTCCCCAGGCCCTTCCATCTCCCAGCTGCCTCCATGGTACATTTATGAAAATCTGTTTCAACATGCATGAATGTTCTGTTTTCTTAATCAGCCAGAGGTTAAGATTAATTCTGGTTAATGTAGAACTCAGTTCTCTCACAGGATTGTGTTCAGTTGAGTTTAATTGGATACCATAGGAGGTCAGATGATAGAAGAATAGCAGAATTGTGTCCAAAGACAAAGTCAACTGAAGTTTCAAATAGTGGATGCCTTTTTATGTCCCTTTTTATAAGACCACTTGGCATTTCCACACTTCAAAATAATCGTAAATTAGTTTTGTGCTACATTTCATTTCACTGTCTGTTGAGTAGGCTTGTTCGTTTAAGTATAATTACCATTATTAAATATTTGGGCCTTGTGCTATAGAAGGGCAATGCTGCTAAAGTTGGGACATTACTGCCTGTTAATCTGTTATATGCTTGCTCCTGTTTCTGTCTCTTGTTTTCATATGTTTATGTGCTCAAGTGTTGTAATGTGACGTGAATCTACAACATGCTGACTCAAATGAGAATGTAATCAATAACTTATAATGATACTTTTATTAATTGCCCATTAATAATAGTAATCTCTAAATTGCACCATGGTGTACTAGTACTGTCATTTGATAGAGTGATTTATTTGCTTCTGTCTTGTCAGAGATATCAAGCCAGAGAATATTCTTATTGACCGAACAGGACACATCAAATTGGCCGATTTTGGATCAGCGGCCAAACTGACAGCAAACAAAACGGTATGACAAAGAACCCAGAATGCTAAAGATAGCCTGCATGTTGATAATGAAGTACACCAGGGTGATAGCCTGTATATCCAAGTGCAGCATGAGGATTTGTGCATTTTTATGCTTTTATGGAATCTCGTAAGAGATAGATGGGGATTAGTTTGAACTGAACACCTTTTTTAACCTAAAGATCAACTCTCTAGTAAAATTAAAGACTGCTTCCATTTAGCAATTATTACCAATACTGGAAATACTCAGCAAGTCAATCAGAATTTGTGAGAGAAACAGAGTTAATGTTTTGGGCTGCTGGGCTTTCATCAGAACGAAAACATTTTAAAATTACCCCTGTTTTCAAGTTGCAGAAAATTGGGGGGGGGGGACACAGAAAACATAGTAAAGATTGGAAAGACTGAATGTGGAGATGAGAGACTGAATCACTCAAAACTGGTGATGCCGACTGAGCGAGGGTGAAGGTAATTCAAGCTATCTATCTGGAGGAGAAACCTGACATCAGAGGAAACTTAACCTGGGTGATAGGGAAATTTGAATAGATTAGGACTTTATTCCGTGGATTGTGGGAGATTGGGGGGAGATTTGACAGAGATATATGAAATTATGAGGGGTATAGATAGGGTAAAAAAAAGCTGGCATTTTCTACTGGGGTTGGTTGAGACTAGAATTAAAGGTCATGGGTTAAGGCTGAAAGGTGAAATATTTATGAGGAACATGAGGGAGAGCTCCTTCACTCAGAGTGTTTAGTTAGTGTGGAACAAGATGCCATTGGAAGTTGTTGATACGGATGCAATTTCAACATTTTAGAGAAGTTTGGATAAGTACGTGATTAGGAGGGGTATGGAGGGCTATGGTGCAGGTGCAGGATGATGGGGCAAACCAGATATGCCGAAGGGCCTTTTTCTGTGCTGTTGTGGTCTGTGACGTGAAAAAAACAATGAAAGAATTGAATTGAATTGACTTTATTACTTACATTCTTCATATGCATGAGGAGTAAAAATCTTTGTTACGTCTCCATCTAAATGTGCAATTTATAGTAAATTATAATAAATAGTGTGTACAATAGGATAGTCAATATAACATAGAAATACAATGGTATCAGCATGAATTAATCAGTCTGATGGCCTGGTGGAAGAAGCTGTCCCGGAGCCTGTTGCTCCTGGTTTTTATGGCTGCGGTACTGTTTCCTGGATGGTAGCAACTGGAACAGTTTGTTGTTGGGGTGACTCAGGTCCCCAGTGATCCTTCAGGCCGTTTTTACACACCTGTCTTTGTAAATGTCCTGAATAGTGGGAAGTTCACATCTACAGATGCGCTGGGCTGTCTGCCCCACTCTCTGCAGGGTGCTGCGATTGAGGGAAGTACAGTCGCATACCAGGCAGTGATACAGCCAGTCAG
The DNA here is from genome assembly GCF_030028105.1 of Mobula birostris. Taxonomy (NCBI): domain Eukaryota; kingdom Metazoa; phylum Chordata; class Chondrichthyes; order Myliobatiformes; family Myliobatidae; genus Mobula; species Mobula birostris. The sequence goes on from NC_092400.1 coordinate 3,267,763, forward strand.
GATGCTCTCAGCTGGGCCCCTGTGGAAAGATCTTAGGATTTGGGGACCCTATACCAAACTTCTTCAATCGCCTGAGGTGAAAGAAGCGCTGTTGTGCCTTTCTCACCACACAGCTGGTGTGTACAGATCACGTGAAGTCCTCGGTGATGTTTATGCCGAGGAACTTGAAGCTGTTTACCCTCTCAACCCCAGATCCATTGATGTCAATAGGGGTTAGCCCATCTCCATTCCTCCTGTAATCCACAACCAGCTCCTTTGTTTTTGCGACATTGAGGGAGAGGTTGTTTTCTTGACACCAATGTGTCAGGGTGATGACTTCTTTTCTGTAGGCTGCCTCATTATTATTTGAAATTAGGCCAATCAGTGTAGTGTCGTCAGCAAATTTAATTAGCAGATTGGAGCTGTGGGTGGCGACACAGTCATGAGTATACAGACAATAAAGGAGGGGGCTTAGTACACAGCCTACACAGCCCTGAGGGGCACCTGTGCTGAGGGTCAGAGGGGCAGAAGTGAGGGTGTGAGACAAAAATCAGCAATTGCAGAGAATCCAGAAAATACCTAACAACTTAAGCAGCAAGAAGCTCAAGAGTTAATGTTATGGTTTGATGATCTTTCATCAGAACGAACTCATTCTGACATAAACAGAATGGCTGATAATCTGAAAATTTTAAATTCAGTGTCAAAATGGAACAGTTACAACTTGCCTAATTGAAAATGAGACACCTTTCCTCAAGCTTACACTTGATTTTGTTCTAACAATGAAGACAATGGAAGAAGTGTCAGAGTGGGAAGAAGAATTAAAGTAATAGGTAACTAACGTATTAAAGTAAAATAATGGTAAAAGGTAACTTGGGTTTATTTTTGCAATCTGCTACTGGTTTTTCAGTTGGGTTGAGTTTCTCCATTGTAGAGGAGATTACACTGTGAGTGTTGAAAGCAGTACAAACACACTTTCCCTCCCCTTTTAGCATTCCAATGGGATCATTTGCATCATGCTCATCTTAATTACTCATCCATTTCACCACATCCTCTCCACTGTTCCAGGAAAACACAGGAGCTGCTATGCCTGCCCTTTAATCTCTTCTGTGTCCATCACAACACCCCTTCCAGAGGAAACAGTGATTTCCATCTACTTTTTCCTATTTAATGTACTGCTTTTTTATAAATAATTTCTCCCGTCTCTATATGGCATTCAGTTTTGCACTTCAGCACTCGTAAAAATATTGTGTTGTTCATAAGGAGTAAAACTGTTCTCACCATATAAATGGAATAATAATATTTTTCTCAAAGAAGAAAGTGGGCCTTTAGGAGATTCTGCGATTTCTGTAATGATTTTTTTTCAGTTTATGGCAATACATCAGATTACTTCTTTGAATATGAAACTTGATTAAGCCTTAATAGTTTTTTTTTAAATCTAGAACCAGCTGCAGTATCCAATGTTGCTTGGGTTATTATGCCAGCTATCATGACCTTTGCATTTATTTCCATACAGCCAGGTTTTATAACACTTCTTATAAATGACATTAAATCTAACTTGTGTACATAACTTTCCATTAATTATATCTGAGGATTAAAATTACGTAACTTATTTTAAACACACATGGAAAATAAAACTGCATTTAATATAGCTCTATCTATTCAAATATACCTATTCAAATTTACTTCTGCATTCTCCCCCTCTCCCGAGCAACCAACATATAGCTGACCATTCCAAAAGTATTGAGTTTCAACTCTTAATGATTGTCCTTGTCAACCTTGTCAATGCTCACAGCAAAGCTAAATTGAAGTCATTTCAGTTGAAAAGATTGAACAATTGGGATAATTGGTATAATGATAAAAGACATTTTCCCCACTACCAGTGATTACTGGAGCTTCAGTTACATGTGGCAGTAATTTTTTAGCTGATTAATCTTGTGCAGTGGCATAGGATTGGTGGATCTGATTTCCTGAGTAGCACGATTAGAGTTCCTTCTTTTAGTTCAGGATTTTGCATGTCAGATGGTGACAGAGTTTAAAAATTAAATAGAAAAATGTACAGCCTCATCAATGTCTGTCACACTACCAATAGATTTATACTGTATAGGTTGTCGAGGAAGCTTAGAAAGAAGGTCTTTATTCATGGCCTATGCTGCATCATGTTTTTGGTGCTAAAATTGATTTTTCATGAAAACTATTGGTAACTTGAACAGCATTGAGTTACATTTGGGAAAATTAAGTGATGTAACAATCTCCCCAAGTTTTCCATCATATAAATTTTTAGATTTGAAGAACCAGCACACTGACTCACTGAAAACCCCAAGATTCTTGGCAGTGATATAGTAACTATAAAGACAAAAGTGATTTTTTGTTTTTGTTTTCACCCCTAGTTTATGAGAAAAAGGCAGCCACAAATGTCACTTTATAAATATTGATTTTGTTTACTGTTGGAATATACCAGCGATTCATTAAGTTATATAGCATGGCCCTCTGGCTCAACTCACCCATGCTGACCAAGATGCCTATCTAATTGAATCTGACTTGTTTGCATTTGGTCCATGTTCCTCTTAACTTTTCCCCTCCATGCACATATCCAAATGCCTTTTTATATATGTCATAGTTGTACTTGCATCTACCCCCATGTTCTGGCTGCTTGTTCCATACATCCTCTTTCAGTCTTTCCATTACTATACAAATTGGTTTCTTGAAGCACAGACCTGCTAGATTTGATAACAGTGGGATCAGATTCTAAAGTAAATTGCACTCAGTGGCCAAACTTTATCAAGAACAGGAGTGGACCCCTGTGTGGTCTTCAAGGTTTGATGTATTGCACGTTCAGAAATGCTCCTCTGCATACCATTGTTGTAGAGTATGGTTATTTGAGTTACTGGCACCTTCCTTTCAGGTAGAACTAGTCTGGCCATTCTCCTCTGACTGCTCTCATTACCAAGGCATGTAGCAGCAGCTCGATCAAAAAAAAAAATGCCACTGCTGGAAACCACTTTTCATCACTTCTCAGCTCAGCTTTAGCTTCACTTTTCACCATAGCCACAGTAGTGGCAAAGCTGCATCTTTTAGCTTTAGAGCAAATTTGTGACTTGGTTTTGTTCATACCTTTGCTTACTGTCAGTGATGTAGCATCTTGTTAATTCCCAAACACTGTGTAGCAATCTTTTCTTGCATTTCAATAAAATCAACAATGTCAGTGAAAGTAATCTTACAGTTGTGCCTTTTTCTGCAGTTCACACTTCTCCATTTATCCCTAAGTATATAGGACAATTTATTTACTATAATTGTTATATTAGCAGGTATACCTTGCTCATGCATGTACTGCACTTCTCCCATGGCATTGCAACAACCTCTAAGGAAAAGACAGTAGTCTTCAAGAGCTTTCATGAGATATAGTATGGCCAAGAAAGCCTTTTCCATTCAGCCCACAGCAATTTTCTGTTTGTCACCAAAATTTTCTATAGTAAAGCTTTGGCCTTTAGATAACCTTGCTCCAGGCTGGCTCACTAGCAACTTTTGAGTAACACCCTAGGGTAACCTCCAGTGAAGTATTTGAGAAAATAGAGATAGTTGCCATAATCATCAGTCTTGCTTTCGATGCTATTCTTGAAAGACCTCACACGTGAATGATACTGTAATGAATCGCCATCGAAGATTTGGATCTCTCTTTTATGCAGAAATGCAATGTATTGTTGTTGCACCAATAAGCTTGCTACTTCCTTTCGTGCCCTTGTGGGCTCCAGCACACTACTTAGATTTCTATCATCTGAAACACGAGTGTCACCGTACCGTCCTCAGAAGCACCTTGTGCTATTGGATATAGCATTGATTTAGAGTGCCTCATTGGTGCAGGCTGAGAGTGAACATCCTGAACTACCCCTTGGGGTCCAAACCCTTAGCTTAGACATTTGAGGAACAAATATATCCACATTGACAGAGTATGTTGTATTTTCTGTTCCTTGTCAGCATAGCAATTCACACCATAGAACTGTCCTGTTGGAGGACGTTTAGCACCCACATAACTTGATGCCTTCAGCGCTTTCACTTTGACCATCTTGGTTACAATTTCTTCTTGAAAATTAAACTGTTCCATCTTTCTTTATAGGTGCTCCTGGCTTCTCTGAAGGTATTCTGCCTGTTTTTCCAATGAATGTTCCCTTAATATTTGTTGCCTTGCACATAACGCAGCTAAAGCAGCCTCCGTTCTACTGCATGCCGAAGTATCAGATGCATGGGACACTCTGCTAGCAATAGAACCTACTGCACACACATTAGACAAATTGTCTTCAGGGTGTGTGTCATCCTGAAAATCATCAGCTTTTATATATAGTCAGAGTATGCCCTGTAGCTTGATAAATATTTTTTCTTTTAGTTCTGACTTCAAGGTCTCTGCTTCCAGCTTCATTCGTGTTGTTTTCCAAGTGCACGAACCAGACAAAACAACGGCATTCAATATTTCGCACTTCAACAGAACGTAGCGCTGAACTCTTAGGCAACCACCACACTACTGAGCTTACTGTCTGCAATGACCATTCAAAACTGTGTTCCAATCCCAGACACACAGTATGAATCAACTAAAGGTCGTTACTTGCCACAAGCTACTCCTGGCTGTGGTGCTTCTAATTTCGCAGACACCTCCGAATGTCAATGTTTGTTCAGTATAACTGCTGAATTCTTTTGTTGACAGAATGTAGTGGCAACTGGAATAATTTGAGTTTGATGTATTGTACGTTCAGAAATGCTCTTCTGCACGCCACTGTTGTAGAGCATTTGAGTTATTGGTCCCTTCCTGTCAGGTAGAACCAGTCTGGCCATTCTCCTCTGATCTCTCACTTAACAAGTTATGTAGTGGCATCTCGAATAAAGAATGCTGCTGCTGGCAACCACATGGGTAGTTATCTTGTATAACGTGCCCTCCAATCAACCCAATAGTAATGTTTCAAAAAGTTAAAGAAATGTATTCAATTCTATACTAGCAACTAACAAAACATACAATCTCGTAGCGATGAAATTAAGCGAAGTTAATTCAAATCAAATTCAAGTTTAATTATTATTCAGCCATATGTGAATACAGCCAAATGAAATGGCATTCCTCTGGGGTCAAGTTTCAAAACATACACAGCACAAGGCACAGGCACATTCAAGATGGTGAGCACACATATAGTTATGCAAAAAAAAATGCATACTATGTAATTAAATGGTCCACAAAAGATATGGCACCCAGAATCAAACTGCCCAGAACAAAACATGAATATGTAACTTATTCCCTTCACTTTTACCACACCCTCACCCACATGACTAGTTACCCTAATAAACACACAATACAGAATACAATGCCGATAGAACACAGATGCCTGGCTCCTACAAGGTGTTTTCACCCACAAAGCTGCTACTCACTGGATTTTTTTTTTGCTTTTTTGTACCATCCTCTAAACTCTGGAGACGTGTGTGTTGAAGCATGGATGAAATCACTGGAGAGACAGAGTCATTGGTAGATACAAAGCAGCTTCTTTATTCGACACAACAAAGTACAGCAGGCATCATACGGATGGAGACGCTTTTGGTAGAAAGGTCTGCTAGCCCAATGTGGGCTCGATATTTATATGCTAAACACAAAGGCAATCGCTACTTAAAAAGTTACAAACAATGCTTCCTTTTGGAGCTACCTACAAAACATCACACCTTCGGATTTCATCCTTTCCTTCCGACGCCAACATGTCTGGGTTGGTATCCACAGCCTTTAGTTCAGTCCACAATACATTTATTGGCATTTTACGTGCTAGCATAGAAGACAATTAATATTTATAAAATATAGATAATACTGTCTTCGAAACTACAGTATCTGGTCAAACTACAGCGCCAGAAGCATCTGGTATTCACACCTATTTAGGAAGCGCATTGGTGTGGACTCAGTCCACAGTACTTTGTCAAATAGAAGTCTGGTGGCCAAAGTCATTTAAGTGTAAATGAATCATCTGCCCAAAAAAACTCACTCTAACAGTGTGCATAAGAGATCTCAAGTCAGCAGTTTCTGACCTGCTCAAATCACTCTGTCTAGCACAAAAATGATTCCATAGTCAAAGTCATTTAGATCACATTTATTCCCCACTCTGAACAATGGTGGAACTTCTTGACCTCGTCTGCATGGCATCATGCATTGAGTTGCTGCCCCATGATTGGCTGATTAGATATATAATGAGCAGGTGTATCTAATCAGATGGCCACTGAGCATACAGTATCTTCAACCATGGAAAGACAGAGGTCCTAAATCTAGGGCCCTCTTTGGATTTTGAGGACCATAGAGGGTAAAAAAATGAAAGACAATCAGGTTTGTGAAAGGAATTGTGCCCTCAGTACCATAGGGTATATTCGGACAGTGGTAAAATTAAAATAAAGAAAATCAGTAAGATAAACAGACTGCATCAAAAAAAATTATCGAATAACATCAGTGAAAACCTGAAGAACCGGTGGGTAGTGAAGTGTAAGGTCTATGAGAAATCAAAAGGTTAATCAGTGTGTGAAGGTGGAGGATAACTTCTAAATTAATGCCAGACATCTGTGTTCATAAGAAGGGGGAATGATGCAAACATTGAGGCGAAGGAGGAAGACATTGAATTGTTAATGTGTTTATGAGTAAAGTGAAAGAATATTACTGCACTTCACATATGCCATGCATGGATGAAATAGATCCTGGACAGTTAAAATAAACAAGGGAGAGAATAGGAAATACCTTCCACTATTTTTCTGATCCTTTCTGGCTACTCTCGTCATAGAGTCACATAGCACAGAAACAGGTCCCCAACTCACCACCCCAAGTACCAAGTACCCTGACTGTACTAATCCCGTTTTACTAGCACTAGGTCTTTAACCATCTACTCATGGTGATTCAACTGCTCATCCAGATATCACTTAAATGTCTGAATAGATCCTAGCACCAGCCACCCAGGCAATGCATTACAGATTCCAACCACCCTCAGAAAAGGTTCTTTATCAGATGCTCTCTAAGCTTCCTTACTCTCACCAAAAACCTGTCTTTTAGTTTTAGGCTCCTCTGTTATGGGGTATTTGAGGATTAAAATGTTAATACCATTGCACCACTGTTTGAGGAAGAAAAGGATAGAAAGAGTAATTACATGCAACTGATGCTAACACTGGTGGTAGCAAAATTATTGGAAGAAACTGAAGAGCAAAAAAAAATCATTTAGAAAGGCACAGGTTGATAAATGCCAACTAGCATTTATTAAGAATGTGTTGTGTCCAACTTGCTATACTAGATTTGCTGTGAATACAGTATAGAGTGTAGTTCAGATAACAAAATAATGCCAAGGCATAGTGTAAATATGATAGGAAGCTAAGAAATGTAAGTGAACAGAAAACCTTAGAATTAATGCCTTTTGGATCACCTTATTTTTGTCCTGAAGATGGCATGTGGGAACTATTTAAAATATCAGTTAGGGCCAGATAAAGCATTGTATTTCAATAGGTGTGCAGGAAAAGGGTGAAAACATTAGGAGAGGGTTCAGGGGAATTTACAAAGATATTGCCAAGGTTACAGAAGTTTCGTTATGAGGCAGGGTTGGCTACTCCATTGTTTCTTTTTGTGCAGTGAAGGCGATGCACGGATTTAATAGTGTGTACTAAATTATAAGTAGCCTAGGTAGGTAGGAGAAGAGTATGAATATCAAGCATCAGATGGAATTGTTAGAGCGTTGTGAGTTGATGGTTTGGGAATGGAAGTGGAGTGGGAGCCCAAATGATGATTGGGCCTGAAATTAAAAATGAACTTCTGGCACTACTAAGATACAGGCTGAGGGATAGGAGCTCAGATTAGTCTCAATTGCTGTTTTTTTGGCCAGCATTGAGATGTCTTGAAATAAATTCACTTGATTCAATGAAATCTCTTGATAACATTAACCTCCAAATTGCTTCAGCATTACTGACTTCAGATCAGCCTATTTTGATGGTTTTTATGTTGTAGCTGTAGACAAATGGTACTAAAATGTCTTCAAGTACAGTGTCTTTAGTCACATTTGAAAGAATCCCTGTGTCATCTAGTTTTCTTTCAGATTAACTCAAAATCTTGGATCAAAATGCTGTTTTTTTAAAATTACTGTATGATGAGCAATTTACTGTGTAAATTTTAATCTGTTGGAGTTAGAGATGTGTTAATAAACTGTCACTGTGGAAGATGTAAGAATGGTGGATTGATAGTAACTCTTGAGGTATAGTTTTAAGTATTCAAAATAAATTGCATTTATTATCCAAGTTATGTTTGTCATCTATTACTGTGTATAAAAACCATTATTGATGCTTGACTGCAATTCCAAATTTTTTAATTAGAGTACTTTCAATGTTGTTGTTCTTTAAAGACAGATATTATTCTGGTGTCACCCAGCAAACTTATTGTGTAATGTAAACATGATCTCTTTATTTCATTACCCAGTGTTAATTGACTATCTGCAGTATTAAACCAACCACCACTTAATAGTTTTTACAATAATGAAGAGTAAAAAGAATATGCCTACCTAATTATTTGAATCCATGTATATTTTCCTTTGTATCTCTAATAGGTGAGCTCAAAGTTGCCATTTGGCACACCAGATTTCATGGCTCCCGAAGTATTAACTGTGATGAATGGAGATGGATGTTCTTCATATGGTGTAGAATGTGACTGGTGGTCATTGGGAGTGATTGCTTATGAAATGATTTATGGGAGATCTCCATTTGTTGAGGGAACATCAGTCAAAACTATCAGCAACATCAAAAATTTCCAGGTTTGTGCTGTCTTTCAGTATCTTATGTGTTTATTGTTTGCTTCATTTTTTATTAAAACATACTGGTTTAAAAGCTTTATATTTAGATGGATTGCACTGTATTTGTGCTTTAAAAAGTGTCTTTCTGTTGGTCCTAATGACACTATGAGTTGAATTCTGTGTACTTCGCAAACCAGTGAATTCCTGCCCTTTTCCTTAAATATGTGAGAGTTGTCAAATAAAGGCTCGTTGGTTCATCATGAGCAAAATGTTTCCATCAGCTGTAACTTGGATGTTGGATCAAAATATTTCCAGTTATAATATCATTCTGGCTATCTTCTCTACACTTCTTCCCCCAGGCAGTTAATCTGATCAACTATTCTAATTAGCCCCCCTCCAAACCCTCTATCGCCTCAGCCACTGCACTGCAACCACTTAAAATCACTTTTTATAGTGCTGTTTACACTGTAAATATGTGATTGTGTTAATGCACATTTTATTCGCTATCCGTATTTCTAAGTTTATTTACATATAATTATTTATACTTGTTGAATGTTGTTCCTTTTTTGTTACCTGTTGTACCAACACTCCACAGCAAATTCCCAATGCATGCTAATGTATATGATAAATAAAGTTAATCCTTGTCCTTTGACCAGAGGTTCTCCCCTGTGTTTGCATTTTGCACTCAAACTTTTTTTCCATTGAATGTACACACAAATAATTTATAGCAACCAACCTGCATGTTTTTGGGATGTAGGAGGAAACAGAGCTTCTGGGGAAAACTCTTGTGGTCAAATGGAAAATGTGCAAATTACACAGACAGTGCCCTTGGTCAAGATTGAAACTGTGTTGCTGTGATGCACCAGCTTGCTGCATAACAGTTAGGCATGGTTGGACGATGAGATGAATAATAAAACAAGGCATTTTAAAGAGAAAATATAGTAATTTTAAATGTGAATCAGATGCCAGTAGGATGAAATTGCTGCTCCAGATGAACTGCATCCATGCATTTTAAAAGTATCTGGGAAAAGGTAGATGTGGCATTAATATACAAATTTAATAATTTATTAGCACAAGCTGTAGTGTTAATGGATATTAGATAACTATGACAATAACTATATTGAAGGAAAGGGTAGAATTCTTGTAGACAGTTCAGCTTAATATTGGTGGGGGGGGGGAATGGAATCTTTTCCAATAAATTCTGTAACATTGAAGAACATTTAGAAATGTTAAGTTGAATAATGAATAGTCAGTCTGGATTTCAAAAGGAAAAGTCTTGCTTGATTAACTTTTTGAATTTCTTCAGGAGATAACCAAGTAGATAATATAGTTGATATGATTTACTTATATTTTCAAATCCTTTGATAAAGTACCCATGACTGACTAACAAATAATATTGGAGATTGCAGGATTAGGGAACAAATAGCAGATTACTGTATATTGGTAGCTGCTTTCAAGATAGAAAGCAAACAGTGAATGGCTATTTGTTGTGGATGATGGTGGACAGTGGAGTTCCACAAGTTTATTTGTTGGGACTATTGCTGTTCACAATTAATGTCAATGATTTACATCCGAGGAATCACATTTCCCTGCAGAAATAAATGGTTTATTTGTGCAAGGAGAAAATTGAGCAGTACAGTGAACACTTGGTTCTCAGTCCTAGAGAACTGGGTTCAGTACAGATCTTGAGTGCTATCTGTGGAGTTAGCGCTTGCTGCCTGTGAACATGTCGGCTTCCCCAGGATGTTCCAATTTCCACCCATATGCCAAAGACATTTTCGTTGGTAGATTAAATAGCTACTGTTAATGATCTGTATTGTAGGTGGGCGGCAGGAGGATGAGTATAAATGGTCAGCGTGGGTCAGAGCCGTTTTTTGTGCTATACATCTCTGCTATGAAAAGCAGAGAATTTGTATCAGACCTCTTCCGAACCTTAGATCACAGTTGGTGAACTACATATAGTCTTGATTGTTAGATTATAGGAAATGAAATGAGGAACTGGAGAGGGTAGACATGAACAGGACAGGTATTTACTCTCTTGAAAAAAGAAGGCTGAATGAATTGGGATTCCTTATTTTAGAATCCAACAGAGGATCACTACAAAAAATATAGAGAATACTTGATTATGAGCATAAACTTACAACTAAGATAAAAGTAAATAGTAAAACTTTCTGCAGATATATAAGAAATAAAAGAGTAGTTAAAGTAAAATTTGATTCCTTAGAGGATGAGTATGAAGAATTGATAATGGACAGAGAAAAATGACAGAGATACTATATGATTACTTTGGATTTGTTTTCATGATAGAAGACACTAAAAATACCCCCATAGTAGTAGATAATCACGAGACAATAGAGAGGGATGAAATGAATGCTTAATAGACTGCATCCTGGGGTCTTAAAGGAAATGGCTTCAGGAAATGTGGATGCATTGGTTGTAATATTTCAAGATTCCTTGGATTCTGGTGCATCCCAGAGAAATAGAAAACTACATCTGTAACATCTGTATTCAAGAAAGGAGAGAAATAGAAAGCAAGAAATTATAGGGCAGATAACCTTCCATTTGTCATTGGGAAATACTTGAATCCTTTATTAAGTAGGTAATACCAGGTCAGTTAGAAAATCATAAGACAATCATGCAGAATCAATGGATGAGGGTGCCAGATTTCCTGATGATACAAAGACAGGTAAGCTTATAAATTCTGAGGACTCTAAGCAAGTAGTTGGAAGGTGGGGTATAATGTGGGAGAATATAAGATTATTCACCATGAAGGAAAAATGAAAAAAACAAATTATTATTCAAATAGTATGAAGGGATCTGCGGACCTAGACATGCAACATAATCTCTTGGCATATGGGGAAAACTAAAGGAATGTTGGAATTTATTGCAAGGGTTTAATGCAGCTTTACAAGTAACTGGTGAGGCAGCACCTTGAATATTGTTGAAGGCTTTGACCTCTGTTTAAGGAAGGGCCTGCTTGTATTACAGGCAATACAGAGAAAATACAAGAGTCAAGAGGTTGATTCCTTGGGTGAGGGAGATGATATATGAAGAAAGGTTGATAAGGTTGGGACTCAAGTCATTGGAATATAGAGAAATGAGAGAGGATTTTATTGAAATAATAGAATTCTACCTTCTGCAGATTTTTGATTTGAGGGGCAGGATAGATGTTGAGAGTCCATTTATCCTAATGGGGATAACTAAACTAGGAGCATAGTCTCGGAATTTGGGAGGGTCTCCTGTTTAAGAGGAATTTCTCTTTGGATCTTTGGAATTCCCTATCCAAGAAAGCTGTGGAGGCAAAGTCATTAAAATATTCAAAATGAAAATTGGCAGGCATTGGAAATAGAAAGGAGAGAGCAAGAAATTAGTGGTGGAGGCCCAGGTTAGATCAGCTATGATATTATTGAGCAGTAAATAAGATCAAGACGCCAGTTGGCTTGCCCTTCTGTTAAGTGGGTGATCTAAAAGTCTTTAAAATTATGAATAATTTTGTTAATGAATGCAGAGAAATCACTTCCACTCACAGGAAGAGGTCATCAATGTGAGATATTCACTGAAAAATCCAATATGTTCCATACAGGAGACTTTTAACTAAGCTCTGGGTTTAAAAAAAAATGGAACGAAAAAGATTAAACTGGAAGGGTTATAAGCACCAGTCACTCGCATTGTGTTCTTCAGGGTGGGTTGCTCTGTAACATGAAGATGGAAAAATAGTTCTTTGAATTTACATTTATGTTTAGAAATCCAAAGCAAATGAAGCCGTGCCAGTCTTTAAATGAGACATTTGATTGACTGGTTTACGTGGTTCACCCACCATTCCCTGGAGGAAAATGAGAAGAACAGGTGAAGATAAAAGAAACAGAAGCAAGAGTAGACCATTTGGCCCACACTGCATGCTCCTTCATTCAATAAAATCACGGCTATCTCAGAGATGAGCTTTATTTGTGACATGTACATGGAAACATAGAGTGAAATGTGTTGTTTTGTGTCAACGAACAACACACTCCAAGGATTGTGCTGGGGTCAGCCCCGCAAGTGTCACTATGCTTCTGGCAATAACATAGCATGCCCACAACTTACTGACCCTAACCTGTATGTTTTTGTAATGTGGGAGGAAACCCACATAGTCATGGGGAGAACGCACAAACTGCTTACAGACAGTGGTGGTCGCTGGGACTGTAAAGCGATGTGCAAACTGCTATGTTACCATGCCACCCCCAACTTTGATTTCAGCTCTAACCTCATACCTCCTGATAAAAGGGATATTTACATATCAAATATCCACAAAATAAAATTGAATATTCATGGACATTGTTCTTGACCTGCCTTGAGTAAACTTGGCGATGGATGGGACATTTAAAGTTGTGAAAGTGTTACCATAAATAACCTGACTAGAGATATTACAGTAGATCTGTGACCTCTTTCTCCTGATCAATATGATTTAAAGAGGAGCTTATTATGCATGTTTCCTGGCTAGTAATCTCCCTTAGTCAGGTGATAGAGTTTTTAATGATATGTTCATGATGTTCTCTTATCATAGAGATCTCTGAAATTTCCAGACGAGCGTAAAACAAGTAAGGAGTTTCTAGATTTGGTGCAAAGTCTGCTGTGTAAAGCTAAGGAGCGTTTGAATTATGAAGGACTCATCTGCCACTCATTTTTTACAAACATCAACTGGAACAATATCAGGCACAGTAAGTTATCTTTATTGAATTGTATAATTATCCTGACTTTATTTGATACAGTTCTGTGGATAGACTAAATTCCCTCTCACTGTGCAGTGTGCATATGCAAAGATATAATAAAAACTGGACGATCTACATAATGGTTTGATGATGCGTTGGCCAAAGAACAACAGTAAAGGGCAATGGTACAGGACAGAGCAACAGAGTGGCAGAATGGCACGGTGGTTAGTGCAATACTTTAGAGTGCTAGCTGTGAACTTGGGGTGCAACTCCTGCCACTGTCTGTGAGGAGTTTATACATCCCCCACATAACTGCACGGGTTTCCTTCGGGTGCCCTGATTTCCTCCCAGATTCCAAAAACCTATGGTTAGGAATAGTGAATTGTGGGTTGTGGGCATGCTATGTTGGCGCTGGAAGCAAAACAAAACTTACGGGCTGCCCAGCACAATTGTCATTGATTTGATTTGATACAAAGTGATGCATTTCTCTGTATGTTTCAATGTTTTAATGGATATGTGCGAACAGACTGCAAGAGTTAAGGATTGCGAGCAATACCTCTGCCATGATTATTCCCCACTTTGGTACTCCACATGGCTGCATTATGTTGCTCACTAACAATCACATGGCTGGGTTCTGCTCCATCTACAAGTTTGCCAGTCAGATTTATTATCACTGATGTGACATGAAATTTGTTGTTTTGGGGCAGTAGTACAGTGCAAAGACAAAAATCTATCAATTACAAATAAAAGGAAGAAACTGAATATTGAGATATTATTCATGGATTGTTCAGAAATTTGATGGTGGAGGTTAAGATGCCATTTCTGAATTGTTGAGTGTGGGTCTTCAGGTTCCTGTACCTCTTGATGGTAGGAGCAAGATAAGAGCATATTCTGGATGATGACAGTCCTGAATGATGGATGCTGCTGTCTTGAGACACTGCCTCTTGAAGGTATCTTCTGGTGGGAGGGTTGTACCCATGATGGAACTGGCTGAGTCTCTAACCTTCTGCAGTCTCTTGTAATCCCGTGCATTGAGTCTCCATGCCAGGCTGTGATGCAATCAGACAGAATGCTCTCCACTGTACATTTGTAGAAATTTGTAAGAGCTTTTAGTAACGTAGCAAATCTCCTCAAAGCAGTAGAGCTGCTGCCATGGTTTCTTTGTGATTGCATTGACGTGTTGGACCCAGGATAGATCCTCTGATATATTAAGGCTGTTTGCCGTACCCACCATTGACCCCTTAATGACAACAGGTGTGTGTTTTTCCAACTTCTCCTACCTGTAATCCACAATCAGTTAACACACACAACATGCTGGTGGAACGCAGCAGGCCAGGCAGCATCCATAGGAAGAAGCACAGTTGACGTTTCAGGCCGAGACCCTTCATCAGGACTAGTCATGACTTGTCACTGTTTGTCACTGTTGTCACTGGCAATTTTATAGATGATGTTTAAGTTGTGCACCACTGTGCTGGGCCAAATCTAAAATGGTGATGCTTTGGAATATAGGAAGGAGTTGGAGAGTCTAGTGGTAGGTGTCATGACTACAATCTTTACCTCAATGTCAGCAAAGCAAAAGGTCTGGTCATTGACTTCAGGAAGAGGGGTGATGCATACACCCCTGTTTATAGCAATGGTGCTGAAGTTGAGAGGGTTGAGAGCTTCCATTTTCCAGGAGGGTACATCACCAACAGCCTGTCCTGGTCCAATCACATAGATATCACAGCCAAGAAAACTCACCAGTGCCTCTACTTCCTAAAGAAATCTTGTATGTTGTCTTTGACTCTCATCACTTTATAATCGATGCTCCATAGAAAGCATTCTATCGGGATGCATCGTGGTTTGGTATGGCAACTGCTCTACTTCAGAGCGCAAGAAACCGGAGGGAGTTGTGGTACAGCTCAGCTCATCATGGAAACTAGCCTTCCTTAATGGAATCTGTCTATGCTCCTCGGTAGAGCAGCCAGCATAGTCAGACCTCACCCACCCTGGACGTTCCCTCTTCTCCCCCCTCCCATGGGGCAGGAGATACAAAAACCTGAAAGCACGTACCACCCAGCTGAAGGACTGCTTCTGTCCTGCTGTTATAAGACTATAGAATGGTTCCCTAGAACAATAAAATGGATTCTACCTCATTATGTCCTTGCACCTTTTTGTCTACTTGCACTGCCTTTTCTTGTACTGTCTTAATGCACTGTTGTAATAAAATTATCTGTATGCATGCAAAACAAAATACAAGCTGTACCTTGGTACAGGTGAAGACAATAATAAACCAATTTTCCCTTCTGGGCCTTATACAGCAGTAGTAATATACACTACTACAATCTGTAACCTCATGGCTTAGCATACTGCTCACTTTGCCTTTGCTATGAGGGTAGGGAATTTACCCTCATCCAGTGAATAGTACTGAAGGGCTTGCCAGGAGCAATATCAAGTGCACCTAAAAATGATGAGGTGCCAGCCTGCTAAATACAGAACTACCTTAAGCATAGACCATTACAGCACAGTACAGGCCCTTCAGCCCACAATGTTGTGCTGACCTTTTAACCTTACTCTAAGATCAATCTAACCCTTCCCTCCCACACAGCCCTCCGTTTTTTAGAATTCATCCATATGCCTATTTAAGAGTTTCTTAAATGCCCCTAATGTATCTGCTGTTACCACCACCCTTGGCAGGGCATTCCAAACACTCACCACTCTGTGTAAAGAACTTGCCCCTGTCATCCCTCCTATGCTTTCCATCTTGAAGCAAATCAGAATCAATTTTCAAAACACAGAACGAAGCAACCTCCCAATTGACAGATCAGATCAAATCTCTTGTCCTACTACTCTAGTCACAGACAGTTACAGACAATTAAATAGCTAACGTGAGGAGGATCTTCCAAAAGCATCCAAATTCTCAACTATGGTGAGGCCCAGCATGAGTGCTAAAGAAAACATTGTAGCGTTTACTGTCATATGCAGCCAGAGCTACTGAATAGATGATCCCTCTCGTCTTCCTCCTGACTGTTCCACTATCACAGAAGCCAGTCTCCACTCAATTTAATTAATTTCACATAATAACAAGAAACAGCTGTGAGTACTGGATATAGCAAGAGCTCCAGGACCTGACACCATCTAAGCTGTAGGTCTAAAGACATTGCTTCAGCTGCTGCTCATGCCAGTTACTATTCTGACATTGCCCAGGTATGATCCTTTCATAAAAGTAATCTAGCTAATTATTACACATTAAGTTTACTCTCAACAAAGTGAAGAAAACTAACATTGACATGCCATCAAACAGAGCTTACTCACCACTTAGCTTTCATTAGACTATTTGTGTCCTGGAGGTGAGTTGAGGCAGCAGCCTTTGACGTTTGACCATGTGTGCTATCAAGGAGTCTTAATAAAACTGAAATCAATGGGTATCAGAGGGAAAACATTTCAATTATATCTTGCATGAAAAAAGCTGATGTTGTTATCATCCCAGCCTCCAGACACCTCAGCCCTAAGATATTATTGCGTTCTAAGCACAGCTGCCTTCAGGTGCTTCATCGAAGATTTTTTCCCATTGTAAGCCTATAAATGTAATGTGCATTGATTGTGTAATGTTCAGTTCTAATTTGCAACTCCTCAGCAAATAAAGCAGCCTATATGCCTGATGCTGATGCAACAAGAGCAAGGTGACATTTTGACACTGGCTGATAAGATGTACGTTTTAAAAACACTGGGCAATAACTATTTTTACCAAAATAGAATCCAGCCACCTATTGAAATTCTGTGTCAAATCCCCCACGTGATATTAGACTATAGGATAGGAGCAGAATTAGGCCATTCAGCCCATTGAGTCTGCTCTGCCAACAATCATGGCCAATTTATTATCCTTCTCAACCCCATTCTCCTGTAACCTTTGATGCCCTTACTAATCAGGAACCTATCAACCTCTGCTTTAAATAAACCCAATGACTTGGTCTCCACCACCGTTTGTGACAATGAATTCCACAGATTAACTACCATTTCATTAAAGAAATTCCTTGTCATCTCTGTTCTAGAATTCTGGTGATTATTATTGACTAGTACTGACCTGATGGGTTGAATGGCTTGTTTCTGTGTTGTATCTTTCACTATTGTTGCAGGTAAAGTATCTTGGGAAGGTACAGGTCTGGTAAACTACAGTTTAACTGATACAAAAACAGTTTAGAATGTGGCAGCTTTTCAAGTCTTCCAGGATCTAGTTCAGAATCAGTTTAAAAATCTATGTGGAAACAGCACTGAAGGATGCTTTGGTGTAAGTGAAAATGCTCTTTCGGGTTTTGTTTGGTAATGTTGCAGAAATGTTACACATCATTAGATATCATTCTTTTGTAATGCTCTTAAAATATGGAGTGCCAAGGGAAAAATGTAGATTAGACTCCACTTTTTGGTTGTATTCCAGTATTTCTTTCTTCCCCCATGTATTAATTATGAGTATCAATCCTTAGGCCTAGTTTACCTCGGGTATAACATGACATTATTTTGACTGAAAAACTTCTCCAGATTGAAATAGATTGCATAATTTATAGTGCTCAATAGCTCACTGATCAATGAATCTATTGATTATGTCGATCTTTTCCTTTTGTTTCTATATTCACTTTCACAATGACAATCAAAGAAACAGTGTCATAGGCCTACTCAAAAAAACTGTTTATAATTTTTTTTACAGCTCTGTCCTAACAATTTATTTTTTTTAACTGTCAATCTGCTCTGGCTATTAAAATATGTATATCGTGCACAGATCCCTACCCAATCATATGTGTTTGTGGGTGCTTAATAGAATTCATTGGTCAGTGACTGGGCAATTCAGGATTCGGTAAGTGGTGCTGGTTGTTGGAAGGAAAACCCAGGTTAATAAAAACACGGATGGCAATGAACACCTTTGAATGTGCAGGTATTATTATTATCATTATTATTATTACTTGATAATAAATTAGTAAAAATAGGAAGTCAATGTAATTATGTAATGTTTATATTACTAAGCGGAAGTACTTGATTTTGCCAAGCACTGATAGTCAAAAAAAATCCCAGAAATTAAAAATAACAACTGAAAAACTCAAGCCTTAACAGCCTTGAATTAAAAGACCAGTTTAAAACACAGCATAAGACTAATCTTGGTGCTTGTGTGTAAGTATCAATAATGTGCAGGATTTTTTTGGCATTTGGTGAGAGCTCTGCTTGCACATCACTACAGTCACCTATTCTATTGACTTGTAACTAGGACTTTATAATGAGCCGTACATAGATGATTATGTAATGAAGAAAAAAACGACAATGCACAGTGGAACCAGTGAGATTTTCCCTTTAAAAACAAGTAATGTTGTACTGTTGCTCCAGTAATCTAATATTCTTTACATAATACTGCATTACTCAAATAGGAAAATTTGTGCTGATGTATTAACCTGCTATGGACTTTGATGAGAAAAGAATACTCGTCACTTTATTTAGATTAATTCAGTAACTGGATTGTAGATGTGAGTTATTTCTTTTCCATCATGGCTTAATTTGTATCTGATGTTGATCTTGTTTATGGCAGATGCTATGGTATTACAGGTATGTGAGCATGATTTGGCATATTTCATGAATCCACTTATGTACTATATCATGCAGCATTAATGTTAGAATGAAATAGGATGCCATGGAAACGGGATTGCCAGTGTAAGCAGTGTTACAGTACATGAACAGTGTGTAGGTGTTCCATCCCTCTGAAGGATGGGCTCACATTGATCTACAGCATAATTACAGTCTCCATGCTGCATGCTAACCCTTTCTATGCTGTCGGTGAACTGAGCTCTAGCTAATAATTTGTTTTGTTGCCTAATGTGTTTTCTTTCTTTGCTGCTTAATATTCTAGAATAAGTTGAATTTCTACAAATCAAATATTTTTGTCATAATACTTTAATGCCTATTCCACTTTGTAAATACTAAGTGAACAGTCATCCACGTGTGATCTATTTGCTTCCCCGCCCACCCCACTCCCTTCATTCTGTCCAAAACTAGTGATTTGCATCTTGTGTTGTTTTACAGCCCTCTGTTACCTAGAAGATCACTTTCACCCAAAACTTGGCAGAAAACATTAGAAAGCTATTTAACTAATTTGTGGTTTCTGAAAAAGTGCCTGGCAATGTTCTTTGACTTTACCACATTCATCAGCAGGTGGTTATCAAGGAAAGGACTCCAGTTGATTGCTATTCCTTCCTTCCAGAGTAATAGCCCTGAGATCAATTTTCATGGCCCTTTGGTTGTAATTTTGTCTACAATAACAAGGAGTGAAAGATGCTACAGTGGGGAGTGTACCAAGGTTTACCAGGATGATCCCTGGGATGGCAGGTTTGTCACGTATGAAAAGATTATGCAGAAAAGGTTCATACATTATTGAGTTTAGATAAACGAGAGATGACCTCATTGACAACAGGAATTCTGCAGATGCTGGAAATTCAAGCAACACACATCAAAGTTGCTGGTGAACGCAGCAGGCCAGGCAGCACCTCTAGGAAGAGGTACAGTCGACGTTTCAGGCCGAGACCCTTCGTCAGGACTAACTGAAGGAAGAGTTACTAAGAGATTACTAACTCTTCCTTCAGTTAGTCCTGACGAAGGGTCTTGGCCTGAAACGTCGACTGTACCTCTTCCTAGAGATGCTGCCTGGCCTGCTGCGATGAACTCATTGAAATTTGCAATGTTTTTAAGTGCTTGTCAAGTAGATGCAAGGTAGATGTTTCCTCTGCCTAGTCTTATATAGAACTAGGAGTTGTGTTCCTGAAAGAAGGGTTAGCCATTAAGGATAGAGCAAAGAAATTTCTCTATCCTTATAAGAAGGTGCGAATCATTGGAATTTTGCGGCCAAGAAGGTTGTGAGATTCAGTTGCTGAATGTACCTAAGGCAGAGATAGGTAATTTTTTGGACCACTTAAGGAATATTGGATGAGTGCGGGAAAGTGGTTTGTGGGAAAAAAGATCAATCATGATCTTATTGAAAGATGGAGCAAACGCTAAAGGTTGAAATGCCTCTGGTGTTTCTTAATGTTCTTTCTTTTCTGACTGTTTCAGCATTGTGCCTTGTGTATTTTCCTTTAATGTATTTTGAAAATCCTTTACAGTCATGGTGCAATTCGTAACTTCTATATTGAAACAATTTGGATGTTTAATAATGAAGACACAAATGTGGAAATAGATCCAAAATAACATATGAAATTAAATGTTTAGATGCTGTACTTTGAAACATACAGTTGCTGTTATTTTAAAACCTTAAGGGATTTTTATTTTGGGAATGAGTGAGTTTCTGAAGCCAAATCGTGTTTTACTGGTAGGAGTATAGGCAATGCCAGTGGTCCTCAAACTTAATCGGCTGAAATGTCTGCAAGAAGGCTGCAACTTCTCCAAATAAGCATGGTGAGCTGTACTTGTATACCATCTGGTGGTTAGTTACTGTGCAGCATTTACGGAAACCTCTCTCCCAGTTGGGAAATGATTTATGCTGCAGGAACCAAAAAGACAGGAAAAATAGATAATGAAGGAGAATAAACTGAAATTGCAACCACAGTAACGGTTGGCTGTAAGTTTGTTGTGGTTTACTGTTGATACAGTTGCAAAGCCCCAATAAAATAAACTCAGAATGCAGAAAAAGAATGGAGTTGAAAACAAAGTCACAATTAAGGAGGAGGAACATTTTTTTTTGAGATGTACTTATCTACTTGTAGTAATCTTTTCTGAGACATAAATTGTTGTTCAGTGGCCTTTGATTATTCTGCTATTTGACTTTTTTGGAACCAGACATTAGAACAGAGAAACAGAATTTGCTGGGAATCTTGAGAAATACACACAAAATGCTGACGGAACTCAGCAAGTCAGACCTCAGCATGCTAGTAAAGGAGGTCATGGAATAACATGTTGGAATGGGAATAGGTGGAGGCGCACCTTTGCTTTGTCTGCCAAAAAAAGGCTGGATTTCCCTGTTATCATCCATTTCAATCTGACTTTCCATTCCCATTCCAACATGTCAGTCCATGGCTTTCTCTACTGCCACGCTCTGGTTGGAGGAGCAACACCTCATTTTCCACCTGATAGCATGAACCTTGAATTCTCTAACTTCTGGTATTTTCTTCTCCCTCCCCCTTATTTTTCCATTCCCCATTCTGGTTCCCCTCTCACTCCTTTCCTTTTCTTCTGCTCTCTTTGCCTGCTCATCACCTACCTCTTGTGCCCCTCCTCCTTTGCTTTAGCCCAGGGTCCACTATCTTTTCCTATCAGATTCTATCTTCTCAGCATTTTACCTCTTTCTCATCTCATAGTTTCCCAGATCACCTCCTCTCCCCCACCCACTCACCTTAGAGCCTTTCAATATTCCAGTAATTTCTAAACTTCATTAAACTTTTAATCTTGATCTGTAAACTGCCTAAAGTCTAAAACATGCCATAGTTCTGGCAATGTTAAGAGACTATGCAGGTTGTTCTTGAATGACTAGTATCTCTCCATAGATCACAAAGCTGCTTAGTTAGTCTAAAACTTGACCAGCCCATTCTCTTGTCATGAGTCTTCCTGCTCTGCCAAATGGTGCAGTCCAAGCAAAATAAGGTTCATATCACATTATAGAGTGGTTCCATTCGATAATGTCCCTGAATTCTGTAGTAGTCATTGATTCTTTTGTCTACAACAAAGCAGATTACCTTCGTATGTACTGAAAGGTTCCCATCAACTATTCATCAGTAGTGAGGTCGGAAGATATCAGCAATGTAACCCTGTGTGGAAGCTTTGTTACAAGTCTATTCAGCTCAGAACTGCTATGGTTAAACCTGCAGTCTTTCAGAAGTAGATTGGCACAGTATGCTGCATTGCTGACTGAATCGAGCTATTGGCACATTCCATTTTGGAAAGATTGTATGTGTGGTGCAGGAAGAAAGTTTCTGAAGACACTCATCTCTTTCCATCAATTAGTTTTGCAGCGGTAGTAAATTAATCACTGTCAGGGAGGAGTCTTGATTCTGAAGAATGAAGATCATTAGAATATATTGATATTTGTAGTGTTTCAGGATGCTATGTAAGTAAGAAACCAGTGTCATCAGTGCTGGTTAGGAAGAATAATAAATCCATAGTGTGACTATTTTGGCTTTTAATATAACACAAAATACTATATAAGTGGAGCAATCAACTTCTGTATAACCAGGAGTCATTTGATATAGAATAAGGAATGAAATGCTTTTTAAAAACATGGCAATGGGTAGAGCCAGGACTACCTTGTATGATTTTCCTGTTGTATATGTATCTTCATACAGATGCAGTAAAAAATATGTTGCAATGGAGCTATGGAGCAATTATAGAACTGTATTAGAGATCAGCCTTTATGGCTGTCAGGTTATCTGTGAGTAAGATCCACTTTTACCTCAAACTGATGTAATGAGCTGTGACAGCCTATTGAACAGACTGCTCCAGTAGTGACTCACTTCCCATTTTTATTGAAGATTACATTCCGACTGTTACCTCTTTAGTCTCCCCATTATTCCTGAATTCCAACAAATCTTGTTTTTTACCTCGCAGTTCCACCCCCTTTTGTACCCACCCTGGAAACTGATGATGATGTGTCCAATTTCGATGAGCCAGAGAAAATATCGCACCCGATGATCAAGGCAGAGCAGCTGAACAAATTGGGTTTTACAGGAGAGGACTTGCCTTTCGTAGGATTGTCCTTTACCAAGACACTGGCTGCACTCTCTCGCTCAGAGTAAGTGTAATTACTCAGTTAACTCTTTCACTGTCAATGTAAGCATAACAGGAGAGTAGCAGTGTGTTTCAATTTTCAGAGAAGTCTGACAATTCTGTTTTGAAATTTCCGTGGAATGTAAAGTTGTACATTGATGTTTTAATACTGAGTAATTTATAAATATTCCTTTGCAAATGATCATTAAACTTACAAAATATTCCAGCGTAGGTTAACTTGTAGAGAATTATTGCTTTTATAATATTTATCATCTAATTATAGATAAAATTGATCAGGATCACTACTGTTAGCATTTGAATACTGTGATGGTGCAGCCTATTCCTTGTTTTCTTTCTGTGAGCCCTGTTGTTTGGCTCCCTGTTGATTGTTCTCATTTATAGATAAATAGCTTTACTACTAAATATGCATCTTTTACTTTAGATTATTGTGCCCTTGAGTATTATTTACCTACAGACTTTAAAATCTTAGAAAAGGTATTAATAAATTGTACTGAGCCAGACTAGAACAGAGATGGACTGTATCTGGATTTTGCACAAGTAACAACCTACAACTTAAGCTGGCAAGGCCATTTCTAAGAATATCAACCTATTCTTGACAATTGTGCTGATATGTTGATGTTCCTCTCAGAACCTTAGTTGATGGCAAAATTATACATAGCAATTTATTTTGTTGATGCATTTGATCATAATCATAATAATGGATGTATATAAAAGCTTCTGTGCTGTAATAGTTTCATACAGCTAATAGTTGAATTTATTGTGGGGAAAATTATAATCTAAGAATGTAATTTATTTTAGCTCATTTCTTCTGCACGGGAAGTCATCTCATTTGTAAAAACAAGTGATCTGTATTTTTTATAGTACCTTATCAAATCTTGGATGTCTCAAAGTATTTTAAAAAGTTATACTTTTTTACTTTGCATCAATTATTATGTAAAAAACAATAGGAATGATTTTGCAAGCAGCAAAATCCCACAACCGGCAAAGTCAAAGTTGAGGTTATTGTTAAATGTTAAATAATTGAAGTTATTGTTAGTGTTAAATATATGTTAAATGGGTGCAAAGAAATATTTATTGTTAAATGTTAAATAATTGAAGTTATTGTTATTGTTAAATATATGTTAAATGGGTGCAAAGAAATATTTACTGCCGCAGCATCACAGGCATATAGCATCATATAACCAGAATTCACAGGAAAAAGGAAACATAATTTATGCATGATTTTTACAAGAAAGGTCACAATTTGGACAAAAGAAAAGCAATGTCCATTTTAATGGAAAGTTGTCATAATGTTGCTAAGGTTGTAGTAATTACGGTTTCACCAGCTGGTTTCAGAACTGAATGGTTGAAAGGAAGCATTGAGGCACATTGTTTTAGTTTTTTTTTATTATGTGGACTGAGAAAGAATATTGTTAAGGGCAGCAGGAAAACTGTTATTGCCTTTTGAAATACTCTCCAGGGTGTTTGATCTTCTTTTGAATGAATGGAACAGATGTATGTAGTTTTGGTTTAATATGGAACTGAATTTGTGGAAATTTGCAATAACAACAAAGTATTGCAAATACAGTACAGTATTCAGCAAGGTTGAGAAGAATCTACGGAGGCAAAGAGGCAGGTTTTAAGGTATTTCATTAGAACTGGAAAATGTTACATGTAATCATGTTTTTTAAGGGGGAAGCAAAGGGTGATGAAATAATAAAGTTTTAGCTTGTTAAGCAGGAGTGAGTAAATAAATAAAGGATGACTGTACAAGAAAAGAAGGAGACAAGTCAAGAAATCTGGAAAGTGGAGGTTTCCTTGTCTCTCAATTTTATTCACTCAATGAAGTATTGGCGGGTAGCTGGTCATTTAAAATGACAAACAAAGATACTTATAAAATAGCTTACATTTATGAAGCAGTACCTCTAATGTGTGTTAATTACCACACAAGGAACAGTTCCTTCCCAAAGGCAGAGGGTGTGTTTGGAATGAATTAAACATTGTTACAATATATACATAGAACAGTTGATCATATGGCATAATTTTTAGAGTTTTATCAACCCAAAGTTAAACATATCATATATGTTACTGTCCAATGAGGAGAGATTTGGTGTGATTGCACAGTGCTCTGAGGGGATTGGAAGAATGAAGCATGATCTGGAATGATGAGATTTTATTGCCCATTGCTAATTGTCCTTGAAATGGTGGTGGTGTTGTTCTGCTATGAACCATTGTGGTCCTTTTGGGGAAGGAATGTCCACAGTGTAGTTGGGTAGGGTGCTTCAGAATTTGTACCAGTAATGCAGAAACACCAAATTATTTCCAAATCAGGAAGGTGCATCTCTTGAGAATTCTGCTGTTGTTTGTGGCTGCTCTATTGTCTTTCAGGGTAGTGGAGGTGCTATTTGAATTATAGAGTCATACAGCATTAAAAACAGTCCTTTTGATCCAACTTGTTCATGCTGACCAAGCTGGTCCCATTTGCATATGCTTGACTCAGATACCTCTATATCTTCCCTATCCATATACCTGTCCGAGTGTCTTTTAAATGCCATGATCGTACCCACCTCTACCACTGCCTCTGGCAGCATCTGTCATTTATGCACAACGTGTATAATGTGTGGAGGAAAAAGTTGCCCCTCATGTCAGTTTTACGTCTTTCCTCTTGGAAACAGAAGAGAGGAAATTGTGTGGACTAGGTTATGGCTGGGGCATTGGGCATTGTGCATTAAACAAAACATTGAAAATGATAGGGAAACACCAGACAGGATTGTGTGAGGAATGTCAGGAAGAGGAGTCAGTAGAACATGTAGTTCTGAGTTGCAGGAAGTATGGGATACAGAGAGGGATGATGAGAAATAAATTAAGGGAGTTGGGGATGCAGGAATTCACATTAAAAGGGTTGCTGGGCATGGTGAGAGAGCACAAGTCCAGGTATTTTTAGCGTTTTTAAGGGGTACAGGGGTTTTTTATAGAATATGACGAATAAACAGGAATAGGATACTAGGATGGTCAAAGATGGGAGAGTGAAGTGTAGGTTTGTATATATGTATGTGTGTGTGTGTGTGTGTGTGACTGGGTGAAGGGATTTAGAATGTATGTCTAGTGCACATTCCGGAGCAGAGGGTGGCGGTAATGCACCATTAAGCTGGATGCCAACCGCCGTAAAACAAGATACAGACAGACAGACGTCTTTCCTCTCACACTTTTAACTTGAGCCCTTTAGTTTTGGACTTTCCTAAACTGGGGGAAATGACTGTGGCCATTTACCTCATCTATGCCCTCATGATTTATAAACCTTATAAGGTCACCCTTCAGCCTCCTAAGCTCCAGAGGGAAAAAGTCTTACTTATTCAGCCTCTCCAAATAACTCAAACCTTCCAGTTCCGGCAACATCCTTGTTAATGGTTTTAGTATCTTTTCTATTTTATTGACGTCCTTCCTATAGCAGGGCAGCCAGAACTATACATAGTACTTCAAATGTGGCCTTACCATTGTTTTGTGCAGTTGTAACATGACATCACAACTCTGGTACTCAATATCCTGACCAATGAAATCAAGTGTGCAAACATGTTCTTTGTCACTATTATTGAAATTGTAATTGGAATGATCTTGGCAATTAATTGCAGTGCATTTTGTAGATTTGCTACAAGTTGCAGCCAGAATGCACTGACTGCTTTGTCCAGGATGGTACTGGACTTTTAGTATATTTAGAGCTACACTCATCTATACAAGTAGAAACTGTTCCATTTGTCTCATTGATTAATACCATCATTGTAATAATTTTATTTGTATAGCTGGTCTATTTGGGTTTCTGATAAATGGTGATATTTAATGATAATTATGCTGTTAGTGATGGTAGACTCATTTCAAGATACACTCAGGTAATTCAAATCTTGTCTGGGTCTTGCTGCACACATCTTGGCTGCAATTTTACTGAGAACAAATAATTGGATATAAAGTGGATTTTGGTTAAATCGGTTAATTGGTGCAGCTGTTTATTTGGGCCAACTCCAACAAAAACTAATCACAAAAATAGCCAGGATTTCCTTCATTTATTTGGGACACTATGCTGCTTAATTGGGACAGGAGACTGGTGGAAACAGTTTCTAACTAATGTCAGTTGTGTGCACCTGTGTGACCGTTAGACCACGACACAGTGCTTAGAGCAGACAGTTTTTAAATAGTGTCAGTTGCATGTATTTATGTTCAAAAAGCAGTGATTTTAGTCTCTGATAGTTGATGAGAAATAAGCAGTAAGACAATTCAGAACCGTTTTGCTCACTGTGGTTTCAAGTGTTCAAACTTGTAAATGCCAGAAATGGCTGGGAATGAAAATGAAATGATTTCACTCCTTCAACAAGTTAGAAACTATGAATAATTTGAAAATATCAACAATAGTCTTGAATATTACAGTGAAAATGAAGAATTGGAGGGTGCAGTTGTTGAAAGGATTGTATGAAGGCAGTTCATTATCTACACTAGTTGTCTGCACAGATTTTGTTCATTTACAGTATCAAAAGAACATGGCAGTGAACACTGGATTAATTCCTCTGTCGATAACTAACTATTAGGAACTAATACACAGTTTTATAGTACAGTGGTAGTATTTATAGTGTTCTCATTTATTCTGTTTTCATTTAAATACATAATTTGTTACTCAGTTAAAAATAGTTGGTCTTTTATATACCTTTTTAAGTATTTCCATGAAACTTTGGCTAATTGGGACAATATTGTCAGAAGAAGAGATAATCCTTCTGAGGAGGATTAGATGAAATAATTTTCACATGTCCCACAGAAGAACTGGGATCATTGGGACACATAACCATTTCAATTGTGATACTTGTAGTCAGGACAGAAGATCACAGGCCAAGTCATTCATTGTTAAAACAAGCAAAATGGCAGAGTCTGATGGTGCTTGGAGCTAGTTGGGCTTTTAACAATGAACATAGAACACTAGAGCACAATACAGGCTCTTTGGCCCAAAATGTTGTGCTGACCTGTATAACCCTATGACAAAATCAATTTAACCTTCACTTCACATAGCCTATAACTGTCCATTTTTCTTGCATTCATGTGCCTATTTAAGAGTCTCTTAAATGTCCCCGTTGTATCAACTTCAGCAACTACAATGGCCAGTGCTTTCACGGCACCCACCACTCTCTGTGTGGAAAAACAACCTACCTCTGACATCTCCCCTAAAATATCTTCCACTCACCTTAAATGGATGGCCTCTGGTGCTGGCTATTGCCGCCCTAGGGAGAAAGCTGCTGGCTGTCCTCTCTGTCTATTCATTTCATCATTTTAAACATCTCTATTGCCACTCATCCTCCACCACTCCAAAGAGGAAAAGCCCCAGCTTGCTCAACCATTTTTCATAAGACATGTTCTCTAATCCAGGTTGCATCAAGGCAGAGCTGCTCTGCACTCCCTCTAAGGCTTCCACATCCTTCCTAGACCAGAACTGAGCATAATACTTCAAGTGTGGTCCAACCAGAGCTTTTTAGAGCTGCAACATTGCCTTATGGCTCTTGAATTCAATCCTCCAACTAATGAAGGCCAACATACCATAAACCGCCTTAACAGTCCTATCAACTTGCACGGCAACTTTGTAGAATCTATGGATTTGGAGCCCAAGATCTCTCAGTTCCTTCACATGTTCCCTTCTAGCTCTCCTATGTCCCTTCTTGAGCTCTTTCCTGGTTACCTTATAACTCTCCAGAGTCCTGTATGATTTTTGCTTCCTTCTTTAAGTATGATTCTTTCTTCCCCTTCACTACATGTTCCACCTCTCTTCTCAACCACGATTCCTTCATCCTACTATCTTTTCCATGTCTCTGTAGGACAAACTCATCCAGAACCCATGCAAGTACTCCCTGCGAAACCTCCACACTTCTGTTGTGCTTTTCTATGAAGATATCAATTCACAGTGTACGCTTCCAAGTTTCTGCCTAATATCATCATAATTACCCCCCCCACCAAAAATTTATTACTTACCCATTTTGTCTGCTCCTATCCTTGTCCATGGCTCTGCTAAAGGTCAGGGAGTTGTGGTCTTGAAATGCTTGCCCGCTGAGAGATTATAAACCTGATAGGTTCATTGCTTAATACTAGATCCAGTATGTCCTCTCTAGTTGGCTTATCCGAATACTGTGATGTGAGCCTTTCCTGGACACACTTAACAAATTCTGTCCCATCTAAACCTTGGTTTTTTTGTATATTTTTGTGTGTAACTTTTCATTAATTCTAATGTATTTATTTGTTCTTCTGTGAATCTCTACAGAAAATGAATCTCATGGTAGTATATGGTGACGCGCATGTACTTTGATAGTAAATTTCCCTTAAACTTTAAAAGTTTTCACTGAGTATATGCCAAACAATATTAGGGAAATTGAAGTTACTTTGGTGTCAACCCTGTTATTATTGTACCTTTCCAAAATCTGCCTACTGATCTGCTTCTCGGTGCTCCTGTTGCTCTTGGGGGACATATAGAATATTCCCAGTAGAATGATTCTACCCTTCCTGTCTCTGACTTCCACCCAAACTAACTTAGTAGGTGATCCCTCCATGTCATCTTCCTTTCTGCAGCTGTGATACTATCCTTGATTAATTTAATAAAACAATGTTCCCACCCCACACCACTCCTTTTTATCTATCCCTTTTGAAACCTCTAAACCCCAGAACATCAAGCAGCCAATCCTGTGCTTGCTACAGCCATTTCTCTGGAATTGCCACATCTGAATTCCGTGTGCTCTAAGTTCACCTCCCTTGTTTCTAATACCTCTCTCATTAAAGTAAACAGTAAACCAACAGTGTTTCTACCCAATCAGCTGCCTATCCTTCCTCACAGTCTTTCTACACGTTGCATTTAGCTTTACACTACCTGCGCCATCTTCTGAACTATCAGTTTGGTTCCCATCCCCTGCCAACCTACTTTAAACCCTCCCCCTACAGCTCTAGCAAACTTGCCCTTAGGGGCATATGTTTGTGGAAATGGTGGAGAGGTGACAAAGTGTCCTGTTGGGGTTGAGTTTCACAGAGTAAGTGTAAAGGTGTGAAATGGGATGGAAGCGGAAAACAGCAAAAAAACTGTGAGGCCATCACAAGGGTTGCAAATACAGTTTAGAATGCTGTGGCAAGGAGGTGTGGGGTTGGGGAAGTAAGTTGGAGCTGAGATAAGAGGAAAGTAAGTTCTCTGCAGAGAGATACCTGGCTGAAGTTGTTGGTCTGCTTACACAGTGCTGTTCGTGAATTTTGGTAGAGCGAGGTGGGGCCGATTGGGTTTGAGGGCATGGGAAGGATGAACTGCTAAAGGGAAGACAATGACTTGAGATTCACTATTGTCTTTCTGGTCCAGAGGACGTAGGAGAATATGTTAGAGAATTAGTATTAAGGGTCTGCAAGGTAAAGGTAGTTTCATTAATTACGAGAATTACACTAGAAAAATACAGATGCTGGAAATGTGAAATAAAACTATATAAATGCTCAGCATGTTTGTGGACAAAGAAACAGTAAATATTTCAGGTCAATAACCCCTCGTTAGAAGGAAGCATATTGGATCTGAAATATCAACTCTGATTCTCCCTCCATGGATGATGACTAACAAATAGTATACTTTCCAGTCTCATTGTGGATATTTGGGATATAAGCAAGTTAATCATGACTGCAAAGCGTTTTGCATGTACAGTATGTCCCTTTGTAATGATCTCAATCACCATTAAGATTAGACTTTATACAATTTAGAAGGCTACTCAACATATTTTAAAAATAACTAACAAGAGATTTTGGAAGAATTATGCCCAGTTTTGAGAAGAATCATACAGAAATCTTTGAGTTATGTCCTTTATAATTTCACCACCTAAAGTAGGGGAACGTTTTGAGGTCCATTGTTTCCATGAGAACTGGATAAAATTAGCAGGGTTAAAAATGTATTCCTACATTATCTTTAATATAGGGCAGTACAGGGGAGTTAGATGAAATTTTGGGGGTGAAAAGTTTGCTTGAAAATGAAACTCCACTTCCAAGAGTGCATAAAATGAGCGCGGCATTGCAGCATGATTGGCAGCACTGGCAGAGTTCAAAACTCAAGCACTGCAAAGGCTGAGTGGATCCAGGGTGAACTGCAAATTGGGATTCAGAATTGGCCTTCTCATAGAAGACAGAGAGTATGGGTGGAAGGTTGTTATCCTGGCTGAAGGTCCATGATTAGTGGTGTTCTCCAATGATCAGTCCTGGGACTTTTGTTTGTTGCATATGTTAATGATCTGGATGAAAATGTAGATAAGTGGATTAACAAGTTTGCATATGACTGATTGGTCCTGTTGCGAATGTTGTAATCAAAGAATACTGCGGAATACAGATCAGTTATAGATGTAGGCAGGCAGAGAACGGACAGATGGAATTCAGTCTGGGCAAGTATGACATGTTGTACTCTGGGAGACCAACTTAAAGGAGAAAGTATGCAGTTAATGATAGTCCCTATATTCGAATTTGGTAGTAAAGAATGTGTATGTCATGTTTGCCTTTGTTGGTAGGGGTATTGAATATAAGAATAAGCAATCATGCTGCAGCTTTATAAAACTAGGGAGACTGCACTGGCAATCATCTCTGGTTGTCTATTTTAGGAAGGATATAGAGACTGCAGTGGATGCAGAAGTGGTTTACCAGCACACTACGTTGATTAAGGAGTATGAGCTATAAGGAAAGGTTGGACTCACTTATGTTATTCTCCCTAGAGTTCCAGAGCCTGAGGGAACTTGTGATAGAAGTTTTTAAAATTATGGAAGGTGCAGATAGGGTAGACAGTCAGAATCTTTTCCAAAGAGCAAAAATGTTGAACGCCAGAGAAGATATTTCTAAGATTAGAGGAGAAAGTTTAAATGTGACTTGAAGGGCATATTTCTTACACTGAGTGATAGATGTCTGGAATAAGTTAATGCGGGAGGTAGTGAAAGCTGGCAGTTTGGTGGAGTTTGAGTGGATTATAGATAGGCACACGACAATGAAGAGGATGGAAGGATATTGATGATACACAGTAAGAAGGCAAATAGTGTAAATTGGCATTAACATCAACCCAACATAGTGGGCTGAACTACTCTACTGTTCTGTGTTCATGAAGTAAAGCCGTCACGGTACTTGTCAGCAAGTTCAGTGGCAATGTCAGGGAACTGAATACTATAAATTCAGAGGGAGATACATTAGGGTGAGTGATGAGAAAAGAATTTGAGAAAATCCAGAGGGAATAATAATTAACAGATCAAGCTCCAAGTATTCTCATGTGGAAGTTGAACCTACAGCTGTCTAACTCTCAGGTCAGAGTCCTACCAATTAAGATGATAGGATGTGGTGTATGAGCATGACAAAGTAATGTAATATAGATACAGAACTCCAACTGTTGCATAAAATACAGAGGTTGAGCTTGTCTCAGAATATGTTAAAGTGCAAGCATTTTTGAAGGAGTTTTTTTTTAGTTGAATGTAGTGCAGTATTGCTTGTAGTTGAACTCAGTAACTTCAGCGTTCTGGAGAAAATGTGACAGACCCTGATAAATATTTTGCTATTAAATGACAATGAGCAATGTAACCTAAGAACTTTCATTAGGAACCTGCTATGTACTGTATATGCAGAATTAGGAATTGTACATGAGTGAAATAGCTTGGAAGGTTTTGTTTCATGACTGAGAATGTGAAGGTTTATTGTTTTGGAAGGGGAAGGCTGGATTAAAGAGTGTGCAGATGTCTCAAAGGTTGGTGGTGTTGTGGATAGTGTACAAGGTTGTCATAGATTGCAATGGGCCATCAATGGGATTGCTGAGCTGGGCTGAGAAGTGGCAATGGAGTTCAGTCTGGAGAAGTGTGAAGTGATGCGCTTTGGAAGGTCAAACTTGACGACACAGAGCAAGGTTAATAGCTGGATCCTTAGTAGTGAGGAGGAACAGCTGAGTATTGGCATCCATATCTATAGACCCCTCAAAGTTCGAGAGCCACGAAGTAATGTTACAGCTCTATCAAGGGTTAGACCATACTTGGAAAATTGTGTTCAGTTCTGGTCACCTCATATGAAGGATGTGGAGGCTTTGGAGAGGTTGAAGAGGGGGTTTGCCATGATGCTGCCTCAATTAGAGGGTATGTCTTAAGAGGAGAGGTTGTGTGAGGCAGGGCTTTTCCTTTTGGAGCGAAGAAGAATGAGAGGTGACTTGATAGAGGTGTAGAAGATAATAAGAGATGTAGAAAGAGTGGACAGCCAACCTTTTTCTCCCAGGGTAGAATTAGCAGGAGAACATAGTTTTCTAGTGATTGAAAGAAAGTACGGAAAAGAGGTCAGAGGTAGGATTTTTTACACAGAGAGTTGTAAGTGCACTGAACCCACTGGCAGGGGTGGTGGTAGAGGCAGATGCATTAGGGAGATTTAGGAGACTCTTAAATAGGCATCTGGATGAAAGGAACGTGGAGGGGTATATGAGAGGGAAGTGCCAGATTGATCTTGGAGTAGGTTAAAAATCAGTACAACATCGTGGGTCAAAGAGCCTGTACAGTGCTGTACTGTTCAATGTTCTCATAAAAAGGTTCTCAATTTATATATCTGGCATGAAAAGAAAGGATAGAAAACAGAATAGAAATAAGTGGATCTTTGACAGATTGGCATACTGCTACTAGTAGGATACCACAGTGATTATTAGTAGACTCTCAGCTATTTACAGTGTGGCCAAACGACAGATGTAACATATTTTGTTTGTTCAGTGATCTTTGATGAAGATTTAAAGAGTCTGCAAAAAATAGAAAGTTTGTGAATAGCAATGAAGGTAGTAGATGGAATAGGATCACGATTCCCACCAGGCTACTTGTCTACCAGATCATCAATTAAAATATTCACTGTACTTGATCTAAACTAGTCTGTTCTGTCTTTGGTTCCTCAGCATATTGATCAAAGCAACCGTCTCTTACAAGTGTTCTGAGTGCCTTCTCCACATAATAACTGATAATTTAGTTTGCCCAGTCTGTGTGTAAATTGAAGTTCCCCATTACTATTGTATTAGGTGAAGGGTATGCATTTCTAATTTTCTGATTTGTACCATTATCTACCTTACTATTACTGTTTGGGTTCCTGTGTGCAACTCACATTAATGTTATTGCTATTACTTAAATGGTTATTATTTCTTGATTACCTGAGCTAAAATTCTTGCTCTTTGCTGCACTTCTTTAATATCAGTGCTACACTTCTTCAGTTTTCTTTTTGCTTGTCTCTTGTAATTGTTAGGGATCTTGGAATACTGAATTCCTGTCCTGGCTATTTTGCACCCACATCTCTGTAATGGCTAATATTATAGCCATTTTTTTCTATTTGTGTTATTAAATTACCTACCTTGTTACATATATTATGCATTGAGATAAAGAATTCATTTTTGTATTTCTATCATTATTCCCTGCTATAACTTTAATCAGAGGTATATTTTTGTTTGTATGCACAGCCCCTCAACTGGATCTGATTATCATTACCCATTTTACCAAAATGTATGCACACATTCACACATGCACGTTAGTTTAAACCCTTCAACTTATCTGAATCCTTCAGGCATTCATAATAGGTTAGGCGAGCTAATAGGCTTGAGGCATGGTAACAGGAGTTAATTTCATTTTTATTGTCATTCAACCATATACATGTGTACTGCCAAAAGGAACAACCTTCCTCCAGACCAATGTGCACAACACTCACACAACACACAGCACACAAAGTAATATTACACAAATAAATCAACAAGTGATAAGATATACATATTCCAGAAGATTTTCTGGAAGAGGGCAATGGTGGAGTTGCTATTGTGATTGAAAGCCTGTAGCTAGCAGTGGTGCTGGAATGTCGTAGTTATGAGCAGCAAATGTACAGATGGTGCAGCAACTGGACGGAGTGTGGATAGTGAAATGACATGGAGAATAGGATGGACATTTTTACTGAGGGTCATGAATATTTTGAGTTCTCTATTCCCAAGGTCTTTAGATGCCCATTTGTTGAATATGTACAGTAATGGATTCAGTGATTTTTGGCACAGAGAAAACTGAAGAATGTGGGAATATGCTGGGAAAATTAGCCAGATGGGAGGTAGCAGCAAAGTAATAATCATTTTGAATGGAAGAACAAGTTCAGGCCCATTTCATTTTTACTCTGGTATTATTTTTAAATCTGAATAAGGAAAATGACCTGAAGTGGTTTAATGTTACATAAATACATCTATAAATTTCACTTTTTTTCCAAAAAATGGACAGATACCCACTTTAAAAGAGTAGTTGTTCTCACGGTATTGAGTTTCATTTAAATTGTAATCTTTATAACTTAATGCAGTTATTTATATTTGTGACTGCAGTATATTGGGACATATGTTGAAGTGTTTGTGGCGGGTGAGAATGTTATTGAATTTTACTTTTGGTTCTCACAATTTGCAGGCAGTCATTGTTTTTACTCAAGTTTTCAGCTCCTTTAAAGTTCTGCGTTTTTGTGATCCTGGAAATATGCAGCACAGAAAGAGTCCATCATTCTGAGTTGACCAAGCAAAGCTCTCCATTTCTTGGTCCACACCTGCAAGCTTAGTCGAGTATTTATTTCAATGTGATAAGCATCCTGCCTCTACCATTCTTGCAGGTAGTAAGTTCTAAACACCCTTTACCTTTTCATAGAAATATAATTTTCTCATCACCCTTCTGATGCCTTATTGCAATAAGCCTTTGCCCACAACTATTAATCTCTTGCTTTAAAGTAATTAGTTGTTCTTATTTATTTCTTTTAGTCTTCTCATTACACACCTCACTTAAACTATCCTTTAACCACCTTTTTCTTAAAGAATTCAATTCTAGTTCAATCAATTTCCCATCATAACTAAAAATCTCCAGTCAGGGTAATGTCTCGTTTGTTATCACATCTGTTCTAAAAGTGATGACTTGAACTGTATGTCGCACTCTAGTTGGGCATTCCAAGCTTCGGGGAGTAACTGTTTGCCTTCTGAACCTCCTCACAGAGATTAATTGGCATACGATCCAATGTCTCTCTTCCCCTCCATTTCTTAGTGTACTATTTGTTCTGTATTCTCATTCCAATTTTGTCTTCCTCAAGTGCATCACCTATATTTCTCTGGACCTAATTTCTCCTTTCACTTTATTGTCTGTATTTTTGTCACTCAGCAAAATGCTTACTGATAGAGCTGCTCTACGACAGATGCCATAGCATCTGTCGTGTACTTCACCCTGACACA
Source organism: Mobula birostris (assembly GCF_030028105.1). Classification (NCBI taxonomy): domain Eukaryota; kingdom Metazoa; phylum Chordata; class Chondrichthyes; order Myliobatiformes; family Myliobatidae; genus Mobula; species Mobula birostris. The sequence goes on from NC_092400.1 coordinate 3,304,134, forward strand.
CCTAGAAACCAAGGACAAGGGTCAGAATGCTGCTTCTGGATTTCAGTTCTGCATTCAACGCTATTGTCCCAGAGACACTGGTGAACAAATTCCCGCTCCTTGCTCTAAAAACATCACTCTGCAATTGCGTTATGGACTTCCCACACAACCATTGCTCGCTCCTTATCATTTTCAACATGGGTGCCCCCCCCCCAAGTCTGTGTGCTGCGCCCATTGCTATACACTCTCCTCACTCGACTACATGGCCAAACACCCAAGCAATCACATTCTCAAGTTAGCCGAGGACATGACAGTGGTGGGGCTCATCACCAACAACAGGGAGGTGGTGGAAGAGCTTGAGGCCTGGTGCCAGGAAAATAACTTCTCCCTCAGTGTCAGCAAGGCAAAGGAAAGGGTTATCAATTTCAGAAGAACTCTCAACACTGACCTCCCGCTTTACATTGGTGGCACAGCAGTGGAAAGTGTGAGTTGTTTTAAATCCCTGGGAGTACACTTCTCACACAACCTCTCACGGTCCCTGAACACATTCTACATGATTAGCAAAGCCTACCAATACCTCTACTTTATGAGGAGGCTGAAGAGAGCCGGACTATGCATGACCATACTCACAACATTCTACAAGTGTAAAGAATAGAGAACGTCCTAACAAGCTGCATCTTTGCATGGGACAGAAACTGCACTGTGGTGGACAGAAAGGCTCTAAAACAGGCAGTTAAAACTGCCCAATGCACCATCGGCACCCACCTGCCCGCCACCAAGGACATGTATTCAGAAAGGTGCCGGAAAAGTGCCAGTAACGTCATGAAGAATCCCACCCACTGCTCACGGACTGCTTGTCCCACTCCAATTAGGGAAGAGGCTACGTAGCATCCACACCAAGACCATCAGACCTGAGCAGTAAGGCTGATCAACACCCCTACCCACTAACTTCCTCTCCACACCCCCAACTGCCACTACTTTATTATTTTCTGTTCATCACCTTATGTACAAACACTGCTGTGCCTAGCATCAGTTTATGGACATACAATCAATCTATGTATATAAGCTATCTTGTGTATTTATATTTATTGTGTTCTTTATCTTTTGTATTTTTTGTGCTGCATTGGAGCTGGGGTAACAATGATTTCATTCTCTTTTACACTTGTGTACTGTATCTATTGCTACAGACCTGTTAAGGTCCAAATCTTCTTTCCCCATTGTCAGCTATACAGTCAATTTTGTACTGCTTGTTTAGTGGAACCTAAATAAATGTTCATAGCAAAGTTGTTTTTTTCATTAATCCTTTTGCAGACAAATCAGGAAAATAATTTGTGCTATAAAAATTTAATTCTGTAAAGCTCTGTATTTTTATATTCCCTTTGTCATATTACCCACTCCAGAATGAAAGGAGTCATTAGATAACTATCTTGCTCATCCAACCTGAGTTATTCTTTTCGCAGCATTGTGCTTTGAACATGACAGGTTGCTCTTGTGGTCACGCAGCTGTCACCCACGATGCACGCATCATGTACAGGCTACTTTTAGCACATTGGTGCATACACTTGGATCTTACTGCTAGAATGATTGATGCCATTTGGGTGAGTTGTTTCACAATACATGACATGATTATATATTTTACTGTTGTCAGGCTGTTTGCATCTGTAGAGTTTCAGTCTGTAGATGAGGGGCTGCATGCTCCTTTCAGGCTGTACTGAATACACGATCCCCCATCAAGAAGGCCTCAAAGCTCTCACTTCCTTGACAAAAGAACCAACTAATTCCCCCCTCCACCTCCACCTTCCTCCATCTATCTGAACTGGTCCTCACCCTGAACAATTTTTCCTTTAACTCCTCCTACTTTCTTCAAACTCCAGGGGTAACCATGGGCACTTGTATGGGCTCTAGCTATGCCTGCCTCTTTGCTGGCTATGTAGAACAGTCCATGCTTGAAGCCCTCCCTGGTGATGCTCCTCAACTCTTCCTCCAGTACATTGACGACTGCTTCGAGGCTGGTTCGTGTACCCATACTGTTCTTGTCAATTTTATCAACTATGCCTCTAACTTCCACCCTGCTCTTAAATTCACTAGGTCCATCTCTGCCATCTCCCTTCTCATTCTTAATTTCTGTCTATCTCTGGAGAGAAACTGTCAACTGACATCTTTTTTTAAACCTACTGATTCCCAACGTTATCGCGACTATATGTCTTCCCACTCTATATCCTGTAAAAATGATATTCCTTTTTCTCAGTTTATTTGCCTCTGCCACATCTGTTCCCAGGATCAGAGATGAGCTCCTTCTTTAAAGTATGAGGTTAGCCTCCCTCCACTATTGATGCTGCCTTCACCTGGATCTCCTCCATTTCCTGAACATCTGCATTCATCCCATCTTCCTGCTACCTTAACAGTGATAGAGTTTTTATTGTCCTTACCTACCACCCCATCAGCCTCCGTATCCAACACATCATACTCTGCAACTTCCAGCATCTCCAAAGGGATCCCACCACTAAACATATCTTCATCCCCCATCCCATTTCTGAGGGATCACTCCCTCTGCAATTCCTTTGTCAATTTGTCCCTCTGCATTAATCTCCTTCCTGGCATTTATCCTTGCAAGTGGCCTAAGTCCTACACCGGCCTATACACTTCCTCCCTCAGTTCCCTTCAGAGCCCAGGCTGTCCTTCCAGTTGAGGCAATGCTTCACCTGTGAGTCTGCTGGGCTTGTCTATTGTATCCGGTGCTCCCGGTCTGGCATTCTCTTCATTGCTGAGACCTGTCATATGTATATAAAGGGTAAGTATATAACCTTGAGTAAAAGAGAGTCGCGGGTAGATATAGGACCAATACAAAACGACGCTGGAGATATTGTAATGAGAAATGCAGAGATGGCAGAGGAACTGAATGCATATTTTGCATCAGTCTTCACAGTGGAAGACACCTGCAGTATACCAGACATTCAAGAGCGTCAGGGAAGTGAAGTTTGGGCAGTGAAAATTATGACTGAGAAGGTGCTCAGGAAACTTAATGGTCTGAGGGTGGGTAAACCTGGACCTGATGGAATGCACCCTCGGGTTCTGAAGGAAGTAGCTGGAGAGATTGCGGAGGCATTAACAATGATCTTTCAAGAATCGATAGGTTCTGGCATTGTACCGAAAATTGCAAATGTTACTCCACTATTTAAGAAGGGTGGGAGGCAGCAGAAAAGGAACTATAGACCTATTAGCCTGACATCAGTGGTTGGGAAGTTGTTGGAATCGATTGTTAGGGATGAGATTACGGAGTACCAGAAGGCACATGACAAGATTGGCCAAAGCCAGCATGGTTTCCTGAAAGGAAAATCCTTCCTGACAAACCTACTGCAATTCTTTGAGGAAATTACAAGCAGGGTAGACTAAGGAGATGCAGTAGACGTGGTGTACTTGGATTTTCGGAAGGCCTTTGACAAGGTGCCACACATGAGGCTGCTAAGCAAGATCAAAGCCCATGGAATTACAGGGAAATTACTAGCATGGGTCGGCAGAAAACAGACAGTGGGAATAAAGGGATCCTATTCTGGCTGGCTGCTGGTTACCAGTGGAATTCCACAGGGGCTGGTGTTGGGATCGCTGCTTTTTACGATTCATGTCAATGATTTGGACTATGGGATTAACCGATTTGTGGCTAAATTTGCCGGTGATATAAAGATAGGTGGATGAGCAGGTAGTGTTGAGGAAACAGAAAGCCTGCAGAGATTTAGATAGTTCAGGGGAATGCGCAAAGAAGAGGCAAATGAAATACGATGTTGGAAGGTGTATGGTTATGCACTTTGGTGGAAGAAATAAATGGGCAGACTATTATTTAGGTGGGGAGAGAATCCAAAATGCAGAGATGCAAGGGGACTTGGGAGTCCTTGTACATGATACCCTAAAGGTTAACCTCCAGGTTGAGTTGGTTATGAAGAAGGCAAATGCAATGTTGGCATTCATTTCTAGAGGTATAGAATATAGAGTAGGGATGTGATCTTGAGGCTCTATAAGGCACTCGTGAGACCACACGGAGTATTGTGTGCAGTTTTGGGCTCCTTATTTTCGAAAGGATATACTGACATTAGAGAGGGTTCAGAGAAGATTCACAAGAATGATTCCAGGAATGAAAGGGTTACTGTATGAGGAACATCTGGCAGCTCTTGGTCTGTATTCTCTGGAGTTCAGGAGAATGAGGGGGGGATCTCATTGAAACATTCCAAATGTTAAAAGGCCTGAACAGATTAGATATGGCAGAGTTATTTCCCATGGTAGGGGATTCTAGGACAAGAGGATTGAAGGACATCCTTCCAGAACAGAGATGTGGAGAAATTACTTTAGTCAGAGAGTGGTAAACCTGTGGAATTTGTTGCCACGAGCGGCTGCGGAGGCCAAGTCATTGGATGTATTTAAGGCAGAGATAGATAGGTTCTTGATTAGTCAGGATATTAAAGGACATGGGGTGAAGGCAGAGTAGTGGGGATGACTGGAAGAATTGGATCAGCCCATGATTGAATGGCGGAGCAGACTCAATGGGCCGAATGGCCTACTTCTGCTCTTATATCTTATGGTCTTATAAATTGGGGTTTCACTTCATCGAACACCTCTGCTCCATCTGCCACAAGCAGGACTTCCTGGTGGCCAAACATTTTAATTCCTATTTCCATTTCCGTTCTGACATGTCGGTCCGTGGCCTCTTCTTGAGCCAGCATGAGGCCACGCTCATGGTGGAGGATCAACTCCTTATTTTCCATCTGGGTAGCCTCCAACCTTATGGCATGAATATTGATTTCTCCTTCCGGTAAACAAATTCCTCCCCCCTCCCCTCCCCCCACTTTCTCTATTTCCCACTCTGACCTTTTACCTCTTCTCATCTGACTATTACTTTTCCTGGGTCCCCTCTTCCTTCTCTTTCTTCTATGGTTCACTGTCCTGTCCTATCAGATTCCTTCTTCTCCAGCCCTTGACTTTTCCCATCCACCTGACTTCACCTAAAACTTTCCAGCTAGCCTCCTCCTCCCCCCCCTCACCCCCCACCTTTTTATTCTGGCATTTTCCTCTTTTCTTCTCAGTCCTGAAGATGGGTCTTGGCCTGAAATGTCGACTATCTATTCATTTCTGCAAATGCTGCCTGACCAGCTGAGTTACTCCAGCATTTTGTGTGTGTTACTGAATAACTGTTTATCTATTTTATCCTATTTTTTCTTCCCTCTCATTGGTTCTTTATGATAACTCTTCTATCTAATGATGTTGCCCTGAATGATTTAATGCATAGCAGATATCCATGCGGTTAATAGAAACATTAAATGATTAAACAAACAGCACAGGCTCCTGGTCCACCATATGGGAACTATCCCATTCACCACACCTGCCCCCTTCCTCTTCCTCCATAATTCTGCAAAAATTTTTTTCAAGTGATTTTTTGTTCACTTTGCTCAAGCAGGGTGACCATATAGAGACAATAGTCTATATTGGCACCAGAGACCTACAGTCTGTTCCTGGGGTATAAACATCCAGTGTTTGGACATTCTTACATATGAAAATGCTTCCAAGATATCATTAAAATCAAAAAATCTAATGTATGGGCATACTTCTGTTCCTATAAATGTCATAACTAGCTGCTTCTCTCTCTCCACTTTTCGTCATTGTTCTTTGCTGTAAGTTCATTGAGCTTTTGATGCCATTCATTACAATACTCTGTAGGTACGAGAGTGAAGAAAGCATATTGTATGCTCGCCTTCATCTGCTGATGCACTGAGTGTTGAAGTAGGGACATCATGTTACAATTTTACAAATCATTCGTTAAGCTGCATTTGGAGTATTGTGTCTGTGGTTAGTCACCATGCTATAGGAAGGATGTGAGTAAGCTAGAAAGAGTGCAAAAAGGATTCAGCGGAATATTGCATGGACTAGAGAGCTTGAGTTACAAAGTGTGTTTGAATAAGCTGACACAGTTTTCCCTGGAGTGAAGGAAGCTGAGGGGTGACCTTATAGAGGTGTGTAAAACTATGAAAGGTATACTGTAGATAGGCTAGATAGTGACATTCTTCTACTGAAGTAGGGATGTCTAAAACTCGAGGGCACAGATTTAAGGTGAGAGAGAAAGGATTTATTGACGGTCCTCGGAGCAAGTTTTTCTGGACGGAGGAGGTTGGGTGTATAGAAAGAGCTGCCAGAGGAGGTGGTAGAGGCAAGTACAATTGTATTGTTTAAAAGGCATTAGTATCAGCCAAAACAGGAAGGGCGTAGAGGGATGTTGCCCAAATGCAGGCAAACAGATTTAGCAGGAATGAGCAGTTTGGTTGGCATGGTTGAGTTGGGCCATGGTGCCTGTTTCTGTGTAGTAAAATTCTATCTATCAATTAATTTCAAAGAATGAGCCCATTTCTAAGGAATTAATCTAAGAATACCCTGTTTCAATCAATGTATTAATGGCCGCTCAGCAGTGGAAAGATTAATTGGCTGATATAAATATTTCTTGTGCCTTTTAGAAGGAAGGAAAACAGAGGTATAAACTTTTGCCTTATGACTAGGGTTATACTGGGCACCATTCTGAATTGTTCAATGTATTTGATCATAACCATAGACTGAGAAGTAAAATTCGGCCGCAGTCGGCCACAGTATGTGAGATTGCAGAGCTGTGTATCAGATACTGTGGTTAGCAACACAGGGGCTCCGCATCGGACTGTCCTGTTTCCCTTCCTGTTCACTGTCTACACCTTGGACTTCAGATACAATTGGAGTCTTGCCAACTGCAGAAGCTTTTGAACAATTCGGCATTTGTGGGCTATACCAGCCAGGTTTGTTAGGCTGAGTACAGAAGTGTGGCGGACAACTTTATTGAGTGGTATCGGCTGAATCACCTGGTGCTCAACGTCACTAAGACAAAAGAGTTGGTAGTGGACTTCAGGAGAGTGAAAACATGCATCAAGGAAACAGATGTGGAAGCTGTCCAGGACTACAAATACCTGGGAACTCACCTGGACAATAAACTGGACTGGACTAAAAAGAAAGGGGCTCTGTATAAGAAGGGACAGAGCTGACTGTACTTCCTGACAAGGCTCTGGTCATTCAACATCGGCAGTACTATGCTGCAGATGTTCTACGACTCAGTGGTGGGCAGTGTTCTATTCTATGCTGTGGTCTGCTGGGGCAGCAGGGCGAGAGCAGCTGACGCCAAGAAGATCGATAAGCTCGTCAGGAAGGCTGGTTCTGTTCTGGGGGTGGAACTGGATTCCCTGGTGGTTGTGACTGAGCGTAGGATGCTGCAGAAGCTACAGAGCATTATGGACAATCCCTCTCAATCACTCCATGACATACTAGACAAACAGAGGAGCACCTTTAGTAACAGACTGATTCCACCGAGGTGTACCACTGAACACAACAGGAGATCCTCTCTCCCTGAGGCTATAAGACTACAACTCTTCCTCCTTAAGTATTGAAGTATGTCGTTTTATTGCACATCTGTATTTTTCACTATTACTTTTTAATGCACACTTTGATTTCTTTTTCATACTTCAATCCTTAGATTTTGTATTTTGAAGTATATATTTCTGACTGAGCAACCTTACAACAATAATTTCCTTTGGGATAAGTAAAGTTTTATCTTATCTAAAATTTCACGAGTTCAATAAACCAGATAATATTTGGTCTGTTGCCAGACTGAGGCAAAAACTCAGTCAGCTAACTAATTACGCACTTTTTTCTGCTGAAAATTTCTAATAAATTATAAGTTCAGCCATAAGGATACGTAACAAAACTTTTGGAGAATGGCTGAGGTGACAATACGTGTAACTTGTGAATAGCACCTACAGCATCAGAGCTAATACTGAAGATTATTTCAGGGTCTGTTGAAATACATCATTCAATCCCACTGTCTCTCGGCTTTGTATCAAGGTCTATCAAATAGCAAAGGACAATTATTAGGCAATTTCATAATATGGGGTTTGCACTTGTACAAATGTTGATGCAGGACTGGTTCTTAACAGGGATCCATTTGTGCCAGAGCTGAATCCAGAAGTTTTATTTCATGGATGCTTACAACACTAAAGAAGTCCATTCAACTCAACAGAGCAAATTCCATTGGAATCAGTCTCTCTTTCTTTATTTTACTCTAGCACTACAACTTATTCTGTCTCATGTACTCATCAACAATCATTTAATAGTTTTGGCACTTACCTACATTAAGGGATAATTTACAGTAATCAGACCACTTATGGGATGTAGAAGGGTATCAGAGCAGCCAGTGGAAACTCAAGTGGTCAGAGGGATAATATGCAAGCTGCACAAACACAGCAACCAATATCATCATTGAACCTGGGTCCCTAGAACTGTGAAACAGCATCATAATTGCTGGTCCATCACACTGTCTGGTTCCCTTTTGTATTACTTCAGGTTTTATACTTGAATTGGAGTTTGAGTATACTTTAGGAGTTGTACTTTAGTGGTGTTGAGAGAGGTCCATATTCTAACAGGACTAAGTAAGCCTTTTCCCAGTTTTTTACCATGGCTCAGAAATTCAGCTGAACGAGCCTCATAAATACTTGTGACTATAGGAGCATATTGATTGCTAGGTATCGTGCAGTAAATGATTCACCTGTGGATACGTTACTCCCATTCTATGTACAGGATTGTGATGGAATGTTTTTTTGCTTGCTCAGTTGCAACAACACTCAAAAAGCTATATTATTCAGCAAAAAATTGGCTGTTCTATATGGTCTATCACATTAAGTATTCATTCCCTCCACTCCCTGCATATAAAGGATACTGTGTATCATCTAGAAAATGCTTAAGCCACTTAAACAGCACCTGATTAGTGGTGAACCCACAGAAAGTCCATGGTGGGGGCTCAACATTAGTAATGCCATTCAATAATAAAGAAAGGTAGTTGGACCTTGGCTTTTTAGAGATTGTGATTATTGTCGAAGCCCATTGAGCCATTAAAATAATGTTGCTAGGTCTGAAGGCAGAATACTCAATGGCAACAACTGATACAAATTTTAAGATTAGCCTTCTTTTAACTAAATTGATAACCTGGTTGAATTTAAATTTGGATTTGTTTTTTTAAATCTTCCTAATTTCATATATGACAAGGAATCCTAAATGTTAGTGTTCAGGTTTTTGGAAGAATGAACCCCTCTGCTGAATTCTTGTAGGCATAAGAGAGACTGTCGATGCTGGAAATCTGGAGCAAAACAAATAAAATGCTGGAGGAGCTCTGCAAGTCATGCAGCACTTATGGATGGAAATGATCAATTAAAAGTTTGGCCTGAAACATCAACTGTTCATTTCCCTCCAAACATGCTGCCTGACAGTTTGTGTGTAAACTGACTGTGTAACTTATTTAAAAAGGACATCACAAAATAAATTAACCTGGCATTGATACTGTGGTTTCCTTGAAATACATGTAAAAATAATAAAATAGTCTTGATATTTTGCAGATCAGTAACTTCATTGATGGACTCACCAGCCAAGACTAACTCTCTGGAAAAAAAGCTGCTGTTAAAGAATAAAGAATTACTGGAGTCACAGGACACATGTCATAAGGTATTTGGGGACAAAATATATAGGGATTTTTATAACTCATTTTCTCATAAATAATATGGTAAGTTTCATGTACTATCTTTATTAACAGCATTACCATTGTTTGTTTCTTTTGTTCCTCACAGATCTTGTCTAATATTGGTAGATTGTAAATTTCTGAAGCGATCTTTGTGTGATTTGTTTGATGTACATATTTGTAAATATTATGTTGCATTTTGTTGTAAAAACAGAGTGATCTATTATTTCACAATTGGATCTAATTATCACAGCAATTCCTGCACTGTTTTGTTAACATCTGCGCAGATTTTGCCAATGGTTTCTATGCCCGATATTGCTGTTGAACTTATTTTGTCTTACAAAATGCAAAACCAAAGTTAAAAAGATGTAAAAATTCAACAATTAACTCTAATTATTGTATGTTTTGATTCTTTGAGGTTGGACAAGTTCATTGATATTTTAGCATTGTTCTAAATATAGTATAAAACCATAGAGCTATAAACTGATATTTTACTTCACTGTGTATTACTTCAAAAATTCAAACTCGTTAGCACCTACTATCTATTTGAAGAGAACTACTAAAGAAGAAAACTAAATGTTAGTTTTTAGAAACTAAACTCAAATTGTAGTTGCAGCTGGATTATTCCTCAGCGCAATCAGACGATTATAATTTGGAATGCGACCAGCATTTATTTATTTGGAAAATAATGGCAAAATCTCAACTCCCTAATCTATTGACCTCTAGCCAGTCAAATAAAATAAGAAAAGCTAAATGATTCTAAGAGCTCTGCAGGGAAAGAACAGGAAATCTGGAAATAATTATCAGGTCTGGCAAGAGCAGTGAACAGAAGTAATTCCTGATATATCCTACAGAAATGTTTTGATGACAGAAGTGATCAAAATTAAAAGAGTTAATATCAAAATTAATAAGGTTTATTTGTATAATAAATGAAGAAGTAGTATTTCTGGTGACAGATATCAGTAACCAGAACAGGTTGATTTAAGATGATAATGAAAAGAAACTGAGCTGACACAAGGGCATGAAGAGAATTTCAATTGTATATTGTCATGACTGCCTGAGAGTGATAAATAGCAGATCCAAATGGGAATTGAATAATTACCTGAAGAATACAATTAGCAGCGTTATCGTGATAGATCACAGCACTTTCCAAAGATTAGGACATTTATAATAGGTTGAATAAGTCTTTTCTAGTATCTTAAGCTACAATATAAATAAGTTTTGGTGCTTTGGAGGGAAGCACGGAAGAACATTTGACTATCTAGGACAGAAAAAAAAACATTCTATATGGCAGAAGAAAATTGAAAGAATATTTCTGAATCTAGAGACATCTGTAATCATAAAAGAGTTTGTTTCTTGAAAATAAAACTTGAGGCTTCACATCAGGTATTCATTCATTTACACTTATTCAGGAAAATCTTGTACACTGCAGGAAACTTGCTTGATCTGGTCTTTGTGTGCATGTAAAATCATACAAAGGAATGGTGTAGGTTTTCTGTGAAAATATCAAACATTTACTGATCATAAGACATAAGAGCAGAATTAGGCCCTTCGACCCATTGAGTCTGATCCGCCATTTCATCATTGTTGATCTATTAACCCTCTCAACCCACTTCTCCTGTCTTCCCTCCATTACCTCTGATGCCTTAACTAATCAAGAATCAATCAACCTCTGCTTTAAATGTACTAAATGATTTGGCCTTCAAAACCATTAACGGCAATGAATTCCACAGATTTACCACTGTCTGGCTGAAGACATTCCTCCTAATCTATGTTCTAAATGGACATACCTCTATTCTGAGGCTTTGCCCTCTGGTCCTAGACTCACCCACTATAGGACACATCCTCTCCAAGTCTACTCTATCGAGGCCGTTCAACATTTGATAGCTTTCAATGAAACTCCCCCTTATTCTTCTAAACTCCTGTGAGTACAGGTCCAGAGCCATCAAGCCCTCCTTATGTTAACATTTCATTCCTGAAATCATTCTCGTGAACCTCCTCTGGACCATCTCCATGCCAGCACACCTTTTCGTAAAGGGCTCAAAACTACTCATAATAATCTGTGTGATTTGACCAGAGAACATAGAAATCTACAACACATTACAGGCCCTTCGGCCCACAATGTTGTGCCAACCATGTAACCTACTCTAGAAACTGCCTAGAATTTCCCTACTGCATAGCCCACTATCTTTCTAAGCTAACAGTCTCTTAAAAGGCCCTATTGTATCCGCCTCTACCACTGTCTCTGCAGTGCATTCCATGCACCCACCACTCACTGTGTGACCAATGCCTTATAAAGGCCTGAGCATCATATCCTCGCTTTTATATTCTAGTCCTCTTGAAATGGATACTAACATTGCATTTGCCTTCCTTACCACCGACTCAACCTGCAAGTTAACTTTTAGGGAATCCTGCACAAGGACTCCCAGGTCCCTTTGTACTTGATTTTTGAATACTTCTCCCCATTCAGAAAATAGTCTATGCCCTGATTCCTTCTATCAAAGTGCTTGACCATTACTTCCCTACACTATATTCCTTCTGCCACTTCTTCGCCTATTCTCTCAGTCTGTCTATGTCCTTCTGAAGACTCTCTGCTTCCTCAACACTACCTATCCCTCCACCTATCTTTGTATCATCCACAAACCTGGCCACAAAGTCATCAATTCCGTCATAAATCATTGACATGTATGTGAAAAGAAGAGGTCCCAATACTGTTTACCGACAGCCAACCAGAAAAAGGCCCTCATTATTCTCACTCATTTCCACCTTTCAGTCAACCAATCTTCTATCCATGTTAGCATCTTAATTGTAATACCATGGGCTCTTATCTTGTTCAGCAGCCTTATGTGTGGCACCTTATCAAAGGCCTTCTGAACATCTCCTTTGTCTATCCTGCTTGTTATTTCCTCAAAGAACTCCAACAAAGTTGCCAGGCAAGATTTCCCCTTAAGGAAACCATGCTGACTTTGGCCTATTTTATCATGCGCCTCCAAGTTCCCTGTAACTTCATCCTTAATAATGAACTGCAACATCTTCCCAGCTACTGAAGTCAGGTCAAGTGGCCGATAATCTCCTTTTTTCTGTTTCCTTCCCTTATTAAAGAGTGGAGTGGCATTTGAAATTTTCCAGCCTTCTAGAACCACTTCAGAATTTCATGATTCTTGAAAGATCTTTACTAATGCTTCCACAATCTCTTCAGCTACCTCTTTCAGAACCCTGGGGTGTAGTCCATCTGGTCCAGGTGACTTAGCTACCTTCAGACCTTTCAGCTTTCCAAACACCTTCTCCTTAGTAATAACAACTGCGCTCACTTATGCCCCGTGACACTTTTGAATTTCTGGCAAACTACTAGTGTCTTCCACAGTGAAGATTGACATAAAATACTTAATAAGTTTGTCTGCCATTTTTGGGCCCCTATTACTACCTGTCTTCATTTTCCAGTGGTCCAATATCCACTCTTGCCTCTCTTTTGCTCTTCATGTATCTGAAAAACAGTTTTGGTAGCTTCTTGATATTTTTGGATAGCTTACCTTCATATTTAATATTTTCTCTCCTTATGGCTTTTTAGTTGCCTTCTGTTGGTTTTTAAATGCTTCCCAGTCCTTTAAACTCCCTACTATTTTTTGCTATATTATATGTCTTGTCTTTAGCTTTTCTGCTCTGTTTGACTTTCCTTGTCAGCCACGACTGAGTCATCCTCCCTTTGAATACTTGTTCATCTTTGGGATGTATCTGTGCTTTCTAAACTGCCCCAGAAACTCCACTCATCTTTGTTCTGTTTGTTCTCTCCTCGCTCATGCCTCTGTAATTCCCTTTACCTTCAGCTTCTCCCTCTCAGACTGCAAGGTGAATTCTATCATATTATGATCACTGCTTCCCAAAGTTCCTTTACCTTAAGCTCCCTAATCAAATCTGGTTCATTACACAACACCCAGTCCAGAATTGACTTTCTCCTTTTTTTCTTTTAGCGTGTCGCACCAGACAGTCAGCCATTCTTGTCCGGCACGTGGTGTCAGGATTGGTCTCCTTTCGGATTAACCGGGTCACGATATGAACGTTCCTGACTCGACCCTTTTTTTTTCACGAGGCCGAGTGGCTAGCTCGATGCCCAACCCAGCACGGATGGGAAGCGTGCTGGGGGGGTGGCCCGACTTGGATTCGAACTCAGGAGCCTTCGTTCTGGAGTCCAGCGCTGATGCCATTGCGCCACCAGCTGGCCGACTTTCTCCTAATACTTTAAAAAGCCATCTCATGGACATTCTACAAATTCCCTCTCTTGGGATCCAGCACCAACCTGATTTTCCCAATTTACCTGCATATTGAAACCCACATAACTATCGTAACATTGCTCTTTTTATATAGTATGCCTTTTCTATCTCCCAGTGTAATTTATATTCCACATCCTGACTACCAGTTGGAGGCCTGTGCATTTTCTTAACTCTACCCACAAGGATTTTACATCTTCTAATCCTATGTCACCTCTTTCTAAGGTTTTGATTTTATTATTTATCTACAGAGCCAGTCCACACCCTCCGTCTACTTGCTTTCCTTTTGATACTATGTGTATCCTTGGATGTTAAGCTCCCAATTCTAATCTTCTTTCAGCCACGACTCAGTGATGCCCAGATGTCATAACTGCCAATCTCTAAACTGTGCCATAAAAGCAACTACCTTATTCCATACACTGTGTGTATTCAAACAGAGCACCTCCAGTCCGAGATTCATCACCGTTTTCAGTATTGCCCTCGTTACCAAAGACCATAAGATATAGGAGCAGAATTAGGCCATTTGGCCCGAAGAGTCTGCTCTGCCATTCAATCATGGCCTGATCCAATTCTTCTAGTCGTCCCCACTCTTCTGCCATCTCCCCGTTCCCTTTGATGCCCTGGCTAATCAAGAACCTATCTATCTCTGCCTTAAATGCATCCGATGACTTGGCCACCACAACCGCTCGTGGCAACAAATTCCACAGGTTTACCACCCTCTGACTAAAGTAATTTCTCTGCATCTCTGTTCCAAATGGATGTCCTTCAATCCTGAAGTCGTGCCCTCTTGTCCTAGGCTCCCTACCATGGGAAATAATCTCTTCAGGCCTTTTAACATTCGGAATGTTTCAATGAGATCCCCTCATTCTCCTGAACTCCAGGGAATACAGCCCAAGAGCTGCCAGATATTCCTCATACAGTCACCCTTTCATTCCTGAAATCATTCTCGTGAACCTTCTCTGAACCCTCTTTAATGTCAGTATATCCTTTCGAAAATAAGGAGTCCAAAACTGCACACAATACTCCAGGTGTGGTCTCACGAGTGCCTTATAGAGCCTCAACATCACATCCCTTCTCTTATATTCTATACCTCTGGAAATGAATGCCAACATTGCATTCCCCTTCTGCACCACCGCCTCAACCTGGAGGTTAACCTTTAGGGTATCCTGCACAAGGACTCCCAAGTCCCTTTGCATCTCTGCATTTTGAATTCTCTCCTCATCTAAATAATAGTCTGCCCATTTATTTCTTCCACCAAAGTGCATGACCATACATTTTCCAACATTGCATTTCATTTGCCACTTCTTTGCCCATTCCCCTAAAGTCTCTCCGCAGGCCACAACATAATACCTGCCAATCTATAGCTGAATTTCAAGTTCGCCCATTTTATTTCTTATGCAGTGTGCACTCAAATATAACTTTCAGTCCAGTACTGCACCACGCCTCTATTGCCCTGTAACTCATACCACTGGCTGTGATTATGCCTCATCTCCTGCCTGTCCTTTCTATCATCTCTGTTGCACGCTATCTTTGATTTATTTCTGTTTTCCCCTTCCTCAACCCTATCACTCCGGTTCCCATCTCCCTGCCAAATTAGTTTCAACCCTCCCGAACGCTCTATTAAACCTGCCTGTTACACTTCAACTCAACCCACTGACTCTAATTTTGTTCTGTCTTCTGCCTGTTTTTCTTCACAGTCTCAATACACCTGCACCTACTTATCTACGAATTGCCCCATCCTCAGCCCTGTCACTCCAATTCCCTTGCCAAATTAGTTTAAACTCTCCCCAACAGCTCTAGCGTACCTGCCCATAAGGATATTAGTCCCCCTCGGGTTCAGGTGCAACTCGTCCCCTTTGTACAGGTCATACCATCTCCAGAAGAGATCCCAAATCAAAGTATCATTATTGTATAGCAATATTTTGGTGAAAATTAGCAACACAGGTAAAATAATGATAACTTTTCTCTTCAATTTTCCTCTGCAGTACCTATTGACTTTAATATGAAATAGCTAGTTACTATTAAACCTGAAATGTTGTTATATCTGGATTGAACCAGAAGTTTAAGATTCATCTATGTAAATGATACCTAATGATGACTTTATTTGATGTTTTAAAATGCTTCTCTTTCAGATGGATCAAGAAGTCACACATTTGCATCGAAAAGTCTGTGAGCTAGAAACAGCTCTTGAGCAAAAGGATGTGGAGCTTCAGGCATCTGAATCCCAGAAGTCAATCCTGGAGCAGGACTTGGCAACATATATTACAGAATGTAGTGTAAGTACCAGCATCCATTATAGGATCACGTCTGTCAATGTTGTTTAGATTGTTTTCAGGTTTCAGAACACATGGCCCATGGTAGTTTGTTTACCCCTCATTTGCTCTACCTTGAGTGAAATCATAACTGAACTATGATCACATTCCAGCTTACTGTCCTTTTCCCTGTATTGGTTAAAACTCTTTGCAGAAGTGTTTTCTAGCTTTGCTGTTGAAAGGTCTGACTCTAATTTTTTGGTGATACCCTTCATTTCATGACTAGCAGAAATCTAGTCCGTTACTTGTAAAAACACCACCTCCTTCTCCACCACATCCGCTCTCAGGATGAGGCCTTTCATTCCAGAATGAAGAAGTCCTCCTCCTTCAAAGAAAGGAGGCTTCCCTTCCTCCACCATCAACCATGCCCTCAACCATTTCTCTTCCATTTCACGCATGTCTGCTCTCACCCCATCCTCCCGCCACCCTACCAGGGATAGGGTTCCTCTTGTCCTCATCCACCAGCCTCTGCATCCAGCAAATAATTCTCTACAACTTCTGCCATCTCCAAAGGGACCCACCACCGTGCACATCTTTCCCTCCTCCCACCCCCACTTTCTGCTTTCCGCAGGGATCGCTCTCTATACGACTCATCCCTCCCCACTGATCTCCCTCCTGACACTTATCCTTGCAAGTGGGACAAGTGCTACTTCTCTTCCCTCAGTACCATTCATGGCCACAAACAGTTCTTCTAGGTGAGGCGACACCACTATCTGAGTGGGATTTCCTAGTGGCCACCCATTTTAATTCCACTTCCCATTCTCATTCAGATATGTCTATTCATGGTCTCCTCCTCTGTCATAATGAGGCCACACTTAAGGCTGATTTATACTTGTGCATCAACTCGATGCCATAACCTACGCAAGTGGCCTATGTGCGTTGTGAGCATTTATACTTGTGTGTTGGTGCGTCTGTGTCGCTCTGCAATTCGGGCACGTTGCGCATGCGCACACACCTGCCTATGCTAGGCTTCATGGTCATGGTAGTCTTTCTCGGGGTAAACAAGTTTAAAGCGAGTGTCTTTTTTCGTAAAAGCAAAATATGTCCTCCATAATTTCGGAGGTCTGTAAAGCTTTATGGAAAGCATTGCAGCCAGAGTTCCTTCCCTGCCCTTCAGTCGGCCAATGGGAAGCTATTGCAGTGTAGGAGGAAATGCGATGCTACCAAGCGGACCAATCACAGTTGTTGCGTTCTGCGTTGCTGCGACGCGCAGTTACATTTTGGGAGAGGTGTGCATCAGGCTACGGCATAGGGATCTGCATAGGCACTGCGTAGGGTTCGCGGCGATACCGTACCTATGGTGTCGAATTGATGCAGAAGTATAGATCACCCTTTAGGTGGGACCTCATAGTCTGTATGGGTTGCTTCCAAGCTGATGGCATGAACATCGATTTCTCGAACTTCTGGTAAATTCCACCAATCAACTTCCCAGCTCTTTACTTAATCCCTCCCCCTTCAGGTTTCACCTATCACTTTGTATTCCTCTCTCCCTTCCCCCCAACCTTTTAAATCTACTCCTCAGCTTTTTTCTCTAGTCCTGCCGAAGGGTCTTGGCCTGAAACGTCAACTGTACTTTTTTCCATAGGTGCTGCCTGGCCTGCTGAGTTCCTCCAGCATTTTGTGTGTGCTGCTTGGATTTCCAGCATCTGTAGATTTTCTTTTGTTTGTAGTAGAAATCTCTAATGTTTATCCAGCCTTTTAATATCATGAAAACTTTGATCTTTGTTTTGTGTTAATTCATTCTTCTAATATCTCCATTTCATTTAATGTAGCGCTCAATGCAGTGTTTATATGCCTGGCTTTCAAATCTATCTTCTAAAGTATTTATGAGAACTGTGATGCATGTAGTCCACCCCTCCCACATGATTTCCATCATTGGTGTGTGCAGTTCTGCTGCGATGGGGCTGTACACAGTCTGACTTCACTCTTCCTGGAAGCTGTCAGGGCGCAGCTTGGTGTTCATTGATATGTACTCTGACTGCCGCTTAATGAGACTGTGTCCATGTCTTTAATGTTTCTGCAGTGTGGAATTTGGTAAGATCATACCTAACATTGTGTCACCCTCTCCTCTTTTGCCTCTTATAAAATTATAATTTCACCTGTTTGTTTTCTTTTTCTTTGCCTAAAGTAAGTGATCATATTTGAAAGTACATGAAGAAATTTCTATGGTAAACAGAATGTGTTGCAATGTGAATAAATTCCCAGATACATAATATGCAGAACTTCAAAACACATGTTTTTGACCTGTGCCATCTCATTTTATTCTTTGCTGAAATAAAACTGAAAATGCTTCATTACTGTTATTTTGCTTGTTGAAAATTTAGCCAATTAATTGTCTGTTTATGACTATTCTGTGGACAACTGAATGAGAACGTACCAAGCTTTGTTCAACTCGTTTCTCTTTTGTTTGCCTTTATTTCTAAAGGACCTAAAGGATTGAAATTCTGTCTTTCAAATCATTTTGTTTGACCAAGCCTTTAGAAACCTGTATTGATCCTGTACGTCTCTACAACAAACTGTCCCTCTGCTCTGATTTGTAGGAATGTCTCCAATTAATGGTTTTTCTCTCGACTTTGAGCCAAATGGGGTCATTTATAGCTGAGATGTTCATTTGGCACAGTCCTACTCTACATGAACTTCCAAAATCTGTGTTTAGATAATTTATACTTCTATTTATGACATTATATTATTTATATTTTATTATTCAGCCTTTTATAAACATCTTTTAAGATTACACAGAGAAACTTGCACTGAGAAAAACAATGAATAAAATGTTTAATATTATTAAATGCTTACTAACTGAAGTTTATATAAACTTCCGCAAGTGGGAGCACCCACCCTCTTCCACTGACTTCCCACTCAGTTCAAACTCACAACTTCATACCCAGTATGCTGCCACTCCAGCCAGATAGGTTACATGCTAGTTTGAGCAAGAGTTGTGGCTTTTACAGTTTTAAAAGTTCTAAATTGAATGCCATGTGCAAGTTTCATGTCCATTCATGATCTCATCCAATACTTAGCAGTAAATTCCCATTTTTACTGTTGACAGCTGAGGTTTCAGTGCCTAAACAGTGGAATTTTCTTCTTAATCTTGCTTTCTCTGCACTTTTTCCTCCTAGGAAGATCATTAAAACCCATGTTTTGTTCACCTTTCCAAATATCTTCTTGTGTGAATAAATGCTAGGTTTTGTCTGGTAATCCCTTTTCAAATTGTCTTGGAATACTACATTGGAATAAAGTGGAGATTGATAAGTATTGATTAGTAAGGGTGTCAGAGGTTATGGGGAGAAGGCAGGAGCATGGAGTTGAAAGGGAAAATAAATTAGCCATGATCGAATGTCAGAGCAGACTTGGTGGGTCGAGTAGTCTAATTCTGCTCCTGTGTCTAATGGTCTATAAAGCTGCTCTATAAATAAAAGTTATAGAGGAGTGAAGTTGAAAATCTTGCTGAGAAGTGCCACACCAACCCCTTACTCATTGTCAACAAGACCAAGGAGCTGATTTTATTGACTTCAGGAGGAGGAAACCAGAGGTTCATGAACCAGTTCACAGGAAATCAGAGGTGAAGAAGGTCAGCAATGTTAAATTCTTCGGTGTTATCATTTCAGAGGACCTGTCCTGGGCCCAGCTCATAAGTGCAAACATGAAGAAAACATGGCAGTACCTCTACTTGCTTAGAAATTTGTGAAGATTTGGTACAACATCCTTAACTTTGACTAACTTCTGTAGATGTGTTAGAGGGTGTATTAACTGGCTGCATCACAGCCTGGTGTGGAATGTAGTGGATATGGCCCAAACCATCAAGGGAAAAGCCCTCCTCACCATTGAGTGCATCTACAAGGAACATTGTCCTAGGAAAGCAGCATCCATCATTAAGGACTCCACCACCCACATCATGCTTTCTTCTCGCTGCTGCCATCAGGAGGCAGGTACAGCAGCCTCAGGACCCACACCACCAAGTTCAGGAACAGTTATTACCACTCAACCATCAGGGTCTTGAACCAGAGGGGATAAGTGCACCTCATTGCCCCATCTCTGAACTGTTCCCACAACCTGTGAACTCACTTCAAGGACTCTTCATCTCATGTTGTCGATATTTATTGCTTATTAATTTATTATTTTTATTTCCTTTTTTTCTCTTTCTTTTTGTATTTGTATAGTTTGTTGTCTTTTGCACATTGGATGTCTACCCTGTTTATGCCATCTTTCATTGATTCTGTTGTGGTTATTGGATATATTGAGTATGCCCACAAGGAAATGAATCTCAAGGTTAGATATGGTGACGTATTTACTTTGAGAATAAATTTACTTTGAACTTTGAACTTTTACTCTTAAGGTAAAATCCCTTCTACATTCTATTTTAAGTTAAAATGTGTTGTACTATTGCATATTTATAAATGACTCATCTAGCTGTGTGTTTTAGCATGAATTGTATTTGTATCATTGCTGACTGGCACATTTTGACTTAATATAGACTGAAATATTTTATTTTTAGTGTAGCTTCCCATTTGCTTTCCTTTGGAGCGATTTGTCCGAACATTATAAAGACACAGTAAGATTACTATAATAATGAAACGTTAGCTTTGATTTCTCTCTCTGAATTCTCATTGCAGATGTTCATATCAGGTCTCTTTTTTTTTTGGTACAGCCCTGGCTGTATACATCAACTCACTGATCGTTTTCATATATGAACTGAAAGATTAATTATAGTCTATTTAAAAGTGGGAGTGGGAAGAAACTATCACAACAGCTATCCCTAGTTTACAACAGAATTCTCCCAAAATCTATTGATATTCCATTGAGAGCAGAAACAGGAATCTATCTATTTGCTTTTTTATAATACAAAACTGCTAAGACCAGATGGCATTCTGTTGAATAACTGAGAACACACCTAGGAAGTGATCCAGGAAACTTCTTGCCTACGTTATGTCATTACATGCCATGTCATAACCTTAAGCAAAATTTGATAATATTTGGTTTTCATATTTGAAAGAAATATCATAGATGATCCACAAAAATTAATAACCCATTTTGTACCAACCTGGCATTCAGAATTGAAATGGTAGTTCAAATTTCCTAATAGTTGCCATCACCGGTGATCCATTTTTTCCAAATTCACTCCTAAGAATTGGAAAGAAATAAACTTTAAACTCCAGCTCAAAGGAAGATCTCTCAATTGTTTCATGAATATATGTTGGGTTAGTATTCTTTGTGAGTACGTTGAGTTCCTGGTTAGAACTTGACTATGTGACCCAGTCTCAAGAGGCAACCAATGCATGTAAAGTTTAAGTCAGATCAGGCATCAAAATAATTGTGCTTCTCCAACCTTTGAATTAGCTGTGTAGCTTGGGTGTTCTTTTGTACCCAAGCAAACTGCTTTTCCAGATTTTGTATGCTAATTTTCTATTGACTTGAATCAGAAGCTAAGCAACACCAAGGTCATTCTGATGACAACCTGACGAATGCATATGCAGTTAAAATCCTCAAACATCTCCATATCACTGTAAGTCACATACATCATCGATGTACTCTTCATGCTGACAATATTTACTGTGATTGAGGTCGGATTCATAATCTTTGACAAGTCGTGAGATAGGATTCTTTCTTTGGCAATAATTTAGTCTATTAGTCACATCGAAGTATTGAGTACAGGAGATGGGTTATTACGTTGAAGTTGTATAAGTCGTTAGTGAGGCTTAATTTGGAGTATTATGTGCAATTTTGGTCACTTACTTACAGGAAAGATGTAAATAAGTTTGAAAGAGTACAGAAAAAATTTACAAGGATATTGGCAAGACTGAAGGACCTGAGTCATATGGAACTGTTGAACAGGTTCAGACCTTACTCCTTGGAATGTAGAAGATTAAGAAGAGATTTGACAGAGGTATACAAAATTATGAGGGGTATAGAAAGGATAAATGCAAGCAGGCTTTTTCCACTAGATTGGGAGGGACTACAACTAGAGGTCATGGGTTAAGGCTGAAAGGTGAAAAGGTTAATGGGAACGTGAGGGGAAGCAAGTTCACTCAGAGGATTGTGAGCGTGTGGAACGAGATGCCAGTGCAAGTGGTGCATGCGAGCTTGATTTCAACATTTAAGAGAAGTTTGGACAGGTACATGGATGGCAGGAGTATGGAGGGCTATGGTCTGGGTTCAGGTCAATGGGACTAGGCAGTTTAAATGGTTCAGCACAGATTAGATGGTGAGAGAGACTCCAATGATCCTCGTGGTGGTTTTTACTGTCCTCTATAGGGTCTTGTGTTCCAATGCCTTGCACCACATGATGATGTAGCCAGACAGGATGGTCTTGGTGCTACCCCTGTAGAAAGTTGTTAGAATGGGGCGGGGGGGCCTTGCATGCTTCAATTGCCTCAATAATTGTAGATACTGGTGTGCCTTCTTGACTAATGAAGAGGTATTGTGGGTCTAAGCTAGATCATCCGTTATGTACACACCAAGGAACTTTGTGCTCTTCACTCTCTCCACAGCAGAGCTATTGATGTGCAATGGGGAGTGGTTGGCCTGAGCCTCCCTGAAGTCCACAGTCATCTCTTTCGTCTTGTCCTCATTGAAGCTCACACTATTTGATAAGCCTATCTACGTCCTCTCTGTATGCCAACACATCCCTGCTGTTGATGAGGCCAACCACTGTAGTATTATCAGCAAACTTGATGTGATTTGAGCTGGATCCCACTGTGCATTTGTGATTCAATAGTGTGCTGAGCATACAGCCCTATGGAGTACCAGTGCTCAGTGTGATGGAACTTAAGGTTTTGCTGCCCTTTCAGACTGACTGGGGTCTTTCCATCAAGAAGTTGAAGATCCAGTTACAGAGAGGGGTGTTGAATCCCAACGAGCACAGTTTACCCACCAGCCTCTGAGGGACGATCATGAAAAAAATTGAGCTGAAGTCGATGAAAAACAACCTGACGCATGAGGCATCATGAACTCGGTGGGACAGGATGGAGTGGAGGGCTGAGCTATGGCATCATCAGTGGACCAGTTTGGACAGTAGGCAAAGTGGAAAGGGTCCGGTGTCGCTGGAAGTTGGAATTTTATATGATCCGTTACCAGCTGCTCAAAACACTTCATGATTGTTGAGGTCAGTGCCGCTGGGCAGTAATCGTTCAGGCCATTTGCCGTCACTCTCTTGCCAGAATGACGGTGGCTGCCTGAAGATAGTAGTGGACTGTTGCAAGGAGATGTCCGTTAAGACCTTGGTTAGTTGGGCCACATAATCCCTTAGCACCTAAGCTGGTATGTTGTCCGGTCCTGCAGCTTCGCATGGTTTATCCCCGATAATTTCTTCTCAACTTGGCTGTGGCCAGACAGGGAGCCTGTCCCTCAGGGGGAGAGGGGGCATTCCTCCATGTCACATCATTCATTACATTAAATCGTGCTTAGAAGGCATCCAGCCTATCAGGAAGGGAGGTGTTGCTGTCACTGACACGTAGGGTTGAGTTGTAATCTATTATGATTTGTATACTTTGCCTCATGAGCTGCGTGTCCCTGGTGTCCTAAAAGTGCCTGTGAATTTCCTGTGTGTACTCTCACTTTGCCTTCATTTGATTTCATGTCACCCTGGGAGGAAACCAGCATACAGTATATTTGAGGGAAACCAGCATACAGTATATTTTAGGGAAATCAACAAGGGAACAGGAAGAGTCTAGAAAGATGCCTGAGCCCTTGCATCCATCTTTTACATCTGGTCTGATCTAGATCAGTGAACAACCTACTTATAAAATGGTATGGTCTTTTTCTTTTGTGTAGTTGGAAATATGGCTGGTGACACTATTCTTTAGGTTTATTTGTTTTCATGCACCATCAGACATTGAAGTATGAATGTTGAGCTCAAAAATGGATAGACTTTACTGATTGTGATTTGTGCTGAAATCCATCATAAATTGGTTCAGTATTCTGAAGTGTGTGTGCTAAATGATACTTATGAAACAGTAATTTCTATTGGCATTTGTCCTTCTATTTATGAGCAATTGGAATTCATTTCTGTCTGCAGGTCTCTGCCTAATAAGCACCTCCCTTCAGCATAAGACAACCTTATAGGCACATACCTTGTAAAGGTCTGGTTATGACATGCAACAGAAATGCTTCCTTTCAGCCTTGAGGCAGCTCCAAGATGAACTTTGTGAGATAGAGCAAGAACAAAAGTTTTTCACTCAGTAGAGGTGCACAGTTCTCATTTAAGCAAGTTTTTGGCAAAGCCCTTGCGTAAGAATTTGGACTAAAGATGGGTAATAATCGCCAAGCCTTTTCTACAACAATTAGTCTTGAACATCAAACTGCTGGCGCATCTTGCTGTTTAACTGAGACCTTCCATGTTGAGAGCAGATGTCCGTTTTATAGCTGGTGTAGAAATTTTGATGTTTAGGATAAGTTAAGTTTATAAAAAGAGGTTTTCTGTCAAATGTTTACTGCCCATATTGCATGATTTGTTCTTTTTCACACATTAAGTGTTTGTTGGTTTTGTTGTGTGGGATTTTTGTTTAAATAGATTCCATCGTGTTCTTTGTTTAGTGGTTGCCTACAAGAAGAATATCAAGGTTACAGTGGCAATGAAAAGTATTTACCCTTTGGAAATTTTCATGTTTTATTGTTTTACAACATTGAATCACAGTGGATTTAATTTGGCCTTTTTTTGATGCTAATTGAAAAAGATTCTTTCATGTAAAAGTGAAAGCAGATCTCTGCAAAGTGATCTAAATTAATTAGATATAAAACACAAAATAATTGATAGAATAAGTACTCACCCCCTCCAACTCATTATTTAGTAGATGCATCTTTGTCAGCAATGGCACCTTTGAGTCTGTGTGGATAGGTCTCTATCAGCTTTTCACACCTGGACACTACAATTTTTCCCCATTCTTCTTTACAAATTGCTCAAGCTCTGTCAGACTGCATGGGGATTTTGAGTGAACAGCCCTTTTCAAGTCCATCCACAAATTCTTAATTGGATTGAGGTCTGGACTCAGACTTGGCCACTTCAGGACATTAACTTTGTTGTTTTTAAGCCATTCCTGTGTAGCTTTAGCTTTATGCTTGTGGTCATTGTCTTGCTGGAAAACAGATCTTTTCCCAAATTGCAGTTCGCTTGCAGACTGCATCAGGTTTTCCTCCAGGATTTCCCTGTATTTTGCTGCATTTATTTTACTCTCTATCTTCACAAGCCTTCCAGGGCCTGCTGCAGTGAAGTATCCCCACAGCATGATGCTGACACCACCATTCTTCACAGGAGGGATGGTGTGTTTTTCATGATGTGCAGTGTTTGGCTAACGCAAAACATAGCCTTTAGTCTGATGGCCAAAAAGCTCAGTTTTAGTTTCATCAGACTGTAGAACCTTCTTCCAGCTGACTTCTGAGTTTCCCATATGCTTTCTGGCAAATTCTAGCCAAGATTTCATGTGAGTTTTTTCAACAGTGGCTTTCTCTTTGCCACTCTCCCATGAAGCTGTGACTGGTGAAGCACCTGGGTAACAGTTGCTGTATGCACAGTCTCTCCCATCTCAGCCACTGAAGCTTGTAACTCCTCCAGAGTTGTCATAGGTCTCTTGGTGGCCTCCCTCACTAGTCCTCTTCTTGCACAGTCACTCAGTTTTTGAGGATGGCCTGCTCTAGGCAGATTTACAGCTGTGCCATATTCTTTCCATTTCTTGATGATTGACTTAACTGTATCCCAAGAGATATTCAGTGTCCTAGAAATGTTCTTGTATCCATCTCCCGCCTTGTGCTTTTCAATAACCTTTTTGCAGAGTTTCTCATTCTTTTGTCTTCATGGTGTAGTTTTTGCCAGGGTACTGGCTCACCAGCAGTTGGACCTTCCAGATACAGGTGTATTTTTACTACAATCAATTCAAACACCTTGACTGCAGACGGATACTTTATACTTTAGATGATCTCCATTTAACTAATTATGTGACTTCTTAAACCAATGGCTGCACCTGTGATGATTTGATGCTATTAAAGGGGGTGAGTAGTTCTGCAATCAATTATTTTGTCTTTTATATTTGTAATTAATTTGGATCACTTCATAGAGATCAAATTTCACTTTGACACAGAAGAGTCTTTTTGTGTTGATCAGTGTCAAAAAAACCAAAATAAATCCACTGTTATTCAATGTTGTAAAACACTAAAACATGAAAACTTCCAAGAGGGTGGGGGTGAATACTTTTTTTTATAGGCACTGTATGTACATACTTTGTGAATAAATGTAATTTGAACTTTGAGGAGAGCTTTTTGCAGGAAACAAATTTCTGTCTAAGCTAATCAACCACCTCCTCTCTCCCCACTCCTGGACTTGTCTTTGCTGCAGCAAAGTTCTTAAGCTGATCGTGATATATGGTTTCCTTCACTTGGAGCACTGTCAGCAGTCAGTGATGACATGAAAATGAGGAGACAGAGTTGGTAGATTGAAATAATTCAGTTTTGAGTGGGCTGGTCTGTTTATAGATCATTGCTGATAATGTGAATCGGAGTTTAATTTTGAAGTAACATTCCCAAAATATTCAAAATGTTTATATATTCCTGCCAATAAAGTAGCAGTAATGTGGATGGGCTTCCTCATTATCTAATGTTATGATTTGACTCTTCTCAGAGCCTGAAACGTAGCCTTGAGCAGGCACGTGTAGAGGTATCTCAGGAGGATGACAAAGCACTCCAGCTGCTACAGGAAATCCAGGAGCAGAGTCACAGAATGCAGGAAATTAAAGAACAGGTAACTGCCGCATATAAGTGGAACTGAATGAAATTGTCCTTCCCCCAGGTGGGGTGACACTTTACTTGCAAGTCTGAAACGCGATGCAGGTTGGGGAACAAGTTATTCAAGCACCTTCACTCAGTCCTCTGCAAAAAGGCAGGATTTCCTACTGACTACCTATTTCAATTTGACCTCCCATTCTCATTCTGATATTCCTGCCCATAGCCTCTTCTGCTGCCATGATAATGCCAAACTCAGGTTGGAGGAGCAACTTCCCATATTCTGTCTGGATAGCCTCCAGTCTTAAGGCATGAATGTCGATTTCTCCAACTTCCAGTAATTTCTCCCCTCCCATCTCCTCTCTTTTTCTATCCCTAATTCTGGTTACCTCTTCACCCCTTCTTATCTCCTCACCTGCCCATTACCTCCTTCTGGTTTCCATCCTTCCCTTTCCTATTAGATTACTTCTTTTTTCAGCCCTTTACCATTTACACCCAGCTTCTTATTTCAACTACCTTCCCCCATCCACCATCTTTCCTTTTACCTGGTCTCACCTACCACCTGCTAGTTTGCACCGCTGCCCCCCCCCCCCCACCTTTCCAGCCCTGATTAAGGGTCTGGGCCTGAAACATTGACTGTTTATACCCCTTCTCTGATGCTGCCTGACTTGCTGAGTTCCTCCAGCACTTTGTGTGTTGCTCATGATTACCAGCATCTGCAGCGTCTCTTGTGCTTATGACTTTGATACGGTAAACTGTTCTTTCAGTCTTACGAAATATTACTGAATATAAGCATCGATACCTTGTAATCTTCAGCAAGTTTAGAGCTTTTAATGTGAACAATTCTGTTTTTGTGTTCACTTTCACTTTGTCAGCTGATTTCACTGCAGTCTTATTTTTAGGCTTGCAGTATCAATATATAACTGTTTGTTCTTGTGTTTGCTATCTCTGATTTCTCTGCAATTGAACTGAGAATGTGTCTAAAAGCTTTCTTATTTCCTTAAAAGCTTTACATCTAGGTATATATTTGAAAAGGAAATAAACAGCCTAAATCACAAAATGGATTTTGAAAGCCACGACATTTGCCTCAGTAACTGACACTCTGTTCACCAGTTTGGCATTTTGGATGGTTGCTTTTTGGTTTGTCGAGTAATATATGTGCAAATTTCAACATTCTTCCGCAAAATCCATCCTTTTTGAGATGGCTTTAGCACTGTTACATTATTCTTACCAAGATCCTGTTTAATTGAGTGTTCTCTTTAATCTTTTCCTTCTTTTGATTCCTGCCGTCTTATAACCCTCCTAAGTATCTGTGTAATACTATCCATGATTTTCCATTTCTTTCATTTCTGGCATTTGTGTCCTCAGCTGCCAAGGCCAAAGATCTGAAACTACTTTTCTAAATCTATCCATCTCTTTACATCTCTTTCTTTCTTTAAAATACTCTTAAATAGTACTTCTTTGTCCTGGCATTTTTTGTTATCAACTTTAATAACTTCTTATGTGATTCATTGTCAGATTTCGTTTGCCAATATTCTTGTTTTGAGCTTCAGGAATTTTATTGCATTACAGGTGTAACACAAGTACACATCATTACCATTGTTTTATAGCAGCATTATAAAGTAAATCTGTTGACTGACACAACTACACAATACAAACGTTTCTGTTAAAGTCATTAGCCCCTTGGTACATTGACTTTGAGGCCTTTTGTAGATCGGTGTCGACTATGGATGTTGCATCCCAGCTGTCTATGTGATAAGCAGGCCAGGGCAGTGTGATATGGAGAGCAAACTGGTGCCCGTGCAGCAAGCTCCTCCTCTCCGTGCAGCTGATGAATCCAAAGGAACAGCAGAGACCCATACAATTTGGCACCAGCGGTGTCGCAGGAGTTGCCAGTCAGTGTTAAATTCAATGTAGGACTGCCTTATCCACTCCAGCTCCAGAATTTTCTGGCAGGGTTTACTCCCAAAACCTTTCCCAAGATGGGTAAAGCTGCAAGGCAGTGGAGGTTTGAGATCGGAGTTTTCCTTCTCCTAGTTGAACTGCTCGCCATGGTTGACAAGCCCCATCTACCTGAAGCAACTGGGTTTAAGACACCAGTAACCCCCTTTTGCCCCTTCTCCTATTCAAAGAAGTGGTTCTGCCAGGCTTATTAGTGAAGGCCAGGAGCTGGATTTGTTGTCAGAGGCTATCTGAGACACATGTTATTGGGAGCATTTAATAGTTAGTGGGAGTTTATCTGCACTACCGTCCCCAGCTATAACAACCTTGAGGAACCTATGTATTGCTATAGCAATGCAAAATGCATGCAAGGAAATTCAGCACTGAGGAGAAAAGTTAGCCTGGGCATACATTTGAGTATGAAGATGTTACTGGTCAATATGCAGAATAATTACAGGGGAACATTGTTATAGATTTGGAAAAGTGCTTTAAAATTAAATTTTGCGATTGGTCACCTTCCAATTGATTGTTAGAAACATTGCATAAATATGTGAAACAATTAATTCATGGGTAAATATGTCCATATTTTGGATAAAAAATCATAGATGATAAATAGAAGTTTAGATTCCATGTTCATTCAAGCTTCACCATTACTTCTTGATCCCTTCATGATTTTACATGCAACTTTTTGGACATCAAATTTCAGGATAAAAAACGTAATGTTTGGAAGACTAAGATCATCATCTTGCTCCCTGCATCCCTGCATCTTACTGCTGATTCCATTCTCATCTTGCCACCTTGTCACTGTGTTTCATCCTGAACTGAAGTTCAAGTTCACATCCTAGTCATAGTGTCAAAGAACACTACAACACAGAAACAGGCCTTTTGGCCCATCTAGCTCATGCCAAATTATTATTCTGCCTAGTCCCATTGACCTGCACCTGGGACAGTTTTCCATACCCATCCCATCCATGTATTTATCCAAACTTCTCTTGTGTTGAAATTGAACCCACATCTACCACTTCCACTTCCGCTGGCAACATGTTCCACATTCTCACTACTCTTTGAGTGATGAAGATCTTCCTCATATTCCCCTTAAACGTTTCACGTTTTACCCATAATTTCTAACTCTAGTCTCACACAACCTGAGTGGAAGAGCCCTGCTTGTGTTTAACCTATCTATACCCCTCATAATTTTGTATTCTTCTATCAAATCTCCCCTCATTCTTCTCCGCTGCAGGGAATAAAGTACTAACTTATTCAACCTTTCCATATAACTCAGGTCCTCAAGTCCCTGCAACATCCTTGTAAACTTTCTCCGCACTCTTTCAATTGTATGGATATATTTCCCGTAGGCAGGTGACCAGAACTGCACACAATACCTCAAGTTAGTCCCACCATTATCTTATATAACTTCAATGTAACATTTCAACTCTTGTACTCAATACTTTGAGTTATAAATGCCATTGTGGCAAAAACTCTCTTTACAATCCTATCTACCTGTTTCGTCACTTTCATGGAATTATAAACCTGTATTTCCAGATCCCTCTGTTCTACTGCACTCCGCAGTGCCCTACCACTTACCGTGTAATTCCTACCCTGATTTGTCCACTGTGCAACAGTTCACACTTGTCTGCATTAAATTCCACCTGTTAGTTTTTGGCCCATTTTTCCAATAGATCCGGCTGCCAGTCTTGATGGCCTTCCTTGCTGTCCACTACACCCCCAGTCTTGGTGTTATCTGCCAATCTGCTGATCCAGTTTACGACATTTTCTTCCAGATTGTTAATATAGATGACAAACAGCAATGGACTCAGCATAAATGATCCCTGAGGCACACCACTATCACAGACCTCTAGTCAGAGAGGCAACCATCTACTATCACTCTCTGGCTTCTCCTACAAAGCCAATGTCTAATCCAATTCGCTAACTCATCTTGGGTGCAAAGCAATTGAACCTTCTTGATCAACCCTCCATGCGGGACCTTGTCAAAGGCCTTGCTAAAGTCAAGGTAGACAACATCCACTGCCTTTCCTTCATCAACTTTCCTGGTAACTCTCTTGAAAGGCTGTCGAGAGTGGTTAGATATGAACTGCTGTGCACAAAACCATGTTGACCATCCCTAATCGGTCCTTGCCTATCCAAATACTTACATATCTGGTCCCTCAGAATATCTAATAACTTACCTACTACTGATGTAAGGCTAGAGGCAGGTTTGATTTTGTCATTTAAAAAAAAATTGAATAGGTATATGGACAGGAAAGGAGTGGAGGGTTATGGGCTGAGTGCAGGTATATGACTAGGTGAGAGTAAGCGTTCGGCACGGACTAGAAGGGCCGAGATGGCCTGTTTCCATGTTGTAAGTGTTATATGGTTATAATCTATGATTTCCTGGCTTATTCTTAGTCTTTCTTATCTTAAAACTAATGGCATTATGATCATTAAATCCAAAGTGTTCCCCTACACACACTTCTGTCAGAAATTGCCTCTCTCCTTAATAGGAGATCCAGTATTGCACACTCTCTAGTTGGGACCTCTATATATTGATTAAACTTTTCTGAACACATTTGACAAAACTATCCCATCCAACCCTTTTACAGTGTGGGAGTCAATATGTGGAAAGCTGAAATCACAATCTTATGTTTCTTGGAACAGTCTGATCCCTCTATAAATTTGCTTCTCTCAATCGTGCTGACTATTGAGTGGTCTGTAATATAATCCCATTGACATGGTTGTCCCTTTGTTATTCTTCTGTTGCACCTATATAGCCTCAGTAGGCAAGTTCTTGAGTCTATCCTGTCTGAGCACTGTTATGATATTTTCCCTGACTAGCAATGGAACCCCTACCCCTTTAATTCCTCCGACTCTGTTGGTTGAGGTTGACCATGGATGTAGTATTCCAGCTATCTATGTTGTTTGTGTGGTGCCGGATGTGGCTGACTAGACCAATGCAAGTATGGCAGTCTCTGTTGCAAAGGTCACATCTATAAGTGATATCAGCTCTGCTGGAGCTGCAACATGCTATGGGCCCATTTCTCGTCTGCTGCTTTCAGAAATTTTTCTTCTCCTGAATTAACTTGCTACTTCAGGGTGCTTCTCCACCAGGTGCATTTGGCTCCAAGTTCCTCCCAGGACTCAATGTTGATGTCCAGTGCTAACATGTCCCGCTTGCAGACATCCTTGTAGCACAGTTGCAGGCAGCCAATGGTTCTCTTGCCTGAAGCCATCTCACCATAGTGGATATCTCTTGAGATGTGGCTATCCTATGTGGCAGACATGGCCCAGCCAGCATAGCCTATACTGCCTGAGCAGAATGTATATGCTACAGAGACTAGCCTGAAAGAGAACCTCAGCATTGGGTACTCTGTCTCTCCAGAAGATGCCCAAGGTGCGATGAAGGCACCTTAAATAGAGGGTATTGAGGCTTCTCTTCTGCTTAGTGCATATCGTCCAGGTTTCACAAACGTACAACAGTCTGTTGGTGACACAAGCATCATACACTGCCATCTTTCTTTTGACTGAAGGATTGAAGTAATTCCAGACTTGTTTGGTGAGGCAGGCAACAGTTATTGCAGCCTTCCCAATGTGCTTATCGATTCCTGCATCTGAGAGGTTGTCACGGATGATGGACTGTATGTGAACTGATAAACACCATCCATTTTGTAGTTACCAGTAGTAATGACTGGTACTGCCTCCACATCTTGTCCCAAGATTTTTTTTTGTCTTTTTCAGGCTGATATTCTGAACAAGTTCCTTGCAGGCCTGGGAGAAGTGATCCCTCAAGCTCTGGAGGTGCTGCGGAGTGTGAATGGCAACTGTTGCATCATCAGCAAGCAGCATGTCTCTGAGCATAGCCTTGTGCACTTTGGTTTTGGCTCTCTGGCAGGTGAGGTTTAAAGAGCCTGTCATCTGATCATGTGGAGGTAGATCTCCTCTGTTGCACACAGCTCGAACCACATCAAGTTCGCCGATGACACGACCGTGGTGGGTCTCATCAGCAAGAACGATGAGTCAGCATACAGAGAGGAGGTGCGGCGGCTAACGGACTGGTGCAGAGCCAACAACCTGTCTCTGAATGTGAACAAAACAAAACAGATGGTTGTCGACATCAGGAGGACACGGAGTGACCACTCTCCGCTGAACATCGACGACTCCTCAGTAGAGATCGTTAAGAGCACCAAATTTCTTGGTGTTCACCTGGCAGAGAATCTCAC
The DNA here is from genome assembly GCF_030028105.1 of Mobula birostris. Classification (NCBI taxonomy): domain Eukaryota; kingdom Metazoa; phylum Chordata; class Chondrichthyes; order Myliobatiformes; family Myliobatidae; genus Mobula; species Mobula birostris. The sequence goes on from NC_092400.1 coordinate 3,337,111, forward strand.
CTGGTCCCTCAACACCAGCTCCATAGCAAAGAAAGCCCAGTAGCGTCTCTACTTTCTGCGAAGGCTGAGAAAAGTCCATCTCCCACCCCCCATCCTCACCACATTCTACAGAGTTTGTATTGAGAGCATCCTGAGCAGCTGCATCACTGCCTGGTTCGGAAATTGCACCATCTCAGATCATAAGACCCTGCAGCGGATAGTGAGGTCAGCTGAGAAGATCATCGGGGTCTCTCTTCCCGCCATTACAGATATTTACACCACACGCTGCATCTGTAAAACAAACAGCATTATGAAGGACCCCACACACCCCTCATACAAACTCTTCTCCCTCCTGCCATCTGGCAAAAGGCACCGAAGTATTCGGGCTCTCATGACCAGACTATGTAACAGTTTCTTCCCCCAAGCCATCAGACTCCTCAATACCCAGAGCCTGGACTGACACCAACCTACTGCCCTCTGCTGTGTCTATTGTCTTGTTTATTATTTATTGTAATGCCTGCACTGTTTTGTGCACTTTATGCCGTCCTGGGTAGGTCTGTAGTCTAATGTAGTTTTTGTGTTGTTTTATGTAGTTCAGTGTAGTTTTTGTATTGTTCATGTAGCACCATGGTCCTGAAAAACGTTGTCTCGTTTTTACTGTGTACTGTACCAGCAGTTATGGTCGAAATGACAATAAAAAGTGACTTGACTTGACTTGACTTGAAATGCATGCCTCAGGGGAAGGGCAGAGATGATCCCAAAGAGTGTAGGGGGCGAGAGAACAGCCTTACTTGTCAAAAGGCTCCAAAGAGCTGCCGTTGTATTGTACAGTTCCCTTCATGTTGTTATGGAAGGATTTGATCACGCTTTTAGGCTTGGCGGTTAGCCTATCTGAGGATCTGAAAACGCCTGTCTCTGCTGACTATGTCACATGCCTTGGTGAGATCAATAAGCACAGCATAGAGCAGCTTGTTTTGTTCTCTGCATTTGTCCTGCAAGGTGGCAGAGAGAGAAAATTATGCCCACCTTCTAGCACAGAAGCCACTCTGGGACTCTAGGTAAACACATTCAGCTAACTTCTGTAGATGGACCAAGAAGACTTGGTGAAAACTTTGCCAACAATACTCAAGGGTAAATGCCCCTGTAGTTGTTACAGTTGCTTACCTCTCTATTTTTGTAGAGGGTAATGATCTTGGCGTCAACATATCCTGTGGTACAGCTCCTTTCTGCCAGCACTGACAGAGGACTTCATGCAGCAGAAGCCATAGGGTGGTCATGCAATACTTGATCAGGTCTAGGGGAAGTCCTATCATTGCCTATCGAGGCCTTGCTGATCTCTAAGGTCAGCTCTGCATCCAGCTCTTCCACTGTTGGCAGGCACTCTATGGCATCCAGGGCTGAAGTGATGACAGTGTTCACTCTGGAATAGAAGCTAGAGTAATGTTCTACCCAGCTCTCCATCTGTTTGCCTCTGTTACTTCCCCAATGTTGGATTTGAGGGGAGCCATCTTGCTCTGAGAGGAGCCAAAGGCTTTCTTGATGCTATATCCTTGATACTGCAGTTGATGAAGGAGAAGCTAGAATCAGATGTTACAGCGGAGTAAAGGGAATTACAGAGACATGAGAGAGGAGCTGGCCAAAGTTAATCGGAAGGGGAACACTAGCAGGGATAGTGACAGAACATCAATGGCTGGTGTTTTGAGGGAAAATTTGCAAGGCACAGGAAAAATGCATCCCAAAGATGTAGAAGTATTCTAAAGGGACAATGAGGCAACCATGGCTGACAAGGGAAGTCAAAGGTGGCATAAAAACTAAAGACAGGGCATATAATATAACAAGAATTAGTGGGAAGGTAGAGGATTGGGGTGTTTTTAAAAACCACCAGAAAACAACTAAAAAAGCCATAAAGTGAGAAAAGATGAAATATGAAAGTAAAGTAGACAATAATGTAAAAGAGGTTACCAACAGTTTTTTTCAGATATATAAAAAGTAAAAGACGCAAGTAGATATCGGAAGATTACGATGGAGAGGTAGTAATGGGGGACAAAGAAGTGGAACTGAACTGAATAAATATTTTGTGTCAGTCTTCACTGTGAAAGACACTAGCAGAATGCTAGAAATACAAGAGTGTCAAGGGGCAGAAGAAAGTGTCATTGCTATTGCTAAGGAGAAGGCGCTTGAGAAGCTGAAAAGTCTGAAAGTAGATAAGTCATCTGGACCAGATGGACTACACCCCAAGGTTCTGAAGAGGCAGCTGAAGAGATTGTGGAGGCATTAGTAATGATTTTTCAAGAATCATTAAATCCTGGAATGGTTCCGGAGGAGTGGGAAATTGCAAATGTCACTTTACTCTGTAAGAAGGGAAGGAGGCAGAAGGAAGGAAATTATAGGCTACTTAGCCTGACTTCAGTGGTTGGAAAGATGTTGGAGTCTATTATTGAAGATGAGGATTCGGAGTAGTTGGAGGCACATGATTTTAAAAAAGAGGCCAAAGTCAGCATAGTTTTCTTAAGCAGAAATCTTAACTGTCTTAATTTTGGAATGATGATCACCTAGCTTTTCAGTATGGTTTGGGATTGGGGTTCCCAGTTGCAGGGACAAGTAATTATGGAGGCAAATGGAATGGGGTGTAAAAGTAGAGAAGGTTTGTAATTGCACAGGTGTTGGTGAGACCACAGCGAAGAACTAAATGCATATTTGGCTGTATTTTTAAACAATCTTGGAGGCAGTACAGATAGGTCAAACTATATTGATTCCTGAGGTGAGGTGATTCTTTAACAAGGCAAGTCTGTGTAAGTTAGAACTATATTGCCTGAAGCTTAGAGGAATGAGTAGTCATCTTATTGAAATACACGAGATTCCGAAGAACTTGACATGATTAATATTGTAAGAATGTGTCCTCTGCTGGATGAGTTAGGGAACAGACAAAAATGAGGAAGATATTCTTTTTTCAAAGGATCTGAATCATTGAAATTCTGTATTAGTGCTATGTCATTCAGTATTCTGAAGGTTCAGATAGATTTTTAGACGACCAGGAATCTAAGGTTATAAGGACTGTATGGAAGAATGGTTAATGATTAGATCAATCGTGAATGTGCTGAATGAAGGAGCAAGCCCGAGGGTCTGTATGATGTATGACTACTCTTGTTTCTTAAAGAAGTGGTTCTACAGATGCTGGAAATCTTGAGTAATACACACAGCACCAGAGGGACTCAGCAAGTCAGGCAGCATCTATGGAGGGGAACAAACGTTCAATGTTTTGGGCCAAAACTTCCATAAAGACTTGTGTTCTGATCAATTTCTGATGAAGGGTATTGCCCCTAACTGTCAATAGTTTGTTGTCTTCCATTGACGTTACCTGACCTGCTGAGATCCCCCAGCATTTTGAGTGAGTTGATACTATTTCTTAAGCTTGATTCGCACTCCGAATCCATTCAGCACTTCCCAAACATCTGGTTAGAAAAGGAATGTTGTGTTTGTGTTTTCTGGGCTGCACTGTTGCCTGTAAGTTGAACTAAAAAGAAGATGTATCAGTTTATTAGTCATGGCTGAAAAATTGCGCAGTTCTACAGTGTTTTAATTATATTTTTAAGTACCAGTTACTATAGTAATTTGTGAACCAGTAGCCATAGCAACATCAAAGTTGGCACTTGAACATTCTAAATAAATGATTTTGTAAGAATTGTGTTATAAAACAATGTCTTAAAATATTCAGTGTTCCATTGACTATAACTATTTTTAACATTTGGAAATTAGCTTCTGGATGTGTTTCTTTGCAGCTTATATAACAAAACACTTAACATAATGATGGGAAACATGGATTCTGATTGTCCAGATAAAGTGCAGGTAGAACTTCCAGTGAAGAATTAAAAACATTCTCGGGAGCTAACAGCAGCTTTAAAGCGCAGTTGTATTTATTTTACTTTAACACAGCACGTTTACAGTTGGCATAAGCTCTTCTTTCTACTTTCTCTTCATTAAATCCTGAGGTTGCTTTTTTACCAGGAATATCTACATTGATATTTCTTTTCAGTTTTGTTTGAGTGTTCCAGACTCTTGTTCAATGTGCTTAACTTACTTTCTATTCCTGCACACATTAATTTACTTCACTTGCATCTTACATCTACAATATTTCTGGTGACTGTCCACCTTTTATTTTTCTTGTCAAATAGGTTTATCCTTTGAAAATATTGTGCTATTTATCCAGTTAGTTCAGTTAAAGCAGGTTTATGCTACATTTCAGTTTAAACTTTGATTTGCGAGTAATTGTTATAGTTGGTAGATATGCTATATTCTCTGGGAGGGGAATCTGTCCTTCCTGAATGTGTAAACATACTATTGGCCTCAGGGACTTAATGAGTTTCTATCAAGATGTTTGGTTGCAGAAATTAGCTATCCTTGAATCAAGTTTAATGTAGAAAACTTTCCAGTTTAAAAGTAATTCATTCTGTCTTTTGCTGCCTTTCTTCAATAAAGGATTAATTGTCATTGTGATTTGTTTGTTTAATTCTACACACTGTAAGTTGTTATCAAAATTTCTTTAAGAGGCAAAACAAAAGGTGGAAGTATAATCTCCAAAATAATGAAATCTGTGCGAGCAGATGGGATTACTGTCCACTTGTTTATTCATTTATCGATCTATCTACTTATTTATTTATTTTCTATTTCCTGCTAAACCCAGCTCCTCACTTTTCTCGCAAACAACAGGAATTCTGCAGATGCTGGAAACTCAAGCAACACACATCAAAGTTGCTGGTGAACGCAGCAGGCCAGGCAGCATCTCTACTGTACCTCTTCCAAGAGATGGTGCCTGGCCTGCTGCGTTCACCAGCAACTTTGATGTGTGTTCCTCACTTTTCTCTCTCAATGGTTGTCCATTGTGCTTTTCCCTCATTTTTCAATAGGAGTTTCATGCTCAAATGGAGGAGGTGCAAGTGACTGTGCGACAACTGGAAGAGGATCTTGCTGCGGCACGCCGGCGGGCTGATCTTTACGAGACTGAACTGAAGGACACTCGAATTACAGCAGACGAATATAGACGGAAAGCAGCTGAGTCACAGCATAAACTACAAAAGGTTGGTTTTAGTGTCTGTGTGGAAGGAAGAGAGGGTGGAGAACAGGCAGTGAGGTAATGAAGTAAAATCTTGTGCGCCAAAGTGGTTTGGATGCAGTGATATTATGGGCCATCAAATGATGTAAAGGAGCAGTTTTACTAGTTATATCTATTATTGGCCTATCAAGTGAGTAGAGCTTAGCCAAATTTTGTAGAGTGCCTACAAGGTGGTTTTTTAAAGCAGTGTGTGGTTGAGCCCAGGAAGAAAAAGGCAGTTCTCAATTGGGTGTTGTGTAATGAACCTGATTTGAATAGGGAGCTTGAAGCAAAGGAATCTTTAGAAAGCATTGATCATAAAATTATAGCATTTTCCCTGCAGTTGGAGAGGGAGAAGCTAAAGTTGTATATATCAGTATTATAGTTGAGTGAAGGTAACTAGGGAGGGGACATTAGCAAACAGTAGAGCAACAATAGATGGAGATTTTTCAGTAATTGGAAGTCACAGAGATGAAGAAGCTTTCTAAAGGGAGGATGATGCAACCATGGCTGCCAAGGGAAAACAAAGACAACAAAAACGCAAAATACAGAGCACATAATACAGCAAAAATTAGTGAGAAGCTAGAGGATTGGAAAGTTTTTAAAATCCAAGCAAAGGCAGCTAAAAAAAAGAATACAGGAGAGAAAAGATGAAACGTGAAAGTAAGCTAGCCTATACTATAAAAGAGGGTACCAAAAGGTCTTTTTTTCCAGATATATAGAGTGAAAGAGTGGACATTGGACTGCTGCATAAAACGAAAAGGAAGTCCTGTAAGTGGCAGTTCTGTGGGTGAAAGTGCCTTGTTAATGAGATTGGTCAGAGGATAATGGCTAGACTGGTTCAAGCTGACAGGACGGTGGCGGTAATTCAAAGAACCACACATTACAACAGTGGTCGCAGAAAAACGTCACTGAACGCACAACACATTGAACCTTGAAGTGGATGGTATACAGCAGCAGAAGGCTACACCGGGTTCCACTTCTGTACCTAATAAAGTGGCCAATGAGTGTATATCCTTCAGGATACTGAAGAATGTCAGTCTTGCGCTGTACTTTATTTTGAATTTTTGCTACTTACCTTTGACTTTTTCTAAACCTTTTGCTTAATGGTCACATAATCTTTATTTCCTGAAATAAAGTTGCTATCATTAATATTTCTAGGTTAGATTTCACATATGTTAAGAAAAGATATAGCAGAATGTGCTTCTGTGTAAGCTTCAGTGAGCCAAGCCTTGATGTGATAAAAATTACTGACATCAGATCTGATCTTCTATTCACAGGCTCGAGATCAAGGAAAAGCTGAGGTTGGAGAGATATATGCCAAATTAGAAAAGGTTTCTTAATCTTTTATTAACTTTCCTTCTCAAATTGAATTGTAATTTAAATATTCAGTTTGGAATAAACAGAACTAAATTGTAAAGTTCTTTAAATATTTCTGCACTTATAAAGATTATTTATTTAGAAGCTATTGGATCTAAATTTGGCAAGATTGAGTCAGAAAGGAGAAAGATATAAATAAATGAGAAGTAAGTAATGGGTAGATATAAAAGTTACCAAACTAGGGTAAAGGTGAAAGTAATAAATCTACCTTAGGAAATCCAAAGATTGGAGACCATTCTGCTCATTGATTTGTATTATGCAATAGAATATTGCTGAGAATTTCATATAAATTTATTAATGGAAAGTGAACATGGCTGGGAATCCCAATCTATTTCCCCATTCCTTATTCAGTGTCAGGAAAGGAGTACTGAATTACAATCTTGTGTATAGTAGAAGTTGCTTTGCAATGCTAATGATTTGCAAGTGACACAATTTTGACCCAGCAGTCATGAATGAATGTTGAAAGATTTCTAAATGAGCTGATATGGGCCTAGAGGGGAATCTGTTAAGTGTATTGACTTATGCTTACTACTCAGTCCTCCTGAGTAGTAGAGGTTTGACAAGAGCAGGCGATGATGCCTTGGATTGTGATATGCTGCAGCAGTGTTGGATGGCATGAATGTTTTTGGTGGAATATGGTATACTAGTTCAGTTTTTGAATGCTTTTAGAGCTGCATTCATCAGGGCAAGTGGAGAGTATTCCTCCACTCCTGACTTTTGTGCTGAACTGGTCTATGTTCTCTGTGCTTTCTTTATTTTAAGTTGTTGTGCAGTGGTGAGATCTAAAAATATTGTTGTGGATAGGTGCATCTACAACAGGTAGACTGATGAGCATTATATTGAATATGTTTATCCCTCATCTTGGTTCAGATGCTACAAGCTTATTTTGGTGGCGACAGCCCTTAAGATTAGTCCTTCAGCTATGGTGCTTCAGAGTAGTTCTTGGCTAATGGACCATATGTGAAAGTTGAGCTTTGAGATGTTGAAATAAACCTTTCTGGTATTCTATACTTTTTACTAATGTATTCAGCACGTTAGCCTGTTAGATTCATGAACTGATATGTGTGTTTCAGATGAACACAGAGCAACAGAAGAAAATCCAGGAATTGCAGGAAAAGCTTGCTAAAGTAAGTATTATGCCGTCGAATGTTAGAAATTTCTGGGCGAGGGGAATGAAGTTGATTTAGTTGCTAAAGTTCTTGGAATGGGTGAAAATCGATATTTTCACTCTCTGAGACATTCTTTGGAATGGAACCTATTGAAGGGGTCAGGCAGGGCCTGGCAGGTGATAGTTGGTAACATGTGAGGAGGGGGTTGATGGGCAGATGGAGGAGCCATGTGAGGGAGTGGTAGAGCTGGGAAACAGCAGCTGGTGAGTGCTAGTCAAAACATGAAGGAAGAGGGAATAAAAAGGAGGATTGATGTAGTCAGGTGGGGGAAGGGGTGGAGGTAAATGCAGAGGCTAGAAAGTGATAAGCGGAGATGGTTACATATACCTTGATAAATAATGAAGGTAGTAAGTAGAACCATATCGGAACGGGATGAGAGGCAGTGGAGCTAATAGGGGGATGGTGTAGGTGACTCAGGAGCTTAAAGGTGTGGGTGAGAAGCAGATGTAACCAGATGGGGGAAGAAAATTAACCTGGGTGATGGGGATCTGATGAGGCGGATTGAGGAAAAACGGGTGTGAGAGAACCAGGATGAATAAAAAGTAGGAAAGAACTTGAGAGCACATTATCTAAAATTGGAAAATTCAGCATTCATTCTATGGGGTTGTAGACCACCCAGGCATAATCCAAAGTGTTGCTCTTCTAGTTTCATTTGGCCTCATTTTTATGGCAGAGGCCAGTGCTACTGTCAGAGTGAGACCAAAGACAAACTTAAAAGAACACCACTTTGTATTGTGCCTGGGTAATCTACAACCCTGTAGTTTCAATGTAGAATTTTCTTATTCAAGTAAACTATATTCCCTGTGTTCTTTTCCCCTAATTCACCCAGGTTCTCTCACCCCTTCTTTTGCCTAGACCCCCATCACCCAGGTACAATGCCTTCCCCCATCTGGTTCCATCTGCTTACCAGGTCCTTTAACACCTCCTCTTACTGGTTCTACCTGCCCATCATCTCTCCCCTTTCTAACTCTACTTTTCATCTTCCTTACTTGACTGTAGCCCCTTTAGTCCCCATTTATCACCTTCTAGCCTCTTGCTCTACCACTACCCTCCAATCCACCTGCCCCACCTCTCCAACCAGTAGCTGCTGCCTCCCAATTTTACCCCTCTCCCAGCTGACTCCATCTGCCCATTACCCTGCTCCTCATCTGCCAGCTCCTGCCTCACCTCTCCCTTCTATCTACTGTTCATCTCCCCTCATCCACACAAGGCCTTAACCCAAAATCTCACCGATGTCTCTGTGTCCACAGATGCCTCCTGACCTGCTGAGTTACTCTAGTGTTTTTTGTTGCTCCATGTGATAGCATCTGCTGTCTCTTGTGTCTCCAAGGAACCATGAGCATTTTGTTTATGATATTGTTAAACTTGTTACCATTGCATTGAAGCAGTTGGATAAGAGTAATAAACGGGACATACTTAGACACATTTAATAGAAACATTTGGATAATCAACAGATGAAATTGATTGTTCAAAGTAAATTTATTATCAAAATACATACATGTCACCATATGCAACCCTGAGAATTGTTTTGTGGGCAAACACAGTAAATCCAAGACACAATAGAATTAATGAAAAACTGTACCCAACAGAACAGATGGACAACCAACGTGCAAAAGACATCTAACTGTGCAAATACAAAAGAGAAAATAATAATACTAAATAAATAAGAAATAAATATCGAGAACATGAGATGAAGAGTGTTTCCATTAAATGAGATGATAATGTTTCTATTAGAATACTGAATTCATTAAGAATCATTGTATAGTTGGAAAATAGCTTTCTATTCAGCAAAGGTGAGGTCATTTGGTTGAAGGGCCATTGTAGGAGTTTGCATTTACTGATGTAATGATCTTGCGTGGGATTTCCTATTTTCTACATTCTGGACTTGTTGGAAAATGTAATTCCACAAATTGCTTAAATGAGGATTGCTACCGAAGCGATATAAACATTATCTGATGAGCTTTCTGCATGATAAAAGTACTGCAATTCAAAAACATTGTATTTTGGCAATAAAGTACTTTGAATCATCTGAAGATCATAAAAAATTGATGTTTGAATCTGTTTGTTTTTATTAGCTGAAATACTCATTGGTTGATTGGACCTATTTACAGTTTTTCCAGATTTCTGATTGATTTGGTTTGGTCCGTCCCATCAGTAATAAAAACAAAAAATGCTAGAAACAGTCATTTGGTCAGGTCATATCTGCAGAGAAAGAAGCAGAGTTAACAAATAAGTTAAACAATGACTTATCGGAATTAGAAATCAATTATGCTTTAAATTGGAGAGCGGGGGAGTAGTCTGAGAGAACTAAGGTGCTGTTAATGACAGGTGTAAATCAAGAGAAACTGAATAATATAATAGGTGCTAATGCAGCATAAGAGAAGATGATGATGTATTGTCAGCTATAATTGATCTGCCTGGAGCTGATACAAAAAGTTGTAGATCGCTACAGTTATTTAGCATAGAAACAGGCCCTTCAGCCCTGCTTGGTTATGCTGACCAAGAAGGTCTATGTAAGCTAATCCCTTTGTCTGTGCTTGGTCCACATCTCCAACCCTTTCCTATCTCTCATAATTGCAGCTGTCTCTACCTGTTGGCAGATCATTCTAAACGCTTATCACCTTCTGTGTGGAAGGGAAAAAACTTGCCTTTAAGTCTTTCCCCTTTTATCTTAAACCTATGCCCTCCAATTTTAGACTCCCGTACACTGGGGAAATGATTGTGACCATCTATCTGATCATTGTCCCACGTAATTATATAAACCTCGATAATGTTATGCCTCAGACTCATTTTTGGAGATCCAGCTTACTCAAACTCTCTTTATAATTCACACCTCTCAGTAATTGAGAATAGAAAGAGTTAAATATAAGACGTACAGTGGAAACCTGGAGTTGCTGGAAATGTGAAATTAAAGAGGATGCTGGAAATAACTAAAAGTTCAGGCAGCGTTTGTGGAGAGATGAACATTGAGTTTGCATTACGGATTGATAACCTTTCATCAGAATTGGTCACTGCTAACGGAAAGTGGAATGGAGCTTGGTTATTGGACACTCTTAGGCCCTGAGATCCTGTGACAGGCCAAATCAGAAGATGACATTTTTTCCCCTCAAACTTACGTTGGCGTCTTTTGGAACAGTGTAAGAAGTGAAGCATCAGAGTGGGAGAGAAATGGAGAGTTAAAGGATGTGCAAACCAAAACTTATGCTTGTAGACTGAGTTATTAATTATGTGCCACCACTTCATTGGAGGTGGTCAATCAAATCTGGGAATTTAATTCTGTAAAAAGTGGAGAAAGTCTTTTTATGTACATGTCAGAAACACCATATTCAAACCAGAATGTTTAAATAAGCAGTTTGAAATTCCCATAAAGTTTCATTTATGACAAATTCCAGTAACCAAGCCCCAGAGCTTTTTTTTCCCCCAGTAAATCCCAGGAAATGGTCCAGTTTAAAGACTGAAAAATAATTCTTAATTGGCTTGCAGTTGGGTTATATTTTTCAATGGTTGTTACAGGCAGTGAAAGCCAGTTCTGAAGCCACAGACCTCTTGCAGAATGTACGGCAAGCTAAAGAACGCGCAGAGCGAGATCTTGAGAAGTTACAGGGCCGCGAAAACTCCAGTGAAAGCTTCAGGAAGAAACTGGTGGAATCAGAGGTATGATGGAAATTCAGTTTCTGAACATGATTAGCCATTTCCATTATTTCTTTCTCAGAACATAATACCGGCTCTATAAATGGTCTGCTGCTCAATTGGTTCCTCAGGGACGAATGCAGTAAATAGTAGTTCACCAGAGCATGTTGATGAACAGAACAACCTTGGGGGATTGTCCATAACTCTCTGAAAGTAGCATCCAGTAGGTAGGATGGTGAAGGCATATGGAACGTGGCATGCTTGCTCCTTGAGATCAGAGCATAGAGTGTAAAAGTTACATTGCAACAACAAAACAGTGCTTAAAGAGCACCATTGGACTATTGTGGGCAGTTGTAGTTTGACATACTATAGAAAGAATGTGGTTGTATTGGAGAGAGTGCAGAGAAGATTCCTCAGAACTTTACCTTGACTGGAGGACTTTGCTATGGGAGGAGTTTGGAGATTGAGGGGTGACCTTATGGAGGTATATAATATCATAAGAGGCATGGATAGGGTCGGTGGTCGGAATCTTTATCCTGTGGATAGCGTATCAAAAATAAAAGGGCAAAGACTTTAGGAGAGAGAAAGGTTCAAAGGTCAAATTCAATGTCAGAGAAATGTATACAATATTCATCCTGAAATGCTTTTTCTTTGCAAACATCCACAAAAACAGAGAAGTGCTCCAAAGAATGAATGACAGTTATACGTGAGGACCCCAAAGTACCCCCCAGCTCCCTCCCCGCATGTAAGTGGCAGCGAGCAACAATCCCTCCTCCCCCCACCAACAAAAAAAAAGTGCATCAGTACCATTACCGAGCCCAAGCGTGTGCTAAGCAATAGCAAATACACAGACCAAAGTTACCCCAAAGGCTATGCATTTGACAAATCAAAGGTTTTCTCTTTCCCTGGCAAGGGAGAGGGAGGTGTCCCCCATTTTCATAGCGAGTGGGAGACACAACAACAACCTGCTGGTTTACGATGTTAAAGGTCTGTTTGGTCGCCTTTTTCGAGCTCTGTGTCTGAAGATCGCAAAGACCTCGGGTCCTCGGGCCCACAGTGAAAGATTTTCCAGCCTCCCCGATGACACACAAGTCTTCTGCCATGACATCAACCCTCGATCCACCTGTCTCCAGAGCCCCGAGATCTTAGGCTTCAGAACACGATCGAGACTCTCAGGCCAAACCCTTGGCATGTCGAATAACGGCCAATTGTGGAACCCTGAGACGGGTCCCATTCCCGCAGAGAATCAAAGCCTGCGTGTAACTCCAGGTCAGGGTCTTCAAAACAACCCTGAAAGGGAAAAAAAAAGATATTAAAAATTGAAATAGAGCTGTTTCCAAAGATGCAAGCAAAGGAGTGGCCGTTAGGCGCCATCTTCCCTCCTAAGCCCTCTTAAGTTACTTTTACCCAGTGGATCTCATTGCTAGAGAAGGTGGTAGAATCAGATACTATCACTTTGATGAAGAGTCATTTAGAAAGGAACACATACTCAAACATAGAAGGATGTGGACTTCGTGCAGGTCAAAATGATTAGATGGACAAAATAGTTAGCATGGACATGATAGATGGAAAGACCCATTTCTATGCTGTAAGACCCGAATGTATGGGTCCTAAATGCTGTCCCATATACAATTCAGGGGTTTCTCCTCCACAATATTGTTACTGTTTGGTTAGTCCAAAATGTATGTAGATCAGGAACAGATAACTGTGGAAGTGGTGAATCTTGCATGATTTCAAGAGTTATTCTTTAGCTAATGTTTGTACACCATTAAAAATGTCTGCAACCCTCATTTGCTGTCTCATTCTGAGCTCCATTATAGCACTCGTTTCCACAAACGCAATGCAACATTTGTATAAGTTGTTCCATACCTCAGATGCACCATTAAAACCCTTCCCACCCCTTATCGATTAACACCTCTGCCTTTGCAAACTTCTTCCCTTCTCTACTCCTCCTTTTCTTTCAAAAGGCCTTGAAGGTGTTATCTCCTGCATTATTTCACAATTCTTACAACTGCTTATTGAATCTCAGCAAACAGGTTTTTGCCATGGCAGAGAAAAAGCTCAAACCAATGTCATAAATGATCAAGCAATACATCACCAATTCAGTTTCGATGCTGTTCTCCATCTCCAAGACTGTTCCCTTGTGCATCCTCTCATTTATTCCATTTTTTGGGCTCATGCTCTGAAATTGCCGGCCTAACACTCCCTACCTCCCTGACGCCACACCCTACCTCACCCCCACCCCAAAAACTCTAAACAGGTGAAGAATACATGTTGGGTGTTTCTGATAGAGTAGAACTTGTTACAAAATGTCTAAATTTCAGAAGTACTTTGTTAAATTGTGAGATTTTGATAAGTGCCATGTAAATGCTATTTTTCTCTCAGTCTTCTATTCAGCTGTTGCCCTGAAAGGAAAATCAACTGATTAAGCATCTCAGTATTAAAAGTAATACACTCCATTATAATTTTACTGTACAGAGTTTAGTGTTCTTTGGAAACACAGATATGAGAAGACTTTGTTACAAAATGACAGCAGCTATAATGTATTTAATCGTAGAGGATTTGTTAAGCCATACAAATATAATCAAACCACCCTACATATGGTGTGATGTGTGGACACTTCCTTAATGGTTTAGAGATATTAATAACACTTCAAAATTTCAATGTTATTGTTGTCATCAATTATATGCATTTAAAACAGTTTTAATTTGGGTTAAAAAGTTTGGCAAGCGGCCACTTATCTCAGTATGTAATGCACTAGTGTGCTAATATTCCTTATAACATTGCTGTAGAGTCAATAGAAATTTCTGGTGTGTTGATAATTGAAGGAACGCCGTAAATCTCTGGAGAACCAAGTGAAACGACTTGAGATGGTGGAGCGCAGAGAAAACAAACTGAAGGAAGATTTGCAGACAAAATCTCAGCAGATACAACAGATGGCTCAGAAAATCCTGGTATGTGTAATTAGTTTATATTATTAGAATCAGAAGAACAGGGGAAGAGTAACTGATATAAGTAAAGAGGAAAGAGGGGTTGTTGAAATTATTCCTTCTACCTTCAGTCACATTAAATTTTCAGAGAACTCTGACTTGATCTCTTCCTCACCTGTTCAGAAGTGTCCCTTAGATGTTTAACTGATCACTGTCAAGACATAGGACAGTGGTCTGATCACGATTCAATCCTATTCCCACAGTAGTAATACTGCAGGGGTGCAGGGGTTGTACACTGGCAGAAGATATGTTGTTGAGGATGAGTGAAAATATGAGAGCAAGAGATTGAATTGAGTTCAGATTTCATCATTGGTGGTTCATGCAATGCTGCATAAGATTGGGGGTGCTGCTTAATGCTGAAGTGGATATGTGCCTAGTGCAAAGTGTTTGATTTCTTATTTTTTGTATTGTGAAAACATAATCCATCTAAAATTAGCAGAAGTAAGTTTAGAAGATAAAGTAAGGATGTTTTGTTATAAATAAGATAATTAATGTTCTAAAAATGCTGGGGGAACGCAGCAGACCAGGCAGCTTCTATGGAAAAGAGTACAGTCAACGTTTTGGGCCGAGACCCTTCAGCAGGAGACCCGTCCTGGGTCTCGACTCGAAACATCGACTGTACTCTTTTTCCATTGTTGCAGCCTGGCCTGTGAGTTCTTGCAGTACTTTGTGTGTGTGTTACTTGGATTTCCAGCATCCGCAGATTTTCTCTTGTTTGTAATTAACATTCTCAATTACTTGGGCATTTAGGTTCCTAGAGTTAATTTGAGGCATATTCTGCCTAATGGTGTTAAGTGGAACTGTAAATATGAGACACGTTCCTAAGTGAAGAGGCATTAAGAAGAATATGTGAGGCAAAAATGGCAAGTGACCACCATGCAATATGTAAAAAAAATCTAGTGGATAAAGCTGGTCACACCGAAGATGGCAACCTGAAACTGTTCTGCATGAAGATTTTGAGAACATTTTATATGAGGAGATTAAAGTTCTCACTGGTTAGTTCTGATGCTATATGCAGAATACAAAAGGGATTTCTTCTGTGTAAGGTGTGATGGCTGATGCTTGTTAGCACAGAGAAATGGGTAATAAAGTTCAAAGTAAATTTATAATCACAGTACATATATGTTACCTACAACAGACAAAGACTGACAAACAACCAATACTCAAAAGAAGACAAACTGCAAACAAAAAATTTTGATGCTGAGAATATGAGCTGTAAATTGTCTTTGAAAGTGAGTCGTTAGATCGTAGAATCGGTTTAGAGTAATGGTGATTAATGTTATTCACGCTAATTTCAGGAGCCTAATGTTTGTAGGGTAATTACTGTTCCTGATTTTGGTGGTGTGGTACCTAAGGACCCTGTACCTCATGTCCAATGGCAGTAGTGATGGTAATAGCTGATCTCAGTTCCATAAACATTCTGAAATGTTACCTGACAATAGATGGGATCTTATGAAAAAGTGTACAAATGCCTATTTATTATGTATTTACATTATTCTACTTTCTTTCCTCATCCAGGAATTGGAGGAGAATTGGTGTGAAGCCCAAGCAACAGCACAACGCATGGAAACCAACCTTAGACAGAAAGAGCAACTCTACGAAGATAAAATGAAGGTAAAAGTCAAAAACAAAATAAGAACATTTGATTTTCTTGCCATAGCTGTAAATTGTAATGAACTATTCTCTTTTACAGGAATTAGGCAGAAGTAATCATCAGACCTGGTTAGAACAATGTTGTGCATGAGCAGTAATTGTTCTATAATTTCTCCTAATTATTTTTAACATCTTTCCCTGGCATTCACACAATAAGCAAGTGCATGAAGTGAAACTGCTACTAATGTGCTTAAATAGTTTAAGTGGGTGCAATGAAAGTGATGGGCAAAGGAATTTGTTGAATAGTAGACAATATGTAAACTTTTCTCCCCAACTCCTGAACAGTATTGTTTTCAGAAAACAACCTGCCCTTCTATTCATATTTGACCCATTCTTTCTCAGGTTATGGAAGCACAAGTGAAGATGGGCATTGCAACCAAGGAATCATTAGAAGATTGTCGTCTTAGGCATGAGGAAGATTTGCGTAAAAAGTGCAAATTGATTGATGATCAGAAAGCGGTATGTGATAAATTAACTTTTATGTAGGGCACAAGAGGAGTGAAACACCTAGCTCTGATTGAAAATAGTGATCATGAATTTAGTGTGAAAATTAGTTTTACAGACAACCCGTGCATTATGGCCATTTTGGTTATGGAAAATCACCTTTAGAGAATTCACAAGCACTACCTAATATTTGAAAGATGGAATAAAACTTGCTTTCACATAATTTATGTGGGGGGAGAAAAGTAAATACAGTTTTTTAAAAACTTGCATTTATTGATGCAAGATGCACTTTACATTATGGAAAACAGGCTGTTTTCTAGGAGTACAACACTCACCCCCAGCCTAACATGGGGGAGTGGTGACCTATATTTTATGAAGAATTTGTTTTGGTGTAAAGTTTACATCAGAAGTCTGCAACTCCAATGATAAGCTACACTTTGCTCATTGAGTTTTTGCCTGATCCCTGGTGTTTTGATTATTTCAACTGTATTTTAATCTCATGTGGTGAACATTATATTACAGACAATAAACGCCATGGATTCCCAAATTAAGTCTCTGGAACAGAGGGTAGCAGAGCTCTCTGAAGCAAACAAACTTGCAGCAAACAGCAGCATCTTTACTCAGAGAAGCATGTGAGTGTTGGACTTTGTAGTATTGTGACAAAATCTATCCAGTAAATACAACAATATAGAGATGATTGGATTGGCAATTGGCAAGCACTTTGTTTATCTAACTTCCTGACACATTGTCCTTTATAAATACTGTCTTCTAACACCATACACAGGGTAACGTGAAATCCATATATATGGTTAAACCTACCAGGAAAGTTGGGGAATAAGCATAAGATGAAATAGATTTATAGGGTCACAGAGCAGCACAGCACAGAAGTAGGCCCCTCAGCCCATTTTGAATGCAGCAGCCTGTTTTCCTGCCTAGACCCATCTACCCACACTGGACCATAACCATCCATCCCCTCTCGTCCATGTACCTATTCAAACTAAATGATACAATTGAATCTGCATCTATCATGTCTACTGGCAGTTATTCCACACTTGCACCACTCTTTGACTGAAGAAGTTCCCCTTCAGGTTTGCCTTAAATATTTCACCTTTCTCCCTAAACCTAGGATCTCTAGTTCTAGTCACATGCAACCTCAGGGGAAAACACCTGCATGTATTTACCCTATCTATACCCCTCATAACTTTATAACTATCTAAAAGATCTCTCCTCATTCTCCTATGCTCCAGGAAAGAAAGTCCTAAGCTATTCAACCTTTCCGTACAACTCAGGTCCTCAAGACCCAGCAATGTCCTTATAAATTTTCTCTGCAGGTTTTCAAGCTTATTGATATCTTTCCTGTTGGTAGGTGATGAGAACTGCACATAATACTACAAATTTGGCCCTTTCAATGTCTTGCACAACTTCAACGTAACATCCCGACTCCTGTACTCAGTGCTCTAACTTATGAAGGCCAATATTCCAAAGGTCTCTTTATGACCTATTATCGTCTTGGATGTATCTATCTATCCATCCATCATATCCCTCCCTTCCAGCCCTATGAGCCAAGCTGCCCAGCAATCCTCTGATTTAATCCTAGCATAATTATGAGACAATTTACAATAAACAGTTAACTTACCAACTGGTATGTCTTTGTACTCTGGGAGGAAGCCAACTTGGTCACAGAGAGAATGTACAAACTCCTTGCAGGTAGTGGTGGGAATTGAACCCAGGCCGCCTGTATTGGGACAAAAGAATAACATTAGCGATACTTCAGTCCTCCAGCACCTCGCTTGTGGTTAAGGACATAAGTATCGGCCTGAAATTTCTGCACTAGCTTCCCGCAAGGTTTGAGGGAACACCTCATCAGGTTTGGGGATTTTTTCACCATAATTGATCTCAAGGTAGCAAGCACCTCCTCTTCTGTAACCTGGATATGGTCCTTGACTTCAAAACTCTTTTGCCTCAGTTCCATAGACCCTGTGTCTCCCAAGTAAACTCAGATGCAAAAAATTAATTTAAGAGCTCCTCCATCTGTATCAGCTCCATGCATAGATAATCAAACTGATGTTCAAGAAAACTAATTTTGTCTTTTGCATTCAATGGATTTATAAAAGGTTTTGGGATTATTTTTCACCTTGTATGCCAGCGTAACTTCATGTCCTCTTTTAGGCCTCCTGATTTCTCTCTTAAGTGTTTCTTCCATTTCTTGCACTCTAATACCTCAATTGATCCTAACTGCCTATCTACTTCTTAACTGTGGCCTCAATATCCCTCAAAAACGAAGATTCCCTAAACCTTTTAACCTTGCCCTTTGTGCTAACAGGAACTGTCAAACTCTGTAGTCTCAATATTGCTCTTTTGAAGGCCTCTCACTTACCAAGCATCCATTTGCCAGAAAACAATCTATCCCAAACTACTCCTGCTAGATCCCTTCTGATACCTTCAAAATTGACTTTTTTCCAACTTAGTCCAACCCGAGGACCATTCCTATCCTTCAGCAGAATTATGATCACTAGATCCAAAGTGTTTCCCTGCACATACTTCTATTACCTGCCCTTTCTCGTTTCATAAGAGGAGATCCAGTATTGGGACCTCTACATATTGATTAAGGAAACATTCCTGAAAGCATTTGACAAACTATTCCATCCATTCTTTTTACAGTATAGAAGTCAGTCAATATGTGGGAAGTTAAATTTGCCTACTATCACAACCTCATTTTTCTTGCAACTGTCTGCTTTATAGTGATGTAAACAAAGGGTCAAAGGAAGATAAAGAAAGAAGAAAAGCATATTTGTTAGGTGAGAGGAACTAGAACCCTTTAGTGTTTAACCACCTGAATTCAAATCTAGACTAATTAAAGGTGATGACCTTTACTTTAGTAAGAATCTTGCATGGAATGAGCTTGGGTTCCTCTCGGCACAGTTTTAACTAATGGAAGTAACAAATGCTCATAGCTGTACTGGTAAAACAAAACTCATTGTGTTTGATTGTTAAAGAAACTGGTGAAATCACAGTAAATCATATAATGATGTGGTGAATTCTTTAATTAACCTCTGAAATAGAACTAATTAAAAAAGGGCAAAATTGCAAAAAGTACTTTTTTAAAAAAAATACTGGAATCCCACATTGCAATAAACACATTTGACATTTAGTTGCTTTCAAACAGTGAATGAGGCATTGACTGACAACAACAACAATTAATGTGACTAATAGTGAAAATGAGAATAGTGTTAGATTCATGCATTAGATGAACTTTTCTGGACTTGTAACGAGGTGGAACACTGGGTTATTCTGCTAAAGAGTTTGTTTTACCTGATATATTTGCTGTTTGGTACGAACAATTTGCTTCAACTCCAACAATTTACATCATTGTCTACATCATGATAAGATGATAATGAGGATTTAACAGGAAGGGGTAATGAAAATAGAAATTTAAGAAAGAAAATAACAAATACTCAGCAGCTGAGGCAACAACAGTGTAGAGAAAACAGATTTAAAACCAATGATTTAAAATCAGTGAGTTTTCAACAGAAGTAAAAAATATTTGCAATAAATTATGATTCTGGGATGCTGTGGAAGTCAATGAATTTGCAATGGACATCAGTACAATGGTCAGTCTATGACTTCCTTATACTTCCCTCTTCACTGACTTTATCTCTTCTTAAAATCTTTTCATGGCATCTAGTCTCATTGTTTACCACTCATGGAACTGCACTGAAGTTACAGTCACTGAAATTGAGTGATTCAGTTTGCTTTACCCAGAGCACGTAACCTATGCTTCTTATACAGTATAAACATAAAAAAAGGAATTATCAACATTAATAACTGTCTTTCTCTTTGTTTGAATGAGATCTCTCTCTTTGTTTCCCTCCTTTTTTCAATGATTCCATTTTTAAGAGCAGATTCATTCTGTGAAATGTTTTCAATATGAGAACTCTTAAAAGAAAAACACTAAATCTAATGGAGGTCAGAGTATACTACCTGAATACTCCAGCAAAATGAGAGGATTATTCTGCCTCTTTA
Source organism: Mobula birostris (assembly GCF_030028105.1). Lineage (NCBI taxonomy): Eukaryota > Metazoa > Chordata > Chondrichthyes > Myliobatiformes > Myliobatidae > Mobula > Mobula birostris. Next base: position 3,357,468 of record NC_092400.1, read on the forward strand.
CTCACTTGCCCTCAGCTATTAAGCTATGAAGTATATCTCTGTGGTGAGACAGATAACCGACTATATCTAGTATAGTTTCCTGGAAGTGTTGGAGTGGATAGAGACTCTTGAACTGGTGCTTCCATCTCAGGTAAGTGGTCCTCATCAAAAGGATCAGGCCACTCTGTTTCTTTCTTTACCTTTTGTGGACTTTGAAGGCCCACTAGCGCACACCTGTTCTGCCTGATTTCACCTTGTGGTGTTTTGATCACAAACGATCGCACTATATACTGCCAGATTATTGTTCCTTTGGTGAATTGATCTGAAACCCAACAGCTTCACCACTCCTAAGTGGCGACAAAGATTGGTCTGTGTCTGAGATCATGCATGCTCTACGTTATCACACGCTGTGTTTTTTCAAGACTTCTCACTTTGTCTAAGTCAGTGAGGTTGGGAAAGGGAAGGAGGAATGGGTAGACTTGTTCTCAGCCCATTGACAGCTCTGATGGACTGTAGCCACTCGCAAGAGGTGTGGAGCAATAGGCTAGCAGTGCTTTGTTAGGGGTCTTTTGCCTTCAGTGGGAGAGTCTTAACAGTTTGCACTGCTCGTTCTGCTTCTCCATTTGCCTGTGGGTACCGTGGACTGCTTATCTGGTGTTTGAACTCGTATTCCCTAGCAGAGGCTTTGAATTATGAGCAGCTGACTGTTGTCTGACACAAGTGACTGTGGTATTCCATGGTGAGCACAGCATAGCTAGGACACTTCAACATTCTGTCGGTAGAAAATATTTGCCTCTTTTCAGCTTGAAAATGTCTGTTCCAACAATTTGCCATGGAAAGTCTGGGAATTCTGTGGGAGAGAGGAGTTCAGCATAATTTTTGTGCAGTTGCCTGCACACTTCACATTGCTTTACAATATCGTGCTTATGTTTCCCTGGCCCTACGAATACATTCTTTATTGTGTTTAGCGTAATGCTTGTTTTCTTCGCCAGTTTTGTGAACAGGCATTCAGGGTTGGTTTGAACGTCACTGCCTCATTTTGCAACAGAACCTTAGTACACCAGCTTCGTTTATTTGAATCTAGAATGCCAAAGAAAGCTGAATCATGGTCTTCTTTGACCTCCTGAAGAAATGTTTTTGAGTGACACTGGCGTTTTATAATGGCCACCTCTACATCATTAGTGGTATTTCACTTCTTTTGCTGGACAGAGTTCTTCGACATGTGATGGAGACATGCCACATCTCCTGCAGTTGGACATTTTACCTGCTATTTGTTTCGCTTGTCTATTTTGTTTGAGCCGAGCACTACTGTCACCTCCTTCTGTAGTCTTTCTGACAGCACCTTGTTACTTCTTACAGATCACATTTCGCTTTCCTTTGAAATATTCTTTGAATTTGTTCTGCACTGTTTTCTACTCCTTTTCTTGAGCATCTGTCAGTCCTAATCCACCCATGATGTCATCTGCTTTGTCGCCAATGCAGTATATCAGTGCACTTACTTGCCACTCTTCTGAAGACTGAGTGAGATTGTGTGCAATCCTAAATCTCTCAAAATGTCTGAGCCATCTCTCAAAGTACCCTGGTTTAGAGAAATCAGATGCCTCCGAAGGATTTTATTAGGTTAGCAGATGTATGTACTGCAGGTATTTGCCCCATTTTCCTGTTCATTTTTTTTTAGTATTTTATTTATTTGGACTACAAAAGTCGTCTTTTCTCTCCCTGAGAGTTTGACTGACTTCTCTTACTTCTGTGCTGTATCTGTGTCTCTGTGCACTTCCCCAGGCTAGTGGCCACAGATTATTATAATGTATCTACTTTTGGGTGCAGCTCGAAGGCATTACCTAGCAACCCTGGAAAGGTCTCAGCTCATACACATATAGTTAACAACTAGCATATTCAGTGTAGGATTAGATTTTGGATACCTTTCATAGGTATATACAAAAAAGAACAGTTTTTCTATAAATTCTTTCTTGCCAATGATCTCCATTGCTCTGTAGCCCAAATTCATTGATGATCAACTACTTCTGACACCATGTTGTGTTTGATATTGAGGGCGAGTGCAAAGCACACACCAGCATGGCAGCATGCAGCCTATTCAATTGAACTTTATTTATAACCTTGTTTGTACAATATGTGAACTTTTTCCATGTGAGAGTGGTTAACTGAGTGGCATAGAATTAACCCAGTAACACTAACTGTGACAGGATGAGGAGTTATTATGGGAGGACTGCACCAATTGATAGGAAATATGCAATTTGATGCTACTGCAAGAGCAAAGATTTATGGAGAACTATTTGAATTTTCAATATGTTGAGTCAATTGCCAGCCACTGTGGTCTAGTCAGATTGGTGTGATGCCTGAACTGAGTTTGTATGCTACAGTATACATGAAGCAGTATTTTGGCGAGGTTACAATTAGTGAAAAGTGAAGCATGGTAAGTCATTGTTACGAGTGCTACAGTTGGAGATGATAGAGGTGGGTTTTGGTCCCATTTGTGATTCCCCAAAATAACATACTAAAGGTTTTCATTTACCTTTTAAGGTGACCAATTTTTACAGTCAGAGAACACAGAGCAAATGGCTGTCATATATTTAAACAAAATATTTGAACAAAAGGAAGGTTGGGTAATTCTTCAGCAAGTCTTTTGAAGGGTGCTGTCTTGGACAAGCACTGTCACTGACCTAACTGCTGCTTTGTGCAGTGTTGAGTACAGCCGTAAATGTAACACTTAAATTTCATGGCAGGAAAGCACAGGAAGAAATGATTGCGGAACTCAGGCAGCAGAAGTTTTACTTGGAGACACAGGCGGGGAAGCTGGATGCTCATAACCAAAAACTGGAGGAACAAATGGATAAAATCAACCAGGATGAACAAAGCTGCAAAAACAAGCTACTAGAGCTCGAGAGTAAACTCCGGGAGGTGAGAATATTAAAACAGTGAGAAGTAGAAAATTAAATGTAACATTTATTTATTCTACCCGAATGTTCATTTTGCTTCTGTTATTGTCCCCACCTGCATGGTCTTTGCCTTGCCCCTATTTTTCATGTCAATGTTATAGTTCACTTGGCTGCTTCATTGAAAACATAGTATCAGTTTCTCATGTGTGCCCCTTTGCCTCACCAACATATTTCCACCCTCTCTTCTGTTTTTAATTTGTGACAGCAAAAAATCCTGCAAATAAATCCTGTATTGTGCTGTAAGTTTTCTATGTTTTCTATGTTTTAAATTTTGAGAAGACTGAAGCTACTGTTAAATTAAAATTTTCATCAAAGTTTTCAATTGTTTTGAACCTAGCATTGTAATCCCACACAATCCACGCACTTTTCCAATTCTGACTTATTAAGCATTGCTGATTTTAATTACTTCATCATTGACAGAGGTTGCTTTGGAATTCACCCCCCAAATCTCTCTTCCTTTCTCTTGAATATTCCTTAGAACACAATTTGTCCATGAACAACTTGTTGTAAAAATAAATTGTTTGATAACGCTCCTGTGACATTCTTTGAGGCATTATACAACGCTGATACTGCATGAATGCAATTTGTTGTAATAATTGTGTGGGATAACAAGCCTGAATTGTTTAGTAGCAGCGATAGTGATTTTGGAAACTGACTCTATCTTCACGCAAAATTATCAATTTGTTTAAGCTTTAACCAGTTCAAAGAAAAGGTATATGAAACTGAAAATTTAAAACATAACATTCCATCTGGTAGTGGTACAAATTCAGCTTGTTTGACCATGCAGTACAATGCAGTAATAAGTGCAGCAAATTTGCTTTATTTAATGCACTCTATAGGCCAGCCTGGAGCATGAGCAGCAGAAACTGGAGCTAAAGAAGCAGGGGAATGAGTTGCAGCTGGCTCTGCAGGAGAAGGAGGCTCAGATCAGAAGTCTGCAAAGTACAAAAACTGCACTGGAAAACCAACTGCAAATGGCCAAGGCAGAATTGGAGGAGACCACAACTGAAGCAGAGGAAGAGATTCAATCCCTGAGGGTTAGTTGTGGGTTTGATGTTTCTTTCTGAATGACTTTTGTGTTGGTTCTTTGTTTTGTGGCTATCTGAAGAAATACAAATTTCAGAGCTGTATATGGATAAATGCTTTGATAATAAATGAACCTTTGAACATAGACACTATGTCGTCTTATCTAAATGAGCATTTAGTTTCAGAAAAAACGCACACAAAATGCTGGAGGAGCTCAGTAGGCCAGGCAGCATCTATGGAAAAAAGTACAGTCGATATTTTGTGACTTGGCACGAAGCATCGTATGTACTTTTTTTCCATAGATGTTGCTTGGCCTGTTAAGTTCCTACAACATGTTATGTGTGTTGCTTGGATTTCCAGCATCTGCAGATTCTCTCATTTGTGATTTAGTTTCAGAATACAGTTTTGGACTATGCTATGCTTTTTTAGGCTCTCAGAGAGCTGTGTAGTGGAAGGGAAAAAAAATAACTTGCCTTCATTTGTGAAGTAACCAAGGAAACAATCAATTTCTGAGCAAATTATTTGCAGACTGCTGTGGGCACGACATGTTATGAAGTGCGTATTATCAAGAGTTGCCTTCAAAAGTACACAATGTCTGAAATTATCACCTGCATTTGAGGAGGATTTTGATTAAATTGCTGCTTTGTCCTAGAAATAGATTGAGTCATCCTTTTTACCTCTGATTTATGCTTTATCATAACGTGAATGCTACCTACAGGCTAGTACCTCGCTAGTCACTGGAATGCAGCAACATATTAGCACATTAAAGGAACATCTAAAATGTCTGCTTCCATCCAATGTATTTAATGCATTTACATAAACAACAGTAGAAAAACAGACTTTTAAATGCATAAATGTTTTGCTTAAACATGTGTTCATTATGTTCTCATTATTGATGGAATTGCTTTTCAATAGTCTACTAACTCATGAGGCCTGCCATGCACCGATGGGAGACTGGTCTCAGGACACCGGTGGCCAGGAATATGGATGAAGGTGCCACCAAAGTACTCGTCTAATTTCAACTGTTTTAACTACTTGAAAGGTGTTGAAGATGTTATACAGTTTTCAACTCTTCCATAGATATGTCATGCCCAACAGTCTTATCCACATTTTCTTGTTATCTATGGGAAGTCCATGATTTCAGCCTTTGCAAATAATGAGTACTGAGTACAATTATTTTGGTATATCTATTTGAAAACTTTGGCCAAAGAATCTGCTCACTTGTACATTGTGATTTTTTGCTCTCTCTCTTTCCTCAGGCACACCGTGATGAAATTCACAACAAGTTTGAAGCCCTCCGAGAAAGTTGCACAGTATGTACTGAGGTCATAAAGCAATTAACTTTGATGAAAGCATTTAAGTTATAAGCAATTAATATTATATTAATTTAATGAATATTAATATTATGAATCTTTAAGGCTAGCTATCCCAGAGAGAGGAATAGATGGAGAAATAGTTAATCTAATTGTGCATTCTTAATGTATCTCTTTTTATAGTGTAAACTCCTCTGTTTTTCTTTACAATCATCCTCAAGAGAAGAAAATTCTATTTTAAATTTGCTGTTATTGTTTTAGAAATATTTTTTTCAATCTGCTGGTTAGATTTGCTCCAGGCTAGATTCAGAACTGGCTATTGGATATCCAGAGGCAAGAAAAGTTCCAAAGCAGATTTATAAAAAAGGGCAAGAACATTGTAATATTCATGTAAAGTGACGAAGTGTAGAATTATTCATTAAAGCAGAAAGAATGGAGTTTTTTTTTTAAGAAGGTAAGCCAGTAAATGTTAGCATTCAGAAGAATTTGTGTACTCAGACACAAAATGTTACCTCTTAGACATTTCAACCCAGTCCCTGGGTACATCCTGCCCCACTGGCAGAATTGATCCACCAAAGATAGCAGTGACATACAGGGGAGAAGGAGTATCTCTGGGAGTCCTCAACATTGAATTCAGATGTTGTAAGGTCATCTCATGGTATCAGATCAAACATGTGTAAGGAAACCTCCAAGCAACACACAGAAAATACTGGTGGAACTCAGCAGGCCATGCAGTGTTAATGGAAAAGAGTGAACAGTCAATGTTTTGGGCCAAGACCCTTTGTCAGGAGTCCTGATTTTACTCTTTTCTGTAGATGCTGTTTGACCTGCTGAATTCCTCCAGCATTTTGTGTGTGTTGCTTGGATTTCCAGCACCTGCAGATTTTCTCTTGTTTGTAAAAGGAAACCTCGTCCTGATTACCACTTCAGATGAAGAATCATTATTCATGTATTTGGGAGAAACACTGAAATCATATTCTAGGGTTGTAACTTCACCATGAGTGGCCAGGTAACACCACCTCCTGAAGAGCATTGTTGAGCAACACGAGGGATAAAGTGATGTTAACATCTCGTTATCAAACTGTCTATTGTTTGCCTATGAAAGCACAACTGAAAGTCGCCACATGATGTAACTTTTATTTAGGCTGAATTTTTCTTTCAAAATGTGGCCTAATTTAGAATTAGCAAAGTAAATAGAGGTGGCAAAACAAGGATAACTGTTATCAAAAAGTTTTCAGATTTCTGGAACCGATACCCAGATTTAAAGTGAGACGTGTTTGTCTTGAGATCTTTGGTAAACACTGTCTCTTCCCACAAAAGTTGAATAATATCTGTAGCAGTTGATGATCCGAAGGTCTTTAATTCATTAGACTGGAAGTCATTGAAACCTGTGACTTTGCTGGCTTTTGCATTTTTCACATCATTTTATGTATATACTCAGTAGTCACTTTATTAGGTACAACTGTATACCTACTCGTTAATGCAAACATCTAATCAGACAATCATGTGGCAGCATCGCAATGCATAAAAGCATGCGGACATGCTCAAGCTGATTTGGCCTGTTGAATACCAAGCGGATGTTGGCAAATAGATTATCGATGAGTAAATGCTGTTTGTGGCACTCTTCATGATACCTTCTGTTGTCTTGATGATTGAGAGCAGTCTGATGGGACAGTAATTATTAGTGGATTAATCCAGCATTTTGTAGATACGTACCTGCACAATTAGAACAGTACTCCATCTCAAATGTTCCAAATGTAGCCAGGCCCTATTTCCTTTCCCTATTATGTGTGCTCAGGCTTTTTTGAAACCATGTCGGGAGAATCGAATTGTATGGCTACATAGGTGGCATGGGCCTTAAAATGAAGCTGAGAGGGATTACCTGCTCAGAACTTCCGGTTGAACTTTCTAGCAAAGTCTTTAGTCTTGGCTTTGGCCATCACCGGTTGTCACTGAGAGCGTATATTCAGGTACTGCATGCAACCAAGATTTGGACTTTGTGTTCCTGTTGCCTTTGGATAGGTTATTTCTGACCTGGAGGAACAGTTAAACCAGCTGAGTCAGGAAAATGCAGAGCTCAACAGCCAAAACTACTTCCTGACCAAGCAGGTAGAGGAATTAACGTGCATCGGAGACGAACGAGCCCAACTTCGTCAGGAAATGGGGAGAATGCGTCAGGAACTATCTGACCAAGAGCTTCAGCTCAGTAACCAAAAACAGGTTAGTACTATTCTGCAAGTGAAGAGTTGACCTCAAAGTGGCCTTACAATCATCTAATTGTTCACACTGTCCACTGAAAGATTTTTTAAAAGTTTATAAAATATTTTTCAATAACAATCCCAGAGCTCTTCTGCATTTATGAAATGGTAACAGAGCAAATGGAGACATTTATGAATTTGGACACAGTAGCGCAACACTTACAACTTGGAACATTCTGGAGTTGGGAATTTTGTTCTGACAAAGCCTGTAAGGAGTCTGTATGTTCTCCCTGTGATACGCATGGATTTCCTCTGGCTACTCGGTTTCCTCCCACATTCCAATATGACGTACCAGTTAGTAGGTTAATTGGTCATTATAAATTGTCCTGTGACTAGACTAATGTTTAATAGGTGGGCGATGTGGCTTGTGCCAGAAGGGCTTGTTCCTCTGAATAAAATAAAATAAATAACCTTTTCCGTGCCAATCTAGTTTTATTTTGTGATGTATTAACAGGACTGACAACTATCATTGAAGAGTAAGAATTACTGGTATTGAAATACTTCAATGGAGATATATCTTGAAATTTTAGGTGTGGAATAATTCTGGACCCTGCATTTCCTTTTACCTACCTGATTTGAACAGAGATCTTAATTGTGTGTTTTGTAAATTGTTCCAATTTCAGACAATAGAGACTTTAAAGACAACTTGCTCAATGCTAGAAGAGCAAGTGATGGACCTGGAGACACTGAATGATGAACTCCTAGAAAAAGAACGCCAGTGGGAAAATTGGAGATCAGAGTTTGAAGAAGAGAAAGCACAACTTGAGCGGCGGATCCAAGAAATGAAGAGGCTGCTGGACATAGAAAAGCAGGCCAGGTACTGTACTACAGGAACAACATGCTGACTGTTAGTGCAGCTTATTGTGTGACTGAGCACTAAAATGGTAAGTGAACATATTGGCATAGTACTAAGGAACCAGTACTAGATTAATATTAACCAATACATTAGATGCTGCAGTAATTTTCATTTGTCATAACCATGTTAGCTTACAGTACATAAATGGGCTTCATGTCACATCATACTATTCATGGGTGTCAACGTGGATCAGATTACCTTCTACCCTGACAAGACGGATCAGACAAAGCAGAACAAATCAGCAAAGTGTTGAGATGTCAGTTACATTACTACCAAGCAGCACTTACCTGTTCACCAACATTCACTTGAGTTCCACTCAGTTCTTTGAGGCTCCTTGTAGTCTTAGGCCAAACATGGAAAAGAAGAAGTGGACTGATGAGGAGAGAGAGAAAGACTGAGACATTGATGTAGAATTTGGTAAGGGGAAGTCTCCACTGACTTGTGACATACTTGGTACAAACGTAAAGCTTATGGCGGATGGAAACAAAACGTCTCTGATCCATGACTTTGTGCAGGAGTTTCTCAGGACAATGCCCTGGGTGCAGTCACCTTCATTAGTGACCCTCCCTCCATCATAAGACTAGAAGACTATGTTCACTGATAATTGCAAGAATTCCACGTGCATCTGTTCATGTAGTCGAACAGTTTCTGATGACATTTGGGTTTGAACTGAAAATTGACAATAACTAATAATCATGTTACACAAATACCAGCTGCTAACCATCTCGACCGAAAGAGAGCCTAACCTGCTCCTCTTGCCTTTCAATATCACTCCTATCACTAAATCCACCATCACTATTGACCTCAAGCGTAACTGGATGAGCCATTATAACTTTGAGTACAAGAGTAGTTCAGAGTTAAATAATTTGTTTGTGTGACTTGCATCCTGATTCCCCAAAAGCCTTTCCATTTTCTGCAAAGCAAGGAGTGAGTGTGATGGTATGTTTTCCACTCACCTGCAAGAGGTACAGCTCAGACAAGATGTCAGACTGGTGCATAAATGGCACAGCAACACATCCATTTACCTGTGGCACACTCAGCTGTGGTTTGTACCTTCTACAATATGCTTTGCAGAAACTTGTTAAGTCTTTAGTTGCAACTTCAACTTCTGCAAGCTGTAAAAATAGGCACAGGATACACATGAGGACATTACCACCTGTTCTTTTTTTTAACTTTCATATCATCCTGACTTGGAAATAGATTACTGTTCCTTCGTTGCAATCAGGTAAAAAGCTTTGCACTTCCTACATAGCTTTACCCCACGGATTGCTTTCTTTAGGGAAAATGCAATGGGCATCTGCAAAACAGCAGCCTTTAACCTGGTGTTGGGAGTACTGTTAAAATAATGATCATGAAAAATATGTATTAGAGATATGCAGTAAAATTACAATTGCTTAGACTCCTTCTAAACCCACAAACTCCTCTGCCAATAACTGCAAAGCTTCAGGCCATAGGAATACCATCCACACAGATATTCCTCCAAATTGCTCACTGCTTCATATGAAAATATATTGCAGGGACCAAATTTTGACACTCCCTCCCCAACAACATTATGCAAACTTCTTCATCAGAGGAGCTGCAATAGTGCAGAAGGTGGTTCATCATCTCTTTCTAGAGAGCAATTATTGGTAGGCAACGAATGTTGGCTTTATCAGCACGCCCAGAAACTGAAAACTTGATTTAAAATCTGCTGGCCTTGACAATGACATCTGAATCTCATGAATGAATCAACTGATGTTTTTCAATTCAATAAATGCAAAGACAATCATTTACTATCATTATTTCCAAGCCAAATTTGTTAGACTGTTAGAAATAGACTACATCATCTTTAGTCGTGATTCATAAATCTCTGCTCATGTGTGAAGTTACATAAAGGTCACTGTTACTATGACAGTTGCTATTGAATGCTGAATTACAACTTTTGGAACTGAAAGCTTAAAATAATAAATACGTTTATCCTCTAGGATGCCACCTATCTGTAAAACAATCCACTCATTCCCCTGCCGCTGATCTCTTCCCATTGTCTGGTACTCAAAACCAGAATCCAGTAGGTTCCAGACACAGGCAGACAGCAAGGAGTGGATAGGATAAAAGGTTTGAGCCTTGCCTGGTGAACATGTATTTCTGCCAGATAACCAGAATGACTGGATAGAACAGAAGTAAAGTAACAGTTTGTGGATACACAGACCCATTCTGTGGGCTGGGTCTGACTAATGAGCTGTATGGTGCACAACAAGTCTCTTGTCCATTTGGTCTGTCTTAAGTGTATTAATCACCACGCTTCTCTGTATTAAATTTCAGCCACCATATTGCGTCTAATCTTCTGGCCTATTGACATCCTTTGCATTCCATTACAGTTCCCCTCATTAGTATATAGTATATGACCACACCTCTTTTTAATGGGTTATTTTCCTTTAATTTCATAGAATGCGTGCAGAGCAGCGTGGCAATGAATCCCGCCAGGCTGTGGAACAAGCTGTGAAGGAGCACAAGTCAGAGATCATATCATTACAAAATTGTTTAAAAGAGCAGAAACTGAAGGCGGAAAGCCTTTCTGATACGGTAGGTGTGTGGCAAAAAAATTCATTTGGGTTTATTGCGGAATTTTTAAAGCTTTGACATATATATACTCTCTCACTCTCACACTCTCTCACACACACACACACACACACACACACACACACACACACGCCTGGTTGCTTCATGTCTAATGATCTACCCTGTGGTATATCTGTGTCAGTTGTTCTGGACTTTTCAAGGATCAACTTTATTTGCCTTATACATTTACATGTATTAAATATATGAATAATATATATTGAAGTTTGAACAACCAAAAGACCCAACCACTAACAACAATCAACACCTACTCATGTCCACACTGCACCAGGATATGTGGATCCCAGATCAGCCTCTATAGCCACCTGAGGACCCCCAACACTGGACAATCTGTTCGGACAGGGTTCCCAAACTGGGGCCCATGGACCCCATGCTTCATGGTATTGGTCCATGACATGTAAGAGATTGGGAGTGCCTACCTGAGGAGAAGGCCTTTCGTTATACTTGACTCGAATAATTGTGCTACTACATGTATTAGGAAATTGCTTAGGTGTGTTGGTACTACGTGCAGCAAAAAAAACGACACCATTCAACAATTTTACAGAATGAAGAATTATATAACAATAAACTGAGAAGTACAGGTATATAAATATCAGCATGTATTTACAGTGAAAACAGCATGTTAAAAATGATTTAAAATGTTCCAATGCAATGACTGAGGTAATAGATAGAGGGGATAGCACATACCGAACTTCTAGCTTTTCAGGTGATTATGGTTCGTATAATCCTTCCTACATATCATAGCAACACCAGACCATGGAAGAAACCTTACTTTGATTAGTGATAGTCAGCATGGCATTGTGAGGGACACATCATGCCTCACAATTGAATCCTAATTGAATTATTTGAGGGTGTAACAAGGCGCATTGAAGAAGGTAGAGCCGTGGATGTGATATACGATTTTAGTAAGTCGTTTTATCAGGTTTCCAATGGTAGACTCATTCAGAAAGACAAGCAGGGAATCTGGGGAAACTTGGCTGTATGGATATAGAATTGGCTCGGGAACAGAAGGCAGAGGTGATGGTAGATGGAAAGATGGAGATTGGTGACTAGTGGTTTACTGCAGGGCTATGTTCTGGGACCCCCTGCTCTTTGTGATTTTTATAAATGACTTGGGTGAGGAAGTGGAAGGGTGAGTTAGTAAGTCTGCAGATGACACAAAGATTGGTGGAGTTGTGGATAGTGTGGAGGGTTGTTGTGGGACATTGACAGGATGCAGAGCTGGTCTGAGAAATGGCAGTGTGGAGGAACAGAAAGATCTTGGAGTATACATCCATAGATTCCTCAAAGTTATTGCACAAGTTTTAAGAAGGTGTATGTTGTGTTGGCCTTCATTAGTTGGGGGATTGAGTTCAAGAGCCGTTGCAGCTCCAGAAAACCTGTGTTAGATAATAGTTATAATAGTGTGTTCAATTCTGGTTACCTCGTTATTGGAAGGATGCGGAAGCTTTAGAGAATGTGCAGAGGAGATTTACCAGGATGCTATCTAGATTAGAGGGCATGTCTTATGAATATAAGTTGCTCAAGCTAAGGTTTTTCTCTTTGGAGTGAAGGAGGATGAGAGGTGACTTCATAGAGATGTACAAGATACCAAGTGGCATAGATAGAGTGGATAACCAGAAACATTTTTCCAGGGCAGAAATGACTAATACAAGAGGACATAATTTTAATATGGTTGAAAGAAACTATAGGGGGATGTCAGAGGTAAGTTTTTTTTTCACACAGAGAGAGGTGAATGCATAGAATGCCCTGCCAGGGCTGGTGGTAGAGGCAGATCATTAGGGGCATTTAAGATATTCTTAGATAGGCACATGATGATAGAGAAATGGAAGGTTATGCAGAAGAGAAGGGTTACATTTATCTTAGAGTAGTTAAAAGATCAGCTCAACATTGTGGACTGTTTTGTACTGTTCTCTGGTGTTCTACTGTATGTTCTGTCATAGCAAATGCAATCATTACCACCACAGCCATTTGTTTTAGAACCCTAGGATGTGAGCTGTTATGTTCAGTGGATTTATTAGCCTTTAATTCCTTTATCTCTCATGAAAATTAATTTTAATCCTTCTCTTTCTTTTGCCATTTCTCTCTATCTTTAAAAAGCTTGAAGAAAAAAGTTCAAAGTAAAATTTATTATCAGAGTACATACATGTCACCACATACAACCCTGAGATTCTTTTCCTGTGGTCATACTTAGCAAATCTATAGGACAGTAACAGTAAACTGTAAATATTAGGAACTGTAAACTGTAGACAAACTGTACCAATGCAGATATAAATAAATAGCAATACATAACAAGTATGAAGTAACAATATGACAGAGTCCTTAAATGAGTGTTGCTCTCCACTTTTGTTCAAGAGCCTGATGTTGAGGGGTAGTAACTGGCCCTGAACCTGGTCGTGCGAGTCCTGAAGAATATTGATTTACTGTGTCTGCTCTACCATTTTTATTCCTTTTGATTATTTTTTGCTTGTGCTTCTAAAGGACAACATTTAATTTTAGTAATCTTTTTCTCCTCGTATGCAGTCTTTGAATCATAGCATCAACCAGATGTAGCACAGGTGGAGGCCCTTTGGTTTTATCAGTCCGTGCCATCTGTCAACCACCCATCTTACATTAATCCCATTTTTTGTTCCACCCACATTCTCATCAGCTCCTATCACTCACCTATACACCAGGGGCAATTTGCAATGGCCAATTACCCTTCTAATCTGCACATCTTTGAGATTGGAAGGAATCTGAAGAACCCAGAGATCCCAGACAAAATGTGCCAACCCCACACAGGCAGTACAGGAGCTCAATTCCAAATCCAAATCCAAATCTCTGGCCTGGGGAGACAACTCTACCAACTGTGCCCTTGTGCCTCCAAGCTCATTTTCTTTAACATGTTGATAGTCATGCAATCCCATTAAGGCAAGGTTCTGAATGAGTACCTTATATCTGAATTTACCAAGGAGAAAGACGTGGACAATAGGAAGATCAGTGCCAAGAGTATTAATATGGTAGGGCATTTCAAAGTAAAGGAGGAGGTAGCGTTGGGTCTCTTAAAGAGGATTGAGGTGAATAAGTCCCAGGGCCTGATGGGATATACCCAAGGTTATTGAGAGAGGCAAGTGAAAAGATTGCTGAGGCCTTGACCAATATCTCTGTGGCCTCGTTATCCAGAACCGAGGACCAGAAGGACTGGGGAGTAGCTAATGCTGCTCCATTATTCAAGAAGGAAACCAGGGATAATCTTGGAAACTATATATAGACCAATGAGAAAGGATCTCGTGCTTTCCCACCATATATGATGAACAAACTCTTCTTGGGCTTCCAGCCGGGTACAGGTCTCAATTTTAACTGACGTTTTGATGACAAACACTGCCATCTTCATCAGGGATGAGGCAAGTACAGTCCAGTGGTATATATATCCTATTGTCTGTCCCCCCGATTGATTAGTCCTCATCCAATTAGGTTTCTGCTGTCCCACCTTGTTTACAATCGAATTCCAGTTCTTACTTAGAGTGAGACCTTCGTATTTGTTAAAATTCTTTACCTCATTTTATTTCAATGGTTTCCTTTACCAAGTGGTCCCAAAAGCCATTGGTGCAGCACAGTAGTTTTGTGCTGTCACAGACAATCCTATGGCCATTGTAAATACAATGTTCCGCTTCCACCGGGTAACCCAAATGGATACGTCTCCTCTACTCCTCGATGCAGGTTTCCTCCGTATGCCCCATCTGGCCAATTTACACTGCTCCACATTAACAGGGAACTCTGTAAACACCAGCCATCCTGAGTCCCAGGTCATCTTTGACCCGCAGAAGCTGTGATTTGACCTTCCTTATGGATTTGTAGATGGTATTAATCCAGTATGTCTTCAGGATCCTGGCAATCCTTCCAGAAACTCTGGAAATACAGGGAAGACCGGCAGTAGTGATGGGTTCCTCCTCATTGCTAGGTTTCCTGGTTTTTCCATCGGCCCTTTTAAGGGCTTGATTGATTTCCTTCATTTTGCAGCCATTCTGTAGGACTGTTGTGCACAATCATCTTATTTCCTCGGGGAAATTCTCTGGGTCTGAAATAGTTTTTGCACAGTTAATCAAAGTAGAAAGAACCGCTCTAAATTGGGAGGCATGATGGTGGCTGTTACTGTTGAGCTGCACGTCCGTGTGAGTGGGTTTCCGACAGACGGCATATCCGATGCTACTGTCCAGTTTCCATCGTATTAGAATGTCCAGGAAAGGAGACAATCATTCTTCTCCTTCTCCATCTCCATCATTGATTGAATGTTTGGATGTATGCTGTTCAGGTGGTGGTGGAACTGGCCTGGAGTCCATGAGGCCACACTACGTAAGTGTCATCGATGTATCTGAACAAGCATTTGGGGCATAACGGTGATGAACTCGGCACCATCTCCTCAAACTTCTCCATGTAGAAATTAGCAATACCCAGCAACAAGTATAATCCCATGGCCACTCCATCTGTCTGTTTATAGTAGTTCCCCTTATAGAGGAAGTACGTCGATGTAAGGGTGTGTTCAAAAAGGTCACTGGTACCGTTATCAAACCCTGCCTGCAGGAGGACCAAGCTGTCCTTAATAGGAACTCTTTTTAACCATGTCAAAACTGACCATTATGTCCTCCGGGGTCAGCTGGATGTTGGTTATCGGTTTTACGAAGTTGGTCAATTCATGATGTGATGCTCACAGCCCTCAACAAAGGGAGACAGCATGTTTCTTCAGATACATCAGTGACGCCTTCGTAGTGTGGCCTCATAGACTGATTGGATGAGGCCTAACCAATCAGGAGGGATGGACGACGGGGATATATATATCATTGGACTAGACATGCCTCGGCATCATCTCTGATGAAGATGGAAGAGTTTATCATCGAAATGTCAGTTAAAATCAATACTTGTACCTGGCTGGAAGCCCGAGAAGAGTTTTTTTGGACAGACCAATGAGTCTCACATCAGTGGTAGAGAAGTTACTAGAGAGAATTTTTAGGGATAGGATTTATGAGTATTTGGAAAACTATGACCTAATTAGGGAGAGACAGCTTAGCTCTGTGTGGGGCAAGTTGTGTCTTACCGACTTGTAAGACTCTGTGTTGATTCCTAATGATGGAACATGAACCTGTGGTGGACTCCTTTATTCCACGCAGATTAAAACATCAAACAAGATTAAAATCATCAAAGATGAGAGCAGAAAATGAACAGTGTTCAGCACTGTGTGCCTACACTTGATCAGTCTCTCTTGCTACTGCTGGTTGGCAGAAGGTGCAGGAATCTTGATTCCCATGTCATCGGGTTCGGGAGAGATGTGAGGGCAAATATTTTTACAGAGAGATTGGTGGGTGCCTGAAGTGCATTGCCTGGGTGGTGGTAGAGGCAGATATATGAGAGACTTTTAAGATACATTTAGATAGGCCCATAGGGGAAATGTAAGAATATGAACATTGTATAGAAAGAGGGGATTAATTTAGTTGGTCATTGGATTACTAACTTATTTGGTTTGGCACAACATTGTGGACCAAAGTGGCTGATCCTCTGCTTTACTGTTCTACGTTCTATGTTACATTCCTTGCTTGTTTCTGTCTTACATTGATTCTTTATTGATTTTTCATTTGCTCTGTTTTAAAAATTCTCACATTCTCAGGTTTACCATTGTGTTTTGTATATGATGTAAGAGAAAATTCTGAGTTCTTGGGAGCTCGCTTCGAATGGGAAAAGAGTAATGGCATGTTTTAGATAAATGCAAAGATAGAATTGGTGGAAGATAAAACAGCGTTAATGAAAATCACCAAGTACTTTGTCAGAATTTTAGCTTGTTGATTGGTGAAAGCAATGACTACTGATCCATGGTGGAGCCATAGCATAGATATTGGTGTACGAATATTTAAAAATTCTTTTGATGTCTGAAGCTGCAATCTGCAGGTCATGACAGGAACAGTTTTTAATATTCTTTGTGCCTTTATCAAAACAGAAACTGATTCACTGACTACTCAAGTACCACCTCTTTAGATATCAATTATCAGAGTATAATATTTAATCATGCAATACTTTGAACAAAATCAAGAATGTGGTGATTTAGGAAAATTGCAAGTTAAAATAAGCAAGAATTATAGTGGTGTTCTTTATTCCATCCTTTCACCACGATTTCCTTTATTCCAGAGAATTGCCAATGTATGCAGATGCTAATAGTTGGGAGGCAAACTTCTGCTAATATTGCAAGTGGTTATCCTTGTATGCACTCCTTTGGTTAAAAATATTGGGCTATTATTTCCAGTAATAGCTAAAAACTGTAAGCATAAAAACCTCATGTCATCACAGTAGAGAATGATACCTTGAACTGGAGTAAGGGAAGAAATAATCAACTGCATTAGGATGTTTGGGTTTATGGTACAAATTAAAAGATTCTGGAAGTTATCACATAACTCATGCAGAGGTATCATCTAATCATGTAGTGCAAGGTGTCACTCTGTTAAAGAAAAATAAGATTTCACAGTTGAAATAATTTGAGCAAATCTGTCCAAATCCAGAACAGAGGCATTACCCAGTTACTGACTGAAAAATGTTGTGTTCTATTTTGGTCTATTTTGGTTCTATTTTGACCCTCTGCAATTCTTTTCTACATCTGTAAGTAGAATTATAGATGCATCGTAGAAAGCATTCTTCTAGGGTGCATCACAACCTTGTATGGAAGTTGTCCTGTCCAAGACCGAAAGAAGCTGCAGAAGATCGTGAACACGGTGCAGCACATCACACAAACCAATCTACCGTCCGTGGACTCACTTTACACCACACGCTGTCGGAGCAGTGCTGCCAGATAATCAAGAACACGACCCACCCAGCCAACACACTTTTCATCCCTCTTCCCTCCGGGAGAAGGCTCAGGAGCTTGAAGACTCATACGGCCAGATTTGGGAACAGCTTCCTTCCAACTGTGATAAGACTGCTGAACGGATCCTGACCCGGATCTGGGCCATACCCTCCAAATATCCGGACCTGCCTCTCGGTTTTTTTGCACTATCTTACTTTCTATTTTTCTATTTTCTATTTATGATTTATAATTTAAATTTTTAATATTGACTAATTTTTACTATTTTTAATATTTAATATTTGTAATCAAGGGAGTGGGAAGTGCAGAATCAAATATTGCTGTGATGATTGTATGTTCTAGTACCAATTGCTTGGCGACAATAAGGTATAAAGAATTACATTCGCACTTTTTATATGTAAGATTTAACTTTTAAAGTGAAGGCTACACTTGTAATGTTGCAAGTTGTTTTCATTTTTCTGTATTTGTAGTGTAGAATTTGGGATCATTATAAATGTTCTGCCAAATTTATTATATTTGGATGTTTTTCCTTTGTTACATCTAGTATTTGAAATAAATGCAGTCGGTAAGGAAATTGAACATTGCATCATGCTGCCCTTTGTAACTATTGTAAGTTAGAACAAAGGTTTATGAAATGTATAATTGGATAGTAAATAATGTGGACTGGAATTAAATAAGATTGTTTAAGTAATCATTCAACCTACAGATATCCTATTTTTACAGAATTTATATTAATTAATATTGAAATGAAAACTCCAATAACTCCAGGATCTTTGGCACGATACTACTCTGGCATATTCTCTGGACTATTGGATTTTGTTTCTATTAATATCCAAACACATTATAATGCAATTTTTTTGATTTTACACAATGCTATGATAAACTTCTCTGTGGGCCCCTGTGAGTTCAAAGTGAATGCAGCAAACCTCACCTGATGAGCTAGATGCCTAACAATCAGGATTCTGAATAGTCAAAAAGTGGCTTATCAGAGCTTTATTGTATGTGAAATGTATAGTGCCGAATCAGGACATTCATCCTGACTGGTCCATGTCAGTGTAGATGTTTCAGTTGAGGAGATAAGCAGGAAAAATTAATATATAGTTTAGTTTGTGTAATAATTATGTGATCATATTTCAGTCTGCCCTTCTCATCTGCTATCCATGCCACTGGGTAGGCAGTTGCAAGATGTGATCCCATACAATTGAATGATTTTTATTTTTTTTAAGCAGTGTGTTTTATTTCAAGATATTTTACATAGTGAGTTACCTGATATTTACTGTGAAAATTGTACCTTTACGAACAGCAACAAGAAGTTTCATATTTTGGTTAAGTGCGAATTGGATTGACTTAAGAAACCAATTACACTAGACTAAAAATATTCTGCTTCCTGAATACTTTTGGGTGTATCTTATGGATTTTAGGCTGCTGATCATGAAAATCATCATGAAATTTCCCTATCACGCACCATTATTTTTGAACTTCACTATATTTGTTATTTCAATTCATAATTCAAGTAATTCAAAATGTTGCCCACACTAGCTAAAAAAATTTCTATCTTGTCTAGGAATGCCTGGGCATGCTTAGGCAGGGCAGATGCTGCATATCTGGACAGGTTCTAGAAAGTGTTATGTACCCCTAGGGTTCCTTTTGCTGTGGACTGTCACTTTAAGGCACAAGAGAGAACTGAGACTAACTTTTGGGATTTCTGCTGAGAGAGAGAGAGGTGGAGTTATTTGATGGACAATCGATGTTATGGGTTCTCTGCAGTGTGTTTACTTTTTACAAGGACACTGACTACTGCTGTCAGCTTCTGGGTTGCCATGGAAAGAGAGAGAGAGAGAGAGCAATGAGCAGCTCGTGAGTTGTCATGGTAACCGAGGGTGGCATTATGTGATGGACAACTGGTGTTCAGCATGCAGAGATAAATACAAGGTCAGCTGGTTGTTAGACACACCAGAGACACGGAAGACACTGACACTGGTTGAGCTTTGTGTGCCCACGACAAAGGTGGGGTTTTTGCTCACAGTGTGGACAAAGGGGTGACCGGTGGAAAGCTATCGGTGTGCTTAACCCTCGCCTGGGTTGATAGCTTTACCACGTGAAAACGGCATTCTCTTTTGTTGTGGTCACATTCGGTGACTTTTAAAAGGATTTCGGAGGACAACGAAGATTCGACGGCATCAACTTACCTGAAGAACTAAACTCCAACACTACTCAACTAAATACCACGAACTGTACCGATTCCCTTTACCCATCATCTTAAGACTGTATTCATTTACCTCCTAAGCTTGAAGAAGCTTGGCTTTTATATATTTCCACACTTATATATAATCTTTGCTAACCTGTTTGATATATCTAAATTTATATTACTGTATTGCGTAGTTACTAATAAACGAGCTTTAGAAAGTAGCAATACCAGATTCCAGGTGTTCTTCCACTTCTGCTGGTTCTTTAACCCATTACAGGTTACGTAACAAAAGGCTATAAATTTCTGTGAAGGATTTTGATGTTTGACACAGATGTTTCCCAGAATAACTGCTGCCAAGATTAAGGAAGGCATTTTTGTTGATCCGCAAATCAAATAGGTCTTCAACGACAGGCAATTTGAAGAACATCTCGCGGGGCTGGAGAAAATCACATGGAAGACACGTTCTTGAAAATTTTCTTGGCAACTACAGAGCACCAAGTTACATGCAGCTAGTGGACAATATGCACTAAAGATTCTTTGGCAAAATGTCACTAAAGATACATTTTCTGCAATCCCATTTAGACTTCTTCCCCTCAAATCTTTGTGCTATCAGTGATGAGCATGGTGAAAGGTTTCACCAGGACATTGTGGTCATGGAGAAATTGTATCAGGGCAACTGGAACCCATCAATGCTGGCTGATTATTGTTGTACATTTAAGAGAGAAGCTTCAGACATCTGAGTACAAACAAAAATCATCAACAAAACGTTTTTAGTTTAGTTGAACTACTGCAAAGTGTCAGCACCATTATGCAATTAAATGCATTATATTCAATACAAGTTAATTTCTTGTTTCTCCAAATTCCTACATGATACAAGCAGTCTGAAATTATACTTGAGTTCAGCTTCAAGCAGTGTATCATAAACAAAAAATTCTGAGAAAGGAACATTTTCCTAGTCTGGCCTCTACCCTTTGACCTGTTTGGCGGAAAAAAACGTTATAAACCAGTGTCATATAACTGTTATAAACCAGTGTTCATAATGCACAAAACACGAAACAATTTAGTAAAAGAATTTTAAAAATGTTTGCTTCATTAAAATTCTTTCAAACTGTAGTATATGAAAAGAAATAATTTTGCAAAGTAAAAGGAAAACAAAGATGTAAATACTTACCCAGAATCCTTTCAAGAATTTAAATGCATGCTTTCTGTTACTTAATGATAAACAATTGCATATTAATTGCTATCTTGCAGGGCAGCAAATGTCTAGTGGATCAGCAAATAAAATTATAAATCCTATATGCTTTTGTAAAAATAGTTGCTCAAAAGCCAATGATTGTAAATGCTGCATATCTGAAATGTAAATGGAAAATGAAAGTCATCAACCCAAGACTTTAACTCTTTCTCTCTTTATGGGTCTCTCTAATACTGTTGTATTTCTCTATATAATAACAATAGCTTAATCTGAAAATACTTCATTGGCACTGTGGAATTTTAGAATGCCATAAAGTCATGAAAAGAGCTTAATTGGGAGCCATTCCCCATATTTTCAAAATGTTATTTTGCTTGCGATACAAGATTATTCATTTAATTTGCTACATCATAAAAGTGCACTACTGTACAAATTACTTGTATCAGCTGCTTGTTTATTTTCACTGCAGCTGAGTGACCTGGAAAAGAAGCATGCCATGCTGGAAATGAATGCACGTGGCCTTCAGCAGAAACTGGAGACAGAGCGAGAACTAAAACACAGACTAATTGAAGAGGTAAACAAAAGTTAGAGATTATTCCTTGAAAAACTAAACATTAAGGTAAATACTTGGATTAAAATTGGTTAGAATTTGGTTTTGTTCTTTTGTGTAAATTACCAGGTTCTATGTTGAAGTTAATGTTATTGACAATTGTCATGAAACTATCATGAGATTGTAACAATTGATTGGTTAATTAATACTTTTCAGGAAGGAAATCTTACCAGTCTGGACTAGTTGTGACTAACAAATCTTGTTGAATACAATGCGCTTGATTCCTGTCTCTGAAATGGGATAAGAAGCCTCTCTATTTAAAGGACAATGAATCCTAGCCTTGTTAGTGATGTAAACAGCTGTTTTACAAAATAGAATTGGGTCTGATGAACCCAGAATATATATCATCATTAACAATTCCATGTTAAAAAGTGATTTATAAGTCAAATAATGAACAAAGTGAGGAACTCTCTTCCTGATAAAGAATGGTGATAATTTGTTGTGCACTACTTAGTTAAACAGAAATTTAGCACTTTGACAATTTTGCTTGTTTTTAATCCCTGGTGTTGTGAATACTAAATTAGACTATAACTGACTAAAGTTTTTTTTTTGTCCGTTCTTTCTGTCCCTAAATTTGCACGTTCTCTGCTCCTTGTGATTTTTCGCTTGACTCAGCAAACTAAGCTACAGCAGCAGTTGGACATGCACAAGACACACATCTTCCGTTTGACTCAAGGACTGCAGGAAGCCTTGGATCAGGCTGATCTATTAAAAACAGAGCAGAGTGATTTGGAGTATCAGATTGCAAACATGCAGGTGAGCAATAAATGCAAAGAAAATCAAATTCAGCTATCATATTACTTGTAAATTCTGATCATCTGCAATCTTTGATCTGGTAACCTGCTTCAATGACTATCATCCAGTAGCATTTACATCCATGATAATGAATTGTTGGTGATGAAACTTAACTTCTACCTGAGGAAGGACTTGGATCCGTTCAAATTTGCCTACCGTCACAACAGGTCAACAGCAGATGCCATTTCATTGGCTCCTCACTCAGCCCTGAACCTGGACAATAAAGATACCTACATAAGGTTGCATTCAACACTAACAATCCCTCAAAACTAATCAATAAGCTCCAAAACCTAGTCCTCAATACCTCCTTGTGCAAGTGGATCATCGATTTCCTCACTTGCAGACCCCAGTCAGTTCAGATTGGCAACAACATCTCCACAATCAATATCAGCACAGGTGCATGAGAAGGCACTACTCTGTTCACTTTATACTTATGACTGTGAGGCTAAGAACAGTTCCATTGCCATATTTAAATTTACCGACGACACCACTGTTGTTGACCAAATCAAAGGTGGTGACGTATAAACAAATAGGAGGGAGATTCAAAATATGGCTGAATGTTGCCACAATAACAACCTCTCACTCAATTTCAGCAAACTAAGGAGCTGATTATTAACTACAGGAGGAATAAAGGCACAGACTATTTTCTAAACAGGGAAAAAATTCAGAAATCAGAAGGTCTTGGGAGTCCTCGTGCAGGATTCCCTAAAGGTAAATTTGCAGGATGAATCGGTGGTGAGGAAGGCAAATGCAATGTTAGCATTCACTTTGAGAGGTCTAGAATACAAACCACATTCGGAGTATTGCGAGGAATTCTGAGCTCCTTATCTAAGAAAAGATGTACTGGCATTGGAGAGGGTCCAGAGGAGTTTCACGAGAATTATTCCGGAAATGAAAGAGTTAACATATGAGGAGAGCTTGATAGTTCTAGGCCTATACTTGCTGGAGTTCAATAGTTCCATTTAATATCGGATAATATATAGTATACAACCTGAAATTCTCACTCTCCACAGACATCCTTGAAACAGAAGAGAAATCCCCAAAGAATGAATGACAGAAAAAACTTAAGAAACCCAAAGCCTCCTCCCCACCTTCCATGCACAAGCAGCATCAAACCCCTCTCCTCTCCTCCCCCACTTATTCTAGCATAAAGCATCAGCATTCCCACTACTTACTATGCAAGCAACAGTAAAGCCCCAAAGAGAGACCATGATCTAGAGTACATGAAAAACTAATTGTTCACTCTGACATTTATGACATCCCACAGACACTGTCACTAACAAGGGAGGAACAGGTATCACTCCTTCAACAGCAACAGAGGAGACAACAGTCACTATTTCAATGTTGCAGTCAGTCTGAAGCATTGTTTTTTATTTCGAGTTCCCTGACTCAAGAATTGGCAGCAAACTCTCCCTCACCATTGAGAGAGAGAGAGATCGATTGATTACCAAGTGCAGAGTCCCCCGACAGTCACTCCCGCTGTCTTCGATGTTCTGGCTCCTGCTATGCTTCAGTTTATGACAACGGTGAGAACTTGTGTTCACAGGGCCATGCAAGACCCCAGAGTTGCCCGACTTCAAGCCAAACCTGGATATACCGAAACATAGCCAATTGATGAGCTCCAAGAACGGGAACGTGCCGTTGTGCAGAACCGCAGTTTTGAATGCTGCTGTAGACCAAAGATCCCAATAGGGCCCCAGCCACCCTGTAAAGGAAAATAGAGACATTAGAATAGGAAGAATTTGATGAGCTGGGAGAAGTTGTCCTCTGGTACCATCATTAGCTCCGCCAAATGAAATTGAAAGGCCAACTGTAGATAGAGCGGATGTGGAAGTTATGTGAACTTTGGTGGAGGAGTCTTGGACTGGAGGGTACAGCCTCAAAATAGAAGGACATCCCTTTAGAACAGAGATGAGAAGGAATTTCTTTAGCCAGAGGACGGTGAATTCATTACCTTAGATGACTATGGAGGCTTAGTCATTGGGTATATTTAAGGTGGAAGTTGATAGGTTCTTGATTAGTAAGGGCTTCAAAGGTTACAGGGAGAAGGTAGAAGAATGGGGTGGAGAGGGATAATAAATCAATCATGATGGAATGGCGGAGCAGACTTGATGGACCAAATGATCTAATTCTGCTCCTATGTCTTATGGGCCTATGGTCTTTCTCAACATATTGGTCAAGAAAGCAATTTGAAAAGTTCAGACAAATATTATAACTTATGTGTACTTTGATAAATTTATTATTATAGTACGTATATGTTACCACATACTACCATGAGATATATTTTCTTCCAAACACTTACAGGAAAAATATTCAGTAGAACTTATGAAAAACTACGTAAACAGACAAAGACTGACAAACAACCAGTGTGCAAGAGAAGACAAGCTGTGCAAATAAAAGATAAAACTGAGAATATGAATTGTAAAGTGTCCTTGAAAGTGAGTTTGTAGCTCATAGAATCAGTTCAGAGTTTGTTCAGGCTAGAGAATATGTATCCACACCATTAATCCTTCCTTGCTGCTATTGCAAATTTGCTTTTACTATTCAACATGCCTTTGTCTAAAGTCTCAAACATGAGGAAATCTGCAGATGCTGGAATTTCAAGCAACTCAGGGCGAGGCTTTTCATTCCAGGATGAAGGAGATGTCCTCCTTTTTTAAAGAAAGGGGCTTCCCTTCCTCCACCATCAACTCTGCTCTCAAACGCACCTCCCCCATTTCATGCACATCTGCTCTCACTCTATCCCACCACCGCGAGACCCGACGCAGACTGGGAGATCATTTCGCTGAACACCTACGCTCTGTCCGCCAGAGAAAGCAGGATCTCCCAGTGGCCACACATTTTAATTTCACGTCCCATTCCCATTCTGATATGTCTATTCATGGCCTCCTCTACTGTAAAGATGAAGTCGCACTCAGGTTGGAAGAACAACACCTTATATTCCGTCTGGGTAGCCTCCAACCTGATGGCATGAACATTGACTTCTCTAACTTCCGATAATTCTCCACCTCCCCACCGTACCCCATCTGTTATTTATTTATATACACACATTCTTTTTTTCTCTCTCCTTTTTCTCCCTCTGTCTCTCTCACTATATCCTTTGCCCCTCTGGTCTTCCCCCCTCCTCTTTTCTTTCTCCCTAGGCCTCCTGTCCCATGATCCTCTCATATTCCTTTTGCCAATCAACTGTCCAGCTCTTGGCTCCATCCCTCCCCCTCCTGTCTTCTCCTATCAT
Source organism: Mobula birostris (assembly GCF_030028105.1). Lineage (NCBI taxonomy): Eukaryota > Metazoa > Chordata > Chondrichthyes > Myliobatiformes > Myliobatidae > Mobula > Mobula birostris. The sequence goes on from NC_092400.1 coordinate 3,383,310, forward strand.
TTCAGATCTCCCCCTCCCCCTCCCACTTTCAAATCCCTTACTCACTCTTCCTTCAGTTAGTCCTGACGAAGGGTCTCTTCCTAGAGATGCCACCTGGCCTTCTGCATTCACCAGCAACTTTTATGTGTGTTGCTTTGTCTAAAGTCTGCCATGATTACCATATTATTTTTGTTACATGTGCTTTATAAGTACCTTATTAGTATTGTGACCTATTTTAGCCTTGCTATGTAGACCCAGTTTCACCTCCCGTCCTAGACTCAATCATCTTATAACATCTCCAATCCCTGTCACACCACATGCTACCAAAAGGCTCAGGTGGACCGATAACCACCATCCCTCACATCCCTACCAACCATTCCTGACCCAGCCTCCCTTCTCAAAGTCTTACTGTCATTCGCCAACACGTTTTATTGCACTGAAAACCTTAGGTCTCTGACGATTAAGTTTGCAGCATCAGAACTAAAACCAAGAAGTTCTTGGCATGATTTACAATCACTAGCTTTTTTAAAAATAATTTTTAGGCCAGTGCTTTTTCTCTAGCTGAATTTTTTTCAGGATAGAGTGATTACTCTGTTAGTCTGGTATTATGGAGGGTTATTTCTGTAGTGATACCTTGTTAAGTATGATTGCACAATGATAAAAGATCAAACAATGAATTATACAAATAAATGTGTGTGTTCATCTGAAGAAAAATTAATGGTTTTGAACCAAAACCTGAAGATATTTCCATAGATGATGAAAGGAAAGATGTACTTTTAAAACAGGTGAAGCCAGAGAAGCTTGTTTTCTCAATGAAATAACCTTTGATTGGGCTGTTTCTACTGAGGTGGTTGAAGCAGAACCCTATATTGTATATAAGCAAAATGTACAGTAGGCTCTGGGTGGCAGGATAGTGTAATGCTATTTAAATGTCAATGACTCTGGTTCAATTCCCACAGCTGTATGTAAGGTGTTTATGCATCCTCACTGTGACCACATAGAGTTTCTCCTGTTTCCAGGATGTACGGGCTAGCACACAGGGGGCCTGCTTTGCTGGCACCACTTGCCGGCCTTTCCCAGCACATCTTCAGACTGTGTTGGTTGTTGCGCAAATGACACATTTCGCTGTGCGTTTCGATGCACAAATAAAGATAATTCTTAAAAATCTTTGTTGTTCTTTCTATTTACAGATGGTGTTCTCCCATGATAGAGTGAAGCTGGAAGGTACTATCTCTCAACAGTCTAAACTGATTGATTTCCTACAATCAAAGATGGACCAGTCAATTAAAAAGAAAAAGGTAATTAAATGGGAATGCAAACTGAAGTTGGATCTATGGAATTATGCTAATATGATATTTTTCAAAAGTTCAATGTATAATCATCATCAAAGTAGGTATCTCAGCATCTGCATTCTCTTCTATCTCCAGTTATTTATTTCCTTGACTCTTACTTTTGTGTAAGTGCCAGAATCTTCAAAATTAGCTGGGGAAAACTCAGCTGAACAAAGCAAAAAGTAAAGATAGATTTAATTCAGGGTCAAATTGAAGGAGCAGGCTTCTTTTCAAATATAAAATTAGTGTACACATTTTTTCATTGAACTGTACCATATTCAGGATGTTCTGAGAGAATCTAAATATTTTCTGATAAAATGTTCATATAATGAGCCTTATAATTGGTTAAATAACACTAAAACGTAAATAATTTGATTGAAGATTAAAAGTTCTGTTTCTTTAAAGGTACTTCATTTATAATGTTTTAATTATCCTCTAAAGGAAAGGGCCTGTGTCCAAGCGTGACTTTTAAACAAACTTGATCTTCACTAACGATTGAAATCTAGTATGATTACAATTGATTGAACTATAAAGCAGTTGACTTCTGATCAGAAGTTCATTCATTAATATTCCAGTGTTTTCTGAAAGACCTTGTTGTGCATACTCTTGCTTCCATATAATTGTGTTGAGAGATATATTTTGCTATTGTATTTCTGTTTTATGTTTGTGTCTTTGAATGTCTCAAGACTGTCGTACTATCCCTCTCTCTTATCCTGTCATTTCTTATAACTCGGTGCCTTAGCAAGGCGACGTCCATTATTAAGGAACTCCATCACCCAGGGGTCATGCCCTCTTCTCACTGTTGCCCTCAGGAAGGAGGTACAGAAGCCTGAAGGCACACACTCAGCGATTCAAAAGCAGCTTCTTCTCCTCTGCCATCTGGTTCCGAAATGGACATTAGCCCATGAGCACGACCTCACTTTTTGAAAAATATATATTATTTCTGTTTTGCACAATATTTAATCTATTTAATATATAAACATATATATTACATATATTACATATAAACATATATAAACCTATTGTAATTGATTTTCTTATTATTTTTTCCTTTATATATTATCATGTATTGCATTGTACTGCTGCTGCTAATCACATGACACATGCCGGTGATAATAAACCCAATTCTCATTCTGATTCTGATAACTCCTTCATCCAAACCATCTACCTTTGCCCTGATGCTAACTATACTGTAACCTGATCAATCTTTCCCCTTCTACATGAATAACATTATTTTCCAATGTCTTGCCCATCTTCTGATGTGGGTTAATAGAAAATTAACTCCACTAATAAAATCAGCAACTAGAGACCAACATTTATTATTTACTAATTATTGTTCTTGAACAGTAGGACCATTGTTTGTATTCCTTATCTAATTATTTACTCCTTCAAAATATATTGTATATCCTTTTGAAAATAGTTCAATGCTACTGCAGTGTTCAGTTTCAGTAATTTTGATGAGGATTATATCTTTATTACAGACTCTCCCAGGTTTCCATTTTATCATTTATGCACTTCCATAGATCTAGACACATTACGTGGTGTTCAGATCTGGACACATTACCTGGTGTTCTAGATACATTACGTGGTATTCAGCTGCTAAGCAAATTGTTCTCGTCATGTTGCCGCTCCTTGCTTGCAGAGTTTGTTTGGGCGCCGGCGTGAGGACCCTACTCTTCCCGTCCAAGTCCCTATGCAGTATAATGACTTGAAAGTAGCCTTGGATAAGGAGAAATGTCGAAACATGGAGCTAGAGGATGCACTACAGAAAATACGTGTAGAGCTGAAATGTGTTCGGGAAGAAGGTAAGAGCATTGAAATGCTCAAGAGCTGGTTGATATACCTTTGAAAAATATGTGTATAGGGTTTCTCCTTTTATGTTACTGCGAAGGCTAACAAAATGGCTTCTTTGTTATGTTATAATATAATGGCTTCTCTGTAATAATAACTGTGATGTAAGGAGTTCTCTCTCTCTCTCTCTGCTTGTTTGGGTTATATTATTGCTAAGAGAGGGAACAAACCAATTGGGATGGATGTTATTCTTTCTTGTGTGTCTGTAAGCTTTTGTGTTTCGCGGGCTTTGGCGCAGAAGGCACGATGGGGACAGAGAGGAGATGCATTGCTGTGACCCTGGGCGGCGGGACCGACTCTGAGCGGGAGTCTGAGGCCCAGGGTCTTCAGTGAGAAGAGGAGACGAAGACAGACACGTGTGGAGCGTCTGGTCGACCACCGTTGTTGGTCCCAGGCGGCGGGTCAAGGGGGTCGGAGGGGATCGAATGGTGGAAAGAAGACTCCGTTAATTGAGCTCCAACTGTTGTGCATGAAATGGTTGAACTTTGATAAGTTTGGCACCTTTTATCTTTCTTTTATATTTTATCTCTATTAATTACGTAGTTCCAGTAAGATCTATAAAGTGTAATCATTTAATCGCATATGGTGTATTGTCTGTTATTTTGGCGGGGTGGGGTACATCACACAGCATCCACACAAACTTGATTACCCAGCTTGGCGGGGCCAAAGGCTGCTCCCCCTAGACGAAAGCAAGCAGAGCGAGCCTGAGGCTTACCGGGGGCTACGTATGCAATAAAATCTAGCTGTGAAGAGAAACCCTGAAAGGTCATTATGCTAGAGCAGAATTGAAAAAGTAGACAGGTTAATAAATCTAAAGTTTTTTTTGAGTGTGCTTAGCAATTTCTACTAAGGCCATAAGACATAGCAGTATTTGCCCACTCAGCCCATTGAGTATGCTCCGCCATTCCATCATGGCTGATTTATTAACCATCTTGACCCCTTCTCCATTAACCTTTTACACCTGACTAATAATGAACCTGTCAACTTCCACTTTAAATGACTTGCCCTCTACAGCCATCTATTGTAATGAATTCCATAGATTCACCACTCTCTAGCTAAAGATATTCCTTCTCATCTCTGTTCTAAATGGAAGTCCCTCTATTCGAAGGCTGTTCCCTCTAGTCCCAGACTTACTTACTATAGGAAACATCCTCTCCACATTCACTCTGTCTAGGGCTTTCAATATTCAGTGGGTTTCAATGAGATCCAATCCCCCACTCTTCTAAACCCCAGCTGGTACAAGCCCCAGAGCCGTCAAACACTCCACGTACATTAACCCTTTCAATCCTGGAATCATTCTCTGGGCCTTCTCCAATGCTAGCTCAACTTTTGTTAGATAAGAGGTCCAAAACTGCTCTCAGTACTCTAAGTACACCTGTTGCGGTCTGACCAATGCTTGCTCTTATATTCTAGTCCTCTCGAGATGAATGCTAACATTGCATTTGCCTTCATTACCACCAACTCAACTTGCAAGTTAACCTTCAGGAAATTTTACACAAGTACTCACAAGTTCCCTTGCACCTTTTATTTTTGAATTTTCTCCCTGCTTAGAAAATAGTTCATGTCTTTATTTCTTTTACCAAAGTGTATGACCATACACTCCCCTACACACTATATTCCATCTGCTGCTTCTTTTCCCATTCTCTAGTGAGGAGTAAATTTTGAGAGTACAAAGCTTGCATGTCAGAATAAAAAGTGCAGGGAACCTTGGTTTTCAGGAGATATTGAGGCCCTGGTTAAGGGGGAAAAAAGAGGTGCCTAGAAGTATAGGGAAGGAACAAATAAGGCGCTTATGGAGAACAAGAAATGCAAGAGAACACTTAAGAAAGAAATCTGGAAGGCTAAAAGAAGGCATGAAGTTGCTCTAGTAGACAAGGTGAAGGAGATTCTACAGATATGTTAAGAGCAAAGGGATAGCAAGGACAGAAATGGTCCTCTGGAAGACCAGAAAGGTAATCCATGTGTGGAGCTGAAACAGATGGGAGTGCTCTTAACTGTATTCTTTGCATCTGTATTGACTTGGATGAACCCATAGAAGTGAGGCAAAGCAGCATCAACTTCATGGACCCAGTACGAATTACAGAGGAGGAGGAGCTGCTCGCTACCCTGAGGCAAATCAGGCTGGATAAATCCCTAGGGCCTGACAAGGTCTTCTCTTGGACCCTCCGGAAACAAGTGCAGAAATTGCCAGGGCCCTAGCAGAGATATTCAAAACATTCTTAGCAACAGGAATTTGTACCAGAGGATTGGAAAATAACAATGGAGCAACATTGGCTTAAAAAAGGCTCTAAACAGAAACCAGGAAATTATAAACCAGTGACTGTGACATCAGTTGTGGGAAAGTCATTGAAGGTATTCTAAGGAGATGGATATATGAGTATTTGGATAGACATGGACTGATTAAGGATAGCAGCATGACTTCATGCGTGGTAGGTCATGTCTCACCAATCTTATAAGATTTCTTCAATGAAGTTACCAGGAAAGTGGATAAAGGCAAGGCAATGAATGTTGTCTACAAGGACATTAGTAAGGCAATTGATAAGGTCCTGCATGGAAGGTTCAGTTGCTCAGCATTCAGGATGAGGTAGTAAATTGGCTTAGACATTGCTTTGTGGAAGCAGCCAGAAAGTGTTAGTAGAGGATTGCCCCTCTAACTGGAGGCCTGTGACTAGTGGTGTGCCGCAGGGATCGGTGTTGGTTCCTTTGTTTTTTTTCTCATCTATATCAATGATCTGGATAATAATGTGGTTAACTGGATCAGCAAATTTGCGATTGACACCAAGACTGGGGGTGTATTGGAAGGTTATGGCTTGCAGCTGGGATCTGCATCAGCTGGAAAAATGGCTTAAAAAAGGCAAATGGAATTTAATGCAGATAAGAGTGAGGTTTTGCATTTCGGTATGACCGTCTTACCCAGTGAACGGTAGGGTACTGAGGACTGTAACAGAACAAAGGGATCTGGGTATACAGGTACATAATTTGTTGAAAGTGGCTTCACAGGTTGTAAAGAAGCTATTGGCACATTGGACTTCATTAATCAATGTATTGAGTACAGGAGATGGAATATTATGTTGAAGTTGTATATGAAATTGGTGAGGCCTAATTTGGAGTACTGTGTGTGGTTTTGGTTACCTACTTACAGGAAAGATGTCAACAAGGTTGATAGAGTGCAGAGAAAATTCACAAGGATGTTGCTGCATCTGGAGAACCTGAGTAATCAGGAAATATTGAATAGGTTAGGACTGTTTTCTTTGGAGTGTAGAAGATTGAGAGGAGATTTGATAGAGATATACAAAATTATAAGGAGTGCAGATAAGGTAAATGCAAGCAGGCTTTTTCCACTGAGGTTGAGTGGGACTACAACCAGAGATTTCAACACTTAAAGGAAGTTTGGATAGGTACATGGATAGTAAGGATATGGAGGGCTATGGTCCTGGTGCAGGTGGATGGGAGTAGGCAGTTTAAATGGTTTTGGCATGGACTAAATGGGCTGAAGGACCTGTTTCTGTGCTGTCCTTCCCTAAGACTCTGACTCTCAACCTGTCGAACTCCTTCTGCAGACTCTCCACTTCTTCAACACTGCCTGCCCTTCCATCTAGTTTTTAAGCCATCAGTCCCATCATCCAAATTGTTGACATATAACGTGAACAGAAGTAGCCTCAATACCAACTCCTGTGGAACACCACTAGTCACTTGCAGCCAACCAGAACAGGCCTCCTTTATTCCCACTTATTTGAGGAAACAACCTCCGCTCAATCTCCTTCGTCTCCTTTGTTTGTTCCTCAAAGAATTCCAACAGGTTTGTTGAGGCACTTTTTGGGAGATGCATTTATTCCTTGATAACTTTGGTATAACCATGTTTATTGATGCACCAATTAGAATTAACTAAAAAAAAACTTTCTGGCGTGTATAAAATAAAACAAGTAAAGACAATAAAATTTAGGAGAAATGACTTTACTCAGAGTGTTGAACTTGCTACCTCATAGAATAGATATGGCCAATATCATAGATGTATTTAAGTAGAAGATAGAGAACTGAAAGAAGGGTATGGAAATCTGGATTTGGTTAGATATGTTGAAACCATGACTATGGCCCTAAATTTGGTCTGTGGGAAATTTTAGTTTGCCCCCTCTGAAGAGGTAGCTCCTCTAAAGTATTATGTTTCATGTCTGAAATACCATGCATGGCAGAATGGGCCTTCTCTTCATCACCTACTGGTGTTTCAGAGAGTCAAATTGCAAATAAATATGTTGGGGAGTGGATCATAGAGGTTGGGGAGAAATCATTGCTATGGTGTTTGATTGCTCTACAACTGCAGAGAGAGAATGATGAGGAATTTGGGGACAGGAGAGTGGATAGGTGATCTCCTTAGATTCTCTTGAAGTGACCAGTTAAGGCTGGGTTCTTTAACTAATGATAAAGCAGTCTATCTGTTTTGATCACCTTTGATGCGTTCTGTGGGACTTAATGCACAGTCGGAGGTTGCATTAGTTACATGCTTCCTGATGAAATTGTGAATGCCCAGTGGCCTCTGCATTATTACACCATAGTGCCAAGATTGCTGGAAGCACTTTCAGCCCACTGGGTTTTGATGCAATTTATAACTTGACTGTCAAGCCTCAAAAGCTCTGTTACACTTGGATTAGACGATGTGCCTCTTGCAAACCTAATTCAGGCATCAGCAGAACAGAAGCAAAGTGCTTCAATGTTGTTGTTGTTGTACTACAAGAGCCTTGCCATGGCTTTAGATCTGAATCTTCATCCAGTGATCTCTTACTGGCAAGAAAATTAACATTTCCAAGATAAAGGTGTGCCAGACTTATAAATGAAACAGATTAGGTTATTTTAGAAATGTCCATTTTTTTTTACTAAGTTAGAGATCTCACTCTTTCTATTTGCAATGACATACCACCAATTGCATTTTCCCCTTGAAACTGCAGACCATTCCTTCATTGTCAGAAGTTTTACACCCTACCAATCAGCAGCAGTAAAACAATGTTGTGTTCTGGCTTCCACTCTGTTTGGACTATTCTTCGCTGCTGTTCTTCAGGATGCCACATCAGACCTGAAGTCAGGGATCTTCCTACAAACAAGGGCTGATGGCCGGCTCCTCAACCTCGCAAGATTGAGAGCAAAAACAAAAGTCAGGGACATTGTGGCGCATGAGCTACAGTTTGCTGATGACTGTGCACTGGTTACCCACTCTCTCGAAGACTTGCAGGAGATCACCAGTCACTTTGCCAGTGCAGCCAAAAGCTTCGGACTGACAATCAGCCTGAAAAAGACAGAAGTTTTGTACCAACCGGCTCCTGGCTCAAGCTACGAAGAACCAACTGTCCTCATTGATGACACTCGTCTCAATGCTGTCAACAAGTTTTGCTACCTGGGCAGTATAATAACATCCTCAGCTTCTCTGGATGTAGAGACTGAGTCAAGAACCAGAAAAGCCTGCTTTGCCTTTGGTCAGCTGAAAGATCGAGTTTGGTCACAGAACATCAGGTTGGCCACTAAGTGCAAGGTACACAGGGCCGTTGCCATATCAACCTTGTTATACAGATGTGAGACATGGTGCCCATGTCAGAGACACTTACGCCAGCTTGACCAACTGCAGCAGCATCACCTACGTTCTCTGATGAAGATCACCTGGCGAGACAAGGTCTCCAATACCGAGGTCCTCCCTCGAGGCGGAATGCCAGCAGTGTCAACCTTGGTGATGTCAGCCCAACTGCGCTGGGCAGGACATGTTGTCAGAATGCCTGACGGAAGACTGCCCAAGGACATCTTGTACGCCCAGCTGTCCAGTGGTACCCGAAAACAAGGAGGCCAGCGACTATGGTACAAGGATGTTCTGCACAGGAGCCTCAAGAAAGCTGACGTTGCCCCATCAACATGGGAGGATCTGGCTCAAGATTGCTCACAGTGGAGGAACACCATCAGAAAAGGTGTGGACGCTGCTGAGAACAAGCTCAACGAGGCAACAGAGGAAAAGCGCAGGAAGCGCCACAACAGAGCTTCTGCCCTTGCTGCCCCTCCAGGCCTCACCTGCCAAGTATGTGGCAAATAGTGCCTCTCAAGGATCGGCCTGTACAGCCACTCCAGGACGCTCATATCGAACCCCACTAACTGTCTGAAAGGAACCATCATCATCCTATGGGATGGATAGCCAGAGACAGAGTACATTCGCCAGAAAGCTTGGAGTAGTTTCATGAAGGAAGATCTCTACTATTTTCTCAAGAACATTTAAGGATGGTCAATAAATGATGACCCTACTAGTGAAACCCAGATCCTGACAGATATATAAAAAAATAAAGAATGGGCGATGGCATGGGTTGGGACACGATTTTGTGATAACTTCTATTTTATGCAGAGTAAAAGCCAACCAGAAATGTAATGCAGTGCTAACAAGGGGCGTATACGAGGGTTTCTGTGGCAAATGAGGTGAGGCAGGAATGAAATCAGATGAGTCTTGATGAAATGTGTTAACTAGAAACATTAACCATCCCTTTGCCACCGCAGCTGCAGTTTGCCCCACTGAGTTCCAGCAGTTTGTTTTGCTCCAGATTCCATCTGAAATCTCCTGTGTCTCATGAAATCGGTGACATTGCAGTGTTGAAAATAGGTTAGTGATATGATCTCAAATTCAATTGGGATCATGTGTGGCACCAGATTTCAGAATGTTCCTAGTGACCACATGGTTAATGTGACTTATGATTAATGGATTTATTTTGGGCAAGATTGTAAGTTAATGGTGATAAAAGGAATAAAATCAAGCATTTCAAGTAATGTTTGCTTTACTGTATTTACAATGTCTCTGGTGCTCGTGGTCCATTTTTTTGCCAATTATTTTTAGTACAGGGGGAGTACCCTTTATCCAAATTCCAAAATCTAAAAACTTTTGAAATCCGAAATTTTTCTGAGCACTGACATAACATCACAAATGGAAAATTCCACAAAGCACTGGGAAGGTTCCCAGGTGATCTGCAGGTCTCTGCGCACCACAGACAGTTCTGAGAAATGACCTCACATATGTAATGAACAGAAGTTAATGGAAAATAGTAAAACACCACATAAAGTGAGAAATGAAGATCTCGATCGTGTATTGAAAGCGTGGAATCTTCAGTATCAGAGTGAACATATGCCGCTTAACGGTACACTGATCATGAAACAAGCAATGATCTATCGCAGCAAACTGAAAATTGAAGGTAACTGAATATTCAGGCTGGTTGAAGAAATTTAAGAAAAGGCAACGCATTACATTTTTAAAGATTTGTGGGTGATAAAGCGCCTGCTGATCACAAAGCAGCAGAGAAATTCATTGATGAGTTTGTCAAGATCATCACTGATGAAAATCTAACACTCTGAATGGCTGCATCAGTACATATGTGTGATGAACAAGTGTAAGACAAAGACAGCTTACCAGTAGCAAATAAATTCAGAGTTGGAAATGATAGCGATCCAACCTATCTCATTATATTCTCAAATCAGAAAAAATCCAAAATCTGAAACACTTCTGGCCCCAAGCATTTCAGACAAGGGGTAATCAAACTGCATTCCCTTCTGAAACAGTCAATGACTAAGCCTTTACTGTCTTTTCTTCTTATAGCCGCTCATTTAAAAACAGTGGATCACCAGCCACAATCAACACCCGCTTCAGCCAGACACCAGATCCTCATGTCTGCAATTGTCCGTTCCCCAGAGCACCAGCCAAATCCTGTCAGCCTGCTGGCTCCTCCTTCCAGCCACAGGAAGGAATCTTCTACTCCTGAAGGTGAAGCAGTATTGACTAATAATGCAACTGGACTGTTGTAACCATGTTTCAAATATATGTTTTAAGAAAGATTGCAATGCTACCAGAAAGTGGGTTGGAATTTTAGTATCTTGGAGAATTTGTCTGTGTGTCTGCTAATAATGGACATACCAATAGATAGTTGCTTCCCAATAGCCAAGGTCATGTTTCTTTTTTTTGTTAAATTTTTCTTCCCAGAATTTGGTCGGCAATTGAAGGAACGCATGCATCATAATATTCCGCACCGTTTCACCGTTGGCCTGAACATGAGAGCTACAAAATGCGTCGTTTGCCTGGATACAGTACATTTTGGCCGCCAAGCAGCAAAGTGTGGAGGTAAGCCCTGAAGGTTAATGCGATTCTAAGCTGATAGCTTTATTTTTTATTGTCTATTTTATGTGGAATAGTCTTTTTTTGAGCAAGTATCTTAGTGTGTACAGCATTGTTTTAAATTAATCTGTAAAAGTAAATTTCAGAACTCCCTAGCCCATATTGCAAAGTCATTATGAATTCACCATTTTGAGCTTCCAGTACAGTCAGAGTCATGATAGGCTTTTATCAACAGGATTTTCCTTCTAATGCAATTCTGTTTCAGAAATACAGACTCATTTAATTTACTCTCATTGTTTTTGCTTAAGCTCACTTTAAGTTGTGGATGATTTGGGAAAAAAAAATTGTAGTATAAGTATTTTGGTCTCACTTATTTTTGTCCCAGGACATGAACATTATGTTTCACCAGCAATAATTTTGTTTTTGACCAGCTGAAACGAGTCAATGGTCTTACAGAAAGTGCTGCAATCACTGTAAATCTCTGTCACCCAGTAATACCTCTTGATGTCCACCCTAGTACAATGTCTCGCTATTCCTTGTGCAGATTTTCCATTCTCAGTGGCAATTACTTTGTGAGGAGCACAATACTGGCTGGGGTGGGAGTTGGGGAGGATCGTGCAGAAGACCATTCCACTGGCAAGGCACAGACATAACAATCTGAGAGGACTCCCATCAGATTTAGTTCTTTTATCAATCTTATCGTTACTGGTGTTGCATTTGCAGTTCTTCTTGTAAGTCTAACATTGTTAAATGTTTTTTTCTATCTCTAGAATGCCAATTGATGTGCCATCCTAAATGCTCCTCTTGTCTACCAGCAACATGTGGGCTCCCTGCAGAATATGCTACACACTTCACAAAAGCCTTTTGTCGAGACAAAATGAACTCACCTGGCTTACAACTAAAGGATCCAGCATCAAATATGCGGCTGGAGGGCTGGATGAAAATTCCCAGGTGAATGTTTCTCAAAACAGTGGTGTCCCGGATATGAACTAAATTTCTCATTGTCTTGTTTTAGTACAGCACTTCTCCATAACCCTGTTTTCCTTCTCATGTGCGCTTTTTCTTCCTCTTAAGTAATTAACTCATATGCTTTCTCTCATTTCAATCTCCTCATTATTTACTTATCTTTTTTCCTTTCTCCACCTCTCTTTATTTTTGTCTTCCTCTATTTTCTCTCTCTTCCTCCTGCATTCCTTGTGAATCTTAAGGTCCTTTATGGTTAATTGGAATATCCATGGGCTTTATACATTTCCTACATAAAAGTGGGGACTAATAGAAATTCTTTTGTTCACAAAAATTTATTTGGAATCTGAAGACGGTAGCAATGTGTCTCAGGAAGATTTATAGAGATACTTTAAAATTTGATGGTTTATGAGCTATTGCCATCAAACAAATCCATGCATGAGTCAATGGCAATGTATCAAAACCTTGCAGTTCAGTACAGTTTGGCAGGCACAGTTGGAAACATACATATGATAAGAATATAAAATAAACTTTCTAAAAGAACAGGCAAGGAGACTTTCCAGCATGACATTTTCAGGCTCAGCAGTATAAGACGCAGTCCTAATGTTTGGAAGATCCACAAGTGTAAACTTTCTGTAAGTTACTGTGCACGTAAATGTGAAAATAGAGCAGTTAATCGAACCGAATGACTCTAAGCATGACTTGTAGTGGACAAGTCATTTTGAAACTACTTATAAATGATGGATACCATGAGACTTCAGATCTTGCTGAGCTTAATCTCTCAACTGGGTTTGAATCTACTGAATTACATGTTAATGCTTTTTATGCTTTAATGTTAAAAATGTTGTTCTTCTGAAAGTGAACCAAATTCAAAAATTTGCAGCCTTCTCTTGTATTTCTTTGCAATGTTTGTTTTTGGTGGGAGCAATGACACTTTTGAAGTTATTAGGGAGTCTCAGCATGAGTTGATTATGTTTGCATTCATACCCCTCCACAAGGACAGATGTGTATTTATCTCACTTCCCCTCTGAACGAGGGGCACTAAGGGAAATTGTACAACTTTCTCCAGCTCCACTTATTTCTCCACTAACCATACAGACTAGGGACTTCTTTAGTACAAGCGATTGTCTCCCATATACTGATCAACCCTATTTCCTCATGTGATGTTCCCTCCACAGCATCCATCCTCATAGCCTGTTGGCTTTTCCACTTCCAAAATCCGCAAGTAGGGCTGTCCCAGCAGGCCCATTATTTCAGCCTGCTATTTCCCCAATAATATTACTTCCTCCTTTCTAGACGCCAACTTTTCTCCTCTGATCCATTTCCTTTCCACTCACTCCCTCTCTGCTCTTTTGACTTCCACATGTGTGTGATGAGCTGTTCGGGCCTGTGCGGGGAGTCAGAGCATTGGGCTCCCAGGTTTCTGGAGCACCTGAATTTGTTAATTGTTGTATTAATGAAAGTTTCTGCTTTCTGTTTAATCTTATTAAGGATATTGTTTATTTTGACTGACACAAGTTTTTCGATATTCTGGGATTATTTAAATGGACTCCCAAATGACACTTATCGCAGGTCCTGGCTTTCAGAATGTTACGTGTCACCATGTCACTTAGCCAGGCCACTAATGTTTTGTTGGAACTGCTATGAATAAACCCTGTTTGCCATCTCCACATGGGAGTCTGATTTTCCTCTGCACTTGGGTTCAGACATTTCCAATGGTGATCATGACGATGTGATAGCAGGCGTAATGTGTCCTTTCTCCTCTTCTCTTCCTATCATCCTTACAAGTGAAATAGTAATTCCCTTGACCTCTTCCAACCTAGTGTATTCACCGTATCAACAATATACTGTAATGTGGGTTCCTCTACACTGGAGAGACCAACTGCAGATTGGGGAGCACCCCCACCTTTGTGGTATTCTTGTATTAAATCCTCATGGGTGACCTGGAGCTTCCTGAGACCTTTCTATGACCTCCTGTGTTGTTGTAACAAGACTCAACTTAACTTGAAAAGTAGCACCTTATATTTCATTTGGCTATGTTGCAGTCTTGTTATAACAATGCAGGAGGTCACAGACAGCTTGGGATAGAAATAAGATGGAGAGATAAAGCAGCCAGTATGGTACGGTGTCCATTGTGTGAGTGGGCTACTGTAGGAATCTGAGGTCTGAGGCTTTGGCTTGAGAGGCTTCGACAAGAGGGCCAGGTGAGCAGTAGGTGGGAACAGGTCATTTTTGTTTTAATAGCAGTTAAGTTCAAGTTTAATTATCATTCAACCATACATGAATACCAGCATTCCTCCAGGACCAAGTGCAAAACACGGTACCGGATGTAGTATTTTGCACTGAAAAGATACAAAATTACAACTAAATACATAAAATTAGGGATGCAGGATCAGGTGATTTGTTATAGCTGCAGAATGTAGTTGCCGGGGGACTCCATTGTGGTTCCTGGTGACCACATCTGCAGCAAGTGTTGATTGCTTAAGAAGCTCAGGCTCGATGTTGATGACTTTGGATCTGAGCTTCATCAGGAATGGGGAGAGATACCTGGACACTGTGTTTCAGGAGGCGGTCACACCTACTAGACTAACGACTTGAAATTCAGTCTCGATCCAGGGACAAGATGTGGGAAAGGCAGGAAGGGGGACTCGAGAGGAGGCTCAGTACCTGAGCTTGCTCAATGGGTCTGAGATTGTTGCTGCCTGTGAGGATGACAATGGGGCGTAGAAAGGATGAACAATTGAATTGTAGCACTGTTGTTCAGGGAGTCATTCAAGAGGAGGGAGAGAACTGAAATGTAGCTGTAAATGGAGAGAGTATAATCACAATTCCTTACACTGAGTATTTTACAGTACTAATAGACACTATTTTTTATATATTTTTTACTCTAACAGTCATTTTTTTATGTATTGCACTGCACTGCTGCTGCAAAACAACAAATTTCATAACATATGTTGGTGATAATAAACCTGATTCTGATTTATGATCTAGAACTCACTGCCTAATGTGGGGATGGCTTTCAGAAAGGACTATTGATTGGATATGAGGAGAAATAATTTGCATAGCTGCAGAGCAAGTAGAGGGTAAGATGACTGCGCGTTTGATTGCAGCAGCTTCTACGGCCTCAACCAAAGGTGTTATTGTCCTTTTTAAACATGTTTTTTAACAATTGCAAGGCCCTGCTGGACATTAAAAACTTAATGTTCAGCAGGTCTACCCCATCAGAGCATTGCTTGTTGGCGGAGAAATTGAAGGAGAACTTGGTATGGATCGTGTGGCTGCCTGTGTCAGGAGAGGCGTTGGTGCGCAATGGAGGTGTGCAGTCTAGCAGTGAGTGATCATGTTGATTGTCTTTCTTGTGATCACAAGATCTTCTTGGACATTGTTAATGTGGAATGATTGGCGGACGGCGGGGGGAACTGCATGGCTTTGGTCGTAGTGAGGACCAGGCCTCAAGCCGCGTCGTTGCCTGTTTACAGCCACCCAGGAGAGAGGTGTCAGAGTCAGTGTGCTCGACTGGAGGCGGTGTGGTGCAGCATCCAAGCTGGAATCGGAGCTGCCCCTAGTGTTATCCCGGCAGAAGACTTATGCAGCATTTGTGGACTCATGGTCTTGGACTATATTCCTTTTGTGTGACTGTATTTTACTGAAACCTTATATGAGCTTGCTATCTTATTTGTGCTTTCTGTGCTTTGTATTTTGTACGACTGTTGGTACTGTGTGTTGCACCTTGGGCCTTGAGTAACACTGTTTTGTTTGGCTGTATTCATGGGTAGTTGTGTATGGTTGAATGACAATTAATCTTGAACTATGAGGAACTAGAACTAAGTAAACTATTCAACCTGAATTTGTTACCTCAATGGACTGCGTGGCCTCCTCCTTGGCTATTATGATTCTAATTGCAAAGGTCACTACTGTTCTTGCCTATACCACAGATCAATTGCTTTTTAGGATCCCTCCTGGTGGAGATCTGTAATGGTTCCTTAACAATCATCTTTTCCTTCTAAGAACTGTTTTATCTCCTGGAAAGGTTCAGAGGTTCATTTTAATATCCAGGTTTGTATGTAGAATACAACTCTGAGATTCATCTTCTCCCGATAGCCATGAAATACAGAAAAACCATGAAGTCATTGAAAGAAAAAACATCAACACCCCCCCATCGCATGAAAAAGAAAAAGAAACAAAAATTTTAAACCCCCCCCCCCCACCCCTCCTTTGCACAAAAGCTAACAGATCGTCCACCCGGAAAACGGCAGCTAGAGCATCAAAACCCAAACCCCCAACCCCCTCCCTCGCACAAAAACTAACATATCACCCACAAGGACATCAACCCCCCCCCACCCACCAATTGTCAACTAGAAAGAAAACACAGAAAAATAAAGGGGACCGATCTAAACTACTGTCCACACCAATAATCACATATATTTCATAATTTCAAAAACGTCCTCCATCAGCATCAGGAGAGCAACCGCTCGAACTCAGTCCTTCCATGGAGAGTGACCACTGACCTGCGGAGATGGTTAACTTGAACAACATACATCCTTGGCTCTTAAAAAATGTATTAATTTGCTAGCTCTAAATGTCGTCTATGTCTGCAGCGGTAATCCATGTTCTGCCATCTTATGGTTTTTCATTTGGTAGAAATGGGAAACGAGGGCAACAGGGCTGGGAACGGAAGTATATCGTCCTGGAAGGATCTAAAGTTCTCCTTTACGACAATGATTCAATAGATGGTAAGTAATAAATGCTATTATAAATGTTATTATACAGCATGTACTTGCTTCATCCTGTAATTATCACTCCTTCCTAATAGCACTTTTGGAGAACATCTGTCCAATGTGGACATTCATTAGGTGCTGTTAAGTTACTGCTCTGGATCCAAATGGTACAGAAAAAGTAAAAGATATATTTACCCAATCAGGGCAGTGGACAAAAGCTGACCTCACAAATTGAGAGGACACCAGAACTTTTTATTATGTTACAGTTTATGTTAATTACATATGTCTAGAAGTTCACTCCTGATCAATTGTATTAAATGTACTTGTAGCAGCTACAACCCTTAACAGAATCCCTTTAAATGAATAATATATATTTCAGTACTATGCATTCTAGAGACAGCATATAACATGTCAACTCATTTCTATGGTGTTTAATATAACTGGGGTGTATCTTTGTAAAGACTGGATGATGAAAGCTGAAATGCAAATATCCAAAGAAAGGAAAAGGGCACAACTTTTAGGAGTGGTGAAAGGGGTACTCTCTGGATCAAAAGGCAGAACTAGTTGAGCAGAAATAACTTTGGTGACATGTTCTTCATCAGTCAAGTGTCAAGTGAAGTTTAATGTCATTTAACGGCATACATACATATATACAACATATACAGTGTATATAGAAATGAGGTAATGGTTCTTTGAACCAGCATGTGAGACACATAACACACATAATACACGATAACTTATGAAGGTAAGGATAAAATCTACAAATGAATTGCACATAAATAACAAACTAAAGTGCATTAATATTAAATGTCATAAGGTACGGAACAAATTAATCAGCGACACATTAATTACAATGTGGCAGGGAGTTCGTAAGCCTAATGGCCTGGGGAAAGAAACTGTTTCTCATCCTGACCGTTCTTGTTTTTATGCATTATGTTCTCCTGCCTGATGGTAGAAAGTCAAAGAGGATGCCGGATGGATGGCTGGGATCCTTTACCATACTAAGGGCCCTGCATACACAGCACTCCTGATAAATGTCCCCAATTTAGTTTAAGAGGATAACTTTGTCAAGAGGCAGAGATTTTTGCAGTGACATAAAAAAGGTAGGATTTAGGAGCTTACAGGTACAGAAGGCCAATGAGATAACTGAAGGTACAGAACATAATGAAAATCTTTTTTTCCTTACATTCTTTTTGTAATAGATATGATGAATGATTTTACCTGGTAAGCAATAAATATTGATTAACTTGTATCACCAAGCTAAGTGGCACCTTGATTTACTGTGGAGGATATTGCAAAAAAGTGGACAGAGTTCAGTTGATAGTAGCAGTTGTCTTCCATTCACACTTTGAAAGGTTTGGCAGGAGAATGAAATAGAGTAATGAATTTGTCTATGTTGTATAAAATGGTCTCCTCAATTTTGCTACATTTTGTCACTATGGTATAATGTGTTGTTCTTACCCTCCAACAGGACAAAGACCAATTGATGAATTTGAACTATGCTTGCCTGATGGGGATGTGACAGTGCATGGAGCAGTTGGAGCCACTGAACTTGTAAACACTGCAAAGACAGGTGAAACTCAATTGTGAAATTTCAGAACAAAAAAAATAACCTCAGTGGAATATCAAAGTTCAAAGTAAATTATGTTTTATGTTTCTATATACTACCTTGAGATTAATTTTCTCGCAGGTATTTACATGAAAAATTGAAATACAATAGAATTTTACAAAAACTATACATAAATTGGCAAACACCAAAGTGCAGAAGAACTGAGCAAATAAAAATAAAACTACGAAAGTGAGTTCTTGGATCATAGAATCAATTCAGTGTACTAATGAATAAAGTTACCCACCCAGATTTGGAAGCCTAGTCTGAAGGATAATAACTATTCCCGAACCTGGTGGTGTGGAACTTAAGGCTTCTGTACCTTCTGCCCAATGGTAGTAGCTAGAATCAGCTATATGACTATATCAGATTATTAAAATATCCTGAAAGTATGGTGGGAGAGGAAGCTTAAGAAAACATACATAAGTGAGTACGTTACTGGATGGTACAATCTAAGATAGCAAATATATTTGCATTCTCTTTGAATTAAGTTCCTGGTTTCGGTAAGAATTTCAGTTTCTCACCTGACTGCTAGAAGATAGTAAATCATGCTACTATGCACCTATATTTTGTTGACCAATTAGAGAGGCCTGGAAAGAGGTTGCCTTTTTACCTGTTTAAGAAATAGTGTATGGTCTTATTTTTGTTTGAGTCAGTCCTATGTGGCAGAATGCTAAGACAGGACGAGCTGTGGAGTAAGAAGCCAATGGAAGGCTGTTTACATTAGACATATGCAGTGCTCACTGCCAGGACACACGTGTTTTTATTTTACAAATGTTACATATTATTTCAACTTAAATGTAAGTAGTTAATATTATATGAAGTTGCTTCTTCATTATTAACTACCTACATAAATACATTTTAAAATGCAAGGTTAACTGATTAGACAAATAAAACTACAGGTGCAATTCAAAGAAGACAAATGTGAAAGATGTATTTGGAGAGAGGAAACAAAGGAATGGATTTCTCAAACTGAATTTGTTTATGGAAAATGAAAATTAATAATCTAGCTAACATTTCTTGAAATATTTTAAAGCAGTAACTGGATTCATGGTTTTAATTTTCAAAAATCAGCTTGTATAAACTATGTCGCAACAAACAGCAAAAACTTCTTTCATGTACAGGCAATGAATTGTTGCAGAATGTCTAGGTTAGTATTGAAATGTCACGGTAAAGGTCAAAAGAAAGTATAAAAGCAAAAAGAATTTGCAATGTGAAGGCTAATTCTGGTAAGATGGTGGTGTGCTTGGATGCAGTGGCCTCTCTGGATCCAATCAAAGGTGTAATTGTACGTCCTTTGGATCTTTTTTATGATCGCAAGAACCTGAGGGATATTAAGAACATCAAGTACAGCAAATGCACCCCACTGGCGAGTTGCTGGATAGCAGTGGAGCTGGACTTTGTTTTGCACCATGTTGCAGCCTGCTTCAGCCACTCAGGGAAGAAGGGGTCAGAGGCAGTGTGTGGAGGCGGTGCATGATCCAACAAACAATGGATATGATGGACTTGGACATTTTTATTGTGACCACAAGATCCCTGTTGGACATTGGTAATGTAGAATACAGTGAGTCCAATTTACCGGTTCATTGGCCAGACTGGCAGTGGGGAAGCTGAGTTGCCTCGGTTGTTACACAGCTGTGTATCACTGGATTGGGATTCGTACTGGGTTGGGAGCTGGCTCCTCCCTTGGTGCTGCTCTCCAGTGTTTGCTTCCGTGAAGACAAGCTGGATTGCGTTCACCGTCAGCTGCAGTTGCACGACATGAAGATCTGCTGCGGAAATGTGGCTTCAGGACAACATCCATACACCATGAATCTACAGGCTGACACCTAGGGACCTGGGCTGTATTATTATTTTTTTTTCTCTGTTTTTCTGCTGCCGTAATTATATGTGCTGTATGTGATTGTCAGTACCATGGCTTGCACCTTGTCCCCAGAGGAACAGTGTTACGTTTGGCTGGATTCCTGTGTATAGTTTGATGACAATTAAACTTGAACTTGATTTGAAGAGTCGATTCACTGGCTTTTTCTATTGTCTTTGTGGATATATAATCAGTAACTTAGATTTATTTGTGCTCCTTATATTTAATACTTTTGCAGATGTAGTAATGTTTGACCAGGCAGTTGATAATGATGAAGAAAGCTGTAAGCTACAGAAAAATATCATTGGACAAATGAGCAGAAACATAGCAAATCGACAATTATAAGATTTTAGGATAACAAATAAGGCAAGGGATGATATGACGAGGATTAAAGCAACTTTTGAACTGATGTCCATAAACCCCTGAAGATAGCAGGTCAGATAGATAACAAGGCATTAGTGTTACAGGAAAGGCCATGATATAGAATACAAGAGTAAAGGGATTGTGCTTGAACTGCACAAAGCAGCTTACACCACAGCTGATGTAATGCAACGTAGGGTGTGGTAGTTCTGGTGAGAGTCATGGAGATATTGTCAGAATCTGAGAATCTGGGGTTGATTTCCTTGGGACAGAGGTGGCCAAGTGGAGATTTGACGTAAGTATATAAAACTGTAACAAGCCTGAGCAGAATAAATAGCTCTATTTCCCTTGGAGAAGTAAATAGATTTACAGTAAAATTTGGAAAGCACTGTGCAATGTTGGGAATTTGGGCATCTACCTGACAATTGTTATAGCAGAAATCCTCCTCGTATTTAAAATTTAAGCAGAAAGGCCCTTGAGGTGCTATAAGCTAACTGGTCACTGAATTTGAACAGGGAAGTGGGACTAGACCAAGCTGCTTTTCTTTAGGGCTGCACAGCAACAGTGGTTTGGATAGCCTCCTTCTATGATACAAGTTTTTAAGATTCTATTCAAAGATTTTTAAATGTTACATTTTCTAGTAAACAAACCAATGATCAGTAGAAAAAAAGAATAAATTCTTTGCAATGTTGAGGTATAAAATAACTGGACATTGCAAAGAGCTCTGACCTTTCTCATTGTTGTGTGGAGGATATTTCTATTTGAAAGAGGTGGGTAACTATGAGATGGAGAATACAAATCTGCTTCCTACTTTGGGTGAATGGTTTTAAAGAGGGAGTCCATAAATATAACCCTTATGTGTATATATAAATAACATAAGGCCGCAAGAAATTTTATTATTTTTCCATTGATGGTTTGGTTGTATTCAAAAATATAAGACAATGCTTTTGATATTACAGTAGTCAGTAGTTTTCCTTTCCGTCAAATTCCTCTCCTCATAGATGTGCCTTATGTGCTGAAGTTAGAATCTCAGCCACACACAACCTGCTGGCCTGGTCAGACACTCTACATGCTTGCTCCGAGCTTCCCGGACAAGCAGCGCTGGGTCGCCGTGTTGGAGTCTGTTGCAGCTTCTGGACGGAAATCATGTGAAAAAGCAGAGAGAGCTGCTGTAAGTGCCAGTACTAGATTATGCTTATCCAGTTTTCTTTCATCTAAAATTCCTTGAAACATAGCCCTTGTTTATATTTATTGTAACCTGACAATTTGACTTGTTTGCCATTGATAGTTCATGTTTCTAACTAAGCATGTGCTATAGCCTGGAATGATCCCTATTGTCAATATATGATAGGCTGAAGTGGCCCAGAGCGATGACCTTGTCCTGTTGGTGAAGGTAAAACAATTACACAATTGTGCTTGTCCTATGCTTGCCCTGCATGCCACTGCAAAATATATTTTGCAGCATCGCTTTTCAGCTTTATGGGGCTTATTAATACAACAAGCTTTCAACATTACAAAAACTAAAATTTCTGCCTTGCAAAATGTTTTGAAATTAATTGCTTGTTTAAATGGTTTCACATGTGATGCATTTGACATTAATTATTGTAGTTTCAAAGACATGTACAGGC
Organism: Mobula birostris; assembly: GCF_030028105.1. Lineage (NCBI taxonomy): Eukaryota > Metazoa > Chordata > Chondrichthyes > Myliobatiformes > Myliobatidae > Mobula > Mobula birostris. The sequence continues at coordinate 3,405,723 of NC_092400.1, forward strand.
TCTATAACTATCAAAAAATTAATAGAATAAAACTACCCATCTTTAGGCCTTACTCAAGCATATGTATGCTTTCTGATACGAAGAGAAAAGCTTCACCTTTCTAGAAAAACATAAGTGAATATTCTACATTGGCACAGACAACCAGCAACCATGGCTCTTCTTGAAGTAAACAGTTCTTCAAGATGTATTCTTCCTGCTAAGTCATGCTGTTGACACATTACCAAACATTGATCACTTTTGCTGGCATGCGTTTACCATGTTCTCATTGATTCATGAACTGCATCTTGATTAGCAATCATCTACGCTAAGCCTAAGATTGTCTGGCAGAACCACAAATAAAAACTGCAGTCCTGGCAGTTCATGGCAAATTATCTCCATTTCTACTGATAGAAGTTCAAATAAACTTCTGTGCGAGTTATCCTTAATAGTTTGCTCTGGCTGATATTGGGCTTTTTTTTTGTGCAATTGGTTTCAACACACACTCAGGTAAGTGGAGAGAATTCCATTACACTCCTGATGTGTGCCTCACAGATAGCGAAAAGGTTTTAGGGTGTTCAGTCAACCACACAGGATCTTCAACTACCGATCTGTTCTTAAGACTCAGTACATATATGACTGCTGGAGTTGACTTGCTCATTAATGGTGATCCCCAGGATATTCATGGAGGGTTGACTCAGATGTAGTGATACTATTAAATGTCAAAGGTAGACGCTTTGCCTTGCACTTCCTGGAAATTTTCATTGAGCAAACCATGGTTCAATTCTCTGGAATTTAGAAGTTTAGGATTTGACAAAATATTAAGGAGAATTGATGGAGGTTAATCATTGCCATTACTTGGGAAGTCTCAAACTAGATAGACATAAATAACAAATTAGAGCCAGATCATTTGGAAATTAAAATAAAAACACTTTTACAATTAGTGAATGATAATAATTTGAAACTCTACCATCTAAAAATGGGAGAATTGTTGATTATATTTATTAATTAGAGCATATGAATAAAATTGCAGACCAAAATAAAGTGGAACAGAACTAAGGAACTAAATGTCCATGCTTGTTTCTATATATTTATCATAAATCTCTATGGTCTGGTTAATTATAAAATAAAATGTTAATTCCTGTTCTTTCATCAAAACTCTTGAATTTTGACACTTTGTAGACTTCATTAATCAAAATAGAATGACCCTAGGTACTCTAGTCCAAAAGACTTCAATGTTTCAAATTTCATGTTTTTATGTTTTAGTGACACATACATCATAGGCTTTGCTAACAATCGCTTGATGCCATTTAACTCAAACTAATCCTTTTTTATATTATCTCAGTTCCATAATGTATCAGTGCAGTCTAATTGTCAATGCTGGAGTGAGTGATTAATTAAAAAGTACATTTCTGTCCAAAACTGTAAACTGAGTTTGCACAAATTATGGAGTAACATACATGTCCATGGAAGCACATACTAATGTGATAGTTTGTTTAATTCTGCAGAAATTACTGGGAAATTCTTTGCTGAAGCTGGAGGGAGATGACCGTTTGGATATAAATTGCACTCTACCACTCAGTGAGCAGGTATGTTGGAAACAGAATAAATAGATTTTCGCTGTAGCTAATTTATGGTCATTTGCCAGCCACAGGGTCAAAATACAGACATGTTACTTTTTCAGAATGCAGAGTTAAAATGAAGCCTGACCTTTGAGGTCACAGGCATATTAATGTACCTGCCTTGGAGGTGGTAGAGCCTAGAACCAATAGGTTAACTTCTAGGAATAGAAGTTTTCTTGTGAGGAGCTGTTATATAAGATTAGTGGTTGCTCACTCTAGTTTAAAAGAATGGGTGATGATTTTATTGAAATGAGTTCACTCATAAAGAGCGATTAAAACAAGATGAGTGAATGAGCTCATTGCAACTTTGCTCATTGGTTCAAGGTGACAGAGTGGATATTGCCCTTTCTTTTTGACAATCACATGCCATCTGATTCACCTCTCTTGAGAACAGGCGTAGAAAGCTGGTCCAACTGCTTGTATCGGAGTGGAATTAGAATGTATCCGAGAATCAGAGACTGGTTGTCATTGCACATATGGCTGATTGAGAGTTGGAAATCTAGCAAATGTCCACAATGGACTGGGAGCCGGAGAAGAAGGAATGAGAAACGAGAGGCAGTGAGATTGTCAGATATTGCCAGGATAATGCCTCCTGGAGTTGTGGGATGATGGGGCATTTTGGTGGTGAGGGATGAGCACTGGGAGACTTATAGACTTGAGAAAGTCTTAACTTTGGAAGGGAAAATTGAAGGTAAGTATCTTACAGGCTTCATGGTTGAGTGCATTAATAAGCGATCACAGTACTTACAATGGCCTTCTCTGGAACAGTATGCTCCAAGTGTCTCTGCAATTCAATAAAAATAACTAAATGTTTAATTACAGAATATTATCTTACATACTTCTGAGATGGATGTTTTGCCAGGGTTCCAAAGGGAAATCCGGACAGGACATGCCCAATCAAAATCTTCATGTAACACAAAATGACAGAGAGTTGGTTTTACCATGATATGTTCATGAAAAAGAATCAAATTTCATTTGGTCAGTGCTCACATTATCAACACTGGAATTGAATTTAGAGGCATAGATTATGTAGTGTGAAGTTTTTAACTGCTTTCCATTATTTGTAGTATGGGCATCAGAGGCAAGGTCAGCTCTTCTACCAGCCATCCCCAGTTGCCTTTGAGAAACTGGTGAGCTCACCAGTGCAGTCTTTTGGTGAAGATACACCCACAGCATTGTGCTGCTAGGGAGTGTTCCAGGGTTTCCAAAGCAGATGAAGCAATAGCAATGTTTCAAAATCAAGATGGTAGGTGTCTTGGAGGTGGTTACGCAGGTGGTGGTGATGCCCTACATCGCTGCCCTCATCTTTGGTTATAGCAGTTATGAGTTTTGGAGATGCTGTCAGAATCACAGGGGTGAGTAACTTGGTGTATTTGTGGTACACAGTGCTGCCGCCGTGGGGGGAATGAGGTATCAATCAGGCAGGTGACTTTGTCCTGAATAATCCTGAACTACTTGAGAATTAGTACCACTCCACTTATACAATGAGGCAGGAAGTATTCCATTACGTTCCTGACATGTGCTTATGCTTTGTAGTTGAAAGAAGGTTTACGAATGTCAGGTCAGCCATCCGCTGCAGGACACACATCCTCAGGCCTGCTCTTGTAGGCACAATGTTTATGTTACTAGTCCATTGTGTTTCTAATTATGACCTCCAGAATTTTGGCACTGTTTGCTAAGTTAACAAATTTCACGTCACATGCCGGTGATAATAAACCTGATTCTGATTCTGATGATAACACCACGTCAATGATAAATTATTGGGCTGTCTCTTGTTGGAAATGGGCATAACCCAGCATATTTCTGGCACAAATGTTACATGCCATTTACCAGCCCATGCCTAAAATTGGCATTAGTACTGCTACATAAAAATATTGTCAGCTTCATTAGCGAGAAATTGTAAGTATAGAGTGTATAAATTTAGAAAGAGGTGTATATCATTTTGCTCTTTGAGTCCGCTCTGCCATTCAGTGTGATCATGGCAGATCATCAAAACTCAGTGCCCTGCTCCCAACTTTTCCCCATTTCACTTGGTTTCTTTAGCCATTGATATTGTATAATAATGTAAATGTATTTAGTAATTTGGCCCAAATACCTTCTGTAGTTGAGAATTTGATTGACTTACCATCCTTTGGATATAGGAACTTCTCTTCATCTTGCTCCTAAATGGCTTGCTGTATTTCCTTCGGCTTTGGCCCTACCACAGGGACATCTTTTCTGCAGTGAGCTCCTCTTTCAGTCTTTTAAACTCTAGTGACTATTAGCCCAATCATGCACCCCTGCTGCAACTCCAGAAATCAATCTCATAGTAATTACTGCACTTCTTTTATAGCACAGATATTATTCTTCAGAAAAGGAGCCAAAACTGCATTCAAAGTTTATGCTGCAATTTCATCAAAGCCCTGTACAAATGGAATGAGACATCCACACCCCCTCTCACCAGGAGGGCCAGAATATTTGATTTATTGACTAGCTGTTGGACTTTTTTGCTTGCTTTCATGGACTGACACACAAAGATACCCAGACCTTGCTGTAACCTCTCCATTTCCTAATCTCACTGTTCAGACAATACACTGTCTTCCAAATATTTGAATGCTCTTCAATACAGTTCACTCACTCAACATATCTAAATCACTCTCTGCATCCTCCTCAGTACTCATCTTTGCACCTAGCCTTATGTGATCTGCAGACTTGGAAAAATTACATATATTTCCTTCACCTAAACCAATTTCATATATTGTGAATATCTGCGGTCCAAGCAGTGAACTCGCGGATACTCCTCTTGGAGCTCAATCCCATCTGCCAGTCCAGCTAGAGCTGGTGCCTACAGATATTTCCTGCTATTTACATCCAGTCTGCCATCCTTTTCATTACAACCATTAATGCCAGTCTGCTCCCAGCACTACAGTGTCATCAATTTTAATGGTGATGACGAGTGGACTAAGTTCCAGACCAGGGATTCCCAACCTGGGGTCCACGAGCCTTTTCTTAATGGTATTGGTCCATGGCATAAAAAAGACTGGGAACCCCTGTTCTATACCCTACGGACATAAGCAACAAAGTACAAGTAGCTTAATCAGGCACTCAAAACCACTCTGCCGTTCAGTAGGTTTGTGACTGACCCAATCTTGACTCAATATCACTTCTCAAACTTTATTGTAACCTCTTTACGCCCTTGTAATTTAAATGCTTGATGATCTCTGCCTTAAATATATTTGTAGAAGATAACAAAAAAATCCTGAATTCCATCTGAAAAGAGTGATCCTCTGGGACTTCCAGAATCCAGGGAACTTTGGTGGATTTATTACTTATGTATTTACTGTCTCTACAACCACTTTAAGACCCAGGGCAGGCCACGGGGCCCAGGGACTATCTTCAATCTTTTTCTTGTCATTGTGAACGAAATTATTTTAAGTTCCTTCTTCCCTGTAGTCTTTTGCTTTTCTATTATTATCAAAGGATAGTTTTAGTATTTTCAATCATGAAAATTAATCCAAAATGACCATTTAGAAATTATTACTTTCCCCAGTATCAATTTTTAAGAGATCAACATTCACTTCAGCTATCCTCTTCCTCTTTATATTCCCTTAGAAGTCCTAGATACTCTCAATGGGCTGTGTAAAGAAAAATTGACACCATATTCCCAAAATAAGCATTCTATTTCAAGCTTAGTCATGGGAGATATTAACCAGATGGGCAGAAGAATAGACCTATGGAAAACTTCCTGGAAGTACAACATTCCCGTGGCTGGAAGCCTCTGAATCGTGACCATTTTAAATGGAGAAAGCATTAGGGTGGTATTAACAATCAACAAGCTATGCAGAAGAACCAACCACCTCACGTGCTGCCTGCCCCACCAGCCTACTCCCTCCCATGTTCCAAAGACATATCGGTCCTCACGTGCTGCCTGCCCCATGTTCCAAATACATATCGGTTAGGAAGTTAATTGGTCATAGTAAATTGTCCTGTGTGTTAGGCCAGGGTTAAATAGGTGGGTTGCTGGACTGTGTGGCCCGTTGGGCCGGCACTGTACCTCTAAATGCATAGATTATAAAAACCTCTCCAGAATGACTGTCAAACAACAGGAATTCTGCAGATGCTGGAAATTCAAGCAACACACATAAAAGTTGCTGGTGAACGCAGCAGGCCAGGCAGCATCTCTAGGAAGAGGCGCAGTTGACATTTCAGGCCGAGACCCTTCGTCAAGACTAACTGAAGGAAGAGTGAGTAAGGGATTTGAAAGTTGGAGGGGGAGGGGGAGATCCAAAATAATAGGAGAAGACAGGAGGGGGAGGGATGGAGCCAAGAGCTGGACAGGTGATTGGCAAAAGGGGATACGAGAGGATCATGGGACAGGAGGTCCGGGAAGAAAGACGGGGGGGGGGAACCCAGAGGATAGGCAAGAGGTATATTCAGAGGGACAGAGGGAGAAAAAGGAGAGTGAGAGAAAGAATGTGTGTATAAAAATAAGTAACAGATGGGGTACGAGGGGGAGGTGGGGCATTAGCGGAAGTTAGAGAAGTCGATGTTCATGCCATCAGGTTGGAGGCTACCCAGACGGAATATAAGGTGTTGTTCCTCCAACCTGAGTGTGGCTTCATCTTTACAGTAGAGGAGGCCGTGGATAGACATGTCAGAATGGGAATGGGATGTAGAATTAAAATGTGTGGCCACTGGGAGATCCTGCTTTCTCTGGCGGACAGAGCGTGGATGTTCAGCAAAGCGGTCTCCCAGTCTGCATCAGGTCTCGCCAATATATAAAAGGCCACATCGGGAGCACCAGACGCAGTATATCATCCCAGTCGACTCACAGGTGAAGTGTTGCCTCACCTGGAAGGACTGTTTGGGGCCCTGAATGGTGGTAAGGGAGGAAGTGTAAGGGCATGTGTAGCACTTGTTCCGCTTACACGGATAAGTGCCAGGAGGGAGATCAGTGGGGAGGGATGGGGGGGACGAATGGACAAGGGAGTTGCGCAGGGAGCGATTCCTGCGGAATGCAGAGAGATGGGGGGAGGGAAAGATGTGCTTAGTGGTGGGATCCCGTTGGAGGTGGCGGAAGTTACGGAGAATAATATGTTGGACCCGGAGGTTGGTGGGGTGGTAGGTGAGGACCAGGGGAACCCTATTCCTAGTGGGGTGGCGGGAGGATGGAGTGAGAGCAGATGTACGTGAAATGGGGGAGATGCGTTTAAGAGCAGAGTTGATAGTGGAGGAAGGGAAGCCCCTTTCTTTAAAAAAGGAAGACATCTCCCTCGTCCTAGAATGAAAAGCCTCATCCTGAGAGCAGATGCGGCGGAGACGGAGGAATTGCGAGAAGGGGATGGTGTTTTTTTCAAGAGACAGGGTGAGAAGAGGAATAGTCCAGATAGCTGTGAGAGTCAGTAGGCTTATAGTAGACATCAGTGGATAAGCTGTCTCCAGAGATAGAGACAGAAAGATCTAGAAAGGGGAGGGAGGTTTCTGAAATGGACCTGGTAAACTTGAGGGCAGGGTGAAAGTTGGAGGCAAAGTTAATAAAGTCAACGAGTTCTGCATGCGTGCAGGAAGCAGCGCCAATGCAGTCGTCGATGTAGCGAAGGAAAAGTGGGGGACAGATACCAGAATAGGCACGGAACATAGATTGTTCCACAAAACCAACAAAAAGGCAGGCATAGCTAGGACCCATACGGGTGCCCATAGCAACACCTTTAGTTTGGAGGAAGTGGGAGGAGCCAAAGGAGAAATTATTAAGAGTAAGGACTAATTCCGCTAGACAGAGCAGAGTGGTGGTAGAGGGGAACTGATTAGGTCTGGAATCCAAAAAGAAGCGTAGAGCTTTGAGACCTTCCTGATGGGGGATCAAAGTATATAGGGACTGGACATACAATGTGAAAATAAAGCGGTGGGGGCCAGGGAACTTAAAATCATCGAAAAGTTTAAGAGCGTGAGAAGTGTCACGAACATAGGTTGGAAGGGATTGAACAAGGGGGGATAAAACCGTGTCGAGGTATGCAGAAACGAGTTCGGTGGGGCAGGAGCAAGCTGAGACAATAGGTCGGCCAGGACAGGCTGCAGAAACGAGTTCGGTGGGGCAGGAGCAAGCTGAGACAATAGGTCGGCCAGGACAGGCACTAAGCACATCTTTCCCTCCCCCCGTCTCTCTGCATTCCGCAGGGATCGCTCCCTACGCAACTCCCTTGTCCATTCATCCTCCCCATCCCACCCCACTGATCTCCCTCCTGGCACTTATCCGTGTAAGCGGAACAAGTGCTACACATGCCCTTACACTTCCTCCCTTACCACCATTCAGGGCCCCAAACAGTCCTTCCAGGTGAGGCAATACTTCACCTGTGAGTCGGTTGGGGTGATATACTGCGTCCGGTGCTCCCGATGTGGCCTTTTATATATATTGGCGAGACCCGACGCAGACTGGGAGACCGCTTTGCTGAACATCTACGCTCTGTCCGCCAGAGAAAGCAAGATCTCCCAGTGGCCACACATTTTAATTTCACATCCCATTCCCATTCTGACATGTCTATCCACGGCTTCCTCTACTGTAAAGATGAAGCCACACTCAGGCTGGAGGAACAACATCTTATATTCCGTCTGGGTAGCCTCCAACCTGACGGCATGAACATCGACTTATCTAACTTCTGCTAATGCCCCACCTCCCCCTCGTACCCCATCTGCTACTTATTTTTATACACACATTCTTTCTCTCACTCTTCTTTTTCTCCCTCTGTCCCTCTGAATATACCCCTTGCCCATCCTCTGGGTTCCCCCCCCACCTTGTCTTTCTTCCCGGACCTCCTGTCCCATGATCCTCTCGTATCCCTTTTGCCAATCACCTGTCCAGCTCTTGGCTCCATCCCTCCCCCTCCTGTCTTCTCCTATCATTTTGGATCTCCCCCTCCCCCTCCAACTTTCAAATCCCTTACTCACTCTTCCTTCAGTTCGTCCTGACGAAGGGTCTCGGCCTGAAACGTCGACTGCACCTCTTCCTAGAGATGCTGCCTGGCCTGCTGCGTTCACCAGAATGACTGTCAATTGGCTTAGGCATCTCAAACTTAGTTTATAAATGTTTCCATCCATCTTTCCAAGAAGAATGCAGAAGGGTTATTTCAAAGCACTGCAATTTATATTGTAGTCCCATTTGGATTAGTGTGTGTTTACGTTTGAAAGGTAAGTGCATCCATATAAAAGAACATAAGAAATAGGAACAGGTGTAAGCCATCTGGCCTGTCGAGCCTGCTCTGCCATTCTATGGCTGATCTGTCCATGGACTCATCTCCACCTACCTGCCTTTTCCCCATTACCCTGAATTCCCCTCAATAATTTTGATCCTCACATTGGTAATTTTTGTTAACCAATTAAATTAAGAGAAGTAGGACAAAAGCAGATACAGTATCTTCTGTATTAGATCACCAATCAGCCACTACCTCACACAGTACTGAAACTGGTTTGAAGGGTTAATGTCTTTCCCATTATGGATATGTGCATGTAATTTGTTTTGGGGTAGTGATGGAGCAGAAAAAAACAAAGTTTTGGTGTACATTCTTATTAAGGATGTGATTATAACTAGAGCCCATGCATTAAGTCATCAGAAAGTATCTACTTACGATGCTTTTTTTCTGAGGAGAGCTGATTTTTGTGTATCTACAGATTGTGCTGGTTGGGACAGAAGAAGGTTTATATGCATTAAATGTTGTGAAGAACTCCCTTGTGCACATTCCGGGTGTGGGGTCAGTGTTCCAGCTTCATATCCTAAAGGAACTTGATCGACTCATCATGATTGCAGGTTATTATGGACTTGTTTGAATGTGTTAGCCAGCAAGAAAACAGGTCAGGTACAACTTTAGAAAACTGCTATCGCACCATAAATGTTTAATTCAAAGGGTATAAATTTATAGTTTTATTTAGTACTGATTGTAATACAGATTTTTTTTACAGACTTTCACATTTTTATGCATTCTCAAAACACTTCACCCACATCAAGAGTGGTTGCGAATGATTAATTACATTATCTGTTTGACAGGGGAGGAGCGAACCCTCTGTTTTGTGGATATTAAGAAGGTGAAGCTATCGATAGCTCAGTCCCATCTGCCAGCCCAGCCAGAGCTCATACCTACAGTTTTTGATAACTTGAAAGGATGCCACCTGTTTGCAGTAGGAAAAGTGAGCACTTTTAATCAGATTTATTTATCATATGCAAAACAGTCAGTTCAACTTCAAAAGCAATTTGGCAGTTTAAATTTCTATAATCTTATTCTGAATGTCCAGTCATGTTCATTTATGAGTCAATGTGTGGGTAAGTAGATTTAAGTAACAGCCAGAACAAACATATATAGGTGTCTGTTATCTACTATAAGACATTTATCTGAATATTTAAAACGACTGTATTAAATGTTCACTTTGTTAGAGTATTCTAGCTCTAAGATATGAATTTATTTCAATATTAGGAATTTTACCACTGTCAGTTGCAAGGGACTTAATTAAGGGAAATTAAGGGAAACAAGTAGTGAGATCATGGAAACTGTACAGATCGAAAAGGAGGAGGTCCTTGTTTTCTTGAGGAAAATTAAAGTGGATAAATCCCCGGGACCTGACAGAGTGTTCCCTCGGACCTTGAAGGAGACTAGTGTTGAAGTTGCAGGGGCCCTGGCAGAAATATTTAAAATATCGCTGTCTACAGGTGAGGTGCCGGAGGATTGGAGAGTGGCTCATGTTGTTCCGTTGTTTAAAAAAGGATCGAAAAGTAATCCGGGAAATTATAGGCCAGTAAGTTTAACGTCGGTAGTAGGTAAATTATTGGAGGGAGTACTAAGAGACAGAATCTACAAGCATTTGGATAGACTGGGACTTATTAGGGAGAGTCAACATGGCTTTGTGCGTGGTAGGTCATGTTTGACCAATCTGTTGGAGTTTTTCGAGGAGGTTACCAGGAAAGTGGATGAAGGGAAGGCAGTGGATATTGTCTACATGGACTTCAGTAAGGCCTTTGACAAGGTCCTGCATGGGAGGTTAGTTAGGAAAATTCATTCGCTAGGTATACATGGAGAGGTGGTAAATTGGATTAGACATTGGCTCGATGGAAGAAGCCAAAGAGTGGTAGTAGAGAATTGCTTCTCCGAGTGGAGGCCTGTGACTAGTGGTGTGCCACAGGGATCAGTGCTGGGTCCATTGTTATTTGTCATCTATATTTCTGATCTGGATGATAATATGGTAAATTGGATCAGCAAATTTGCTGATGATATAAAGATTGGAGGTGTAGTAGACAGTGAGGAAGGTTTTCAGAGCCTGCAGAGGGACTTGGACCAGCTGGAAAAATGGGCTGAAAAATGGCAGATGGAGGTTAATACAGACAAGTGTGAGGTATTGCATGTTGGAAGGACAAACCAAGGTAGAACATACAGGGTTAATGGTAAGGCACTGAGGAGTGCAGTGGAACAGAGGGATCTGGGAATACAGTTACAAAATTCCCTAAAAGTAGCGTCACAGGTAGGTAGGGTCGTAAAGAGAGCTTTTGGTACATTGGCCTTTATTAATCAAAGTATTGAGTATAAGAGCTGGAATGTTATGATGAGGTTGTATAAGGCATTGGTGAGGCCGAATCTGGAGTATTGTGTTCAGTTTTGGTCACCAAATTACAGGAAGGATATAAATAAGGTTGAAAGAGTGCAGAGAAGGTTTACAAGGATGTTGCCGGGACTTGAGAAACTCAGTTACAGAGAAAGGTTGAATAGGTTGGGACTTTATTCCCTGGAGCGTAGAAGACTGAGGGGAGATTTGATAGAGGTATATAAAATTATGATGGGTATAGATAGAGTGAATGCAAGCAGGCTTTTTCCACTGAGGCAAGGGGAGAAAAAAACCAGAGGACATGGGTTAAAGGTGAGCGGGGGGAAAGTTTAAAGGGAACATTAGGGGGGGCTTCTTCACAGAGAGAGTGGTGGGAGTGTGGAATGAGCTGCCAGACGAGGTGATAAATGAGGGTTCTTTTTTAACATTTAAGAATAAATTGGACAGATACATGGATGGGAGGTGTATGGAGGGATATGGTCCCTGTGCAGGTCAGTGGGACTAGGCAGAAAATGGTTCGGCACAGCCAAGAAGGGCCAAAAGGCCCGTTTCTGTGCTGTAGTTTCTATGGTTTCTATGACTTCCTCGTATACAGGGCCATCTAGCTTGGTTCAGAAACCCAGACCACAGTATGCTATGGCAAGAGATGTTGTTATGCAAAATTATTCTCTACCTGATGAAAAATGCTCAATGTTTACTTTTCCCTTGAGATGAGAAAGAAGAGTGAAAAAAGTTGAATGGAAACTATAGTCTCACATTTACTTTACATTTATGCCTTCTGCAATTTTTAAGGCAAGGGTATAGCTAAAGCAATAAAACGAGGAATTCTGCAGATGCTGGAAATTCAAGCAACACACATCAAAGTTGCTGGTGAACGCAGCAGGCCAGGCAGCATCTCTAGGAAGAGGTGCAGTCGACGTTTAGGGCCGAAACCCTTCGTCAGGACTAACTGAAGGAAGAGCTAGTAAGAGATTTGAAAGTGGGAGGGGGAGAGGGAGATCCAAAATGATAGGAGAAGACAGGAGGGGGAGGGATGGAGCCAAGAGCTGGACAGGTGATAGACAAAAGGGATATGAGAGGATCATGGGACAGGAGGCCCAGGGAGAAGGAAAAGTGGGGGGGGGGGAACCTAGAGGATGGGCAAGGGGTATAGAGAAAGGGACAGAGGGAGAAAAAGGACAGAGAGAAAAAGAATGTGTGTATATAAATAAATAACGGATGGGGTATGAGGGGGAGGTGGGACATTAGCGGAAGTTAGAGAAGTCAATGTTCATGCCATCAGGTTGGAGGCTACCCAGACGGAATATAAGGTGTTGTTCCTCCAACCTGAGTGTGGCTTCATCTTTACAGTAGAGGAGGCTGTGAATAGACAGATCAGAATGGGAATGGGATGTGGAATTAAAATGTGTGGCCACTGGGAGATCCTGCTTTCTCTGGCGGACAGAGCGTAGGTGTTCAGCAAAACAATCTCCCAGTCTGCGTCGGGTCTCGCCGATATATAGAAGGCCACATCGGGAGCATCAGACGCAGTATATCACCCCAGCCGACTCACAGGTGAAGTGTCTCAAATGCATCTCCCCCATTTCACGCACATTTGCTCTCACTCCATCCTCCCACCACCCCACTAGGAATAGGGTTCCCCTGGTCCTCACCTACCACCCCACCAGCCTCCGGGTCCAACATATTATTCGCCGTAACTTCCGCCACCTCCAACGGGATCCCACCACTAAGCACATCTTTTCCTCCCCCCCCCCCCCCGCTTTCCGCAGGGATCGCTCCTTACGCGACTCCCTTGTCCATTTGTCCCCCCCATCCCTCCCCACTGATCTCCCTCCTGGCACTTATCCTTGTAAGCGGAACAAGTGCTACACCTGCCCTTACACTTCCTCCCTTACCACCATTCAGGGCCCCAGACAGTCCTTCCAGGTGAGGCGACACTTCACCTGTGAGTCGGCTGGGATGATATACTGCGTCCGGTGCTCCCGATGTGGCCTTCTATATATTGGCGAGACCCGACGCAGACTGGGAGATCGTTTTCCTGAACACCTACGCTCTGTCCACCAGAGAAAGCAGGATCTCGCAGTGGCCACATATTTTAATTCCACATCCCATTCCCATTCTGATATGTCTATCCACGGCCTCCTCTACTGTAAAGATGAAGCCACACTCGGGTTGGAGGAACAACACCTTATATTCGGTCTGGGTAGCCTCCAACCTGATGGCATGAACATTGACTTCTCTAACTTCCACTAATGCCCCACCTTCCCCTCGTACCCCATCCGTTATTTATTTATATACACGCATTCTTTTTCTCTCTTTCTCCTTTTTCTCCCTCTGTCCCTCTGACTATACCCCTTGCCCATCCTCTGGGTTTTTCCCCCCCTCCCCCCTTTCCTTCTCCCTGGCCCTCCTGTCCCATGATCCTCTCATATCCCTTTTGCCAATCATCTGTCCAGCTCTTGGCTCCATCCCTCCCCCTCCTGTCTTCTCCTATCACTTTGGATATCCCCCTCCCCCTCCCACTTTCCAATCTCTTACTAGCTCTTCCTTCAGTTAGTCCTGACGAAGGGTCTGGGGCCTAAACGTCAACTGTACCTCTTCCTAGAGATGCTGCCTGGCCTGCTGCATTCACCAGCAACTTTGATGTGTGTTGCTATACCTAAAGCAAATTAGATTTGGTGCTAGAGCAGCATCTCCACCCATTCATATGGCAAGGTAAGGTTTAGTAATCTACAGTTTTTTAACTCTAAGTCTAGTTCATTGCCTTATCACAAGTACATGTATGCACGGGTGCAATGAAAAACTTACAGCATTGTCACGGACACATAACATTCACAAGAAAAACATAAATTTTAAAATAGAATATACACTTTTTTTTACAAGAAAGAACACAATTAGAACATAACAAAATAAAGTCCATTTTACTGGAAAGTAGTTACATGCTTTAAGTTAGTTAAATTTTGTAAATTGTTTTCAGGCACATTTAAATGTTAATAATTTAAAACAGTAATAGTCTTAGAGATTCCAATACTGTTCAGGGTATTAAGAGAGGGGACAAAGTACACATGGTTCCGTTGTATGCAGATGGCCTGTTAGTTTATATTTCAGATCCTAGGAAATCTATTCCTTCTATGTTATCTATATTTTCTGAATTTAGTAGCTTTTCTGGATATAAATTAAATTTACATAAAAGTGAGTTATTTCCCATTAATAATTACTCGGATCAATATCATCCAGTACCTTTTAGTATTGCTAAAAATTACTTATCTTGGTATTAAAATTACTAAAAATTTTAAGGACCTGTATAAATATAATTTTCTCACATTAATTGATTACACCCAACAAATGCTTTCTAAATGGTCACCTATGACATTATCATCAATAGGTCGAACTAATGCTATTAAAATGATAGTTCTACTGAAATTCTTACATATATTTCAGGCAGTTCCTTCCTTTGTTCCTAAAACGTTTTTTGACAGAATAGATCTCATTTTATATTTGGGATAATAAAAATCCTAGATTGAGTAAACTCTTATTGCAGAAATTAAAAAAGGATGGTGGTATGGCTTTGCCAAATTTTAGAATGTATTATTGGGCATGTAATATTCGATATATTACTTTTTTGTTTCATTATTCAGACATACATGAATGGCTTTCATGGTTGGATTTGGAGGAAAGCTCGGTGAAGGGGTTCTCTTTGACCTCTTTACTGAGAGCTCCTCTTCCCTTTTTGTTTTCTAAGATTAGTAGACAAGCCTTTAATCCCATCATTAAACATACATTTAGAATTTGGTTTCAGTTTCATAGATTTTTTGAGTTAAATAATTTTGTTCTTTCTAGTAATATCCATTTCAATTATTTTTTTAAACCATCAATTTTGGATGAGGCATTTTTAATTTGGAAAACCAAGGGAACAACAACCTTTTTAGATTTGTTTTTAGGGGACTGTTTAATGTCTTTTTCTCAGTTAGTGGATAAATATGATTTATCTAATGTACACTTTTTTAGACATTTACAAATTAGGATTTTTTACGTGGTTTGCTGCCAAATTATCCTTCTGCTTGTCCATCTAATATGACAGATGCTCTCTTTCAGCTTAAACCACTTCAAAAAGGGTTGATAGCTATAATTTATAAACGGTTATTGAATTTATGAATGATATCTAACGATAAAATTAAATGTGCTTGGGAATTGGAATTTCAAGAGTCATTTTTCAGATAATCAATGGAGTAAAATTTTTCATTTGGTTAATAACTCATCTATTTGTGCCCTCCATTCCTTGATACAGTTCAAGGTAGTGCATTGGGCCCATATGTCAAAGGATAAACTAGCAGGTATTTTTTCCAATATCAATCCTATTTGTGACAGATGCAATATTGAGGTGGCCACTTTAACTCATATGTTTTGGTCTTGCATAAAGCTAGATAATTTTTGGAGAGATGTTTTTAAAACGCTAGCAAAAGTCTTGGATCTGGACCTACAACCTAATTTACTTACGGCAATCTTTGGAACTATCCTATCAGAAGCAGGTAATATTCCTGTTTCCGCTCAACATATGATAGCCTTTTCAATTTTATTGGCTAGGAGAGCCATTTTATTGAGTTGGAAGGATTCTAATCCACCTGCTGTTGCTTATTGGCCCTCCTCCATTATGTCCTGTTTAAGTTTAAAGAAAATAAGAAGCGGACATTTGATATATCCTTTAAATTTGAGCAAATCTGGCGACCTTTTATTCAATATTTTCATTTGATTTGATTTATTACTCTTCCAATTATTTTTTTTTGAAGTTTTAGATTTGATCAGAAAGTCTTTACTTTTTTTTTGTCGTATCCTCAGAATGGACTGCCCAGTCCCTTTTTTTCATATAGTGTAGTGGGTTTCTTTTTTCTTCTCATTTTAAAAATTTGAAGTTTTTTTTTTCTCTTTATGAATTGATAAGAGGAGAATTAACTGTCTTCTTTTTTATTATATACTACATAGTAGCTTAATACTATGCATGATTTTGATAATGTCTATTTCACTTTCTGTTTGTATTGTTATTGATATATATATATTTGAGATAATTCTCATATATATGCTTTTTAAATCAATAAAAAGATTAATAAAGAAAAAATACAGTAATAATAATTGTAATAAATGAGCTTTAGAGTTTCTAAACGTTTTGTAAGTCAGAAGTGCTGGCAAAACAATAGAACATGGCTTAGCTTGCTATCAAAGTACTTTCATCATGTATATTCTGCACATATCTCCTTTAGGAAGGAATTTGCACACAGTAGGCCTTGCCATGATAGAGAGCCTTACACTGATAATTAAACTACTTTTGTGTTGACCTCAGGAAATTGTCACTATTTAAACATGGACCTCCTTGTGGGATAGTAGTACACATGGTTGATGAGCCATGAACTGTAAAATCCTATCGCTGAATCCATTGCGGTAATGGTTATGTTTTTTCTCTCATCAGATTGAGGCTGGACCCTGCATCTGTGCAGCAATGCCAAATAAAGTATATGTCCTCCGTTATAATGAGGGTCTTGACAGCTTTGCAATACGCAAGGTGAGTGTGCTAATGCAGTTTATAGAAAAGCTTGTTCAGAGTAGAATTGTAATACTCTATCTTATTGCAGTCTACCATTCTTCTGTAACACAATTACTGATTTAGGCTATTCTATCTGATATACAGTAGAATTGTCAAAAATAGCCCATATGCTACCCACTGACAAATTAGTTTTATTTTGATTTTATATAATCTGCACGTTGGGCTATTACTATCAATGTCTCCATAGGAGATTGAAACATCTGAGCCCTGCAGTTGTATACAGTTTACTGCATACAGTATCATCATTGGAACCAACAAGTTCTATGAGATGGAAATGAAGAACTACACACTGGAGGGTAAGAAGAATTACTGTGAAACTAGCACTGAAAGCTTCAAAGCAGTTTTGGTTGCTTCTTACTTGTATGATGCCAGACCTGGGAGTAATTGATACTGATGTGAATAATGAAGCATTATTCTTATCTTATTATTAAATTGCCAACCTTTGTACGTTGTTGATGGAAAAAGTAATGTTTAAGCTGTGCATCTGCCTGGTTTCTCAGCCGCAACTTCAAACTACCGCAGCAGTTGAACAGGAGAAGTTCATTAATAACATGTGGCCAGTATCAAGTTTAGACAGTGACAACTGGTGGACTATTTTTCATTATGGAGCATATTAGTCAAAGCTTACATCCACTTTCCACAGGAAATAAAAAGATGCAAAGAAAAGGAGCCCTGTCTGTGTTTCTTCCCTTCATTTTCATAACTCAAGGGTACAAAGTTCACTGGGAAGCTTCCATAGCTGAGAAAAAGAAATAATGTAGGATGACAAGAGTGGATTAAGACAGGTGGATAAAAGTTCCAGTTTGAAAGGCTTTGTATATTCATTCTTCTATGTGTTTGGATAAAGTAGACACTTGAAACATTGGGCAACATTTCAAAGTAAACTAGTTGTTGTTTAAGTTAGCAACCAGCCAAATATTGTCTTAATAACATTGATAGGCATATTGTAAATGTTGAACTTACTGTTGACCTCATTAATTTGGTAATATGTTCTTATTGAGAACCCTATATCTCATGTGACTATCTCTTGCACTACAGAATTTCTGGATAAGAATGATATGACCCTGGCCTCTGCCATATTTGCTGCTTCATCCTACAGTTTCCCGATTGCCATAGCCCAGGTGAACAGCAGTGGACAAAAGGATGAGTATTTGCTCTGTTTCCATGGTACGTAATGAGCCTGAAGCATGACCATTGCCTACTTATAATGACGCCTGCCTTCTGTACTATATGACCTGGTTAGGTGTTAATTCAGGTTTATATTGATACGCATGCAGTTGTTTTTACTTTAATGTGAATAACCCAACCATCTTACAGACAAATAGATAGTAAAGATTTTCTGGGGAATGTTAAAGCAAAACCAATGATATTGATCATTGGAGTTGGGGGGTTGGGCGTGGAATGCTCCATTTGTGCCTTAGTAGTTTTGCACACCAGCCCTACATTCTGCACACCACTCACCACTGAATGTGTGACTTATTGAGTACACAGGGTAATACTGACATAACCTTCAAGATGTCTATTTATTGGGAAATACAACACAATAATTAGAGTTTGTTGGTTCCACAGAAAGATGTGAACGTAACTTTACATCCTGCTGCCTTATGTAGTCTGACACTTCTTATATTTTACATTCTGCTTCCTGCCATTATTAAAGTCATGAAACAATTTCACAGTTATGACTTGCTATTTTTTTAATCTACAATTAGAATTTGGAGTCATTGTTGATTCGTACGGAAGACGCAGTCGCACTGATGATCTGAAGTGGAAACGTTTGCCCTTAGCATTTGGTAAGTATGTCTTGTGGCATCTTTCTAGGTTTGTATATTCAAATTTGTTAGCACAGAGTTCTATAAATTGGTATCATTTAAAAATTTAGCTTAATTTTGTGAGAAATGATTTAGACTTGGAAATTGGAAGCATGCTTCAAAAATTTTGAATTGGGAGATTTGTGGATTACAAGGAAGATTGTGATATAATTCAAGTTAATGAACTTGATGAATGGGTATATACTGAACCTGAGGCTAAACCACACTTGGATATTTCAGTTCCATGTGTTATGAAAAGAATTCAGAACCACTAGAGTGAGTTCACAAGTGATTTGTAAGATAACCAAATACTGGAGCTAAAGGATCTCAGGAAAGACTGGACAAGATGAAACTGTAGTTTGTTTTAGAAAAGGATTTTTTAAATGGCATCAAGTCTTACTATACTGCATTCCCTAGTATTGCATTATTTATGGAATCAAATTTAGCCTGCAAGATTCCGACACAGGCAGGAAAGAGCGAACTGGACCGCAGCTTATAAAGGCAAGCTTGCAATTCCACAAAGAAGCTAGAAGCAGTAGGCTTGGCACACAGCAGCAGAGAAACAATGTGAGGAATGGGAAGAGAGATCATAGATGGAAGAAGAGGCACCATCGTCTGGATGTGGATGACAAAAGAGATGATGTTTAGTTTGTTCGAGGAATAGAGAAGGTGAAGCCCTGTTCTTCCTAGTCCGTAGATGATGCTAAAAGAATACTTACTTGCTGATAGCTGCCCTATTACGAGAATCCAGGTCCACACCAATCAGAGGGATAAAGACAATGGAGACCTCTACCCCATTAACATATTAGAATATTATCCCATCTCTCCAGATCAGATTACTTGGTTGTCTTCACATATGCTACAATGACCTGGGCATTTTTTAGATCAAACCCTCTCCACCCATTATTTTCTTCTATGTAAATAGGTACTGAGTTTATAAAATAAAATAATTGTCATATAATGATATCTAACTCTTAGTTTTCAAAGATCAAAGTAAATTTATTATCAAAGTACATGTATGTCACCTGAGATTTGGTTTCTTGCAGATATACACAGTTAGTACTAAGAAACACAATAGAATCAATGAATTGAATTGAATTGCCTTTATCACTTACATCCTTCATATACATGAGGAGTAAAAATCTTTACTTAACGTCTCCATCTAAATGTGCAATGTGCAGTTTATAGTAATTTATAATAAATAGTATGTACAACAGGATAGTCAATATAACATAGAAATACAATTGTACCAGCATGAATTAATCAGTCTGATGACCTGGTGGAAGAAGCTGTCCTGGAGTCTGTTGGTCCTGGCTTTTAAGTTGTGGTACTGTTTCCGGATGGTAGCAGCTGGAACAGTTTGTGGTTAGGGTGACTCGGATCCCCAGTGATCCCTCAGGCCCTTTTTACACACCTGTCTTTGTAAACGTCCTGAATAGCGGGAAGTTCACATCTACAGATGCGCTGGGCTATCTGCACCACTCTCTGCAGAATGAAAAACTGCACATGGCAAAGACAAACAACCAATGTGTAAAAGACAACAAATTGTGCAAACAAAAAAAAGAGAGAATTAAATAAATAAATAAAATTAAGAACCTGAGTAATGGAGCCATAGAAAAGTACAGCTCAGAAACAGGCCCTTTGGCCCATCTAGTCCTTGGAAGTGATTGTGGAATTAGTTCATTATCTATCAAGATTAATGATGACTTGCATGCACTTTTGTGTTAATGCCCCACAGTTTGCATTGAATGTCTTGTGGCTGTGAATTTAGATGTAGATTGATAGCTGAGAGAAATTAGTTATATAATACCTTCAATCCAAAATTTCACACCACAGTACATATGATCACTGTACGGTAACATCACCATTATTCTGCATGTCTTTTGCAATTTCCAACTTGTAATTCCTGATGATTTATTTGTGATCATTTCAGCTTATAGAGAACCTTACCTATTTGTAACTCATTTCAACTCTCTGGAGGTTATTGAAATCCAAAGCCGTAACACAGCCAGGTGAGTCTTAGATCCAGTAGTTTCTCTCATGCGGAGTGATAATGACAGATAAAGTTGATTGAAAAATTGGGAAGATTGTGAAGGAGAAA
Organism: Mobula birostris; assembly: GCF_030028105.1. Taxonomy (NCBI): domain Eukaryota; kingdom Metazoa; phylum Chordata; class Chondrichthyes; order Myliobatiformes; family Myliobatidae; genus Mobula; species Mobula birostris. Next base: position 3,426,384 of record NC_092400.1, read on the forward strand.
TGTGAAACAGAGAGACTTAAGGAAGTAATTTGAATGGAGGAATTAGACTGTCAGGAATGAGTAGTGGGCCAGATTTGGGTGAACTCAGAGATCTCAGTGACGTGGGCTGTAGGAAACAGAAAAACAGAAGATCTGAGGCTATGTGAGAATATTAAAACAAAGATGAGTATTTTAAAATCATCGCTTAACTGAGAACCAGTGCAGTAAAGCAAACCTAAGCATAATGGATGAACAGGGCATGATGTCAGCTAAGACTAAGTAAATTGGTAAATTTGTTTATTATTGTGTCATGTACAGGGGTATAATGGAAAAATTTTGTTTTAGTGTACCATCCATACATTCCATTAACACACACAAAATGCTGGAGGAACTCAGCAGGTCAGGCAGCATCTGCGGAAATGAATAAATAACATCATTTTGGTTTGATGGTTTTGTATATCATCGTTTCATTACACTGTATTGAGGTAGTACAAGGGAAAACAATAACAGAAGGCAGAATAAAATGTTACGTTACAGAGAAAGTGCAATGCAGGCAGAGAATAAGGTGAAAGGCTAAAACAAGTAGATAGTGAGGTCAGGAATCCACCTTATTGTACTGGGGAAGCATTCAATAGTCTTATAACAGTGGGGTAGAATTTGTCCTTGAGCCTAGAGGTACCTGCTTTCAAGCTTTTGTATCTTCTGTCCGAGGGGAGAAGAGAGAATGTCCTTGGAGGATGTGGTCTTTATAAAGCTAGTGAAAGTACAGACTGAGTACACGGAGGGTAGGCTGATTTTCATGATGTGTTGAGCTGTGTCCACAGCCCTGCAGTTTCTAGTGGCCTCAGCCAGAGCAGTTGATATACAAAGAGGTGATGCGTCCAGATCGGATGCTTTCTGTGGCACATCAATAAAAATATATCAGAGTTAAAGCAGGCATGTCAAATTTCCTTCCTCCTGAGGAAGTAGAGGAGAAAGGTTTTTGACAATCTCAAATTTACAGAGGGTGAGATGAAGGAGACCAGTCAAGAGCATATTTGAATATTCGAGCTTGAGATAATTAAGAAAATTAATGTCTAGTTTTTTTGTACACTCTGAAGAATGGTTAAAACACATAGATGAGTTGACTTAACAGCCATATTGGTGCAGTTTCAGTTGCAGCCAAGGGCCTGGACTGTATATGTGCCAATCAGTCTTCTTATCCAGGATATCAACCACAGGCTCAGTTGGAGTGGAGGTCACAGTAGGTTAGGAGAGCAGCATATGGTGAGGGAGGAGGGGAGGAGCAACAACACAGTTGTTTTTTATTGGCTCGGGTTGTAAGGGTAACATCAGCATTTCTGTGAGGCAAAGGCAGACTGCATTGCTGTTGTGGAGAGGAATTAAGGATTACACCAGTGTTATTGTGAGTGTGAGGAGGGGAAAACACTGGCATTGTATTTGATTGGGGAATAGTGGGGGATTACAGCAGCAGCAGTCCTATGCCAGGGAGCATGAAGGATCATGTCTGCATTGTTGTGAGGATGAGAGAAGTATTGCCTTGTTCTTGCTGTGGTGGGAAATGAGGGATTGAACTAATCTTGTGGTGGGATAGATTTAATGGCAATGGCATCAATTAAGTTGTCCTGCCATTGTTCAGAGTGTAGGAAAGGGTTGGATGACTATTGTTATGGAGTAAATTAGGGTTCATACTGCATTGTTTTGAGGTTGGGGATGAGCGCTCACACTGCACATCTTGTGGCAAGGACTTGAGGGATTCTACAGCACTTCAGTGATGAGGATTGTGAAAATTCAGGGTGAGGGAGAAATGGTGCTGGCACTGTTGTGAGGGACTGAATGATGACCAGCAGAGGCCCAGGAGTTGATTGGACATTGATAGAGACAAATCAAATGAACATGGTTTACTCTTGGTGCACTCAGAAATGAACTACTAAACAATTCATTTGTAAAAACAAGAACAATTCTTTGTCACTGTCTTCACAATCTTGAAGAAATAAGAAAAATAACATGGGGTTGGGGAACAAAGTCTTAAATACAAATCCCTATGCCGAGCTTTGCATGACTAGGTTGATTATTTATTGCAATACCAAACCAAGCTGTGACTGGAACTTTTAGTTATTTAACAGTGTATTTACATGAAACAAAGTTCAACAAATTGACATTACCCTAATTCTGTATTTGTAGTGTATTGAGTCATGCTCACTTGGACATCCCAAATCCCAGATATCTCGGTCCTGCTATGTCATCTGGAGCCATTTACTTAGCCTCATCCTATCAGAATAAACAGCGAATCATCTGCTGCAAAGGCAACTTGGTGAAGGAGGCAAGCAATGATTTACAAAGTGCAATCACCAGCCGCAGGTAGATAAACTGTATGACTATATGCTTAGAAATCGGAGTCTGTTCTCTTTTGAGTTGTGAAACCTATGTTGCATTTCATATTGATGCCCTTTTGAATCTCTTGCAATAAATGCAAAAAGACCATTAGTCACAGCAAAAGCCTTTTACACAACAGTTCAAGCACTCAGGCTGGATATGTGTTATTCCCATTGGGAGCTATGTGTAGAGCTCAGAACTGATAACATTGCTGCGCTGACCACTGGCGTGGAGATCAGACTTTAAAGAACTTAAAGTTATACATAGGAGCCACAGTCTAGCTAGCGATGAGGCTGGTTGATGGGAAGGGGAAAAATGTATGTAACGTGAAAGTAGTCATCTGCACTCAGGGTGCGCGTGTGTGTGTGTGTGTGTGACTCCATCCAATAAAGTCCAACATATTGATCAGCTCAACTAGTCACCGAGAAATCCAAGCTGATCAAATTAAAAGTATTTTTTAAAAAGTATTTTAGAAAAACAGTGGCTTTCAACATAAATTTAGCTTTGGTTTCTTTCTCCGTACTGATTTTCATCTGATATCTGTGTTCTTGGCCCATTACCCATTCTGGCATAGTTCCATGTATGCTTGGGAAACAACCACCACTTATTTCAGCCAGGTACACTAGAGCTTCAGCATTCGGTATTGATGTCATCTTTTGCCAGACCCAGTTGCATATCCCTGACTATGTTTTCTTTCTACTTGTCTCATTTTTGCCTTTCACAATAATCTTTTTTATTATTTATTATCTTGTTTCTTGCACCCATCACAGAGCAACACTTTTGTTATTTCCTCACTAACAACTTAATTGATCCATGTATTGTAAAATGTAACATGTCTCGTGTGTAAGAAACATTTTAAAGTGCATGTGTTGACCACTCATAAGAACATAAGAAATAGGAGCAGGAGTAGGCCATTTGGCCCATCGAGCCTACTCTGCCATTCAATAAGATCATGGCTGATCTGGCCATGGACTCATCTCCACCTACCTGCCTTTCCCCCATAACCCTTAATTCCCCTACTATGCAAAAATATGTCCAACCTTGTCTTAAATATATTTATTGAGGTAGCCTGATACAGTTTTATAGTACTGCAGTATTGGTAGTGTTCTAAGCAACACACACATAATGCTAGAGGAACTCAGCAGGCCAGGCAGCATCTATGCATTTTGTGTGTGTTACTTGGATCTCCAAAGATACTGATTGCTGTGTAACAAAATAAAAGTAAAGTTAATCTCTAAAGACAAACTTCTACAATCTTTCTTCATAATGTATTAACAGAATATTTGAAAACTCATATTTTGCTCTTCACTATTCCCAAAGCATAAATGCCTTGTTATAATATCCAGTACACAATTAATATAATTTAGCCAAGGTGCATCACTTTTTAAAATTGAATACTTTCTTATCCAGTTTATTTGCCAAATTCTCTTTATGGTGAGAAATCTGTTATGACTCTCGACATCACTTCCCAAGGAACTTAACAAGTTGTTATAAAAAGTGCATTCCTGACATTGCATACAAATAATTTATAATATGTCTTCCAATGAACTAATGTACAAGAACCTAAAACATGCAATCTAACTTCAGTTTCATGCCCTGTCCTAATGCCAAATCATAAGAAAAAATTATCAAGTTTAGAGTTGGTTTGTTTCTATTGGTCATTTGCTGTGTATGGATAGCAAATATTCAGGCAACAACATGTCCAATACTCTATTCAGCATTTACCCAGTCTGATACTAATATCTTTGATACTCCTCAGAGAACCCATGACTGCCTCCCAACTTCGCTCCTACCTCTAACCCGAACTACTCTGCTGCAGTTGAATCCCAGTCTGCCCTGCCCTCAGTACTCCACACTAAACCTACTTCCCCACCCTAATGTGACTGATTCAAACTGGTACTGCCAGTTTCAGCACAACATTTCACAAAGGAACTATTAAAACTGTTCCATGACATTGCACTTGATAATTCAGATCTATTTCATGAATACCCCTTTAATATTTCATTCAGCACCTTCCACAGTCTGACCAGACGAGCTCAGTGCCTTTTATTCTCACTTGAGAGGGAGAATAAAACTACAGCTATAGGACCCCTGCAGCATCTGATGACTCTGTGATCTCTGTCTCGGAGGTTGACGTCAGGCGGTCGTTCAAGAGGGTGAACCCTTGCAAGCCAGCAGGGGTGGATGGAGTACCTGGTAAGGCTCTGAAAAACAGTGCCAACCAACTGGTGGGAATATTCAAAGGCATTTTCAATCTGTCACTGCTACAGTTTAAAGTTGCCACCTGCTTCAAAAGGGCAATAATTATACCAGTGTCCAAGAAGAGCAGTGTGAGCTGCCTCAACAACTGGTCCAGTAGCACTCACATCTATGGTAAGAGGCTGTTCATGGCTAGAATCAACACCTGTCTCAGGAAAGACGTGACCCACTGCAGATTGCCCATGGCCACAATAGGTCTACAGCAGACATGATCTCAATGACTCTTCACGCAGCCTTGGATCACCTGCACAGTGCAAAAACCTAGGTCAGGATGCTGTTTATTGACTCTAGCTCAACATTTAACACCATCATTCCTACAGTATTGATCGAAAAGCTACAGAACCTGGGCCTCTGTACATTCCTCTGCAACTGGATCCTGGACTTCCTAACTGGAAGACCAGAATCTGTGTGGATTGGAAATAACCTCTCCGCCTCGTTGACAATTAACACTGGGGCTCCACAGGGATATATGCTTAGCCCACTGCTCTACTCTCTCTACATCCATGACTGTGTGGCTAGGTGCACTTCAAATGCCATCTATAAATTTGCTGATGATAAAATCATTGTTGGCAGAATTTCAGATGGTGACAAAAGGGCATACAATAGCGGTATATAGCAGTTAATTGTGTGGTGTCACAGCAACAACCTTACACTCAATATCAGCAAAACCAAAGAGCTGATTGTGGACTTCAGGAAGAGTAAGACGGGGGAACACAAACCAATCCTCATAGAGGGATCAGAAGTGGAGAAAGTGAGCAATTTTAAGTTCCTGGTGTCAATATCTCTGAGGACCTAACATGGATGCAAAATATTGATGCAGCTATAAAGAAGGCAAGACAATGGCTATATTTCATTAGAAGTTTGAGGAGATTTGGTTTGTCAACTAAAATACTTGAAAACTTCTAGAAATGAATTGTGGAGAGCATTCTGTCTGGCTGCACCACTGTCTCACCGTCTGGTATGGTGAGTGGAGGGGGGCTACTGCACAAGATCGAAATAAGTTGCAGAAACTTGTAAAATTAGTCAGCTCCATCATGGATACCAGCCACCATAGTATATAAGACATCTTCGAGGAGTAGGGTCTTAGGAAGTTGCCGTCCATCATTAAGGATCTCCAGCACCCAGTACATGCCCCTTTCACACTGTTACCATCAGGAAGGAGGTACAGAAGCCCGAAGACACACACTCAGTGATTCAGGAACAGCTTCTTCCCCTCTGCCATCCGATTCCTAAATGGACGTTGAACCCATGAACACCACCTCACTACTTTGTTTGTTATTTTGCACTACGTGTTTTAACTTAATGTAACAGATGTATACATACTTAATGTAACTCAGTTTTATTTATTAATCATGTGTTTTATTGTACTACTGCCATAAAGTTAACAAATTTCGCCACATGTGCCGATGATATTAAATCTGATTCTGATTTTGATCTATAGCTTTCAGCAGAACACTATCAGACTTTGAGCACAATGTTTCTTTACTGTTTTCTAAAGATATTAACACAGGTCAATGTAACAATGTTTATGCTTGTTACATACACCTGTTAGGGTGCATTCTCCAGTTACCTTATAAGGTAACTGTAGCCTTCAGCCAGGAGCAGATGTCATCAGTTGGTTCCTAACCTTCACCGAGTGTTTCGACCCTTAACCACGACACTCTCCAGTTGGTGGGCCGGCAGTGGTGGCTAAATCACTGCCCGTCTGCTCCTGGCTTCCAGCTCCCCTCCTCTCGCCTACTCCAAATCCAACAAGAAGCTCGTTCTGCCTCTTCCCCCATCCTATGAGCTGTTTGTTTTTTGCTCCTTTCGTCCAGGCCCAGATCTGACAACAACCACCATGCTGATTTGGCTGGGAAACCTCTGCAGCCGATCTCCACAGGGAACAACCATGCCTGCCATCCCTTGTCTTTACACTCCTGCACTAAGGGCTGGTACTTCAAGGCCTTTCTCTCGTGGGCCTCTTCCCATCCCTCCTCCCATGGCACAGTCAACTCAACCAGAATTATTTTCTTGTCTTCCATTGACCACAGTACAATGTCCGGGCGTAGGGTTGTGTGCACCACATCCGGGAACTGCAACCTCCTTCCCACGTCGACCCTCATCTCCCAGGACCTGGCAGTTAGCAGCAGATTGGGCTTTGGTTGTTTGGTTACAAAAGGCCTGGCTCCCTCTTTGATGAAGGCGATGGCCCTTCTCAAATCTATGCCAGCCATCCTCTTCTTGCATCTCTCCCGCTCTAGTGTGTCAGCAAGAGCCAGAAGCACCTTATCATGGCGCCACCTATACCGTCCTTGAGTTAGAGCTGTTTTACACCCAGACATTATATGAGCCAGTGTCCCCTTTTGACCACAGAGCTTACAGTTCGGGTCCTCTCTCATCCCCCATGTGTACAGATGTAATGGTGAAGGAAGGGTATCATACACAGATCGCATGAGGAAGGAAATACAGATGGGCTCCAGTCTCCATAACTCTGCCCATGAGATCTTGTGCTTAGGCAGATCCCATTTTGTCCAGGCACCCTGGGACCCTTGTTCCACTGCCTTTGAAATCCGCTTCTCTTCCTTACGGATCCGTACTTCTGCCTGCATCATGTCTCGCCTGTTCCTTATGTTTGCATTTCCCCACTTCTGGAAGTGAACGGAGCCGAGGCCTTGCCGCCCGACGCACGGGTTGCCGATGATATCTCGCAGCTTCAGGGAACACACTGCCTCCGCCACAGCTGCGTTGGCTGCCCACTTGCGCCCAGATCTGGTTGTAACGCCTGCTTGCTTTACCAAGACATCACCACCCTCTAGTTAATGAAATTCCTCCTCATCTCTGTTCTAAAGGGACATCCTATTCTGAGGCTGTGCCCTCTGGTTCTAACATCCTCTCCACATCAATTCAATATAGGCCTATCAATATTTGGTAGGTCTCAATGAGATTCCACACTCCCCACCCCCCCCCCCAACCATTCTTATAAACTTCTGTAATTTACAAACCCAGAGTCATCAAACACTTCTTATTTGTTAACTCTTTCCTTTTCTGGATCATTGTCGTAAACCTGCTCTGGACCCTCTTTAATGATAGCACTTGCTTTGCCCATTGTGCCCAGTTGTGTTCCTGTCGGGTAAATGAAAAGCTGGATGCTGGGAGTAGTTGACCTTTCCATACTTTGTTTTAGAGCCTGTATATTAAAGAATGGGGATGGCACTTTGAAAGCAGAGAAAATGCTTCCATAGAACCATAGAGCCATAGAAACTACAGCACAGAAACAGGCCCTTTGGCCCTTCTTGGCTGTGCCGAACCATTTTCTGCCTAGTCCCACTGACCTGCACACGGACCATATCCCTCCATACACCTCCCATCCATGTATCTGTCCAATTTATTCCTAAATGTTAAAAAAGAACCCGCATTTACCACCTCGTCTGGCAGCTCATTCCATACTCCCACCACTCTCTGTGTGAAGAAGCCCCTCCCCCAATGTTCCCTTTAAACTTTTCCCCCCTCACCCTTAACCCATGTCCTCTGGTTTTTTCTCCCCTTGCCTCAGTGGAAAAAGCCTGCTTGCATTCACTCTATCTATACCCATCATAATTTTATATACCTCTATCAAATCTCCCCTCATTCTTCTATGCTCCAGGGAATAAAGTCCTAACCTATTCAACCTTTCTCTGTAACTGAGTTTCTCAAGTCCCGGCAACATCCTTGTAAACCTTCTCTGCACTCTTTCAACCTTATTTATATCCTTCCTGTAATTTGGTGACCAAAACTGAACACAATACTCCAGATTCGGCCTCACCAATGCCTTATACAACCTCATCATAACATTCCAGCTCTTATACTCAATACTTCGATTAATAAAGGCCAATGTACCAAAAGCTCTCTTTACGACCCTATCTACCTGTGACGACACTTTTAGGGAATTTTGTATCTGTATTCCCAGATCCCTCTGTTCCACTGCACTCCTCAGTGCCTTACCATTAACCCTGTATGTTCTACGTTGGTTTGTCCTTCCAACATGCAATACCTCACACTTGTCAGTATTAAACTCCATCTGCCATTTTTCAGCCCATTTTTCCAGCTCACTCCGAGTCACTCTGCAGGCTCTGAAAACCTTTCTCACTGTCTACTACACCTCCAATCTTTGTATCATCAGCAAACTTGCTGATCCAATTTACCACATTATCATCCAGATCATTGATATAGATGACAAATAACAATGGACCCAGCACTGATCCCTGTGGCACACCACTAGTCACAGGCCTCCACTCAGAGAAGCAATTCTCTACCACCACTCTCTGGCTTCGTCCATCGAGCCAATGCCAAATCAATTTACCACCTCTCCATGTATACCTAGCGACTGAATTTTCCTAACTAAACTCCCATGCGGGACCTTGTCAAAGGCCTTACTGAAGTCCATGTAAACAATATCCACTGCCTTCCCTTCATCCACCTTCCTGGTAACCTCCTCGAAAAACTCCAACAGATTGGTCAAACATGACCTACCACGCACAAAGCCATGTTGACTCTCCCTAATAAGCCCCTGTCTATCCAAATGCTTGTAGATTCTGTCTCTTAGTACTCCCTCCAATAACTTACCTACTACTGACGTTAAACTCACCGGCCTATAATTTCCCGGATTACTTTTCGATCCTTTTTTAAACAACGGAACAACATGAGCCACTCTCCAATCCTCCGGCACTTCACCCGTAGACAGCGACATTTTAAATATTTCTGCCAGAGCCCCCGCAATTTCAACACTAGTCTCCTTCAAGGTCCGAGGGAACACTCTGTCAGGTCCCGGGGATTTATCCACTTTAATTTACCTCAAGACAGCAAGCACCTCCTCCTTTTCAATCTGTACAGTTTCCATGTTCTCACTACTTGATTCCCTCAATTCCATAGATTTCATGCCAGCTTCCTTAGTAAATACAGACGCAAAAAACCTATTTAAGCTCTCCCCCATTTCCTTTGGTTCCGCACAAAGCCGACCACTCTGATCTTCAAGAGGACCAATTTTATCCCTTACAATCCTTTTGCTCTTAATATACTTGTAAAAGCTCTTTGGATTATCCTTCACTTTGACTGCCAAGGCAACCTCATGTCTTCTTTTAGCCCTCCTGATTTCTTTCTTAAGTATTTTCTTGCACTTCTTATACTCCTCAAGCACCTGATTTACCCCCTGTTTCCTATACATTTCATACAACTCCCTCTTCTTCTTTATCAGAGTTGCAATATCCCTTGAGAACCAAGGTTCCTTATTCCTATTCAATTTGCCTTTAATCCTGACAGGAATATACAAACTCTGCACTCTCAAAATTTCCCCTTTGAAGGCTTCCCACCTACCAATCACATCTTTGCCAGAGAACAACCTGTCCCAATCCACGCTTTTTAGATCCTTTCTCATTTCTTCAAATTTGGCCTTCTTCCAGTTCAGAACCCAACCCTAGGACCAGAAATAATAAAATATGATTTATGATTCCTGGGATTATTAGCTTTATTGTTTTTTTCTCCTGCACTCATTCTGACCATGAGAGGGTGATCAGTTTCTGAGGCAGACCTGACTTTGATAGGTGAAGTAACTCGGTACAGGTTCTCTGTCTCTGTCGATTAAGACGGTAACTGTGGTATGTGCAGCACGTACTGTGTTTCTCTTTTAGGTCTCCTTCTCACAACATGGATCCGGTTCAGCAGGCAGCAAATGCAACGTGAGTGCGCAGGCAGTGATCGTTTCTTTGTGTAAAATCGTGTACTTGGCATGTGTGTGCCTGCACCATTTATCATCATATTGTGTATGTTAGTGTCTTTGGAACTGCTTGTGGTACTCAGTGTTTTCTTCATTGTACTCCAGCTGGCTTAATTGTCTGCAGAACAATTTGCTGTGAAGAATGCTTTTTTTTCTAAGTAAACCTTTTCTCTCCCCACTTTATTTATACTAGAGGACACAAGAGCTGTATTTGCATGACAAGGTGAGATCTCATGTCCAGCAACTGAATCAAAGGCTGTGGATTTTGGCCTTACTGTAGGGGATGACAGTGTAATTTCCACAGTTGAGGAAGTGCTATGCTTTGGTGGTGGTGTCTGTCTGAGGCAGTGTTCTGTGTTCTCAGTTGAATGGAAATGATTTTGTAATGAACCTTCCCCCAAAATATTACTTGTTTATAGTCTTTTGCTGAACAGATTTGCCATACGTACTTATTTAAAATCAATAGTGACTACACTTTCCAGTAATTAGTTCACTGAGAATTTCTTTGTGACAGCCTGAGAATGTATAAGATATATGACCTGTACATATTGTATAATACAGATAATATCATCAGTGCAGGCAGGGCAGTCTGTGCAAGCTAAAGGTGTTGCTCAGTTTTTTATGCCACTGGGTTCTTCCTTTAAAGAATAGTAGAAGAGTTTGCAGACTGAATAATAAGCTGATAACCACAACATAAATTCTCCTAACATTGCTTATCTCATTCACGAATGGATGAATGGGTTTTAGGTATTCCCACGATCCATTTGATATGGACGAGAGTCACCCACACCCATCAGGTGCAAGTTACCCTACAGAACGTCAATACTGAATTAAAAATGCCTTGAATGAGGCGTAAACTTTGCAACATCTGACAGTGAGGCAGAAATGTTGCTGCCACAAGCCAGATGCTTGCTTATTTTTGAATGTTAAATGTGGTTATTGTATCCACAGTGAAGACTAGTTCATTTTAATATAAAGTCATTTTTATTCTGCGAGGAAAGCTTTAAGATGGAACCTTTCTGGAGCATAACAAGAGCTCCTCCAGAGAATAACCACTCTGCCATCAGATTTCTGAATGGTCTGGGAACCATTTTTCCTCTCTTGCACTATTTATTCATGTGATTTAGAATGATTTTTAATGTCTTGCATTGTACTGCTGCTACAAAACAACAAATTTCATGACATATATCAGTGGTAATAAATCTGATTCTGATTATGAGTCTATGTTAGAACATCGTAAGCAATTTGGGAAAGATACAAATCAATCAAAACCTAGTGTCTTGAAATGTAATTAAGCCAATTACTTCAGGTACTTTAGGGGAAATAATTTAAAGGATTTGACAATCAATAAATAATGGGTAACATTAAAGAAATCTTTCAAAATTACCAGTGCACATTTTGTTGAGGAAAAGGAAACTAAGAGGTTCAAGCTAAAGTTTAGAATGTGAGAAGAGCAGTAAGCCTGAGAACTGGGAGAGTTTGGAGAAGCAAGGGTGACTAAGAGATGATAGACAATGAAACAATGAAGTTAGGAAGAAATATTTTTTAAAAAGTAAAAAAAAAAATTACAACTAGGTTGAAATGAAGGAAACATAAATTTAGATCAGATGAGGCCTAGGCCATTTTTGTTTTATCCTTATTGGGATTTAAAAAGCACATTTATTATCAAAGACTGTATAAATTATACACCCTGAAATTTGTCTGCTTATAGGCAGTCACAAAGCAAAGAAACTAAAATGCCTCAATTAAAAAAAACCAAAACACACTTCATAGAGAGAGAGGGAGGGAGAAAAAAAAACAGATCGCACCAACAATAGAAGCAAGCCAACAGCATCCCGAACCAGATTGAGTCCGAGATCTGCTCCCGGAGCAACGGGAGTAGGTTCAAGCCAAGCCTTGGTCCCCTGTTTTCACAGCAATGGAGCAGAAACGCCCAGCAGTCAAATCAGTTCACTGCTTCGGAGAAAGGAATGAACATCCGTGGGAGAGCGAGTGAAATCAACTCAACCCTCACCTTGGTACCTGGCACTCAGGCTACAAGTCTATCTGTGCCGGTGTTTAAATTGTCCAAGCACTGAGTAATGTCATGTTCCAGGATGTGGATCTATACCACCCCATCCAAAGCTGTTCTCAATCTCGCTGCGGTGCTTGGAGTAATTCAACCTCGCATCTGGGTTAGGTGGACAGGTATCAAAACTCTTCCGGATTGACTCCTCTCCAAATTGATCACTCCATCTCGATAGCAATATGATCTTCATCTGCGGACCCAGCAGCTTGAACACATTGTGCCTCGCAATGCCCCAGCACAGCTCATCCCCGAAACAGCCTCGCCACCGCCTGCCCCCTCACTGTCTGCGGCGATAATTCACCACAATTTGCTTTATGGAAGATGTTGTAAATCACGTTTTTAGTCTATTCACTTGCCTTATCATTTACCAGTAAGCTGTCGCACATCTTTGGTATGTAGCACCATCTTAAACCGGGACTTGACTAATTAATCAGATACTGGGAGTATGCAATAAGGTGACTATAATTAAAGGTTTAGGGACTTGATATTAGTTGGTATGTCAGAAGAGATACATAGTTTAGAATCTCTGACTGTCCAGTTGCTGGTATTGTAGAGAGCTACACTGTGTATCCAGCCTGTGCAGGGATTGGGTAGAGGGAGCTCATTCCTGTTAAAAGTCCATTCTGTACAGAACCAACGTGATACTCCACTGCATCCTGAAATTGAGGATCATATCTTTTCGTTTCCTATAGGAGAATCAATATAGTTCCAGAAAACTAAAAAACAGTTACGAGCTCAAGTACATTTATTATCAAAGAATATATAAATTATACAACCTCGAGATTTGATTACTCAGAGGTAGTCACAAAGCAAGAAACCCAATTAAAGAAAAAAAATAAAAATAAAAGACCAACACTTGATGCACAAGATAAAAAATATATAAATCATGCAACCAATTGAAGTGATCAACAGCATTCTGAACCAGAATTGAATCCTCAGATCGGAACCCTGGAGTAGGCCCAAAGCAACTGGTAACCAACAGTCAACTGGGGACAGCACCCATACCTGTTGCTCCAGCCTCTTCATCATGGCTGCTACGTAAGATTAAGATGCGGAGCAATTAAATAGATTCTGCTTTTTAAAGGGTGCAAGTTATTATTATTAAGAAATAATTAAATCATAACTGAACACTTTTTATGTGCCTCACTGGGTATTATACTATACACGTAGCAGACATGGAGGGAATCAATGGTCCAAAGGTAGTCAGGAAGATAATGTTGCTAATAGCACCAAAGGGAGCAAACTGATTCCAGCATCCTAAAAGCTATGTGTCTAACCCTTCATTCCACATCAGATGAATTGTCAACTGGCCATTTCCCTCTGCAGTTGCTGTGTGACCCAGTGAGTTCCTCCAACAGTTTGTTAGTGCAGTGAAATGTTGGAGAGATAGACCTAGGTATCTGCGGTGTATGCATTGAGCCCGATGTTGTACAATATGTCCCATTGACATCATTGAGCCAGACAGAGAATACAGTGAAAGTTTTATTGAGATTGATTTAGGATTTAGTCTCTTCTCCCTCCAGCTGCTGTCAATGGCTAGAAAAGCTGAAGCTAATGAGACTCTGTCTTACTCTGTTAGAACTAGCAAATTTAAATGCCTGAGTGAGGCTCTTTCTCTTTCCATGTGGCCAGCAGCAGTCCGAACAAGCGAGGACTTCCCTCATACAATGAGCACATGTCAAAGAAGTTGGCACCTTGCCCGAGAGAAAATTCACCTCAGGATTTGAACAGGTCAGTCAGGTACAGAGAAGGGAGGCAAGAAACGAGAAGGGACAAATCACCGCGGCGAGCCTTGGAGAGGGAGAAATCACCAGGCAGACCTTTGGATACCACCAGAGAGAGGTCACCAGGAAGGATATTGGATGAAAGCAGAGGAGGTGGTATGCGTTTACCTGCAGGATCTGCAAGAGCTCCAGTTACAAAGGTATCCTCCACATCACATCATTGGTTAAAATTTAGAATTAAGTAATCATATGCATACACTAACACTTTCCAACCTTGCTTATCTAAATTGCAAATGGAATTAATGTTTGTATTCAACAGCCCTGGGACCAATCTGCTGTATGAGTACACTGCTGTCTTACAGATGAAGAGGCATGTATTGATCAACAGAGGGAGGATGGCTCTCGGACTAAGGAATTGCACGGAACAAAATAAAGTCGCGCACATTTATCTGCTTCAGTCACTAAGGGAATGGGAGGGTGGGGCATTAACTTTAATCTACATGCTGCTCGCAATCTAAATTAAGATTGGCTCTTGGTAATGTGGGTGACTGATTCATCTGTGGGGAAAAGGATTTGCAGAGTTAAATGTACAAAACTGTAGAAGATTCACTGCCATTTGAAAGATTGTTCCTCTTGATAGCAAATCCTTTTAAATTTTCTCCAGTCAAGTTTGTATAGTCAAATGGTTTGCAAGTTTGAACCAGAGATGAAATTGGTTATTAACCGTACACAGTTCATTACTTGAATTTTATACAAAGGTTATGAAGAGAAACTGAACATGGAATTGCAGCAGGACTTAATATATATTTTGTGATAATCCATAGCCCTTGGCTATTTAATCTTTACTCTCTGCTGTCTTGCACTGCTGCTTTGTCCTGGATGTATTGTACATTCAAACAAAATTGACTGCAGATTTTTGTATTTTGTTTCTCTGATCTGTGTCAAAAATTCCCAGTTCTGAAGTGTTCCTATTTTTGTGAGATTACTGTATTTTTCTCTTTGTACCGCTTTCTGTCGACATGCGACTCGTAAGAATAAAATGTGAGTCGCATTTCTGGTGACTCATTTTCCATGAAAATGCTTAAATAAATTTAACATAATTTGCATATCTTCACATTGAAACTGTTTTTATCTTATTCTCAGACATAAAAATGGCATAAGTGATAAAACTAGCACAAAATGTTTTAAAACTTGAGGGAGATTCTAGTTGAAGCAGCTGTTTCACAACTGTTCAAATTATCGAAAAATTTTTGGCTCAAAACTCTAGCCACACAGATTCAACTCAAACTAATCTGTCAGTAATCACAGGCCCTGTGCTAAAAGACTCACAAGAAAAGGATGACCTGGAATCTTTCATCATTAGCATAACTCAGACCTGCATTCGTATGACAAATTCACATTTTGCAAAATTACAATACAGAAAGCCACTGGTAGGTAACTTTAAGTAAGCAGAGATGAGCTATAATATTGATCAATAGCAATTAAAACAAAGATTAAATAAAGTAAAACAAGAAGTTGTCCCAAGTCCAGTGAAGTATAGAGAGTCATTCTGAGGCCAGGAAAGCAAATATGAATGGAATTCCATTGTCAGGACTGACAACAAATCGACATCACGTGCCAGGTGATGCCTCCCATACTTCTCATTCGTAGAGGAAGTTCAAACCATTTGCTCTCAGATGCAGGACCTGGTATGCAACATGACAAGAGGAACTGAGGACATGCAGAGCATAACAAAATGCTGCTGCAACACAATATATTTCACATCATATAAGGTGGATAATAAACCTGATTCCGATTCTGGAGATGCACTAAGAATGAAGTGGAAGTGGAATGAACAATTGTTTTCCACAGGAGGCTTTGTTCATCCAGGGATTTGTGGGAACAGACTTCAGTGGGAAAAATGCATGAGGGATCTGTGCTTCAGTAATGACATCTTCACTGAAAGATGGTCAAGGACCAAACATAATTCCAAACTCAACATCAACAATGGAGGTATCATAGTACCATGCCCTTGTGCAAGACACAACAGAACAAAATTCATCATGTTGCCTTGAACATCTCTGGAGGAGACAACAATCCTAGACAGAACTGATCTCAGGATCTGTGGTGACTCTGAGCTACAGAGCAGGAGCTAGAAGCAGGCGAGTCATGTCCAGAGGTGGGGTAGGTTCTTTTATTGATTGACCTTGTTACTCCGAGAAGGTTCAGGGATCCACTCTCCTACACCAGCAGTCGAAAGAGCAATGAAGCAGGAAGCTAACATCATGTCCTTCTGTGGTGACAGAGATGTGTCATTTTACCTGGGCACAGCTCCAGCCTGGATTGGTGAAGTCAGGTGGGTAGGAGAGAGGGCGATAGGTGGAAAAGGTAAAGACCTGGAGAAGGAGGAGAGGAGAGTGGACTATGGGGGAAAGGGAAGGATGAGGGGCAATGGGAGGAAGTGATAGGCAGGTGAAGAGAAGAGAAGAGATACAAAGAGAAACCCGTGTGGGGAATTAAGGAAGAAGAAAGGGGAAGACAGAAACATTACTGGAAGTTAGAGAAATCGATGTTCATTCCATCAGGTTGGAGGCTACCCAAACAGAAGATAACTTTTCACTGTCTTCGCTGTGGCCACTCCATGCAATGTAAAGGGCCACCCACTGACAAGTGACTGAGTGAGGTGAATTGCCTCAGTAGGCCCTAGCCTCCTGATCATTTTCACGCAGTCTTTGCCCTGTATCCGAATTAGCTGTGCTCTGTGTTGTTAAGGAAGCTACTGCTGACCTTTGTCTCCTTTGAGCAGCATGGAAACATAAAGAATGCTGAGCTTTCCACTGGCTCAGAAACAGACTGAATATCACCGGCATATGTCGTGAACATTGTTAACTTCTTTACAGCAGCAGTACCAGTGAAATACATGATAAATAAATATAGAGGGAAAAAAACAAGTTACATTATATATATATAGTTAAAATAAGTAGTGCAAAAACAGAAATAAAGAAGTTCTTACGTGTAAATCCAAGGCCTCCTCTTGTGCCATGATGAGGCCACCCTCAGGGTGGAGGAGCAACATCTTGAATTCCATCTGGGTAGCCTCCAGCCTGATGGCATGAATATCGATTTCTCTTCTGGTGAACAAATTCCTCCCACCCCCACTCCTCTATTCCCCACTCTGACCTTTCACTTCTTCGCTCCTGTCTATTACTTCCCCCTGGGTCCCCTCCTCCTTCCCTTCCTCCTACTGTCCACTCTCCTCCACTATCAGATTCTTTCTTCTCCAGCCCACCTTTCCCACCCACATGGCTTCAGATATCACCTTCCAGCTTCTCCCCACCTTTTTATTCTGGCATCTTCCCCGCCCCCCCCCCCCCCCAGTCCTGAAGAAGAGTCTCAAGTTGAAGAATTGACTATCTATTCATTTCTATAGATGCTGCCTGACCTGCTGAACTCCTTCAGTGTCCCGTGTGCATTGCAATATACTAACAAGATTAATTAAACATTAAATACACATCACAACATATTCATGCATTTACTAAGACACAACAGCGGCTATGTTTCATTAGGGGTTTGAGGAGAATTGGTACGTCACCAAAGACACTGCTAAGTTTCTACAGATGTACCATGGACACCATTCCAACTGGTTGCATTACCGTCTGGTATGGAGGGGCCACGGCACAGGGTTGGAAAAAAGCTGTAAGTTAGGTCAGCTCCATCATCTTCCCAGCATCGAGAACACCTTCAAAAGCTGTTGCCTCAAATGAACCTATGAAAACGACCTCAGTATTTCTCCTCTCTTTTTGCACTGCTTATTTAATGTAGTTATCTGTTATAATATATACTTAATGTAATTCACGGTGTTTATTATTATGTCATGCAGTCTACTGCTGCCACAAACAAGAAATTTCATGCCGCTGATATTAAACCTGATTGAGATTCTGAGAAGGGCTCTCCCTTTACTAGAGGACCTTAGACATTAAAATGAAAGGGGTTGAGGAAGAGGAAGAGGAACAAGTGGTGGAGGAGAAAGTTGGCAGCAGACTGTCAGGACACTGGAGCAGGGATCCAATCGCAGACCCAGTACTGTGCACACAGTGATATTAATTGAGTAACAAATCCCAAGGTGCAAACAAAGTCAGCATCAAAGTTCAGGCAGAGATCAAGACATCCAGAGAAATCCACAAACCAGAATCAGGAAACAGGCAGAGTTGATATTCAGACAGAGTTCAGATACAAATGTTGGAAAGGCTCAGGAAAACTCACTGGCACAATCTGGCAGCAAACAGGTCAAAGCACAGGACTAAAATACACTGAGCAATGAACAGAGAGGCAGATGATAGGTGGAGCACAATGAGAAATGAGCGGCAGCAAAACAGGTAACAATGAGAAACAGGTGAGAGGCAGAGTACTCAGTAATACAGGGGCCGGAGTAGAGCAGGAGCGGGGACAGGAGCACATGGGGCATGAAAACAAACAAGAGCACATGGCAATACAAAACCATAGACTGACGGCTAGGGGGGGGAAACACAAAAAGGCAAGTTCAACTGGAGGTGCTGACACAGACAGTGACAGAGGAGGGCCTCTGCGCGTTCTGCAAGTGCCAGTCTTATTGCCTGTAGGCCAAGTACACCTATGAGCTCCATTGTCATGTGGGTGGTCTATAACTGGAGAAGCAACCTGCTGAAAATGTAGATGCTGCACCATCAGTGATCATCCATACATTCTCATTAACTTGCTCGTTGGCTACTTCCAAGTGAACATGTGCGGGAGTCTCCTAAAGTCTGGGACCTCTGTCACATTCTTCAACAGCGATCCAGAAAATGTCGTCACTGCCTAAACTTTTCATCTCCTCTTGTATTTTTAAATCTTCCATATTGAATTAACAGTTCACTCCGAGAATTAACCCACTGGATACAATTTAAACAGTATTATGGGGCATTCTCTATTTTCTAAGGATGAGCTAACCTCCATTGGGATGAATTTCTTGTGTCTGTAAATCACTTCTAAGTCCTGAGAGGTCAAATGCTGAGTCCAAAAACATTCGAACTCCCAAGCTGGTAAATCCTGTAATCCCTTGCACTGGAGGCACTAGCTGTAATTTAGTTGGTTTAAAAATAATTTGTATAATGTGTAGTTAATTCAGCTGGGTTGACTGATAACGTCCTACTGTTGAATTATTATTATTAAGCATGTTATCAGGGTCATTATAAATTCAGTTTGTTGGGAGATGGGTTTTGGGGGTGATCGTATTAGACACTCATTCTAAACAAGAATGTGTAGTAAGGGATAGTAAATTCCTGGAACAGTGAATTCTTGGTGCACAGTACAGCAGAGAGATAAAAGATGAGCACGTGATAGAAAGATAAACGGTACTTCTATCGGATTGGTACCAGCTGGTGAAAGTTTGTAACAGGCTCGACTACTCCAACCATAAAACTGTAGCCTAAAGTGATCTATAGTGACTCACGTCTGGTTACTGGCCCAGCAAGGGCTTGATAAAACTCCAGGGCAAATGCTTGCCATTGTACATATAAAGAAAAAGCAGAACAGAACCCAGCTCACTTAGGTATGGAGCATAGGCACTGAAGCTTAACACTGCCTACAGGCTTACCTCACTCAATGTACACAGGGTAGAGTTAGTGTGGGGAAAAGCAGATAAGAAATAATGTATGAACAAAGAAAACTTTGGATCGGGATGTATTCATTCCAGGACGAGTGTCTCCCCTGTTGATGTCAGCTTGTAGTAAACAGAAAATTTGTTCTGAAAGTAAACCATGAACTCCATGCCAATTCTTTCCATCTACAAATGTAAATGGTAACATTTTTTTTCTAGGTTTCTGAATATGCTTCGACATCTGCTGGTCTTATGGTGGTAACGTCACCAATGAATTCCACATCACACTTTCATAGAGCTCTCCACAGCATCAATAATGCTTAGCACACTCCATCTGAATATTTCACATGTGATGGGTGATAAAGCACCAGCCTGCCCTACATAGAGTTCAGCATGGAGTGACTGTGATTGCCCATTGTTCACTGTAGTCTGACACACTGAATATCCACCACAGGTTGTGCTATGGTATCATTATCTAGCCTGTCAACATCAGACACCTCACCTCTCCCGGAAGTTCCGCATATTAATAGTGGCTCCCTGATGCCCGCAAATTATATACAATGTCCCAGAAATCAATTTTTTTGAGAGTGAGCGAGCAAGAGAAAGTAAGAGAGAGAGCGCGAGAGCAACCACGAGAGAGAGAACGTGAGCGAGAGCGCGCCATGGCAGAGTGTTCCAAAAAAAGAAAATATAAAACGTACGTCACCCCAGACTACCCTAAAATGTACCCCTGCCTAATAGGGGTCAAAATGATGACGGTGTTGCTCGCTGCACTGTTTGCAACAGTGACTTTTCTATTGCCCATGGTGGGTTAAGACTGTAAAAGACATGTTGAGGTGAGTTTAACAGGTGTCATTTGTTCATTAGCATAGCTAACGTTATTTAAACTAGCTGGCCGGCTGCTAAGGAGCTACTCTATTGCAGACATCCCACCTCTCTCAGAAGTTCCCACAAATTGATGGTGCTACCTCCCTGAAATGAGTTTTTGCCGGGTGGGATATTTGCAACATAATTTTGCTTTTTTAAGCCCTGGTTGGGGATAAAGGAGTCCAAGGGATATGGAGAATTTCTGTTTATCAATGATAAAATATCGTATCGACTATGGTTCAGTTGGCTCCTTGCTCACATCTGAATTAGAAGGTTACTGCAGAGTGTGGAATCAAACCTCATGTGAACACTGACTACTGGGCATCCAGCAATATTTATCTCATCTGCCAGCACGTGGCCTATATGTAAATAATTCAAGTGCTTGTCTAGACACTTCACAAATAATGTCACCACTCTCTCAGGCAATGTACTCACCCACTCTCTGGGTGAAAAGGGTGACCTCAGATCCCCTTTAAACCTTATACTCCTTACTCTGAATCTATGTCCTCTAGTTTTATTTTCCTTTGAAGTGATGAAAGTTTCCCACTGTCTACCCCTCATAATTTTACATACCTCAGTCATGTCCCCTCTACCTCCTCTGCTCCAAGGAAAACAGACCTAGCTCCTCCAGTCTCACAATAAGCTCCATTCAAGTAACATCCTGGTGAATTTCCCCAGCACAAAAAGCTGTCTATATATCAGGAGCTTAGTTCTTTCAGATGAATAGAAAAGTATCAATGGTACTACTTTGAAGAAGGTAATTTTGGAGAATTCTCCCCAGTGCAGGAATTCAAAACTTCCTCAGTCACTATTTCTTCGACACTCTAATATCAAATAAGCTCACCTCCAAACTCCTGGGCCTCAATGCTGATGCTTCCCTGAGCTTAATTCCCTGCTCTACCCACTGACCAGACGTAGCACCATCTCAGTCTTTAGGTTTGACGATGATACAACATGGATAGAAATTGTGAACCTTGTGCAACTGAGTTTTCAGAACAACAACCTAACCCTTAATCAACCTAGGCCAAGGTGAAAAAGTTGGTTGTTGATAGAAGGTAGCTGGATGATGAACACAGCCCAGTCCTCAGCAACAGAGTCATACAGCACTAAACAGGCCTTTCAGCCCATCTAGTCCACATCAAACTATCATTCTGCCTCATCCCATTCACCTGCATCTCGACCATAGCACTCCATACCCCTCCCATCCATGTACTTATCCAAACTTCTCTTAAATGCTTAAATAAAACTCCTGTCCACCACTTTGCTGGCAGCTCATTCCACACTCTCACATTCCTCTGAGTGAAGGAGTTTCCCTCATGTTCCCCTTAAACATTTCACCTTTCTCCCTTAACCCATGACCTCTGGTTGTAGTCTCACCCAACCTCACTGCAAAAAGCCTGTTTGTATTTACCTTATTTATATAATTTTATATACTTCTATCAGATCTCCCCTCATTTTCCAGGAAATTGAATCCTAATTATTCAACCTTTCCCTAAAGCAAAAATCCTCAAGTTCCAGCAACATCCTTTACATTTTCTCCACACTCTTTCAATCTTATCGATATCTTTCCTGTAGAGATGGTCAACAGCTTCGGGTTCCTAGGCAGCCATATCACAGCAACCTTACTTGGCCTTTCTCACTGATGCAGTGATCAAGAAAATGCATCAGCGTATTTACTTTCTTTAAGAACCTGAGAAGATTCAGCTTGTACATTATGATTTGCATGACCTTCCACAGATGTGCTATAGAAAGCATCCTGATGATTTACATCTCAGTCTGGCACAGCAACTGCTTTGCCGTGGACTGTCACAACACTGCCCACCCATTCACAAGCTTGTCACCCAGTCCATCTTCACTCCACGTGCCTTCAGAAAGGCTAACAGTATTGCCAAGAATCCCGACCACTCTGGCCATTTTCTTTTCTCTCTTTCACCTTCTGGAAGGAGATTCTGGCCCTTGAGAGCCCAGATGTCCAGCCTTAGTTGGATGCATCAGCAAGGGAGATGAGGCTGAGTACAGGGCTACAGTAGGAAACTTTGTCATATGATGTGAGCAGAATTATCTGCAGCTTAATGTGAAAAAGACTAAGGAGCTGGTGGTAGACCGGAGGAGAGCTAAGGTACCGGTGATCCCTGTTTCCATCCAGGGGGTCAGTGTGGACATGGTGGAGGATTACAAATACCTGGGGATACAAATTGACAATAAACTGGACTGGTCAAGGAACACTGAGGCTGTCTACAAGAAGGGGCAGAGCTGTCTCTATTTCCTGAGGAGACTGAGGTCCTTTAACATCTGCCAGACGATGCTGAGGATGTTCTACGAGTCTGTGGTGGCCAGTGCTATCATGTTTGCTGTTGTGTGCTGGGGCAGCAGGCTGAGGGTGGCAGACACCAACAGAATCAACAAACTCATTCATAAGGCCAGTGATGTTGTGGGGATAGAACTGGACTCTCTCACGGTGGTGTCTGAAAAGAGGATGCTGTCCAAGTTGCATGCCATCTTGGTCAATGTCTCCCATCCACTACATAATGTACTGGGTGGGCACAGGAGTACATTCAGTCAAGACTCATTCCTCAGAGATGCAACACTGAGCGTCATAGGAAGTCATTCCTGCCTGTGGCCATCAAACTTTACAACTCCTCCCTTGGAGGGTCAGACACCCTGAGCCAATAGGCTGGTCCTGGATTTATTTAATAATTTACTGACATAATTTACATATTACTATATAACTATTTATGATTCTATTACTACTTATTATTTACGGAGCAACTGTAACGAAAACCAATTTCCCCCGGGATTAATAAAGTATGACTTTATTATTACTACTACTACTACTACTTAAGAACAGCTCCTTCTCCCCACTATAAAACTTCTGAACCAATCAGCTCATTCACATTCCCCTACCCAGTACTATGGTCATTTTACTGAACATTTAAATCTACTTCTCTGTTATTGCCACTTTAGGATTCTTTCTGCACTACTCCAGATGCCTCATCTGTATTCAGACCATTCTGTTGCTTTGTCTTTGCTGCTGTATTTATTGCTGAATTTATTATTACCGAGTACCCAGACTTGATTAGGGAGCTCAAAGTAAAGGAATCCTTAGCAGGCAGTGATCATAATGTGATAGACTTCACTCTGCAGTTTGAGAGAGAGAGAGAAAAGCTAAAATTCAAATTATCAGTATCACAGCTGAGTAAAGGTAATGACTGAAGCATGAGAGTGGTGTGTGCCAAAGTTTATTGGAAGGGGACACTAGAAGGGATGGTGGTGGAGTTCCTGTGTGCAATTCAGAAGATACAGGATTGTTTTTATCCCAAAGAAGATAAAGCATTCTAAAGAGAGAAAGAAGTGGCAGACAGAATCCAGCACAGGGAAGTGTATGGTCATGCACTTAGGTAGAAGGAATAAAGCTGTACACTATTTTCTAAACAGGGAACCAATTCATAAATGGGAGATGCAAAGGAACTGGAGTGTCACCGGGTTCGGATCTGGCCCAAGTGCGGAGTGAGAGACACTGAAGTGGGTTGATATTTCACAGACATTAATGCGAACAGTGCTAAAGGGAAGAGAATAAATGCTAGGCCAAACAGGGCCATTAACTAAAACTCTCAAATGGAAAACAAAGCCAACACTGCAGCTGAAAAGAACAACTAAAGATTAAACGAATACCGCTAGTCTTCAGAGTTAGTTGACTCGGCAGTCCAATTTCTCAGGCAAGGCGGAATGCAAACAGGTGTTGTTGTGTCTAAGTCTCGACAAATACTACAACAGAAGCTGCCAGATCCATGCTTGTGACATTGAGAGCCTTTGTGCAGGACTTAGACCATAAGACCATAAGACCATAAGGTATAGGAGCAGAATTAGGCCATTCAGCCCATCGAGTCTACTCCGCCATTCCATCATGGCTGATCCCAGATCCCACTCAACCCCATACACCTGCCTTCTTATCAAATCCTTTGATGCCCTGACCAATCAGGAAACTATCAACTTCAGTCTTAAATATACCCACGGACTTGGCCTCCACTGCAAGCTGTGACAGGGCATTCCACTGATTCACTACTCACTGGCTTAAAGAATTCCTCCTTACCTCTTCACTAACAGGTCGCCCCTCAATTCTGAGGCTGTGCCCTCTGCTTCTGGATACCCCACCAGAGGAAACATTAGGAAGGTAAACCATAGGAAGATTACATCGCAGGTTGAGTCGATAGTAAAGAAGGAAATTGCAATGTTAGCATTCAGTTCAAGAGGACTAGAATATAAAAGCAACACATTGGTTAGACCACATTTACAGTATTTTGAGCAGTTTTGGGCCTCATAGCTAAGAAAAGATGTGCAGATATTGGAGATGGTCCAGAGCAGGTTACGAGAATGAGCCTGGGAGTGAAATGGGTTGACATATGAGGATCATTTGATGGCTCTGGCCTTGTACTGCCTAGAGTTTAGAAAGGGGGGGATATTGAAACCTACTGAAAGGCCTGGAGAGGGATGACGTGTTTCCGATAGTGGGTCTAAGTACCGCACAGAATAGAAGGATGTCCCTTTAGAGAAGAGATGGCAAGGAATTCCTTTAGCCGGAGGGTGGTGAATTTGTGAAACTCCTTGTCACAGATGTCTGTGGAGACCAAGTCATTGGATATACTTAAAGAGGAAGTTGAGGGGGAAGTTCCTGATTAGTAACGGTGTCAAAAGTTACCAGGATAAGGCGGAAGAATGGGGTTGAGAGGGAAAATAAATCAGCTACGATCAAACGTTGGAACAGATTCAATGGGCCAAATTCTGTTAACTTTGTAAGCTTTACGAAGGTGACATGTCATTGCATCCTAACATATTTGGTAAACTAATCTAATTTAACCTAATGGACGAACCGTGGTGCTCACAATGGTAACTGAGAATTTGCTGCGCGCATATTGACTATTATTTCTGGAACAGTAGTGGAATGATACATCATCTGCCAGTGCCACGCTATTTGAACACGAGGCTGTGAAAAGCCCCTTGTTAATGCAAAATTATTCTCCAAAGTCTGCATAGAAAAGGGCAACTCCTTCCCTAACCTGTCTGTCAAGCACTGATTGCTAACAGTAATTGGTAGAAGAGAGTTTGAGCCAGGGTCCAATCAGTGGGCTGGACATTGTTTTTCTATCAACAAGTTCAGAACAAAAAGGTCCTGAGCCTTACTGTAACCTGAAGCCAGCCTTCAGATGTACGAAGCAATCCCATTAGCAATGGACGCTTCAGAAATAGCAGAGAACCCCTGCAGGAGAAAGGTAAATGTAAAACTGAATTGACGTGTATTAGTGACGAGCCATGGGAGCAGTCACGAATATCGCATTAACGATCATTAGGTGCTTGGCAGTAAAACTGGGAATTTAATATTTCATCCGACTCGAAATCCAAATCTAACAATTCTTCATCTAATTATCTCCTGACGTAGAGCGATGAAAAGACAAAATACAGAAGTAGTTTTTTTTTAATAAATAGAAGGTCAGAGAGAGGGATTGTCACAGCATGATTTCGGGCGCACACCCGAAGGTGAGAGGGACTTCGCAATCAGCGTTGTGCCGACTGCAGTACGGATCATTATGGAATTAGAGAGTCTGTTGAAGAAAAGTAAAGAGCAACGGGGCAAGGTAGGACACGGGGTAAGGTGGGACTTGCGATTGGAGTTTTTGGCTTGATGGCCCCAGCTAATGTCCAAAAGGGAGCGTTTGGGGAGCAGTCAAAGCGCTGGTGGAGGTGTACAGAACCGGGTCAGGTTTCGAGAAGCAGGGCAACGGTTCTCGCCGTGGGTAGCTTTGAATTAGGAAGTGGGGGTGGAGGTGGGGGGTTGTTCGCTGTCCCAAGGCCTAACAAGAAAAGCTGGTTCGTTTCCTGCCATAGATCTGTCCATCACTCAGCCCAAGGCGAAAAGTTTGAGTTAAATTCCAGAGCTGCAGAACACGCATCTCCGGGCATTCCGATCGCGGCCGGGGAGAGGGGGCAGCAGCTCCCCGCTGGAGATGTTACACTCACTGGCCTGGATTTACTTCCCGTCTGCCTGCTAACTTCCGCGCGTCGGAGCAGTGTCTGGCTGCGGAGGTCTGGTGCAAGGATTGTGAATGGCACGGTAACCGGGGCTGTTGGTCGAGGAGAGGACGCTGGCGCATTTTACTCATCCCACTGGATGAGGAGTGTTTTGCATTGATAGCGTTGATGGACGTCCCTCCAGTGCTCGGAGACAGATACGCGAGGTAGCCACGTCTGAGTGTCTAGGACGCGATCACTGCGGTCCAGCTGACCAAAGATTTTGTGTTGGATTCAAGGCTTGGTTTTCAAGCACTTTCCCTCAGATACCCATCGGCTGAAAGGTAGTGGTGAACTCTCTCATCAGTATCTGTCTTCCCTGACAGGTGGTCCTGAGAAACGGCGGGGTTGGTGTTGGGGGGTCACTGTACTTCAGGAGGACTGGAGAAGGTGATTGCCGGAGGATGGTGTCGACAGGGTTTTTTTGTCAGTTACTATGTGGTCTGTATATACACAATGTCAACTTGTGGATATAGGCTGCCTTTAGATTGTGTATCTTTTGCGTTTAATTTTCTTTGCACTAGCTCTGTTTTTTAAAAAATTATTTTGGGGTAACGGATATAGTTAAACTCTTTGTATTTATCACTTTTCATTAAC
Organism: Mobula birostris; assembly: GCF_030028105.1. Classification (NCBI taxonomy): domain Eukaryota; kingdom Metazoa; phylum Chordata; class Chondrichthyes; order Myliobatiformes; family Myliobatidae; genus Mobula; species Mobula birostris. Next base: position 3,453,641 of record NC_092400.1, read on the forward strand.
TTGGGATAATTTAATTAGCATATTATTTTCAATGTTGGGAATTCCAACGTGCTCCAGGGTGGACTACAGGGGGTGATGCTAACCTCTTTCTGCTGGGTCGCTGTGGCTCCTGGTCGGCTGAAACTCAGACCGAACTCTTCAGTGATTTAGGTTCATCCAGATTCAGTACTGTTTGCCCGAGCTCTTGTTAGTCTTCGTAAATAATTCTTGTAATACGTACATCATTAGTTTTATTTGAATTCCCTAAGTCTCCTTGATTCCCACTCTTGAATTCACTAGTGACCCCCACAGGTGAGTGTTCGGCTATTAGACAAAGGAGCAGAGTTTGGCCAATCGGCCAGTAGAGTGTGTTTCGTCATTAAATCATGGCTGATTCATTATCCCTCTAAACCCCATTCTCCTGCCTTCTCCCCGTAACCTCTGACACTGTCATTAATGAAGAACCTACCGACCTCTGCTTGAAATGTACTCAATAACATGGCCTCCCCAGCCGTCTGTGCTAATTAATTCCACAGATTCACTACCCTCTAGCTGAAGAATTTCACCCAATATCCGTTTTAAAGGGACGTCCCTGTACTCTGAGGCTGTGCCGTCTCGTCCTAGACTCACCCCACTATAGGAAACAAACTCTCAAAGTCCACTCACTACTCCACAATCACCATCAGCACTGGTGCTTAGTCCCCTGCTCTACTCGCTTTAAAGTGACGACTGCGAGAGTAAGTACAGCTCCATTAAGGTTTGCTGACGACACCACTGTTGTTGGCCGAATCAAAGGAGATGACAAATCGACATATAGTTGAGAGGTTGAATGGTGCCACGACAACAACCTCTCACTCAACTTCAACAAAACCAGAGCTGATCATTGACCACAAGAAGAAGAAACCAGATCTCCAGGAAGGAGCCAGTCTCTATTTGTAAATTGGAGATTGAGGGCGTTGTTAACTTTAAATCATTGGCGTTATCAGTTTGGAGGATCTGTTCTGGGACCGGCATTTAAGTGCCTTTGATTCTGCAGATATGGCGTGTCATCTAAAACTCTGACAAACTTCCATAGATGCACAGTGGAGAGTATCCGGTGGAAGCACCAATGGTCATGAATGGGAAAACCTACAAAAAGGTAGCGGGTACAGCCCAGCCCATCACAGGAAAAACTCTCCCCACCTTAAAGCACATCTACTAGACGGGCCTCAAGAAAGCAGCCTCCATTATCAAGGATACCCACCACCCAGGCCATGATCACTTCTCACTGCTGTCATCGGGAAGGAAGTGCAGGAGCTTTAGGTCTCACTCCACGGACTCATGAACAGTTATTACTCTACAGGCTCCCGGACCAAGTTCAGGTTCAAGTCTGTTGTCATTCAACCCTTCACATGTATACAGCTAAATGAAACATTGTTCCTCTGGGGCCAAGGTGCAAAACGCAGTACACATTTCACACACATCACATAGAGTTATGATCCAGCACATACTGTCACAAAATAATATCACCATGAGACCCTGAGTGGCAGGGTGTGATGGTTGACAGCTTGGCAAAAACTGCAAGGTGCATGTTTAGGTAAACAGTATAATGTTACTGACACTATTATAATAAACAAGCAGTTGTATGAAATGTGGAACGTCAACAATAAAGGATGAAAAGTCCAGGATGAGAGTGTGTTAGTGAGTTGGGGAGTTGTGGGGGGTGGATTGGTGGTGTTGTCCAGCAGGGTGGCTCAGGGTGTTGGAAAGTCTAACAGCTTGGAGAAAGAAGCGGTTGTACAGCCTCACAGTTTCAGCTCTGATTCAGCATGGATCTTCACTCACCTAAACTCTGAACTGATTCCTCAACCAATTGACTCACTTCCAAGGACCCTACAACTCGTGTTCTCTGTATTATTTATTTATTTATTTATTATCATGATTATATTTTTAGTTTTTCTCAGCTGAAGCTGGGCAAACCTAAGGCACAGGCATAGCCAAACACACGCATTTCTCAATTGCTAGGGACTTTCGGACTATTCGAGTGGTGTTTGATATTGTGGGTTTCTGAAGGCTTATATAAATATTGCTGTGTAGGACCAATGTTTTAATGCTATTGTGTCATGCCTTTGGAATGATTACCCTGTTCATGTTCTATAGTCTTCCAATTTCCATTTTTAATTCAGGATATTTCTGGTGTTTTTTCTCTTATTGATTGCAGTAAACTATGTGTGTTTGGAATGGTATACTGTATCTATGAAATAAGTTGCTTGTTTATCCTATAATATTATATCCAGATGATTATTATGAATTGTCCACCTGTAATGTAATCAGTCATAACGTAATTTGTGGGACACTAACTCTAAAACTGGATCAGGTTTTTATTTATAGAAAGGTGTGGTGTCTTTTATGAGTTAAAGCAAGATTCTGGTGAATGATGTTTGCCATTTAATTCTGCTGGTGTAAGTAATTGGATCGAGTTTAACTGCTGCAGAATCCCGTAATGGGTTCGATTTGTTTCTCATTTCTTTTGACCTTTTCTGCATATATCATTGTGAATTTGTTGGTTTTTTATTATGTATTTTTGGTTTTTTTGTGTTAGCTATCTGGTCCTCTATTGCCAAAATGAACCCCCCATTTCTGGGAAGATGTCTCCAAATTTGTGCCAGGCATTCGATGTTTCCTTGTTGACATCTAGTCTGCTCTTATTATTATTATTATTATTATTATTATTTGTATTTACAGTTTGTCTTTTGCATATTGGTTGTTTGTCAGTTGTTGTGTGTAGTTTTTCATTGATTCTATTGTATTTATTTGTTCTACTGTGATTGCCTGTGAGAAAATGAATCTCGAGAATATTATATGGTGACATATACAGCATGTATTTTCATAATAAATTTACTTTGAAATTTTGAACATTGAGCTCTATCTAGGGCTTTCAATATTTGATGGGTTTGCATGAGATCTCCCTTCATTCTTCTAATTTCCAATGAGTGCAAGCTCAGAGACATCAAATGAGGATTATAATGTGTAAGTACTGTGTCTGGCGTCACCAATTTCTTTGCCATTTTGAAAGCCAATACACACTGCTTTGCCCATTGCCGTTATTTCCTGATTAGTAGTGAAGAGTTCAAGGAGTGGAGCACAGTAGCCAGCTTTGGCAGGAACCGGTCATAGTGATGGACAACTCCTAAAAGGGACTGCAGCTCAGACAAGCCCTTTGGTCTTGGGACATCCACCTCTGCTTGAATTTTCTCAGCACACTTGTGTCATACTTGTGCGTCAATGGTGTGACCACAGTAGGTGATGCTTGGTTTAAAGAATTCATAGTTACTGTGTCAGGCTCTGAGCCCATAATTTTCTAATCTTTTCAACACTGCCTTGTGGTTTTGGAGAATTTCCTTATCATCCTCACTGGCGACAATGATGTCAACAGGTAATATCGAGTGCCTGGGCAGCCTTGCAACACCTGGTCCACAGGTTTCTGCCAGAGTGCAGGTGCAGAAGATACTGCAGAAATATGCCTATTATAGTGATAAAGCTGTTATGAGTGTTTATGGTGAGAAACATTTTGCAGTTTTCTTCCATTTCCATCTGTAGGTAGACCTTAGCTAAGTCCACTTTGCTGAAGCATTTCCCTCCAGACGGGTTTGCAAAGGTATCCTCTATCCTGGGCAGAAAGTACTTATCTACTTTCAGTACTGGGTTGATGGTGATCTGAAAATCACCACAGATCCTGACAGATCCATTCTTCTTGGCTGCTGGGACCATTGGCATTGTCTATGGGCTCCACTCAACCTTGGAAAGAATTCCTTCAGCCTCCATGCAATCTAGCTCACTGGCCACTTTGTCACAGATGGTATAAGAAACAGGACGGGCTTTGTAAAACTTGGGTGCGGAATTTTCATTTAACACTATTTTACTCTTATATTTGAGTTTTCCAATGCCATCCTTGAACACCTTTCTTCATTTGCTTTCAATTGACTCTTTTGCAGGAGATGTGGCATGTAAATAGTGGATGAATCTCCAATCAAGTTGTAGTTGTCTCAGCCACTCATGGCCCCTTAATGCTGACCCTCCTGTTTATACCACATAAAAGCCCAATGTGGATTATTGTACTTCTTTGCTATGTGTGTGATTCCCACAGGAGTTACCTTTTCTCCAGTATAACTTCTTGTTCAAACTCTGTTTATGGAATGACTGAAACGGCTGAGCCAATGTCCAATTCCATTTTAATTAATTTGCTGTTCGCTTCTGGTGTAAGCCATATTGCTTGTCTATTATTAATTTTCACAGTGTAAATATCAAGACTACACAGTCCAGTGTCACTTTCATCATGATCAGATTTTTCATCAACAGCATGCAGATTGGTGCTCTTTTTGAAACTGCAACATGACCTTCTATTTTTTTCTCTTCCTTGCACTGTCTATTTTTGTCTACCTGAAATGCTCTTTGTATGTGTCCTACTTTGTTGCATTTCCTGCAAGTTTCACCTTTAAACCTGCATTGGTCCGGCGTATGTGTGTGTCTCTGCTACAATGGTAACACAATTTGTTCTACCAGGCGGGTTTCTTTTTAGACGTAGTAATATTGTTCATGTTCACCCTCATTCCTGACTGCAATTTATTTACATTTCTGGGTGCTGTTTCCATTGATACAGCAATTTCAGCTGTTCTTTTAAATGGGAGTTTTGCTTCAGTTCAGTTTTGAATACTTTCTTGTAAGATTCCACACACTAAACAATCTCTTAGTGCATCATTAAGTGCAACCCTGAACTGACAATGCTGGGACAATTTCTCCAGTTCAGCTACATAAGCTAAAATGAACTCCCTTCCTTTTGATTCCACTTATGAAACCTAAAGAGTTCTGCAATCAATACTGGTTTCAGTTCTAAATGTTCCTGCATTACGTTCACAATTTCAGCAAAGCTCACTTCAGATGATTTGGTGGTAGCAGTTAAACCTCTTAGCAAACTGTATGCTTTTCTACCCACTGTTCTCAGTAACACTGGGACTGGCTTTTCATTGGCTATTTCATTTGCATCAAAATACTGCTCAATTCATTCAATAAATATCATCCAGTTCTTGTGCGATTAAATGTATCTATCTTTCCAATGTAGCCAGCCATTTCTGCTTTTTCAATTATTATTATCACCTGGGACTTGCTGTTTCTGAACCGATGAACTTCATTCATTTTCTACATTTTTTTAACTCAATCATTTCTCTCTCATTTTCCAAAGCAACACATGCTGCTTTTTTTTAACAACTCGAGTGTCTCTCTCCTCCTTCCAAAGAAACAATGTGCTGCACTTCAACAGGTAGGAGGTCGTGTTAAAACTTCCTGATCACCGCTGTTAGATTTCATAATTCCAGAAACTAAATCAAAAGAAAAACCTGGGAGTCGGGATGTTTTATCCGCAAATTTAGTGAGGTGCTCACATGGTGGTTTAATGACGTATGCCATTCACATCTTCGTACAAATAACCCGTACTGAATTATGTATACAAACAAAGAATACATAATCAAACAATATATTTACAATATTACTCAAATATTCATCAGCGTCACTATGTGCTGTGTTGTATGACAGATGCAGTCATGGTCTCATGACCAAGATTGTTCTTGACAAATTTTTCTACAGATGTGGTTTGCCATTGCTTTACTCTGGTCAGTGTCTTTACAAGAAGCGTGACCCCAGCCTTTATCAATACTCTTCAGAGGTTGTCTGCCTGGCATAACCGGGACTTGTGATATGCACCAGCTGCTCATACGACCATCCACCACCCACTTCCATGGCTTCACTTGACCCTGATCGGGGGGCTGAGCAGGTGCTACACCTTGCCCGAGGGTGACCTGCAGGCGAGTGGAGGGAAGGAACGCCTTACACTTCCTTTCATAGAGATGTATCTCCACCCCGACACCCAACTCAAATATTAGTGAAATATTAAATGCACTGCCCGAGGAGTTGTGGTATCTCAGGGGAGTACAGACACCTGGTGAGATTCGGGGAGGATGGGAAACAGCACCATTGAGTTAGATGCTGGAACACCTGGATTTCTGAATGTGGAGAGTGGATTGTTGGAATTTACCTGTCTATTGCCTGGTCCTTGCACTTAACATAGAACATAGAATACTACAGCACGTGAATTCTAGTTCTTCTTTCTATCATCCTCTTTGTCATTCCTAACAATCTCAACTGTTTTCTAACATTTATGCTGTTTTGCTATCATCTGCTGAGATAGTTTTCATTTACCTTTATCAGGCTAGGTGAGTGCAGTGTTTAATGAGATAATGTGGAGCCCATTGTTTCTTTTGATTAAGTATGGCCTACAAGTAGTTCATTATTTACTTGTTTATGACATGAGACTGAGCATGGGATTTTAGTTAGAAGTTGAACTTTGCCAGGAACACCTCTGGCCCTTTGGAAAGGTCATGCAGCTGTGCTGAAAAGCTGAGGCTTACAATCATCCCATTGGATTTCACGTCACATGCCGGTGATAATAAACCCGATTCTGATTCTGGGCTCTGGAAAGTGAATATCCATCACTGCAGCAAGGCGAGCTCCCAGCTGAACGTCTGTAATTTGTCAGAGAGAAGCTTCATAGTGGCATTGCATTCCTAGTCACTCTGGAGTTCCATACCTCTCCACCGCTGCTTATTTTGCCAGACTTCAGGGCAGTGTATAGCACGTAGAACTACAGCAGTCCAGGCGTTTAGGCTCACGATGTTGCGCACGTCTTATAACCTACTCTCAGAACAATCTAGCCCTTCCCTCTGACATAGCCCTGCATTTTTCTTGCATGCCTGTGCCCATCTAAGAGTCTTTTAAATATCCATAATGAGTCTGCTTCTACCACCACCCCTGCATTCTACGCACCCACCACTCTCTGTGTAAAAAGCATCACTCCGACACTTTCTTCCAATCACTGTCACATTAGCCATTTCTGCCCTGGGGAAAATGTCTCTGGCAATCCACTCAATCTATGCCTCTTATTGTCTTGTACACTCCTGTCAAGTCACCTCTCATCCTCCTTCACTCCAAAGAGAAAAGCCAGTTGAAGTTCTGCTGTCTAATGAGAGTTGTCAGGTGCAGTCTGGTCGTTACCTGAGTGAACTATCCATGCACTTTTCACATTGATTTCCCTGAAACCATTTTTCTGTTGCCTCTACTATTTTGGGGCCAGGCTGATTGATATAGCAGTGCAGGTTAATCAATAGTCAGTCTCAGTGTATCCAGTGTCTGGCTGACATGAGTGAAGCAGACAGCCTTGCTGTCTCTCACTCATGCAACGGACAGTGACTGCTGCATTGCTCCTTGCTTTTAAAAAAGTGCAAAAGAGAAATCTGCAGATGTCTAAGCACTTACCATTGACAGTTAGTTGCATTGTTCTGTGAGGAAAGTGCCACATGGGATCCTGAGTTTTATACATGGACGGTATTTACATATCTCCTTTCACAAACTTGAGATAGCCCAGCACAAAGTTCAGAGGAAATAAGGTATCTTTGAAGTTCAGTCAAAATCAAAGAAAATGAATTATCAAAGTATCTATATATATATCACCATATACTGCACTACCTTAAACTTCATTTTCTTTCAGGTATTTACAAGAAAATAAAGAAATAGAATAGAATTTATGAAAAATCTATAACATAAGGACTAATGAACAACCAATGTGCAAAAACAGACAAACTGAGCAAAAATAATACTGATCCATGAGTTCCAGAGTCCGTGAAAGTGAGTCTGTAGCTTGTGGAGCTTGTCAGTTCAGTGTTGGGGAGAGTGAAGTATCAGTAGCCCGATGTTTGTAGAGTAATAACTGTTCCTGGACCTGGTGGCTCCTGTACCTCCTGTCTGATGGTAGTAGTGAGAAGACAGCGTGGCCTGGATGGTGGGGGTCCGTGATGATGGATGCTGCTTCCTTGAAGCAGTGCTCCATGTAAATATGCTTAATGGTGGGGAGGGTTTTGCCTCCGATGGACTGGGCCGTATCCACCACTTTCTGGAAACATTCCCATTCCTGGGCATTAGCCATGATGCAAACAGTCAGGACACTCTCCACTGTGCATCTATAGAGGTTCGTCAAAAGTTTTGGTGACATGCCAAATCTAGGCAAACTTGTAAGAAAGTACAGACTGTCGTGTGTTCTTTACGATGGCACTTGTGTGCTGGTCCCAGTAGTATGCAAAAAACAGGTAATTTTTTCTCATACAGTTGGATTCATGCTGTGTTAACTTGCTCCTTGAATACATGACACTGAGATGGCTCTCTGGAGTGGCTAACTCTGATCTTCTGGGGATAAAACAGGTTCAAATGCTGTATCCAGTCTAAGATACATAGATAGATAGATTTACTTTATTAATCCTGAGGGAAATTTGGTTTCATCTATGTTACTGTAAAAAGTCCTTCTTCACTTAGGGTACAGACCACTGCAGTTCAGAATCACTGTTCTACTCTTCAGAATGTTCTTCTCATCATAAACCTCTTCCACTTTCTCAGTTAACGCTCCCACCACTCTCAAAGAGCAAAGCTTGGCTCTGGCCGTAGTGTTCTGGCGAGGTGCGGTGTCGACACCCCAGCATTCCCCAGTGCCCAGCACTATTTACTGTTCTTGTGTTAAAATGTTTTTGTGGGATTATGGTGGGATGTTCAAGTTCATTTCTTGTTACATTTTAGATTGGCGTGTACAGTTATTCACTTGATTGTTTGTGTGTCACCCTGGGTGTGTAATACTCACCTTCCCCGTCTGTGTGTGACTGGGTTCTCTCCCTGGGTCGTAGCGTCCGGTCTGTTTTCATGCTGGTCACTATAAAACTGGCAGTTCAGCTTAACGAGCTTCTCCCGTCTGTCATCACGGACCAAATGCTCGTCACGTTAGTGTCAGGAGTGGGATTAGAAATTGGCAGTGGGATTAAAGAGCTACGACATCAGACGGGGCACCTTAAGTCAAGGGACTGAGTAGTATGCCTCCCGTGCACCGCTGGGCCGGGATCCCTAATACGGAACACCGACCTGGAGGAAAACCTGGGAACCGAGCATCGTGCCTTCCCAGAATCTCCAAGGGGGCAAGTTCCCAACCCAGGGGACACGGCGGAGAGCACCACCCACCTCCCTCGTGGTCCTCTCTGGGGAGGGCAAGATACCGCAGCCATGCGAGGATGGGCAACATGGTGGGCACCACCGGAAGGCCAACGGGCCTCAGCAATTCCCGCCACAAAGCCCACCCTGAAGATCCCCAGATACAATGGCACCGACCGCCTGGGGCCTTCTCTGGCAGTCAGACTTGTCGCATGCCACAGCGAGACGGTGGTTCACCTTGCCCTGGTGCTAGAAGGGAGCATTCCCTCGACCTAACGCCAGATCAGCAGTGTGACTGCAGGGCTCTCAAAACGGCATGGGAGCGGCATTTCGGGCAGAGACCATTGGAGGAAGCAATGAGGGAAGAACTGGGCAGCAGACGGCGCCGTGTGGGAGAAAACCTGAGGGTGTTTGCGGCAGATCTCCGCCACCGTGCTCAGCATGGCCACCCCCAGTTCCCTCCCGCGACCCGGGAAGGGCTTGCCTTCCACGTCTTTGTAAAGGCACTGACACCGAAGCATCTTCAGCAGCGTGTTCGCCTGACGTCGCCATGATCACTGGACGAGGTGCTAGCAGAAGCAGGGTCAACTACTGCCATCACGGGTCTGGGTGGACAAGACAGCGGTCCAGCTGGCTACGTGATGAGAGGGGCGAGGAGGCTGCACATCGCACTGGGGGAAAACACAGTGGACACGAGGTGCGGCTCACCGACATCATCGGCCTGGACCTGTTGTCCTGCTGGGGGGCCCGTGTGGATGTGACGGGGGCCACACTCCACCCGGGCGCTGAAGCCGGGCGTCTCTGGCAGAGCGGCTCCGGAAGACGGACCCAACCGGGGCAGCAGCAACCACCGCCGGCCTCACAGCGGCTGCCACAGTGCACACACCCCGCACAGGCCCAACGCAACACCCTTCCCAGGGACCGGTTACAGTGACGGCCAGCAACACCCTCCACGCGGTGGACCAGGAGCAGCTGAGCATCGAGCCCCCGAGCGATCCTGTGCCAGGGTGGCTGAGCGTGGGGCGGTGGCCGGGGTGGGCGCAGGGTCTGTGCCCTGGATCAAAAGAAAGCCCCATACTGGCAGAGGGGAAAGCTGGTGGTGTGTGGCGGGTTGCTGACCAGGCGGTGGCAGTTGCCCAATGATGACAGACATTGCCTGCAGCCGGTGGTTCCCCGTGGGCTCTGCGCCATGGCCGGTCCACGGGCCATTTTGGAGTTGCAAAGACATTGGGCAGGTTGAGTGAACGCTTCTACTGGCCTGGGGACAGGCAGAATGTGGAGCTGTTTGAGCACGGCTGCGATGCCTGCAAGTCCCAGAGGGGCTGGGCCGCCAGTCTAGGATGTCAATGTAGCAGGTCATGGTGGGGGCCCCAGTATGGGTCTACTGCCCCTCCCAGACTATCCCCCAGGCTTGGAAGCCACTGGAAGGGGCCGGGAGAGGTGCTTGACTGCACCTCTGATGTGGTATACCAGGTACTGCTGCCTGAGCGGCGGAAGGCAGTCGTGCTGCACCAGGACCGGCTGGCACCGTGTCAGCCCTTGGCCTTCACTGACCTAGCGCAGCTGAAGCAAGGAGGTGACACTCCGAGTGCCCTGCCTCTTGCCTCACACAAGCAGGTGGCAGTGTCGACCCCTACTGGGACTTTTGGACTTTTTCATGGACTCTGGGGTTGCCACAGTGCACACACCCCGCACACTGCGCGGTGGGGGCAGTGTGGTACCCTGGGGGGAGCGTGGTCAAAAGCCCATTCCCAGTGGCCAGCATTATTTATTGTTCTTGTTTTAAAATGCTTTTGTGGGATTCTGGTGGGATGTTCCATTTCATTTATTGTTTGAAGTACAAAGAAGGTTCACCAGATTGATTCCTGGGATGGCAGGACTTTCATATGATGAAAGACTGGATGAACTAGGCTTGTACTCGTTGGAATTTAGAAGATTGAGGGGGGATCTGATTGAAACATATAAAATCCTAAAGGGATTGGACAGGCTAGATGCAGGAAGATTGTTCCCGATGTTGGGGAAGTCCAGAACGAGGGGTCACAGTTTGAGGATAAGGGAGAAGCCTTTTAGGACCGAGATTAGGAAAAACTTCTTCACACAGAGAGTGGTGAATCTGTGGATTCTCTGCCACAGGAAACAGTTGAGGCCAGTTCATTGGCTATATTTAAGAGGGAGTTAGATATGGCCCTTGTGGCTAAAGGGATCGGGGGTATGGAGGGAAGGCTGGTACAGGGTTCTGAGTTGGATGATCAGCCATGATCATACTGAATGGTGGTGCAGGCTCGAAGGGCCGAATGGCCTACTCCTGCACCTATTTTCTATGTTTCTATTTTTCTATGTTCCATTTTAGCTGGGGTTATACAGTTGTTCACACCTCTGTCTGTGGTGTGGGTCACCCTGACTGTCACCGGGGTGTGTAATAATCACCTCCCCCATCTGTATGTGACTGAGTTTGTTCTCTGCCTGGGACTTAGCACCCGGTCTGTTTTTCTCACTGTCGCAATAAAACCCGCAGTTGAGATAAACGAGCTTCTCTACTCGGTCGTCATAGACCGAACACTCGCCACAAAATTAAAACACTTTTTGCAAGTCCAGCTGTCCATGAGTAAAACTATCAGATCTTCACTTAATATTAATTTATGAAAGAGGCACATGATGTTAATCACACATTATGTTGAAATAAAATGTTGTTATTTGTACTATTGTAAATATGTCTAAGAGACACCTCATGATAGCCTCATGACATGTAAGGGAGTTTTATCAGCTCTGAAACTTCAAAGCCACTGTGGCTTCTGCATGTGGGAGATTCGTATTTACAACTTGCCTATCTGATTCATGAATGATGGTTGGAAATAATCATAGACTCATAGGGAGACCATCTGACCTATAAAGAGCTCATTCCAAATCTTGAGGCTATTCTTCAGAAATATTAAAAGGCATAGATAAATCTCCTCCCAGATTTAGACCTTAACTAGATGTTGGATAGGTTTCATAATCTACTGACTTCAATAATCAAGGTGTGCAGTTCAATCATTTCAACTTGTGCTATGATTTGGAATTTCTGTAAATAGTAAATTTCTGGATGGTGCCAGAATAGATGGGATCATAGAAAGTGAAGGTTATATATAAAAAAGTCAAAGAGCGAATTTGATCACCTCGGCAAGTGGGCCAAGGACTGGAAAATGACTTTTTTTTCAGATTAGATTATGAGGACACTCAGTCCTCATTTATTGTCATTTAGACATGCATGCATTAAAAAATGATACAATTTTCCTCCAGAAAGAATCACAGAAACACAGGACAAACCAAGACTAAAACTGACAAAACCACATAATTATAAGATACAGTTACAACAGTGCAGAGCAATACCGTAATTTGATAAAGAGCAGACCATGGGCATGGTTTAAAAAAAAAGTCCCAAGTCCTGATAGCCCCATCATCTCACGCAGACGGCAGAAGGGAGAAACTCTTCTTGCCATGAACTCCAAGCGTTGCAAACTTGCTGATGCATTGGAAGCACCCAACCACAGCCGACTCTGAGTCTGTCCGAAAACTTCGAGCCTCTGACCAGCTCTTCGACACAGCCTCTCTGAGCACTTCAACCCCACCCCGGCCGCCGAGCAACAAGCAAAGCCGAGGACTCGGGGCCTTCCCCTCCGGAGATTCTGGATCACACAGTAGCAGCAGCAGCAAAGCAGGTATTTCAGAAGTTTCACCAGATGTTCCTCTGTGCTCTCACATCTGTCTCCATCGAATCAGGATTGTGCACGGCACCCTACTTGACAGATAACAGATATCGCCACCAGAGTGCTGCTGCGATCTGTGTCGCGCCGCCATCTTCTCCTCCCACCAACTTTTAACTTGGATAAGTGTTGCATTTGGGAAATCAAACTGGAACAGGACTTGTACAGTGAATAGTCAGGCCCTGGGCAGTGCTGTGGAGCAGAGGGACCTAGGAGTTCATGTACGTTGGCTGCTGAAAGTGACATCATAGGTTGAAGGCATTTGACATGCTGGCCTTCATCATTCAGGACACTGAATATGGGAGCTGGGATGTCGTTTTGCAGTTGTACAAGGCATTGGTGAGACTGTAATTGGAGTATTGTGTACTGCTGTGGTTGCCCTATATCAGAAGAACATCATTAAACTGGAAAGAGCATAGAGAAGATTTATGAGGACACAGCCAGGACTCAAAGCCAGGTAACAGGGAGAGCTTTTGTAGACTCAGACTTTATTCCTTGGACGGTAGCAGATTGAAGGGTGACCTCACTGAGGTGTATAAAATCGTGAAGGGTATAGGTAGGATGAATGCACAGAGTCTTTTTCTCCAGGAAAGGGGAACTCAAAATTAGGGGGCATAGGTTTAAACTGAGATGAAAAAGATTTAAAAGTGATCTAAGGGGCTACTTTGCACGGAGGGTGCTGCGTATCTGGAATGAGCTTCGAGAGAAAGGTGCTGAGTCAGGTACAATAACAACTTTCGAAAGACATTTGAGTAAGTACCTGGGTAGGTGGGTTTAGAGGGATATGGGCCAATGACAGACAAGTGGGACCAGCTTGGTGGGCACCATGTTACTATGGATGAGTTGGGACGAGGGGTCAGTTCCCATGTTCTGTTACTCTGTGACTCCACATCTCTATAACTGAACAAGTCCTCACCCTACGGCTGCAGTGTGTGTCTTAATAGAATTATGGTCACTTGTTCTGGAGTGGTCCCACACTGTTACCTCAACAACTAGACCAGCTTCACTTCCTAAATGTGAGAAAGCTCCCTTTCTCGTCGGACCATCTACCTTTTGTTTCAGAAAATGTTCAACAAAATCTTCCCCACCTAATCCCTCAGAACCCAGTCGATATCAGGGAACATAACCATCACCGGTCACAGCCCTATCATTGTTGCATCTAACTGTGATTTTCCTACATAGTTGCTCCTCTAATTCCTGCTGACTGCTTGGGGCCCTATGGTGTAGTACCATCAAAATCATTGCACTTTACTTAAACCCAAGTTCTACTCATATAACCTTGCTAGACATTTCCCCCCAGAATATTGTCTCCAAGTACAGCTATGATGTGACTAGTGTAATTTACCCCTCCTCTCTTGCCTCCCTCCCTGTCACCCCTGCCATTCCAGAAGCATCAATGTGCCAGCCAGCTTCCCACTCCTCGACCACGTTTCCGTACTGTCTATAATGTCACAATCCTATGTGCCGGTCCATGTTCTAAGTTCATCGAGAGCTACACCAATCTTCTCTTAGACATCTCCTGTAGATAGGGTTGGAAGGAGAGTTTTTAGTATATTTTGACCTTCATAAATCAGGACATTAAGTACAGGAGTTGGGATGTTATATTGAAGTTGTACAAGACCTTGATGAGACATTATTTGGAGTATCATGTACAGTTTTTGTCATCTACCTGCAGGAAAGATCTCAATAAGCTTGAAAGAGTGCTGAGAACATCTACAAGAATGTTGTGAAGGACCTGAGGATGAGTTATAAGGTTGAATTGGTTAGGTTGTTATTCCCTGGAGTGCGGGAGAATGAGGAAAGCTCTTATAGAGGTAAATTATGAGGAGTATAGACAGGGTCAATGCTTGCAGGCTTTTTCTCCTCAGGTTGGGTGACACTAGAAATAGATGTCATGGGTTTAGGGTGAAAGATGAAATATATAAGGGGAATCTGAGGGAGATCTTCCTTACTCTGAGGGTGGAGTAAATGTGGAACGAGCTGCCAGCAGGAGTGGTGGATACGGATTCATGTGTAACATTTAAGAGAAGTTTGAATAGGTACATAGATGGGGGTGTGGAGTTTGAAAGGATATGGTCTGGGTGCAGATGGGACTAGACAGAAGACTATGTCAGCATGGACTAGATGGGCAGAGTAGCCTGTTTCTCAGCTGTAGTGCTCTATGACTGAGTCTGGGCAAGTGGTCAATATGCCATTGTGAGACCATTTTCGTGCCAGTGACCATAATTCTATCATTCTGCAGTCATGGAGTATAGATTTGTCCAGTTCATTTCTTAAAATTCCACAACATAGCACTACACCATAAGTTCAGGTATACACCATCTATTTAAACCTGTGAGGTTTACGTGTGTCTTGTGACATTCCTGATGTATAGCCTCAAGCCTTGGAATGAGCTCTCTGCATGTCAGATGGCCTTCCCTCTCAGTCTGTGATTGTCTGTGACCATCCCTCGTGGGTCAGACTGAAAGAGCTGAGAAAACTCATGTTCTATGTGCAAACGCCACAACTGCTTTGAAGTCATGTAGCAAATAAAACTCCCTTATTTATCATGAGACTGTCATGAGGTGTCTCTTCGAAGTATTTACAATAATGCGAATAATTCAAGTTTTTTACATCATAAGATGTGATTAACATCATGAGCCTCTGTTTAATAAACTTACGTTAAGCCAAGACCAGATCTATTTCTATTCATTAATGGCTGTACTTGTAAAAAACTGTTTTGAATATTATTGCTGCCAGAGCCAAGGTTTGCTCTTCTGTACAGTGAGTGTTAATTGAGAAAGTGGAAGAGGTGTTTAAGAAGAACATAGTGAAGAGCAGAACAGTGATTCCGTCTGTACCCTCAGTGAAGTAGGATTGTTACAATAACATTGATTTTAAACTGGTTACAGCATTTGAACCGGCTTTATCTCGGGAAGATAGCCTTTCCAGAGAGCAATCTTAGTATCGTTCATTCAAAGAGTAAGTCTACTCAGCTCGTCTAACTGTAGAAAGCAAAATTACATGGTTATTGTCACCGCTAATTTCTTACGAAGCACTGGTGACTGAAATTCAAAAATGTCTTTTAGGAGGTGAGTTATGCGCTGGGAAGTTGAGAAGTTGTAAAGCGAGATGGATAAATGCTGGCATTGCTGCGTTGACTTGAAAACAAACCAAAACCACCGAGAGACGGAGTAAGGGAATTGACACTGTGTGACGCGCTTCCAAATAGCTGAGTTCCAAGCTGAGAAAAGTGTGTTCGATCCTTTATCACGAAACCAGCAAGACGAACGATCTTATAGCAATTAAAAAACTAACAAAACTAAATTAGCAATATGGTAAACATAAGAGTAACTGCATTCAAATTAGAGTAACTATCCAGTCAACAAAAAATATCACCCCTGGCTCGCTCCTTCTCAACTAAACTAACTAACCAAGACAAAGTGTCAATATGTAACTATACTCATTTACTTCTACCACACCTCAACCATGTGACAAATTACTGAAACCCATAATAAGAATGGAAGACAAAATATAAAACACACAGAAAATACATACATGGCCCTACATTCCAGCCCCTAATTATTACACTATAATAATTACAACTACATACTACAAAAAGCAGGAGACTTGAAATCTTAAGGATAAACATCTTACCATTTAGGCAAAGGTTCTCTTTCTTCTTTCTGCTTCCAACAAGTCATGTAACAGTCATCCAGGCCAGAGGTTACCAGCCCTTGGCCCAGTGCAGAGTGATCTTTACCACCACTCTGTGTCAAGTCAAAGTCATGAAGCTTCTCAAACCTTGGCCTCCTGTAGAAGACAGATTTTGGTTATTGGCCTGTCCAGATACCCGGTCTTGGTCTTGATGTGCACTTGCCACACACATCCTCTTCTGTCTGGAAAGACTTGAATGACTCTTCCCATGGCCCATGAGTTTTGAGGCGCTGTCTACTGAGAAGAAATTGTGTTTTAGATTTGCCCATGTCTGACGTTCCTATGACTGTGCTAAGTACTCCTTGACCTACGGTATACCGAACAAGTTTGTCATGTATTAGACCTGCTTCCATCTACGGTGAACATAAATGTTTTCCTTTTGGAACTCTCATGGTGGCAAGGATGGTGAGATCTTCAGAAGCAACAGATGTTTGGCTGTTAGTGCTTCCAGATTATTGGGATCGGAGGATGCCATAGTCATTTGATGACCATTGATAATAGTCATAGTCATACTTTATTGATCCCGGGGGAAATTGGTTTTTGTAACAGTTGCACCATAAATAAAAAATAGTAATAGAACCATAAGTAGTTAAATAGTAATATGTAAATTATGCCAGTAAATTATGAAATAAGTCCAGGACCAGCCTACTGGCTCAGGGTGTCTGACCCTCCAAGGGAGGAGTTGTAAAGTTTGATGGCCACAGGCAGGAATGACTTCCTATGATGCTCTGTGCTGCATCTCGGTGGAATGAGTCTCTGGCTGAATGTACTCCTGTGCCCACCCAGTACATTATGTAGTGGATGGGAGACATTGACCAAGATGGCATGCAACTTAGACAGCATCCTCCTTAATCGCATCTACTTTGCAAAGGACTGTGTGGAAACCCTCTTCATCAACATTCTGTACCTTCAAGGTGGATGTTTCGCAAAGACCCGATCAATCTCTCCCCTGTTCCTCCTTCTTGATGTACATGCCTCAGAGAACGTCTGAGATACGAAGATCCTCTGCCAATATTACAGGATGTTTAGACTCTTCAGGGGTGGAAAACCTAATAAGCCATCCACAAGCTCTCAAGCCACCACCTTCAAGTACTGGATTGAGTACGGAAATATGACCATTTGTTTTCACACTCTCTCCCCTTTGCAAACTTGAGAATTAATCTGGAAACTCTTTGTTTGGCACAACCCCAGTGATCTCCATTTCAGCCTTTCTGAGCTCTTCCATCAAGAGCCAATCTGTGGCCTTCTCACTCTCTCCAAAGAATATCCTTATTGTTCTTCATTCAAGACAGACTGAGCAAGTATAGACTGGGTTTGGAGTGCAGTGTAAAGCTGAGGGCAATGAAATTTCAAAGTTCAAAATAAGTTCATTATCAAAGTACACTCTGTACGTGTCACCATATACTACCATGGGATTCATTTTCTTGTGGGCATCCATAGTAAATACAAGGACACACAATAGAATCAATGAAAGACCGCACATAAGGAACAGGAGTCAAATTATTTTAATGTCTTTCTATTCTGTCTCAGGATTTCAGCAAGAATATTAATCAGAGTTTTAATCTATGCAGAATTTAATTTAAACGTTACCGTCAGGCTGCAAAAAACTAATAGCTGGGGAGCTAATTGGGTCAGGTGGCACCCACAGGGGGAATGGACAGTTAATATTTTGTGTTGAGACCGTTCATTTGCATTGTGGGTCACAATCTATAAAGGTGCTCCAAATCTAAGACACAGGTGCCATGGTGCAATTAGATCATTTGACAATCAATCTGAAATCTTGAAAATTATTGAAATCAGTTCCAGACATCACTTCTATGTGCGTTGAAAGATATTACCCCCTCCGGGGCCTACCTCCACACTTGCTGCCTCAGGAAAGCAGCCAATGTAATCCGAGTGCCCACCCACCCAGCTCATTCTCTCGTCTTCCTTCTCCCGCCAGACAGAAGATGTTCACCGCCAGGCCCTGGGTTGCTTCTATTCAACTGTTACGAGACCCTTGAATGAACCTGCCATACAATGAAAACTCAGATTCAGATTAATTTATTATCACATCGACATTGAAACGCACAATAAAACGTGTCATTTGCGTTAACAACCAACACACCCAAGGGTGTGCTGAGGGCAGCCTGCAAGTGCTGACATAGATTCCAGTGCCAACATCGCATGCTCACCATTTTCGGTGAACTACAGAAAACACAACAAAATAGAGCATAGCAAGCAACAAAGCAAAGACAGTGAAACAAGCCCTGTTCCTCCCTTCCTCCCACACAACCTCAAGCAGACATTGGATTCACAAACATTGGGCTCCGACTTCCACAGTGGATTCACAAATTTAGGGTTCCTCTGAAATTCCAGTGGACCTTTGGGCTTCAATCTGGGCCTCTGACCTTCCAACTTTGATCTTTGGCATCGGCCCAGGACTCGCAGACACCGACGAATGAAGAGCCTGGATGAGGGCCTGGACTCAATGCTTTGAATGCCAGACTCGCCAATAGTGGGACCCCAAAAACTAGGCCTCAAACTCTAGTCAGCCTGTGCTGCTGGCCTTTAAGCTCGAGTGGAGGCTTAGACTTGGATTTAGACAGACTCCAGCCTGTCCTACAATTCCCCACATCACTATCCATAAGCCCTAACCTGACCCCTAACTCTCTTCACTGTCCCCCAAACCATCCCTACGAACCTTAAAAAAAAGCCCTGAGAGCAGTAACCTCAATGCCGACCACAGCTCATTGCCACCTTGAAAAGGAAGACAAACTCTTTATCTCTCTATCTGTCTCATCATGGCTCTTTCAGCATGGTTCTTTACCTGCCACTTCTCTGTGAATGTAGCCGTGACGCTGTATCCTGCGTTCTGTTATTGTCTACGACCTCGATGTACTCAGGAGTGCCTCCCTTTCCTCCCACATCCCAAAGACGCACTGGTTGGGGGGTTAATTGGACCTTGTAAATTGGCCCGTGATTAGGCTACGGTGAAAAACGGGGGGATTGCTGGGTGGCATGGCTTGAAGGACCAGAAAGACCCGAAACACGCTGTATCTCAATAAATGAATGAATAAAAAAAAGTTTTGCAGTGAGCTGGATAAGCGGCAATGTAAAACAATGTTTGTCACTCTATCTTGGCACTCATGACAATGATAAACCAACCACCAGTTACTGATATTTGTTTTACAGCTTCCATGCGCTAACATCGCTTTGGCAGTGTTTTCTGCAGGCATCGGAGGAACTTTTCAGTATGGATATAATCTTTCCATCATTAACGCTCCGACCAGGGTGAGTGCTGGCTTCCGTTTCCTTTCCCCTGGAGACATTAAAACCGCGTGTGTGTGGCTCGCACCTCCACTGACCTGGATTCAGATTTGATCTCGGGTGCTTTCTGCACAGAGTTTGCATGTTCTCCCTGTGACTGTGTGGGTATCGCCCAAGTACTTTGGTTTCCTCCCAGTTCTAAAAACGCCTGGGCTGGTGGACTAACTGTCTAGTGCATGTTGTCCCCCATATGGAGAGATTCTCTGTTCTGATTGCCGGTTTAGACGTGGATGCCTGTTGTAACATGAACTGAAAAGTTTAAGCCCCACATTAAATACCAGAGGACATGACCAGCACTGAGATAATGCTGCACACTCAGAGGCAGATGGATTCTTGATAAACGGGTGCGGGATGGAAGTGTAACGGTTAGTTCCCTGTCGCTGTCTGTGAGGAGTTTGCATGTTTTCCCTGTGACCACGTGGGTTTTCTCTGGGTGTTCCATTTCCCCTCACGTTCCGAAGACATATGATTAGCGTTCGAGGGCCGTGGCGTGCTCTGTTAGAGCCGGAAGCATGGCGACACTTGCAAGCTGCTGGTCTGATTTGATGCAACTGGCGAGTTTCGCTGTATGTTTTGATGTCCGTGTTGTAAGTAAAGCTAATCTTTCTTTCATGTGGAGATGAGGTCACAGTCATATTAGCCAATGATCTTACGACTAAATCCTGCTCCTGATGTGTGTGTTTGTAACGTTACAGGTTTGCAGTGTTTGGAATCTAGTGGTGATCTTGTTCTCAGTGTCTGCCTTGTATCCACTCTCCAGGATGCGCAGGCTTTCATTAATGAGACTTGGTTTGTCCGGACCAGTACTAGTCTGGATAGTAGTCTCCTGAAGCTTCTGTGGTCGATCATCGTTTCAATTTTTACACTTGGTGGATTTCTTGGGGCATGGTTGGGAGTGCACCTAGCCATCAAATTTGGTCGGTAAGTCTGCACTTTTTTAATGTAAAGATTTGATTTTAAAGATTAGCTTTATTTATCACATATACATCAAAAGGTACGGCAAAATGTGTCATTTACATTAAATCAAACCATGCTTTCAGTGCCACCTTAGCAAGCTTACAACTCATGAACCTTAACTGTACGTCTTTAGAGTGTGGGAGGAAACCAGGGTACCCAGAGGAAACCCACATGGTCACAGGGAGAACGTATGAACTCCTTAGAGACGGCGCTGGAAATTGAACACCAATCTTGCAGCTGACGTTGTAAAATGTTGCCACCATAGCATGCAAATCTAATCTAATCTAATCTAATTAATGTATCGTTCCTGGTGTAATCAAGAACCTCCACTTTAAATATACCCAATGATTTGGCCTCCACGGCCATCTGTGGCAATGAATTCCCCAGATTCGCCACTTTCTGGCTAAAGAAATTCCTTCTCATCTCTGTTCTAAAGGGACATCCTTCTTTTCTGAGGCTGTGCCTTCTGGTCCTAGACTCCACCACATTCTCTTTATGTCCATTATTACCTATTTTCTGCAGCTCAGTAGTGCGTGAACACTACTCCCCTCCTCACTAACTTGCATTGAGAAACCTTTCACCCGTTATCCTTTATTGAACAGCTTCAGTTCCAAGTACATACAGTATACCTCTATTTTGAAATGTCCCTATCTCTACATCTAAAGCTTTGGAAGTTTCTGTACTCATCTTGTTGAGTCCACTAAAATTTAATCAGTCCTCTTTTACTGTCAGTTCCAAGGCTGAAAAGCATAGAACTCCCTTTCAGGGCCACTCTGCCCCTCTCCCCTTCTAGAATATTCCCTTGGCCAGGCTTTTGGTCATCTGTCCTAATATCGCTTCATGAGGCTCAAACCCCGGAACAAGAACATTACAGCACAGTACAGGCCCTTCTGCCCATGATGTTGTGCTGTCCTTTTAACCTACTCCAAGATCAATTTAACCCTTCCCTCCCACATATGAGGGGTGATTGATAAGTTCGTGGCCTACAGTAGAAGGAGATGTTATTAACTTTAAACTTTCCGGATTATCACTCAAAGAGTTGAACTGCGCGTACATGTAATGAGAGTGTCTTGGACCTCCAGGTGGTCCGCAGCAGGGGTGATTGATAAGTTCGTGCCCTAAGGTAGGAGGAGATGAGTTACACAGCTCTCGTTACATGCACGTGCAGTTCAACTCTTTGAGTGATTATGCAGAAAGTTTGAAGTTAATAACTCATCTGCTTCTACCTTAGGCCACAAACTTATCAATCACCCCTGCTGTGAACCACTTCTGGAGGTCCAAGATGCCGACTTCTACAAAGAAGGGATCCGTATGCCCCACCACTGCTGGACTAAGTGTGTAAATGTAGGAAAAACAAATGTGCTAGGTTTTCTAAAATTGACTACTTCTACCTTAGGCCACAAACTTATCAATCACCCCTCGTAGCTCTCCGTTTTTCTATCATCCGTGTGTGTTTTTTAATACCCCTATGTATCTGCCTCTACAACAGCCCTGGCAGCATGTTCCACAAACTCACCAATCTCTGGGTTACCTCTGCCATCCCCTTATACTTTCCTCCAATCAGCTTAAAATTATGCCCCCTCGTACTAGCCATTTCCACCCCGGGAGAATTTCTCTGGTTATCCACTCAGTCTATGTTTCGTATTATCTTGTATGCCTCTATCAAATCAGCTCTCACCTCCCTTTTCTGCAAAGAGAAAAACCCTATAGCCTGCTCCACCTATCATCATAAGACATGCTCCCTAATCCAGGCAGTGTTCCGGTAAATCACCTCTGCACCCTGTCTGAAGCTTCACATCCTTCCTATAACGAGGCGACCAGAATTGAACACAATATTCCAAGATTGGCCAAACCTGAGTTTTACAGAGCTGCAAGATTTGGATTTTTGTTCAATAATTTCCGACGAAGTGTGTGGGGGGAAGGAGACTCTAGATGATGCAAATCTGAAAATGAAAGCAGAAAATGTTGGAAACACTGAGCAGATCAGGCAGCGCCTGTGTAAGGAGAAACAGAATTAATACTTCCGGTCAAAGAACTTCCACTGATCTTTGTGCTGTGGGATGGTTTGCTTCAGTAAGCAAGTAGCAAATGTGCACAGTGTCACTGCAGGTGGGGCAGGTAGATCACAGCTCCAGGGACCCAGGTTCAATCCTGTCCTTGGGTGCTGTCTGTGGGGAGTTTGCATGACTGTGGGGCACTGTTCCCTCTGAGCTGCGTGGTTGCATGGCCGCGTGGTGACTGAAATGCTCCCGTGCACGTAGCCTTTGTTGCTCTGCAGCTGGAACTGGGCGCAGCTAGAAAAAGTTTATGAAACTTTGTTGCACTGTGTTTCATTATACCTTTCAATTAAAAAAACAAAAGCGAAAGTATATGATTTAAGAAGTTTCATTCTTACCATTTCCCTGCCTTGAAAAATTATTCAGCCCCCAAACCTTTGTTCATATAAATGAGTATTACAACCAGGGATTTTGATCAATTTAACTGAGAATTTTTATTTGTGAATCGTGTGCTTTTTTTTTAGTAGAGCCCAAAAACAGGGAAAAATATGAAGACTAAAAATTCAGAAACTGAAATGCCAGCAGTTCAAAAGTATTCATCTCTTTTGCTCTGTGCTTAGCTGAATCATCTCCTGCACCCTGCAACTAATACAGCCAGTAGTAATTTTGGATAAGCCTCTATTAGCTTTGTATAACACGATGGAGCAA